>NC_047048.1:84949505-85621747 GCF_011762595.2 Tursiops truncatus | reverse complement strand
CCGGGGGCCACGTGGGAGGGAGGCTACCCCTCGCAGCCCCGTCCCGCCCGCTCCCCTCTGTCCCAGCCCTGCTGTGCTGGCCTCAGACCATCCAGTCCTGAGGAGGGGCATGCGGTGACCTCCCCCGCCCAGCTGTGAGAAGTCTGGCTTCTCCAATGCCCGCCTGAGGCTGCCTGCTGGGAGGGGCTCCCCTCCCTCCTCCGCCCTGCAGAGTCCCCCCCACCCCCGGGCTCAGTGGATGGCCCCCGAGCCCACCTGCTCTGGGTCCAGATGGCTCTCTCACCTCTGCAGTGACAATGAGTGCTGGATGCACGGTGGCCCACGGGGACATTGTGCAGGGCAGCCACGGGCCGTGGCAATGAGTGCTGGACGCACGGTGGCCCACGGGGACATTGTGCAGGGCAGCCACGGGCCATGCTGATCTGCTGCCCTTTCTCTGCCACCGTCCTCTGGGATGTGCTGGTCCTCTCTGCCCTTGTTCGCCGCACCTTCCTTGCCGTGAACACAGATGGGATGGCATCTGGGGTGCAGTGGCTTCGGTCGTACTTTCTCCTGGTGATGAGCTCGGCCCCACAAACATGATGAGTGAATGAATGAATGAATGAGCTCAGATCTGGTCCATCTCCCCTGCGTATAAAGCGGCAGGTTTCTTAGGCACATCTGATCCCCTGGCATCGGTCCTCTGTCGGCCGAGCCTGCAGGGTTGGCATCCACAGAGCGGGGGAGCGGTGGGAACGTCCTGGAAAGAGAGGCCCCAAAGCGGTGAGAGAGCCCCGCAGACGGGGAGGGTGCTGGTCTGGGGGCCCAAGGAGCCCAGTGTCCCGCTTGGCCTTCCTGCCCCACGTTTGCTGTCTGGCCCTGCAGCCCCCGAATTTAGAGCGGCCGCGTGTTCCCGTTCTGCAGGTGAGGAAGCTGAGGGCGGGGGCTTGTTCCAAGAGGGGCACCCCAGTGGCGATGCTTCCAGGCCCGTCGACTTGTTTGGAGATTTTTGTTGCATAGCCGAGACCACAGTGGGCGCCGGATGGTGGCGATCAGGCAGGAGCGGGACCTGGGGCTCCCAGGGGTCCGCCGCCCCTCACACGCCTGCCCTGCTCCTAGGTCACCGCCCTGGAGCGGCAGGTGTTCGACTTCCTGGGCTACCAGTGGGCACCCATCCTGGCCACCTTCACCCACATTGTCGTGGTCATCCTGGGGCTCTTCGGCACCATCCAGTACCGGCCTCGCTACATCGTGGTGGTGAGTCCGCTCTGCTCTGGCCCTTCTCCTGTGGGCAGGGGGGCCGGGATGACCGACATGGAGGGCTTCAGTGGCAGTACTTTCCTGGAAGCCATGAGAAAACCTGGAAAGGCCCGGATTTCAGCCGCACAGACCCCCAGGCTCGGACCTTCCCACAGCCTGGACGTCTGAGTTCTGACCTGGACATTGTGGCTTCCGGGTTGCTTCTGGGAAACAGCTGCAGAGCACCTGCCAGGGGCCCAAGGCGGAACTGGAACCCAGCATGTCTCAGCACCCGCTCCCTGCCCGTGGTCCCATGCCCCCGACCGTCCTGCCTCTGGAGAAGCTCAGACGATGTGCAGAAAGTTTTGCGCCGAGCAGAGTAGCATTTTCGTTCGGTACAGATCAGAATAATTGGTCTGGATCAGGGTTTGCAGCAAACCCTCCTGTAAAGGCCGCACAGTCTCGTGGAAGGTACTCAGCCCTGTCATGGCCCAGACACAGCCTGAGCAGTGCCGCACAATGGGCGGGGCTGCGTCTCAGTAAAACTTGACGAAAGCAGGTGCCGGCTGGCAGCCCTCCCCGCTGCAGGCAGCTCTTGGGGGCAATCTTTGGGGTGGGTTTTGGGGGTGCTCTGCCCTTGCTTGTCATTGGTTCATGTGGCACGGGCCACGGGCACCTCTGGGCCAGGACACCAAGCTCGGGAAGTGTGCTCTGTGCTGGCCCCCTCCAGCCCGCTGTTCCCCATCTCCTAGGTGTTCCCCGGCCCTGCTGGGGCAGGAGCCTTGTCCCGGTGGGCTCAGGGACACCCTCTGCCAAACGGAGCATCCTGGGCTCCAGACTCGGGGAGCAGAGCCCCCCCACCCTGCAGAGGCCTTGTCCTCCAAGGGGGAGGTGCAAAGTCACATTCCCTCCCCCCCCCCCCCGCCCTCTCTTGTCTCCACAGTACGCAGTGTGGGCGGCCGCCTGGGTCACCTGGAACGTCTTCATTATCTGCTTCTACTTGGAAGTGGGGGGCCTCTCAAAGGTGAGTTAAGTCATGGGAAACTCACGCAAACGGAGGGGATCTTGGCGAGGGCCCGGGGGCACTGGATGTGTTTGCTTGTTTATCGCGCGGCTCCCCGATGGTGGCAGAGGCCGGGTCTCTTCATGGTTCTCTCCCTCGCACCCTGAACAGTCCCGGCCCATAGCAGCGACTCAGTAAAGTTTTGGGGAAAGATCAGTGATCTGATGGATGGATGAGGGGCTGCGGGCATTGGTTGGCAGGTGGTATCCAGCTGGTAGTAGATGCACCAGGGAAGGCTTCCTGGAGGAGGCGGCCTGAAACCTGGGCAGCACCTGGAAGGAGAGTCAGGGCTGCGGAGCAGGAGCAGAGAGACCAGCCTTTGCAGAAGGGCGCAGGCGGGAACACCGCCGGGGCGGCCAGGCAGAGGGGATGTCGTGCCCCTGCCCACCCTCTGGGCTGCTCCTTCAAATGCTGATAAAGTCCCCAGGTCCCCCCTGCAGGGGAGGGGACACCTCACCCAAGCCATGTTCTGGGAGCATCAATGTGAGCAAAGCCTGCCTATGCAGCTGATTCAGGCACGTCACACGAAGCACTGCATTTCATCTTTGCCCAAAGCTCAGAGGGGAGTCTAAGAGCCAGGAGTGGGGTGGCACGGGTGGGCAGTGGGGCAGATGGCCCCTGCTTCCTGGGACCACACCTGGGCAGCAGTGGGGGAGACAGAGGTTAGTTCAGATGTACCTGAAACGGCAGCGTTGGCCTGAGATGCGAAGGAGGGGCCCAGGGCACCGTTAGAGTGTGTCCTGGGGGTCTGTCCTGGGCAGGGAGGCCTTCCTGGAGGACGGGGTGTGAGCCGGGGCCCATGGCAAGCACAGGGAGGCCTTCCCTACATGGGAACGACTGGGAGGGCCTTGGTGCCCCCTGCTCCCGACGGCTGGAGCCCAAGGGGCCGGGGCAGGGGAGGCGGGAGGGCAGAGTACCCCTTGCCCTTCTCAGGGAGCCCATCTGGGCCGCAGTGGGTGGGGTTTGGCTCTGTCCCTGGTGCTGACCTGGTCCCACCCCCACCCCCCACCCCTCCCCCAGGACAGCGGGCTCCTGACCTTCAGCCTCTCCCGGCACCACTCCTGGTGGCATGAGCATGGCCCGGGCTGCGTGCACAAGGAGCCGGCGGCCAGCCTGGGTCCCCTGGACAGCCAGGCCCTGGTGCCTGGCATCGGCTGCACCCTGGAGCATGGCTACGTGGAGGCCCTGCACAGCGCCCTGCAGATCCTGGTGGCGGTGAGTGCGGGGGAGGGGAGGTGGGGCGGGGGGAGGGGCTCATCCTGCTGTGGGCCCCTGTCTCAGCCTTTCCTGTGGAGGCAGAGGAGGTCCTCTGCAGGGGGCGGGGAGCCCCTCTTCACACCGTCCCTGCCCAGAGGTTAAGGAACCGCACCGCCCCCCCAACCTGTGTGGCCTGGGCCACCCACTCCGCAAAGTGGGCTGAGAACCAATTCCAACCCCAGGGCTGGCGTGGGGATGAACCGAGGGGACAGAACCTGAAACTTCTGATGATGCATTGGGGTCGGGCAGGCAGGTAGGACCCTCCTTGAGGGGGATCAAGGTGAAGGCTCCTGCAGCCCCACCCCCCACCCTGGAGGCAGCGTGGCAGGGGAGGAGCCCTGGGAGCTTCTCCACAGCCTCCTCCAAGTCAGAGCGTCTGTTTCCATACCCGACAATCCGACCGTGGGGGCCAGGGGCGGGGGAGACCCAGCCTGGCCTGCACGCTGGCCTCTTCTGCTCCCGCGGCGTAGAGAGTAGGGGTGTAGATTCCGCGAGTAAAAATACAGGACGCCCAGTGAAATGTGAATTTCAGAGAAACAGCAAGTTTTAGTGTAAGCGTGTTCCCTGCCACGTTTGGGAGCTACTTGTACTAAAAATGGTTTCATTCTGTATCTGAAATTCAAACTTAGTCGAGCATGGGGTGTTTTGTCTGCAGCTCCAGAGAAGTGGTTAGACGGGAAGGGCCGGAGCGGGTTGGGCCAGTGGCTGGCCGCCCCGGCTGACTCCAGGGCTCGGGCAGGACGGGTGCGGCCACTGGAGGGCGCTGGTCAGACCTGGAGGCTCCTGCCTGCTTGGGTGCTCACAGGCCAACAGCACCGTGTCCGGCTGGATGCTGGGTTTAAAGCGCGGATGCTCTGCGCCAACAGCTGACGTTGGAAGCTGAATGCCAGGTCTAGGGCCTTCCCTGGCAGAAAACACGTGACAGTTCGGGTGCCTCTCGAGCTCCCAGGGCTCCCTCCCCTCCTGCTCTTACAGGACCTGCAGAAATCCAGACTTTGGGGCATCTGGGTGCTGCCGGTCCCTCGGGTGCTGGGACATTCTCTCTCCCACCATGGCTCATTCACTGAGGCAAAAAGAGGGCTCTGGTTTTCCCAAAATACTTGGGAACCTGGGTGCATTCCTCGAAAGGAGAAAGAACCGCTTGCCAAGGATACAGGTCAGAGCTTCTGAAATCACGTACAGAATCTGTGAAAAGGTAACAGGAAGCAAGCGGAAAAGAACAAAGGAGGATTCTCCTGGGCATTTCTGACTGCACGTGATGGCAGAGACAGACTCCTCACTTTTATCCTTCATCCCCAGGGATGGGGGTTTTTTTTTGAGGGGGGGGTACGCGGTCCTCTCACTGCTGTGGCCTCTCCTGTTGCAGAGCACAGGCTGCAGACGCGCAGGCTCAGCGGCCATGGCTCACGGGCCCAGCCGCTCCGCGGCATGTGGGATCTTCCCGGACCGGGGCACGAACCCGTATCCCCTGCATCGGCAGGCGGACTCTCAACCACTGCGCCACCAGGGAAGCCCTCTTTTTTTAATATAATTTTAATTTTATATTGGGGTGTATTTGACTTACAACACTGTGTCCGTTTCAGGTGTGCAGCAAAGTGGCTCCGCTATGCGTATACATGCAGCCACTCGTTTTCAGATTCTTTTCCTGTGTGGGTTATTACACAATATCGAGCAGAGTTCCCTGTGCTATCCAGCAGGTCTTCGGTGAAATGCCGGCTTCTAGATACCAGGCAGCCCTCTGCTGCTTGCTTTTGAGGGTCCAGGAGCAGCAGACCCTTGGCTGCACAGTCGGCCGGTGCTGGGGGGCGGGACGGGCAGGGCTGAGAGCCTCAGGGAGGAGCTGGGCCGGATCCCGAGGGGGCCTGGGAGGGGCGGTGGGCGGGCAGAGGTGTGGCAGGTGGGGCGGTGTCCCCCAGCGCCCCGCCCACTGCGCGGGGCTGCGAAGGCGTTTTCAGCACCTCGGCCAGCTCTCGGGCGTCGGGAGGCGGCTCAGGTCTGCCTTGCAATGGCAGGGAGACGGGCACAGAGGAGGCCCCCGACCTGCCGCCTGGAAGGACGGGCTTCCGAGCCCTTCCAGCTCCGTCTCCTCCTTCAAGGCATGTGGGGCGTCAAGGGAGGCTGTTGGGCTTGTTCTTCGGTGAGAGTAACCCCCGTGAGGTCTTGCCACTGCTGATGGGAGGCCAGTCTCTCCTTCCCGTGGCCCTTTGCCCCTAAAGCTGCACCACTGGCTGGCTTCCTGTCCCCTGCCCCCCGCCCCGGCTGTGGTTGCCCCACAGACAGACCCCACCACCCTCTCTCAGAAGACCCGCTGCAGCTCCTCCATGGCAGGTACCCCCCATGAGACCTCTTTTCTGCTTATTCTCCTGATCAGTCAGGGTCCCAGCAAGACAGTGATGAGGCACTCGGCTCAGGTTAATTCCCGGGGGCAGGTGAAGGGGCTGTTCTAAGCATAGGTGCCGTGTCGGGGACCCCACGGGATATCCCCCTCCCCTGGGGCTCGTGGTTGAGCTGTTGCCTGAAGGGAGGTGGGCAGGAGTTGTGCTGGCAGAGAAGGGGCTGGGGGATACGAGCCCTTCTTCTCCCCCTCCCCCCCCCCCAGTTTCCTGCTGGGCTCCGCATGGGCCAACCCAAGCTGGAGGGCGCTGGTGGACATTGGCCACACCATGCAGGGTGGGGAATGTGGAGGGGCAGGTGGGGCACCTCTGACCCACCACTATTGGAACCTCACTATGTGCTATGTCCTCAGGGTCGAGACCACTGCTTGCTATGGGGGTGACCAAAGACAATAGGTGATGCCCCAGAGGATGCTGGGCTGACCTACAGGGCAGAGAGAGGCCAGAGGGCATGACTTTGCTGTCCTGGGCCACCTCTCAGGTTTCCAGCTTCTGTGGAAGAGGCTCCCCTCCAGGATGAGCTGGGGCGGGGCTGCCCCTCCAGGGGTCCTGCGAGCACACGGGGCTGTGGCCTTCCACGAGACCCTGTGGCTTCAAGATGCATTTTGCTGCCCACTCCGGGCCGCCCTGTGCATTGTCTGCCAGCCCCAGCAGCGGGTCAGGGCTGGGCCCCTCGTTCTCATCAAAGAGGATGCAGTAAACACCACGCAGGGAATAACTCCCCCTTCCCCCATGCTTACCATCACCCGGGCTGTGGGCAGTGCCGGCCTTGCCCCGTCTCAGCGGGAGCCCTTTCTGCTGCAGTGGCCCTGGTGCCCGGGCCTCTGTGGGGGTTTAATGCAGGCCTGTCCTCTTTGCCCTGAAGTCCGAGCATCCTCTGAGGAGCCTGGCTAATGAACATCTGCCAGGCCAGGCCCTCAACTCCAGCCCCGTCCACTCTGCCCCGAGTCGCCCGCTGCACCAAGTCCTCGGTCTGTCTCCCCTGCGCTGCCGTGCACACCGTGAGCTTGGCTGTCTCGAAGCTTCTCTACCATGGCTTCCCAAGGAGGAGAAACCTGACAGTGGTCTGCTTACGGCGAGAGGTGCTGGGGAGGATGGCTGGGCTGTCACAGGGGTGTCAGCCTGTGGGGGTGCGGTCAGCCTGGGGGACCCTCAGGCTGCAGTCATGTGTCTCCCAGGGCTTCTCTCTGCATCTCACCCCCCCGTTCAAGCAAGGGCTTGGTCAGCCCCACTGGGGAGTGGACGCCGCCTGGAACTCCAGAGCTAAGGAGGCTGGCAGATCACTCCCCTCGATCAGTGTTACAGACAAGGACACCGAGGCCAGGAGGGGCAGTGGCTGTGTGGTTAGGACGCGCTGGGGCCCACGCCCCACGATGATGCTTCTGTGGCTCCCGGGGCCTCACCCTGAGTGACGTCTCCATGTCTTTCAGCTTGTGGGCTTCATCTGTGCCTGCCACGTGGTCAGCGTTGTCACCGAGGAGGAGGACAGCTGTAAGTGTGCGACCACCAGCCTCCTGCAGAATGCTGTTAGTGACCTGCTGGCCCCATCAGGCAGTGGGGGAGGGAAAGAGAAGCTGAGGGCTGGCCACAGAGGCCTGGGACCTGGCCTCTTAAATGGATCCCCGTGCCACGGAGGTCCTGGCCTGAGCAGAGACAGGGGAGGCCCTGGGCTGTGGGCACCAGGGGTCAGTGCACCCCAGCTCCTCCAGTCTGAGGGCTCCTGTGCTGCGGAGCTGCCCCCCACGATCCCCACAGATGTCACAGGCGGAAGGCTGAGCTCTGACCTACAGAGGAAAGTCCCCCTGCCCCGTGCCCCCTTGCAGCTGGGAAGTGGCCCACCTTCAGGCCCAGTGCTAGCAGGGATGCATCTGAGGGAAGTTCGCACGTCCCCCTCCCGTGAACCCTGCTGACGTTTCCTCTGATTTGCAGCATCAACACTCGGGTGCCCTCGCCAGCCCTGACCACCCCAGGCTCAGACGGGGTCTCGCCGGGGCTGGGCGCACCCAGGGGGCCCACAGCTCCTGTGGGCAGAGCCTTCCCTGGGATCTGAATCAGAATTCAGAGCCTCTGTTCCCAGAGGTCAGGTGGCCGTGGGGTAGGCGGTCCACGTGTCCTTCAGAGGCCAGACTCAGTCCCGGACCAGCCCCCAGCTACCCTCGGTCCTGGTGCTGGGTGGCCCCAAACCATCACTCAGCCCACAGCCGGCTGGGAGGAAACAGAAGGGGCTTCCTGTATTGGTTACATTAAAACGTTTTAGGACGGGAGCCAGCACTGGGGCTCAGAGACGTGTTAGCTTTGCCCAGCAAGCCCCGGCCGCCCATGTGCTGTGCAGACACAGCTCTGAGGCGCTGTGATTGGGACAGCCCCCCGCTGAGAGCACCAGCGTCCTTTGAAGCTTTGCACCCAGCGGGAATTCACCCTCTGCTCTCCAGTCTGGGCAGCCCGCGGCCCCCCCCCCCCCCACCTCTGCGTCACCTCCTGAGTGTTTGCACTTGGGAACATTCTCCACTCTGCCGTCCCGTCCATTGTTTGGGTTTGTTTTATTTGGGTCTTGGTTTCTTTCAGTTGATTTCATTGGTGGATTTGACCCATTTCCTCTCTGCCATGTCAGCGAAAAGCCCTCCAGCCTCTCGTTGGAGCAGGCGTGCCTGTAAGCACGGCCGCAGAGCCTGCCCCGCTGGTCTGGCCAATCCAGGTAGCATAGCCGCCAGGCTCCTCTCCTTGGGGAAACCTCACCAGGCATCCGTCTGCCTGCCTGTCCATCCATCATCCATCTGTCTGTCCATCCCCCACTTTCCCACTTGCTCCGTGCCGGCTCTGGGCCGGGTGTGGGGTGCAGAGGCTCTGGGGCTCGGCCCCCGTGCCCAGCAGAGTCTGTGGGAGTCGGGGCTGAGGGGACGCTGCGAGGCCACCACCCAGGAGAGCGATAGAGCGATTTTCCTGGGTCTCACGGTGGCAGGAAATTTGAGGAGTTGGTTTCCTATTTTTGGAGGATCAGACTTCTTCCCTCTTGAAAAGCAGTGTCCACGGCCCTGACCACCCCAGGCCTCAGTGGGGGTGCCTGGGCCACTGGCCCCCCTCCTCCGAAGCGGCCTTTGCCATGGGCCCTGGCCCACATGGATTCCTGAAAGTCGGGGTCAGCAGAGGTGGCTGTGGTCCTTCTCCTGGTAGAGCTGTGCTTCCTCCGTCTCACCCAGGCCCTCAGAGTCAAGCCTGCCCTTCAGGGCCACACCTGCGGCCATCCCTGGGGAGCCTGGCCCTCTTGGTAGCCCCCCAGTCCTTCTACCCTATAAGTGAGGCCCCACGTCAGCTAAGGGCCATCAGAGGTAGCAGGCATCCAGCTCCCGTGATGGAGGAGAGGCCTCGCTCAGACCCCTGAGCCAGGGCAGGGTATATGGGAGTTGATGACCTGGGCACACAAGCTGGGAGAACTGGCCAGGCTGGACACGCCTCTGGGCTTTCCCCCTGGCCGTGGAGCTGGGCAGCCAGAAGGACCTAGGGTGAGCCCCTCACTCCGCTCCCAGCCCCCTGGCTCAAACCCCAACGAGATGTCTGCGGCCAGAGTCAGCTCTGCAGGGACAAGGCCCCCAGCTGCCTGCGTGGGGAGTCCCGGTCCTGGCCGGGCCTCGCAGAAGCCCGGCGCCTCCCCGCGCCCTTTTCCAAAGGCCAGGAAGCCCTCCCCTTCTTGGATTTTGTCCCATTTGCTCTCCAACGGACGAGGGCACAGCAGCCCCGCTGACCGCGCCTTCCTTCCGCTTCTCTGCCCCTGCTCACCCCCCACCTTGCCCCACAGGCCGGCCGGTGGCATAGGTGAAGAGCACCCATCCCGCCCCCCACCCGCCCCCACGACCTCCAGCTTCGGTGACCCATGCTGACGGTGAGGAGCCTCCAGGCAGCGGACCTTCCCGCCCCCGTGGCCTTGCAGGCGCCCCCAGGGTCTGGTGACTGGACGTGAGCCAGGGTGGCAGGGCCAGCACCAGGCGGGACGGCTGCAACTTCTAAAGAGTTTGTTTCCTTTTTCTAAAAAAAAAAAAAGACACGAGAAAAAACCTCATCCCTGGCCTCCGGTAGCACTGGGAATGCGCTCCATCTACAGTAGGCCTGGGGCTGCTGGCCAAGGAGCCCCGTCCCTCAGATGCCCTCCCCAGGGCAGCCAGACCCCCGGGGGCTGCACACACCCGTGCTGGGGCGGGAGGGGGGCGGGCTGGCCAAGGGGCCCCGTCCCTCAGATGCCCTCCCCAGGGCAGCCAGACCCCCGGGGGCTGCACACACCCGTGCTGGGGCGGGAGGGGGGCGGGCTGGCCAAGGGGCCTGCGAGACGGGGAAAGAGTGACCCCACCACGAGGGTCCAGTGAGCCCATGGTGACCTCCACCTGAGCGCGGTGGGAGTTAGGGTTAGGGCCCCAGGTGCTGCGGCCGGTGGGACCCCCGGGGTGAGGGCTGGGCTTGCCCAGGAGCCCACAAGGCAAGGGCTTCCTGGTGACAAGCAGAGGGCACTGTTCGAGCCCCCGGGATGCAACAGTCCTAGTGTATCCCAAGGTGCCCACAAGTAGAGGATGGAAAGGAACCTGACCTCCAGACCACCTTCCCTACCCTGCAAGACCTTGGGGGACAATTACAGGTTCAGTTTCAGAAGCAGCCCAAGGCTAGTCCATTCTAAAAGTCCTTAGAATGCTGAAAAGATAAGAACAAGGGAAAGGGGGAAGGGTAAGGGGTGGTGGGAATGGCCTGGAATGGGCCTGGCCTCACCTGCCCTACTGGTGAGGTGGGGGAGGACAGACGCCTGGGGCAAGGTGGTGGAGAGGGGGCTGGTGGTTCTGGAACAGAGTGCTGCGCACCATCCAGGGAAAACCCACACTTTATTCTGACTCTTCCAAAGCACCCACACACACAGGGGAAATTGCCCCCCACCCCACACGCCAAGCCGCCTGCAGCTCCATCTTCCACGCTGGACTGGTCAGTGCTGGACGCGAGCTCAGCCGTGCTCAGCAAGCCACCGAGTGGGTGCCCACGTGGGGCCAGTGCTCACAGCTCCTGGTGGGGAGGAGGGCGAAGCGGCAGCTCCAGTTGGCTTCTCCCCCCGGCTGGGGACCCTCAGCCCCCAGGGAGTTCCCTTCCCACTTCTCCCCCTGGAGGATTCTTGGAGGGACCTTGGGGCTCAGAGCCTTTGGGAACCCTGAGAAGCCCACGGCTCCTGCCCCCACATGAGCATTGGAGCGTCACGCACCCCTCCCCCACCCACCATGCCTTTCCATTGGGCCCAGATCCCAGGCTGAGATCCCCATCGGGGTCTTATGCTCAGGCAGACCCCAGCGCTTTCTCCTAACAAGGGCATCGTGCATTTCTTCACGTGCCTCCAAAGACGTCCTCCCCTTGGCCTGGCTGCTGCCACGTATGCCCAGCTGGACAGGAGGAATTATCCCCCTTGACCGCTAGGAAAACCAAGGCAGAGATGCGCTTAAGCGGAGTGGTAGTGGCCCCCCAGGGTGCTGTGCTGAGAAGGATTCAGAGCAAATATCTGAGCGTCAGGGGAAGGTATGGGGTTGATTAGCAATGTCTGTCAGGATCGGCCCTGCAGCAGGATCTCAGGAGCCGGCACTTGAGGTCACTGTCCAGGCCGAGCGCTCACCTGGCCTAGGACAGGAAGGTGCGCACGCAGCTGCGGATGGGGGCCCTGCAGATGGGGCACAGCTGCAGGCTGGGCGCGCACTCGGCACAGGCCAGGTGGCCACAGGGCACGAAGACGACGGCCACAGCGCGGTCCAAGCACACCCTGCACGTCCGCTCCTCCCGCAGGCGCTGCAGCTGCTTCTCCACGCCGGCGTCCTGGGCTCCTGGGGCCTCGAGAGCCACCGGCACCCCCTCGGCCTGGGCTCCACCTGGGTCTCCACAGCGGGGACCTGTGACATCGCCCCACACCCTGACCTCCACCCTCTGTACTGGCCGATGGGGAGGCGGGCCAGACCGGGAGTGCCCGCCCCCCACCGCGGGATGCAGGAGGGCCGGCCCCGCCCCCACCCCAGGTGGGCCCTCACCCTCACCTGCCTCCCTGGCGCCTGACACCTGGGCCTCTCTGCCGGACGTGGTTAGCTCGGGCCCTGGGTGGACAGGAGCTGTGGGCAGATAGAACAGGGGTGAGGCCCAGGTCCCCAGGGGACACGAGGCCTGGCCAGAGATAGCAGGCCACAGGTGAGACCTAGTACCAGCCCGCTCCCCCACCTACGGTACACCAGGATCCCAGAGCCCACTCTCCACCAGGACGCTCGGCCCATCCAGCCCCTCGCGCCGTGGCCCGGGACGCTGCGGGCTGGCCCCGGGGCGGGGGGGGGGGGGGGCGGCGAGGGAAGGCTGTGCCCAGAGGCAGTGAGCAGGGAGAGGTGGGCAGGGTCCAGAGGAGAGGTGGGCGGGGTCCAGAGAGGTGGAGGTACCTCTGGCCCCTGCTTCCCGGCCCCCGTCCTCTTCCTGGAGCAGGTCGGCCACCAGCTGCGACGTGGACATGCCGGTCGGCACCCCTTGGCGGTACTTACGCTGCAGCAGCCCTTGCACCTGGCCCCGCCCGAAGCCCATCCGGAGCACGGCCTGCACTGCTGGGCACTGGCTCCAGGCGGGCTGCTGCTGGTCGCCCCCAGCATCTGCAAGGCAGGGCGAGGGGTGCTGGACCGAGGGCAGGCAGGGGCCAGGGCCTCGGGGTCCCGGCAGAGAGGCAGCAGCCCGCCACTGTGGCACATCACCAGGGCCACCTCAACACAAGGGGCCCTGTGGCCATCACAGCCACTCCATCCATGTCCGAGTCAGGGCTGTGTCCCCAGGGCCTGTGTCAGAGGTGCCGCCGCACCGGGAAGATGGAAACCTGATCACCAAAGCAGCCACGGACAGAACCCGACTACGTGCCAGGCGCTGCTCCCGGGGCGACACACAGACCCCTGTTTAATCCCAGTGGAGGCTGGCACCAGCCCCATTTCACAGCTCAGGGCACTGAGGCTCAGAGAGCACAGTCGGGACCTGAACCCTGGAGCCCCTCAAACCCTGCCCCGCCCACCCCCCGCCCGGCACTGATTGAGAGCAGAGCTCCGAGCCGCCGGCCCCTCTGTGCTGGGGATGGAGGCCGGTCGGCTCTCGCGCATGGTTGGCTGCCGCCCCAGCAGAGGCTGCCCAGTGCATGGCAGCCTCTCCCGCCCACGCCCCTGTGCCGGCCTCGGGGTTGGCTGTGCACACAGAGGCCAGGCAGGGGTAGCAGAGCCCCGGACACACACGCAGTGGCTGTGTGAAGCCCCCGTGAAGCAAGCCCAGGCAGCACCCTTCACTCTCCCTAATGTCCTGTGTTGGGGGAGTACCCAACGGCTTGGCCACAGGGCAGGAGGGAGGTGCCCCAGGGAGCCAGGCTTAGGCTCCGTGTCCCGGCTCACCTGAGGGGGTGGTGGGACCTGCGTCTTCTGGTTCCTCTGAACAGTCCTGGAAGGAGCCAGAGAATACCTGTGCCCCAAGTAGGCGGAGGAGCAGGGGTTGGGGGGACCCTTACCACCACCACCCCCCAGAGCCCTAGGGCAGGCAGGCAGAACTCACCCAGGAGCCCGGCACGCGGCAACAAGACTCCTGGACCCTGCAGACAAAGTCCCTTCCTTTTGTCCGGAGCAGGAACTCACACCTGAGGAAAGTGAGTTCGGAAGCCCCGTGGGCAGTGGGCAGTGGGCTGGGGCTGTCAGAGGACCCCCCGCACCGGCCAGGTCTGGCCTCGTGGACCCCTTGGGCCGGGGTTCTGCCTTCTGCCCCCGCTTCCCCCACCCCTGTGGGGGCAGCTGGGGCTCCGGGGTGGTGGGCGCTTGCTGGGAAGCTGTTTTGGAGACAGACCCTTGAACATCAAGGGAGAAATAGCAGAAGCGCCGTCCCCAGAGAGTCCCCCCCACCGCGGTCCCTGAGACTCGACACCCGCGGGACTGGGGAAGGGAGGCTGGCCCGCGGAGCCCATACCTGGGGAACCACCTGGCATGCTCGGTCCAGGGGTCGTCGCCTGGCTCCCAGCTCTGCAGACCCCCGTAGCAGAAGAAACACCTCACCTTGTCCTGCTGGCCTGGGATGGAGTCAAGACACTGGTCCTGACCTCGCCTGGCCCCTTGCACAGCCTGTGTGTCCCCCAAGGCCAGGGCTGGGCGCTCCCAGGTGGCCTTTCCCTCTGGGGCAGGGGCTCTCTGGGGTTGCTCGTGAGCCTTGCAGGCTCCCACTGGCCACCCCTTTGCCCAGCGTTCTCCTCAGAATTCACGTGTACCCCATTTTCTCGACAGTGGAATAGGGGTAACGATGTCTGGGTACTTGCCAGGATCGAGGTGCACGTTGGGGAAAGGGACGCAGGGGGTGTCCACAGTATGTATGGAAAGGTGGGGGCAGAGCCCTCGCACCCCGCACCTCTGCCCCAGGTGCCCCCTCCTCAGGATGGATTCCCAGCGATGGAAAGAAGGGGAGCTGTCTGCTGCCAGGCTTGGTCTTAGGGGCTCACGACTCCACCGGGGGATGTGGACTCTCATCTCTATACCTCCGAGACCCTCACCCCTGCCTCACCCCCTACGATCAACAGATCACAGATCAGGGGCTGCTACAGGCACATCCCACTACCAGCCCTCCAAGAGCCTGTCCCTGGACTCCCGGGGGCCCTGCCGGTGCCCGCATACCCCCTTCTCCTCCTCCTGGCTCCCCCGTCCCATCACTGTCCCCCCAGCCCAGGGTCCAACTGTTCCGTGCTGGTCTGGCCTCTCCCCAGGTGCGCGTAGGTCGGAAGCACAGGAGAGACTGCAGGGCGGGGGGCAGGCATGGAAGGGCTGTGGGGACCCTCCCTGTCCCGGGGGCAGATGCCGTGGAGAAGGTAGAGCCCAGTCCAGAAGGATCTGCAGTGGCGCCCAGGCCCCTGGGACTCACCGGTGTGGAAGAAGCCGGCGGCGGCCAGCAGCTCCGGCGGCACCATGGCGCTCAGTGGCCAGTCACAGAAGGAGGCCAGCCGCAGCTCCTCGGAGCCCATCCCCGGGAAGGCGGGCCTTGCGGACGGGGCGTCCCCGGCCCCGTATTCCTCCTCCTCCTCTGCCAGGGGGCGCAGCTGGCCCAGGATCTGCCCGTCCATGTGGTCCCGGCCTCCCCAGGACAGGGCACTGTCGGGGCGCTGGCCCTGAAGGTGGCCGCACGGAGAGTGGGGTCGGTGGCGCCCCCAAGCGGGGCGACCGCCAGCTGCACAGCGGCTGGGCTCCAGGCCACAGCACCAGCACCTGGTCCCGTCCTCCGACCCCATAGAGAAGACAGCAGCCGTGACAAGTTCTGTGGCAGGGATGGGCCCCTGGGCAGCTGGTTCTGGAATGTGCTCAGCCAGCCTCCCCAGGGCTCCTGACCCCTGGGCCCTGCCTGGGGACAACAGTGGCTGGGCAGGCATGGTCCTGCCCCCTAGATGCCCCGGGTGGGGGAGCAGCCAGGGGACTGGGGGTGGGGGCCGCTGGGGCCCACCACTTTCTGGAAGGGGCCAGCGCGGCAGCCTGTGTCACATGCTCGCTGCAGAGGGAGTGTCACAGGGCTCGGGGGCCACTGTGAGTGCTGCGGCTCTCACTCTGCTCTACAGGGGAAGGCTGGGTCCCTGGGCACGAGGGGAGGGGCCGGAGCATGGAGACCCACCCAAGGCAGCAGAGGGCTGGTACTGGCTCTGGGACCTTGATGGGGGGAGGGGAGGGGGAGGGGGAGGGGAGGAGGGGTGGGTGATGCTCTCCGTCAGCTCCGAGCTCCTGGGCGGCGTGCCAGTGGGGCCTCTGAAAGCAGAAGGTTCCAGGTGATCTAAACTACACAGTCAGTGCTGCCCGGCGGTGGGAGGGCAGCTCCCTCTACAGGGGTGACATGGGTCAGCCGAGGATGCAGGGGTGTGTAGTGAAGGGCGGGGCCTCTGCCCTGGACTGGTTCCCCTGGATGTTCTCGCGCTCCAAACCTGGGCGCTGAAAGGGGCTTGAGTCATCCCTGCTCCAGCTGGGCGGGAGTCCCAGGCCCTCAGCGGGCCCTGGAGCAGCTCCTGCCCTCCGGCCTTGAAGATGCTGTCCCCTCCCTCGGCCTCAGCGTCCCAGGGGCCCAGAAGGTGGAGCCACATGCGGTGAGGTCGATCTTCACACTTGAACTAGACTCCCTGAGGCGCTGTAACCCAGACGGCAGGGACGTTTGGGGCACGTCCACAATTCCAGCTCCCTGTACCTGACGCTCCATCGGGTGCCTAGAGCTGGCCCCCCTCCCCAGGTCCGGACCCCCTGCCACCCCCCCTTGCTAGGTGTGCAGCCCAACCAGCCCAGGGTGCCCTGGCTCCTGGTCTGGGGGTCCCGGGGCTGCTCCAGGCCCCAGCCCAAGCCCCTGGCCATGTGGGTGTCCCCTTCCCTGGACAGGCTGCCCTCAAGCCTGGTCACAGCCACAGGTCTGCCTATCAGCCCAAGCCCAGGGGCCCCAGCGCCCCCAAACCCAACAGTTAGGGAAGGAGGTGGAGGGCTGGAACCCCAGTGGGCAGAGCGGGGTCCCTAAGACAGAGGGCTCTGGGGTGGAAGGGACGAAGAGGAAGACCGGACGGGGTGGCCTGCCCCCACAGCCCCTCCCCGGGGTGCAAAGGGCCTTGCTGCTCCCAAGAGCAGAGCAAAGAACAGGCTCAGTGGGGACCCTGCCTGGACCCCAGGGCCAGGCAGGCCCAGGGAGGGCCACAAAGGGGGGTGGGCAGAGGTGGGCCCCACCCGGGCCTGGAGCACCCGTTTCCCCTCGGCGGCCCTCCCCCCACGCCCCGTGGAGCTGCACGAGCCCGGCACAGAGCGAGGAGCCTGGAGCCCAGGCCCGTACCCCAGTCCTGGGAGTGGGGTGCACTCTTGCCCCCAGGGAGACACCTTTGACATCCTGGCTGCACTGGCCCTCAGCCCCACGTGGCCAGGGTCCCATGGAGTCCCTGGAGTCCTCTCCCAGCAGAGGCCTGGAGCCTTCTAGTTCCCTGCAGGAAAGCCTGGTAAAGGGTGTGGCCGGATGTCTGTGCCCCTCCCAGGCTCCTGAGCCCGAGCTGCCTATCCCGGGCTGGTGGGGGGGGGCACTGGGCGAGGGGTGCTCGGGCAACTGGAAGGCCGGGTCTCCCAGGAGAGCGTCCTGGGGGCAGGTGGAGACGGATGGGCCCCAGCTGGGACCTCCCAGTGAGCCGCCTTGGGACCCCCGCTCCTTGCCCTCTCTTCTCCGGTTCCCCAACCTGTGCAGAAACACTGTGACCTCTGCCACTCCAACAAACCGCAGGTGTGCCCGTCCTGGGGCCCCTTCAGTGGGTCTCTCCGGGGACGGCCCTCTGCCCCGCCCTACCCGCACCCTTTGGTGGCCGGGGACGAGGACAAGGGTCCCCGGGTACTGGGTCTCCAGCTGCTCCTATCTCAGGAGGGAAACCGCAGCCCCCAGGTTTGCTCTGAATCCTCTGGACCTGGGGACTGGCTGGCTCAGAGGACCCTCTGAGGTGGCCCTGGCAGCAGGGGCGGTGTCCCCTGGGTGCACATCTGAGGTCTATTCCCTCGGATCCTGAAATTTGGGGGTGGGGAGGGGAGAAACAGCCTCCCTCACTTCTGGAAATTCCAAACACGCATCCTCCAGGCACCACCCCACCCTGTGGTGGAGTCTCCCCGTGAAGGAGGGCCGGTGCCTGAGCTGAGGGAGCCCCGCCCCCTGCCCCCCCCCCACCTGGAAGCAGGTATTTCTGCGAGCACATCCAAGCGTGTGGCTGCACAGAGGAGGGGCTGGGAGGATCGCCCACAGAGCCGTGGGCATCTCGGAGGAGGAACAGCCTCGGCCTCTGTGCTTGTCTGTGGCCATGGCTGAAATTCTTGACACAAGGAATTATTCGTGTCTTACTTATACAGTTACATGAAAAGAAATCAGGAGCTAAAAATAACTATCATATGCTTATTCCAGAAACTTCAAGAATACTGAAAACATAAAGAAAGTAAAAGTCACCATCTGAACAGCTCTGGCACCACCAGGGCCAGTTTTCCAGAACCGACCTTGCCCGACAGCTGCTTGGGCATGGAGCTCACTGGAGCCTCACAGATTTCTTTGCAACTCTCTGTAAATCTATAATTACTTCAAAAGAAGCAACTGAAAACAGCCATCAGCCTCCCCTCCACTGGGAGCATGGCTCTTACTAGCCATCAGCCTCCCCTCCACTGGGAGCACGGCTCTTACTAGACATCAGCCTCCCCTCCACTGGGAGCACGGCTCTTACATTTCACTGTTTCCTTCCAAACGCGCCCTGTGTGTCTGCCCGTTTTCCTCACTTAATGTTATGTGCCAGTTGTTTTTTTTTTTTAATGGGCACAAACCAGGTTTTTGTTGCTGTTGTTTGTATGTCAGTTTCTAAACATGAACGGATATCTGTCGATGCCGCCGATGGCTCACCCTGACCACCTTTGCTGTGAGTCTTTACAATGAAATCTCCCCAGGTAAGACGATGCCAGGTGGGAGACGGCAGGTAGAGGCCTCCAGGTCACCCCAATCTGTTTAAAGACAGGAGCCCAAAGACGACCCAGGACCCCATACAATTTGCTCCTGGATTCGGACCAGATCCCCACTCTCCCGAAAAGGTTCAGAACCAGCTGGGGTTGGACAGGAATATCCTCAAATTGAGGGCTCCCTCCCTACCACACCAGGATGGGGCCTGGCCGGAGAAGGCATGACAAGAGCGGTGGGGGGCCGGACCAGCAGGATCACAGGTCCCGCCTCCCCCAGAGCCACACCCCCCGGAGGCAGCCGTTCCAACGAGCTCTGGCTTTCCTTCAGGATGGCGGGGCCAGGGCCACCTGGGCAAGTGGCTAGACCTGCTGGACTTATTCCCCTGGAATGAGGCTTCTGAGGCCCAGACCTGAGTCCGCATACAGCGGGGGAGGGGTGCTCGCCGAGCTCTGGTCCGGTCTGGGCCTCAGGGCTCCCTGCGGGCTCTGCAGTTTCCAGGAGGCTCAGTGCTCAGCCGCTGGGCCTGCTGCCCAGGCCTGGGGGCACCACAGACTCCTCTGAGATGGGGGAGTAGGGTCCCCCTCCCTCCCACACCCCCACCTCTCTTCTGGCTGAGAAAAGAGCTCCACAAGCACCCCACCCAGGGGTCTGGGAACCTGGCTGGCACAGGGACACCCCGACCTGTGTCCGCAGAGCAAGGATTCCAGGTGACCACAGGGCGCCAGGTGAGCACAGCAGAGCAGGCGCGGGCTGAGGGCCTGGGGAGGGCGGGGCAGAGCACCTGGGGCTGGGATCCACACCCCAACCCTATCCTCAGCACCGGCTCCTGCCGTGTCCACAGAGACATCCCCCTCAGAGCCTCTGCAGACAGACCCTGCCTGGAGGCCCGAGCTCCACCTGGGACCCCACTTGCTGACAATGACGAGGACCCGTCCTTCCAGCCACGAGCGGGAGTCAGACGAAGTACAGGCTGGGTGCAACCGGCACTGCCTTTGGGCACAGACAGACCAAGGCAGTCGCGTGGGCTGGGGGGAGCCACGTCTGCTGCGGTTCTGGGGGTGGGGTCCTTAGAGCCTAGGACGGTGCCTGGGCCAGAGTATCATAAAGATCTGTGGAAAGGAGAGCGAGAGGGGCGGAGGGAGAGGGAAAGGATGGCTTTTAAAATTCACCCTTAGAGAAGGATGTTCTATACTACGCCACCTCCACCCCTGAGGCTGGAGTGGGGCCCCCAGAGCCGACCCTGAAACCAAGACTGGAGTGGAACAGCTTTATTTGGGGGTCACGGCAGGAAACAGCCAGAGAGGGTGGGCAAGGCGCCGATGTTGGGGGTGCTCCTGAAGGTCCTTGCTGTGAGCACCCCTGCTGGGGGCCTTGGATTCTGCGGATCCCCAGCAGCTGGGCCAGGCTCTGGCTCCGGGCTTGTGACCAGAGCCGAGGGCAGAGCCGCAAGAGGCCAGAAGGGGGCGCGTGGGGAGAGCGAGCACCAGAGCGGCCGGCCCCCTCCTGGGCATCTCCCCGCTGGCTGAGGCTGGACCCACCTGCGCGCCGTTGTCGCCTGGACCGCAGCTTCGGGGCTGCCTTTGCACCCCAGTCTGCATCACCTGGGCTTGTTAGATCAGATGATTTCCTGGGCATGCATGGCCCCAGGCCCGGCAGGATGATTGGCTGGTCCCTGAAGAGGATTCGGCACAGCTAGCCTGACTCTTTCCTGCCCCTTCCCCAAGCCCAGGTACCCCTTGAAGCTGAGCTGGGAGGCTCGGGGGACCTCAGACTGGAATTATGGCCCGGGGAAGGGAAAGGAGGGAAGGCTGAACAGTGGCCTTCTGTTCTCAGTCCCGCAAAGTCCAGAATGTCCACTGAGTGACCACCGACAGCTCCTGCACTCACAGCTCAGCAGCCCGGGAAGCATCGCATCCCTGGGGACCCAGCTGCTGTCCTGGGCTGGGGCTCACAGGCTCTGAGTGGGCCAGGTGAGGCGCCCACCCCAGCCAGAGTTTAGCGGGACGTGTCGCCGGACAGAGGGGGATGATGCTGGCATGCAAAGAGACAGCGGGTGAGCCGTGTGGAGAGCCTTGCCCGTCCCAGGACAGTCGCTGCAGGCCCTGGGCTCCCCTCCTCCCATAGGAGGGCTGTGCTGTCCGGCGCCATTCTCCTTACCTGCCCCCAGGACCCCTCCCGGTGCCGGGCCCCTCTCCAGGGCTGGCCCTGCTCGCCCTTATTCCCGCCCCGCCCACCTACCCTCCCCAGGCACCTGGCCCAGGCATCGAGGCCCCTCCCCTTCCAGGCCACACGCAGCCCTTGATACATCCTGCATGGTCTTGTCACCCTGGCCCCTCTGCCCCTTCTCCTAGTGCTGCCACGCTGCTGCTGGGGCCCCCGATCTTCGTGGACCTCTAGCGGAGAGTCCCTGTGGCGTCCTGGGGCCTCACGGCATCCGACCCGCACTGCGGTGAGCTGGTGCTTGGGGGTTAAAGCTCTGTGGTCACCATCTCGACATTCTTAATACTTCGTCTTTGAATGTACGTTTTGTAAAGTACCATCCAGTGGGACAAAGGGGCACGTGGCAGGGACTTGGGGCCTCCCAACATCCCTTCCCCTAGGACCGATTCTTGGCCGCCCACTTCCCTGTCCCCCAGCCAGTGACCATCACTGACCCTTGCCCCAGCGGGGGTCTAGGGGTGAACACAGAGGAACACTGATTGACAGGGATGGGCCCCAGGTGTCTACGACAGTCTGTGTTCCTCTGTGAGAGCCCCTGACGTTAACCAGCAAATAATAAATAGTGACTGCCGCCACAGGTCCGAGAGACGCGGAGGGAAGGGAGGCAAGGCCTCTTCCTGCTTCTGGAACAAGGCCCCAGGTTTGCAGCCTGCACTGTGGTGGCCGCGCTGCGCCGGGAGCTCACCTGCATCCTCTCACTGCCAGGTCGATGTCCCCCGAGTTGAACGAAGCTGCAGAGCGACTCAATCCCTGCTGTCGTTTCAACCACCCAGCAGGGTGCGTCCCGCTCCCACAGCTGTGAGACATCCGGGCCCCAAACCCCCTGGCACTGTCTCTGGGGACAGATGGTGGTTCGCTGCTGAGGCCGAAGGTGCCCTTGACCAGGTGGAGCTCAGACACAAGTGCAGCTCCTGGAGAAGCAGGGTGGGAGCTGACAGGCATGACCGGCACGGGCCAGGGGTGCTGCAGGGCCCCCGGGGAAGCGGCAGGGCCCAGGGGTGCCTCCAGCCGGCCCCAGACTAGCTGTGCGGTCTGGGCAAGCTTTCTCTTCTGGGAGGCTTACCAGCTCCAGGAACCCAGAGCTGCTTCTATCTCATCAGTTTGCTCTCTACCTGTTAGATGGTTCACCTCCCCTACACCGAGCTGTCTTCCCAGCACTCAGCAGTGGACACGGGCATGGCCCGGGCTGCAGGAGCTCCTCTCCCAGTGGGTGGGCAGTCAGCTCTGCGCCCTGGCTCCCAGGCCTAGCTGGCGAGGCTCTGCCTGTCCTGAGCCTCAGTTCTGGGATGGGCCCCAGAGGCCTTCCCCAGGTCAGGCTGGCACCCCTCCTGGCTCCATCTGAGCTCTGATCCAAGGTGCCCTGTTTACCCCCCATCTCTCTCCCCTCTGGGTCGTGGGGCAGCATGAGGTGCATCCTCTGCCCTTGAACCTTCCCCTCAATGAACGATCAAGCGATCAGCATTTTGCAGGCTGTGAAGCATCCCCCCACCTCAGGGGCTCTGTGGGGTAGGGACCGCCTGTACCCCCAGAACCCCACACATGCAGAGCACACAGTAGTGCTCAATGAACACTTACGGAATTAGTGACCCAATGAGACACTTACGGAGGGGCAGTTTCAAAACCGTAAAGTGCTGTAAATTACAGGAGGCACGTCAAGGTTACTCCTGAGCTGGGGAGCAGGGAAGCCCGAGAAAGTGAGCAGGTCTGTGGCGTATGAAGCAGCTCCAGAGAAAGTGCAGAGGGGGTGGTTTCTGGAAGGAGGCCATTGATTAAGGATGAGCCCCGAGAGTTTAGGTGAGAAAGGGACCGGGGAGGGGCTGACGCCAGCACGAGCACCTCTATCACCGCTCGGGTGGCCAGGTGTCTTTGTTTGCAGGACCCCGGAGGCCAGCTGTTGGGTGAGCCCTGTCCAACGCCCAGGGGGCAGTTTGCTCCAGCCAGGTGGTCACCTGAACTCAGGGCCAGCACCCTTTAGGCCCCACTCCCAGCTCGGCAGAAGGTCTCCCTGCCGGTGCATCCAGAGGCCTGTCTTGGGGGTCCCCTGCCGGATCTAACATCACGCAGGTGGCCAATGGGTGTGCTCTCTGACCCAGTGATCTGCCTGCAGGAACCTCCCTCTAGGTGTCCGTGCACTGGTGTGCACGTGCATCAGGGGCAGCGAGGCTGGGACAGCCTGGGAAGGACCTTCTGCCTCCCACCTTGTACCTTTCAGTACATAGATGAGGTGTTCTTGGTTTGTTTGTTCGTCTTTTTGGCTGTGCCACGTGGCTCCTGGGATCTTAGTTCCCCGACCAGGGATAGAACCTGGGGCCATGGCAGTGAAAGTGCTGAGTCCCAACCACTGGACTACTGGGGAAGTCCTAGATGAGGTTTTTCACCACGTGCTTACGTGCCTGTGAAACCAATAGAAAATCAAACCTCTTTAAATCAATGTTGGAAATGTTTAGACAATCCCACCCCAGCTGCGTACAGCAGGGAGGGGGTGCCTGAGGGTGGAAGGCCCCGGATGGGGTGGGCTCCCTCTGTCACTGGACACACCTGGCAGGAGACCCCTGAGCTACGTGCCTGCATGGACCCGGCTCCTCCTCAAAGCTGAAGGGTGACCAGGGGTCAGGTGGGGGAGGGCAGGAGCAGAGTGTTCTGGGCAGTGGGGAGAGCCCGTTGGTCTCAGCACAGACCCAGGGCCGGGCAACCCTTGCCTCAGAGGTCCCCGTGCTGCTCCAAAGCCTGAGCTGATCAGTGTCACATGAGTCTCCCACACCCCCTCCCTGTGCCAGGAGCCGAGGCAGTTTCTCCCATTCCCTTCACGGCTGGACCATGGCAGTGACCCTCTGCAGTAAAAGGAAGCTCAGCTCCACACTCCGTGACTCCACCCTTCCTGTGTCCTCAGGCCTGGCAGAGGAAAGGCTTCCCCGGGGCTGGTCTGGGAGCCTCAGCCCCTTGCGCTGGGCCCACAGAGTCCCCACCTTGGGCCTCTGGGGGCCTATGCTCCCTGCTCTGAGCGGCCCTCACACCCCCCTCTCCCTGAGATCAGTGAGGACCACTGCCAGATTTCCCAGCTGGCAGGGTGGCAGCCCGGGGTGGGCCCAGGTGGTGGCTATCAGATCCTGCCTGCCCCTTCCCTGGCCAGCAGGCCTGTGTGGCCATACCTCCGCAGGCCTCTGGTTTCCAGGGCTACTCCTTCCACTGCTCAGCCCCTGTAACTCACCTCCAAATTTTTCAGTTGACATTATTTGTGATCCCTGTACTGGTTGAATAGTGTCCCCCCAGATTTCTGTCCAAAGGATACCTGTGAGTGTGACCTTATTTGAAAGTAGGGTCTCTGTAGATAGAATGAAGTTAAGATGAGGTCATACTTGACTAAGGCGGCCCTAAATCCGATGATGGTGTCCTTATAAGCGGAGGAAGACTCAGAGGCAGAACACAGGGGGAAGGCCATGTGTTGACAGAGGCAGAGAGCCGGCATTCCAGGCCTTCAACCTTCAGCAGGTCTGGGCCTTGCGAAGATGTTACACCTGCCAGAGCCAGAAAAGAAGAAAAGAGACCCACCTGGAAGCCATGTTGGGGAGTGGCCAAAGGGGCGCGGGAGCCCCGGGGAGCAGCCAGGCCGGGGGCCTGGTGTGGGGTGGGCTGGGAGTGAGTGGGGAGAGAGAAGTGGTCTCCCTGCAGGAAGGTGGAGCCAGGAAGGGGCTGTCCATCTCTGAGGAGAGACCAAAAGGCACCTAGCAGGTCCTGGACTAGGGCAAAGTGCAGGGATGAACTCTTTTCCTCCCTGTGGTCAAGAATCTAACATGCAACTATGATTATAAACTGGGGAACCCCTTGGAGACCCAAGAGAGCGCTCACACAGCAGCACCCTCGGGGAACCTCGAGTCGAAGGCTACGCGGGGACAGAGGCTGCAGAAGTCCAGGAGGAGCTGCCCCGAGGACCGCAAAGCTCAGAGCCTGGGCGCCCCTCCAGGGGTTGTTGGAGGGGCGTTTGGGGGAGAGCTGCGGGGTAGAGTGGACTGCAGCCTGGCTATAAGTGGCTTTCGGTGGGTGGCCGCACTCGCTGGCTCGAGTTTCTTCACATCTGGAGAACCAGCGCGGTGGTGCCACCAGGTTCACAACCTGCACCAGTCTGCGCCTGCACGCCACGCGGCAGCAGCATCATCGCCCCCGCTGCGCCTGCTGGCGCGAGGTCCGACAGATGCACACCTGCTGGGCGGTCCCCGCGGCGCCACTGGACACGCCCATGTGACTGCCCAGGCTCGCCCCGCCCTGCCGCGCGAGACTGGGACCCGGGTGTGAGATCCATCCCGCCGGGCGGCGACGCGCAGGCGCGGCGCGTGGCGGCTCGTCGACCTCCCGGCCTGCCCCGCGTTCGCTGACGTCGCGCAGCCTCGTCCTCGCTGCCGCCGCCGCCACCGTAGTCGCCGCTGCTGTCGCCGCCGCTGCAGCTGCCGCCGCCGCCGTTGCCGCCATTGAAGTCTGCGCCTCGTCAGTGCGTCTCGTCCCGCGCCCGCCCGCGAGCGGCCCGCGCGCCCAGCCACCGGCGCCGCCGCCCGGACGGCGCCTGGGGAGGAGGCGGCGGGCCCGGGGCCGCGAGAGCGCGGGTGACAGGCCCGGCCTCGCGGGGAGGCCCGAGCCGGCGGGCGCCCCGGCCCCGCACCGCGCCGGCTGTTCATGAAGCATGTCGGCCACCAGCGTGGACCCCCAGGTAGCGGTGGGGCCGGGGTCGCGGGGCCGGGCGCCGGGCGCCGGGGTCGCGGGGTCCGCTCGCGGAGCGGGAACGCGGGGGCCGGGGTCGCGGGGCCCGGGTCGGGGTCGCGGGGTCGGCGTCGCGGGGCTGGGCCGACGTCGCCCGGGACCGCGGGCCCTTTGGGGCCGGAGCGCGCCGCCCGCCGGGAGGGGTTCTCATGGGTAATTTTGTGTTCCCCTCTCCCCTGGTGCTGTCCGCTCGCGCGTCTGGGCCTGCGGCGAAGCAGAGAACAAAAGGGCAAGATACTAAAGGTGAGCGGAGTCCGGATGGCGGTGCGGGCCGGGAGCGGAGGGGGCGGCGCTCGCCTAGAGCTCGGCGCGCGTGTTGGGGGAGGAGAGGTCTTGGAAGCGGCAGCCAGAACCGCGGAGTTTTTCTCCCTCTTCTTTGGGGAGACGAAACCTTAGGCTGTGATAGTGGGGGAGACGTAACAGGTCGGAAGCAGGGAGTTTTCAAGGAGAAGCAAGCAAATCGGTGGTGAGAGTAACTCCATCTCTCCCTCCCACGGCAGGCTGGTTGATTGGGGTGGGGGAAGGGAAGGAGGCCGGGGGCCCAGCGACCTGCCTGTCTGCGGCCCCAGGTGTGGGGCTGGCCCTGGGGCGGCTGCTGGCCCTTGGCCCTGTACGCTGGCGCCTTACCCCAGTCTTTTGAGCCTCTTGGGATGCTCTGGCTTGGGGTCCACCCCCAAAACTCCGTCTTGGGAGAACTGGTGTCGCTTCATGTTTACTCCGAAGACTGTTTTGAACCAGTGTGTGTGTTACTCGGGTGTAACCAAATACGGTTATCATGTTTTGAGATTGGAGAAGGCCCAGCACTTATTTACCTTTCCCTTCTTTTCCTGGCTGAGCGTGGTGACAGTGGAAAATAAGAGCACAGCCAGATACCAGTTAAGAAGCGTCGCTCAGCTGCAGCTTCCCAGCTTTGCTGCCCACATAGCCAGGCTTTAGGAAGCACCGTTCTCTGTCTGGCAGACATAGATCTCAGCCCACATCATCTTTACCAAAACCTGGTTACGAGTTCCTTGCAGTATTTTGTCTGCACCTATATTTTGTCAATATCTACCAAAGTACGATTAATTTTTATCAGAAACGTAACCTAAGTTATTGAAAGTTTTGTATCAGCTTTCTAATTAGTTGTGTAAGTATCAGTTCTGTAATGTCTGTGCCCATTTTTAAGTAAAAGTGATTTATAGTAGAAGTTGATGGGTATAAACTTGACTATCTTTAATTTCTGTGATTAAAAGGAACTTTAAAAAAATTCAAAGGTAATATTTTGCAACTTCTCATTCTAGTACAAAATGGTTCTTTGCATCAGAAGGATACAGTTCATGACAATGACTTTGAGCCCTACCTTTCTGGACAGTCAAACCAGGTGAGTTTGTTTTTTTATTTTTTAACATTTTTACATTTATTTTGACTGAGGTTTGTAATAAACCTTTATTAGCGTATTTCTGACTTTATTATCCTAAACAACAGAGAAGCAGACTATAAAGTACTAGAAATAAAGGAAGAGGCTGACAAAGGCTTCTATTGAAGAGCAGCTTCACGTTGAAGGTGGGGCATGCGTGCGGGGAAGCTGGTTTTCTCTCTGGAGGAAATGGTGTCCCACGCGCCTGGCAGGCACGCGGGATTCTCGTCGGCCTCAGCACTGGTGGGTGAGTGATGCACTGCGTTAGACAGAGCGGGGGTGTGCGGAGTTCTCTGAAGTTTTCCGGGGACTGTTTTTAGCTCTGGATGATTGGACGTTTGGTCTCGAGCAGCTAGAGCAGGACTCTGGAGTGAGACTGCGGCCTTGGGCTCTTCACACCGCTGCTGACTGTGACGCTTCTTCGATGGCTTGCCCCCTCTGTGCTTGCTTCCTCCTCTTAGGACAGTTGGAAGAGGCGGCCCCTGACAGGGTTGTGGGGAGGGTGAGACTAGATGGTGCCCAGAGAGCTCGAGGCGGCACCTGAGTGAGCTGTAGCCACCTGTTCTCTCAGGGGTCGCAGGCTTTCTCAGCCTTGGCACTAAGGGGGTTGGGGACAGAAACGCTCGCTGTTTGGGGGGCCTTGTAGGATGTTGAGCAGCGTCCCTGGCCTTCATCCGTGAGCTGTCATTCGTATTTGCGTACCACCCTCCGCATAACAACCAAAAACGCCTCAGCAAACATCTGCTGGGGGGCTAAACTGTCCTGGTTAAAACCACTGGGCTAGTTGGAGTTGAGGTTTAAGCAAAAGATCTGCCGCTTTTAAAATGCACAGTGTATGTTTGCTTTAGAGCAAAGTCAGGCTCTGCCTCTTCCCTGTGGGATGAAGCTAGTCTGCCCTTCTGTAACGTTCTACGTCTTAGAACTTTTCTCCATTCTTCTCCTCCTGCTGCACTTGGCAAGTCAGCAGCTGAGGAGCCTGAGAGACCCTGCTCAGGGGGCCCCCTGAGGGCCCACCCCTCCTCTGGGCAGGACAAGGGGCTGCTCAGTGACGGGCTTTCAGCCAGAGGTGATGGCAGGAAGTTAAGTGGACTTACTTATTTCTCTTACGTGATTTGCTCTAGCAGGTGTTGTGTGTGGATTTTAACCAGAAATTCAAGGGAGGGGGTTGCTTCACTTGGAATCTTTTTTTATAAGGTAGGAGCTTTTGATACTCAAGAGGATGTCTTTAAAAGTGGAGTAGATGACTTTCTGATGTCAGGGGAGTAGTCCCAGCTGGCTCACGCTGGAGACGCCGCGTGGAAGCACCGTGGTGGGTTGGTGCTATCAGTGGACAGCCTTAAAACATCCTCTTCATCTTGTGTGTTAAAATGTGTACTTGTCAGCAAGATGATTAATCAGCACATCACTTAGGAGTGAATTTACTGAGAAAACTCTTAATTGAGAACAGACCTTCCAGAAATGCCCAATTGTTGCAGAGTGTAGGAAGCGTGCAACACGGGAGGGCTCTTAGATCCTAGTTTTCCCGGCCTTTTCGTCGTACAGATGAGGAACCTGAAGGCCAGAGAGGCTCTGCTGTGCCTGGTGGCAGAGCCAGGCTGTGGACTGAGGGTCGGTACCTCTCACCCAAGTGTGCAGCGGGATCCTTTGGTCCTGTGTTCGCCACTCGTTTCTTCACGTGGGCTGTGATGCAGTCAAGGGTCCCTTGAGATTGTCACTGCCTCTAGGTGTGGCCTCTGCCGTGACATCCAGCCCAGACTGCTAGTGAGGAAGCCGGAGCGGAGGTTGGTGTGGCAGGAAGCAGTGAGCGCACACTTCCTGTCTGTCCACTTAGCCTTTACTGAGGTGGTGTTGACGTGAGATGAACTGCCCGTGTTTAAAGAGGACGGTTTCATATGTGGCCTTTCCCTGGTACGCATGCGCACCTGTGGAGCCGTCACCGCGGTGGAGGTCGTGGGCGTATCCGTCAGCCCTGGGCTGCTTTCTTACCTTTTCTTAACCCAGCTGTGGTTTGTAGTAGCCGGTTGGAGACACTCTGGTGTTCTGATTTGTGACGCCTTAGCGCTTCGGAAGACTTGGAAAGCATTTAAAAGCGTGCCTTTCCGTTAGCTGACTTGTACCACGCTCGGGGTGGGTGCGCTTCCCTCAGGAAGGCCTGGGGACCCTGCCCTCGGTGTGTGTTTTCCTTCCTAGTGGGAAGGGTTACCGGGGATTCTGCGTCTCCACTCAAGCACTCAGTTGTCGACAGCCTTGTCAGCGTGCCCGGTCACGTCTGACGTAGACAGAAAGGAGAAAAGTCAACTTTTTCGTTTTTCCTCTTTAATAATTCAGCTGTGTTCTAAGTGTACTGAGAAGCATTTGCCTTTTAGGAATGTTGTATAAATTTACTCGTTTCAGGTTCTAGGGCTGATCATTTGTAGTTGCTTTAAGCCGTGCTGTTGATCGAGTCCTCTGATGAGATGTGGGTAGAGCTGCCCGGAGTGCTGTGGGGTGTCCGCCACTTGAGGGTCAGTGTGGCATCTCTTCGAGACCTCGTGTCCACTGTCTCTCACGTGCCGTCCGTCCTGCGTGGTCGAGCTGACAGTTACGCCTCTCTGCTCTCTTGGCAAGAAGCTCCTGTCTGGCCACCCTGAAGGCTCCTTCCTTGGAAATGGTGCTCAGCTGTCACCCAGTGTTTCTGTCAGGTTTGGGGGCGTTTCCCCCAGCGGCACAAAGCTGGACGCACCGACGCCTTCTCGCAGCGCCTGCGCCGTGCAGAGAGCCTGGAGGAGCTCAGCCCGCGCCTTCCTGCTGCTCCACAGTGGCTCCGGGGGCCTGGGTGGGGGTCAGGGGGAGCACTTGGTCATGGGCACTGGTTGCCAGTGGCTGCGTCTGGGAGCCGGGCGCATCCTTCAGACGCGGCGATGGTGCCGCCGAGTGGCATCGGGACACACTGCTCACCGCTGTGAAGCTGCTCAGAGCCGCGCACCTCAAGGGGGGAGACAAGCGCAGAAATTGTGTGGGTGTCGGAAGCCATGGTCTCCTCTGACCTGACCTGCAGCCTGAAGCCCAGGAAAAGCGAGCGGCCAGCCGCACCCCAGGATTTTCCCCAGGAGCTGTGGGCGTGGGGGGCCTGCTCTCAGCCCTGGGTCACTTTGTCACTGCTTTCACAATTGCCCTTGGTACCTCCCCTCTTGCATAGTTTATTCCAGCCCCCTGCATCCCCCACGTAAATGCTTCTCAGCGTACGAGGTGTTCCATGTGCCTTGGCGTCTGAAGCCTTGGGCTTTCCGTTTCTCCCTCCAATCCCTCTTCTTGGTCACTGTAATGGTTGAGTCACTTTATTGTTTGTGAACCTTAAAGCATTTGAGTAATTTCAGAACTTCTCAGAAAAATGGATACAGGAATCAAACGTTCCAACTTTCAAGCAGGTGGTTTTGGTCATTGAGCATGAGGGTTTTTTATAAAACTGGTTAAGTTTTGTTTTAAGTACAAAAAACTTAATTATAGAATAGGTTTATGGGTTTATCGTGTTTTACTGTTTGGTTTTTCAGAGAAAGTCATCTAGGGGTAAGTGTCACGACTATTGGAGTTTATTTTGTTTGGAGTGCCCATTTTGTTTATCACTTTTGACTCGGTCACAAGGAGGCGCCCTGAAAGTCCAACGCTTGGGGGTGTCTTTTCTACTGTCACTGGACTAATTCTGCCTTGGAGACCTGTCAGCCTCCCTTTCTTGAGTCCCTAAGTTATACAAAGGCTACAGTTAGACGTGTCACACGTGAAAGTGGTCTTCGGGGGGGCGCGGTTTTACCTGCGTCGTCCTTAAAAGAGTTGGTTCCATGCTGCTCCTTTGAGTAGCCCCGCGATGCCTCTGCACAGAAGTATTAATGCACTAAGAGAAAGGGCGCGATTTGTCGTCATCCCTTTGGTTTCTGCACCCACGTCCCTGGCAGGTGAACTTGGGCCTCTTCACCTGGGCTGCACAGCTAACTAAGTAGATGGCATGTTTGCTGTCACAGGAGCCCAGCTGGGGAGCGTGGCTCTGAAGAGCCTGAGGCCGCGGCTGGGCGGGCTTCTGAGGGGCTGGGTGTGAGTTCGAGCAGTGCCCGAACCCTGCGGTGCCCCTGGCGGCCTTGTGTTGCAGCTCTCTGAGTGGCACGGTTCAGTTTCACTGTGACTCGGGGCTGGGACAGTCAGCCTGAGCACTGCGGACAGTGGCCCCGAGCCCTGGTGGCGGGGGGCGGGGCGGGGGATGCGGACCGCAGCAGGGAAGGCCCCACGGGTTCTCCCGCTGTTCCTGGCAGCTTTGCCTGTTACTCCGCTGCTTCACTCTTGGGGTTTGGAAGGAGACCCGGCAGATGTGGTAGAAGATGGGCTGCCAGTAAGGGGATGAAAATGGATTCAGTTCCCAGCACCGGAGGTCACTGCATGCAGCCTGCCGTGCACCCCGCGGCCTGGTGGGGACAGACGATGTCGGGAGGGCTCGGCCAGGGCCAGCTCGGAGCCCTGGGGATGGCGGTGCGGGTGGCACGCGGCATCTGCTTAGTAAACCACAGCTTCTTACCCTGTGAACTTGAAGTGAGGCGTCTTCGTTCCTTTTGTTGTATGAATTTAAGTGTTCAAGGGAGAGCTGCAGTCCAGGTTATTTCACGATTTTCCAGTAAAGAGCTGCAGCCTCACTGGTGCTCTCCTCGTAGTGACCTGCCTGCATTGACACGTTGTGGGAGGAGAGGGTGGAGTCCTCCCAGGGCTGCCTCCGCCTTGGTCCTGCCTGTGGCTGGGTGAAGGATTCGGGGGTGCCGGCTGGCTCACCTCCTCTTTCCCTGGACAGTCCTGGCTGGAGGTGGCTGAGAACTGCCCATCTGCACGATGGGGTCTGTGTGACCAGGGTGTTGGGCTTCTCCATTAATAGTGAGGTTGGGGTGGACTTGAGGGACGTGCCCTGGTTAACACAGTGCTTGTGGTCTCACGTTTTAAGGGAAGTCCTGTCGTGCTTAAGGCTGAAGCGTGGGTCAGAAGGGAGGTGCTGGCCCCGTGGGCTCAGTGCTCCGTGGCCGTGCTCCTGTGGCTCCGGTTGGATGCGTGGCTGTGTGGTGTGGATGCCACGCAGCCCTTGGGTCCTCTCTTCTCCCGAGTGCATTCCTTGTGTGCGAGGGAGGCCGCGTTGATGTGGCCCCGCCAGTGCCGAGGTGGGTGCCCAGCTGGTGGGGGAGGAGAGTGCTGGCCTCCCTTCAGAAGGCTTGTCCCCATTGTGCTGTTGAGGCACCGGTGGGCGCCGAGGTCAGAGGCTGGAGGCTTCCACCCCTGGGGCTGCCCCACCTCACAGGGCAAGTCCGCCACCCTGGCCTCCCAGGGACTGACTCTCCTCAGAGCAGCCCCTCCTGCGGGCACAGGGTGGGTGGAGGCAAGCAGGGAGGCGGGGCTGGGGGGGCCACAATGCGGGGGCCAGAGTCACTGAGATCCTTTCAAGGGCAGTGGCTCAGGCGGCTCCCCTGCATTCAGAGCACTGATGACGGCCACTTGTCTGGCTTTTTCTACCCCCTGAGAATCTCAAGGATTCGTGTTAACAGGCAAATAGGTATTACTCCATTTTAAAAGTGCTTCTGGAATAGTCTGCCGTCAAGTGGAGCAGCCAGCAGGAAGGAGGCGTGATTCCCGAAGCCCCAGGAATCCTAGGATGGGGCGGGGGGAGGAGGTGCCAGGGGGGACCGGCGGAGGGTGCCTGGGTCAGCACATCCCGTGCTGGGCCGGGATGTGCCGAGGAACTGGCCTGTCCTCCACGGGACTTCTGGGGGCTCCGGAGAGCTACTCCCTGTTCTCATTCCAGTGAAGCAGAGCCTCCTCCAGTCACCTGGGACACCAGCCACCCTCTGCCGGCCAGGGCAGCGGGTCCTCTGACTGGATGACAGGTGCGGGGTCGGGGAGGAGGGCTCTAGCCGCCGCTCTGCTTGTAGAACTTTCTGGTTACTTGGGAGAACTATGCAGAAATCGGACCAGAGAACTCCATGTTTGCCCCCGCTCTTGCTTTCCTTCACAGCCTTTCTGCTCTCGGGCCCAGTTCTGACCAGGACCCCTGGGTGAGTCTCTCTCCAAGGAGACGTCTTCCCAGAACTGCTGACCCCAGGTCTAAACCCGGCCCTGGGCAGCTTTCCTGAACCCCGCCCCCCCCCCAAGGGGAGGCCCTGCAGCTACTTAAACTCCTCCCAGGGGTTCCGGCCATCACACGGAGGCACATTTTCAGTAAGGGTCTCCCCGCCGTAGCCAGCTCCCCTCTGAGAGCCCCAGGAAACGGTGGGGACTGAGGGGGCCAGACCCCTTTGGGCTCAGGGGTAGGGGCGGGGCGGGAGTCCTGGGGGTCATCCAGGTGGGTCATCAGCACGCCTGTAGCCCTGAGCTCGTGGCTGCTGCCTCCTTAAAGCTTGCTCACTTGGCGCTGTGCTGTCCGTGCTGTCAGTGTCCTGCGTAAGCATTATTGCCAGTGGGACAGAGACCTGTTCCTCAGGCTGAGTGCCTTGAAGTGGGCCACTCTTCAAGGTGCAGTGGAGGGGTTGCTGAGAGGATTGCTTCACCTAACTTGAATCCAGATCAGTTGCAAGTGACCCTTTTGTTTGGAGTGGCCCCTGGGTCGTCTGGGCGTCGCCCTCTCTGTCCTGGCTGGGCGCGCTGGGAGGGGAGCCGGTGCTGCACAGGCCCGTTCCCCACCAGCCTGCGCTGAAGTAGGCGTGCTTGACGTGGCAGCGCCTCCTCCGGGTCGGGACACGTCTAACTCATCACGTGCTTGTTTCCGCAGAGTAACAGTTACCCCTCCATGGCCGACCCCTACCTGTCCAGCTATTACCCACCATCCATCGGATTTCCCTACTCCCTCAATGAAGCGCCGTGGTCTACCGGAGGGGATCCTCCAATCCCATACCTCACCACCTACGGACAGCTCAGTAACGGAGACCAGCATTTTGTGCACGATGCTGTTTTCGGGCAGCCTGGGGGCCTGGGGAACAACATCTATCAGCACAGGTTTAATTTTTTCCCCGAAAACCCCGCCTTCTCGGCCTGGGGGGCGAGTGGGTCTCAGGGGCAGCAGGCTCAGAGTTCAGCTTATGGGAACAGCTACACCTACCCGCCGAGCTCCCTGGGCGGCACGATCGTGGACGGACAGACAGGCTTTCACAGCGACACCCTCAACAAGGCCCCTGGAATGAATAGCCTGGAGCAGGGCATGGTGGGCCTGAAGATCGGGGATGTCACCACCTCTGCAGTCAAGACGGTGGGATCGGTTGTCAGCAGCGTGGCGATGACGGGCATCCTTTCCGGCAGCGGCGGGACGAACGTGACCATGCCGGTGTCGAAGCCGACCTCGTGGGCGGCCATCGCCAGCAAGCCCGCCAAACTGCAGCCGAAGATGAAGGCGAAGAGCGGGCCCGCCGTCGGGGGCGCGCTGCCCCCTCCGCCCATAAAGCATAACATGGACATTGGCACCTGGGACAACAAGGGGCCCGTGCCCAAGGCCCCGGCTCCGCAGCCCCAGCCGGCCCCCCAGGCGGCCCCCCAGCCCCAGCCGGCCGTGCAGCCCCTTCCCACCCAGCCTCCCCCTCCGGCCCCACCACAGCATCCGGGCCCCCAGCAGCCACCCCAGACCCGCTGGGTCGCCCCTCGCAACAGAAGCACGGCGTTCGGGCAGAGCGGGGGGACCAGCGGCGACAGTAACTCTCCCGGGAGCGCCCAGCCCAGCGCCACCCCGAGCCCGGAGTCCCACCCCGTCCTAGAAAAACTGAAAGCCGCCCACAGCTACAACCCCAAGGAGTTTGACTGGAACCTGAAGAGCGGCCGCGTGTTCATCATCAAGAGCTACTCAGAGGATGACGTGCACCGCTCCATCAAGTACTCCCTCTGGTGCAGCACGGAGCACGGCAACCGGCGCCTGGACAGCGCCTTCCGCGCCCTCGGCAGCAAGGGGCCCGTCTACCTGCTCTTCAGCGTCAATGGCAGCGGCCACTTCTGCGGGGTGGCTGAGATGAAGTCACCCGTGGACTACGGCACCAGCGCCGGGGTCTGGTCCCAGGACAAGTGGAAGGGCAAGTTCGACGTGAAGTGGATCTTCGTCAAGGACGTGCCCAACAACCAGCTCCGGCACATCCGGCTGGAGAACAATGACAACAAGCCGGTCACCAACTCCCGTGACACCCAGGAGGTGCCCCTGGAGAAGGCGAAGCAAGTGCTGAAGATCATCGCCTCGTACAAGCACAGCACCTCCATCTTCGACGACTTCTCGCACTACGAGAAGCGCCAGGAGGAGGAGGAGGTGGTGCGCAAGGTGAGTGTGGGTCCCGGGGGTGCGGTGGGTCGCTGGCAGGGGCGGGGGACGTCTGAGTGGTCACCACCCCGGAACCTGGGGTCCTTTTCCAGTTGTTAAGAAACACTGGTGCACACACTCTTGTAAAGGACCTGCGGCTAACTTGCTCTTTTCTCTTTGTGAATTATGATGTTTTCTAGAACAGTGCTTCCTAGTCTCTGTCCAGCCAGGAACACTTAGAAATACTGTTCTGTGGCCCTGGGGTGGACAGGCGGGGCTGCTGGGGCAGATACCCCACCGAGGGCCTCGCTGGGCGTTGCCCTCGGCAGCAGGGACGCTCTGGTCTAGGGCTCGCTGCTTGCTTCTCTCTCGAAAACCCAATATCCTGCAGTTTTTGGAAACCTGAGTTTGCTCGTCTAGAGAGTAGAAGGGCAGGGGAGGGGGAGGTTGGAATGCAGGCAGTTCATAACTGAAATGTGTGCGTCTAGAGTCACAGCGAAAACCCTTGGGTGGGTCTCTGAGTGGGTCCCAACCTCCTGTGGCAGCCCACGGAATGAGTCTGCTCTGTAGGAGACCAGGGCTCAGAGGCCTGTCAGTTGGCCCAGAAATGGGAAAAATAAGGGCATTGTGACACACTTGGCAAAGCCGCTTCGTTCAAGAGAGTTCGTCCTGAGATTCTTCCTACTGTTTTGGTGTTAAAATGTTCTTTCTTTCGTGAAATGTCAGTTGATAATAGGTGGGTTTTCAACCCCTGTTCAGTCCTCTGTATTACAAAAAAAAAAAAAGCGTTACCCATCTGGGAAGTTCAGTGTCCTGAGTGTTTTCCGGCAGAAAGGCTTGTAAATGGGGTGTACAGAGAACACAGTGCTGGTAGCGGTTTTAAAGTTGTACAAAACTAACAGCTCACAGTTTGCAAAACTTTGAAAGCAGGTTGGTCCCACTCTCACTCTTGGGCGGAAAGGAGAAGGGCTTATTTCCAGTTACTGCGAAATTGGGTATAAAATGAAACACCAAATTGCTGGATTTGCAGGGACAGGACGGAGATCATGCTCACGAGACTTGACGTCCCTGGTGACTGGGCGCCGGCTCTGTGTGTGTGGCGTCTTAGGTGCTGTGGCCCTGGGTTCTGCTGGTTGTGATGAGCTGAGGGGTAAACTTGTGCCCCGCCCTGGTGGGTGTTTGAAGGTGCTGGTGACCTAGAACTTGCCTCGTGATGGAGCTGGCGCGTCAGGAATGGGCGGAGGAAGGAGCAGCCCTCCCTCAGACCCTCGGGGCCCGAGGCTTCCAGGTGTTACTGCAGCGGGCTCGGCCCGCTGTCCTCTGCCGCCCAGTGTCCTCTGCCGCCGGGCTTCGCTGTGAGGCTTCCCCGGGCTGCTCCTCCCTCCCCCTGGGGCAGCGAATGCTCCAGAAGCAGGTGAGCGCCTGCGAGGAAAGGTGCGCGGGCCAGCTGGGCTGAAAGCCTTTGTCCACAGGGGTCAGCGTTCCATTAATCCATGTTCTGGAAGCCCGACCTCTTGCTGTCCTGGTGGCCTCTCTCGAGCTCGCTGGACTGTAGAGGAGTGGGGGTGGGTCTCAACGTTGCCCCAGAAACTTCCACCAGGACGCTTGTCTTCAGGGCTCGTTCAGGAGTCGGCAGCTGGCATTGCTTTCCGTGCAGGAGTTGGGTGTGTCCTTAAGAAGGACGGGTACTGAGATGAGGTTGGGAGCAGCTCCCTGAAAACCCTGAGCTTGCTGGCGAGGCCACCGCCACCAAGAAGGCCGCCCTGGAGACTCTCAAGAAGTCCTTTTGTTGATCAGCTGGAGTTTGACTCCATTGCTTTGAAATGATCATGACGCTTAGAAACACGTTGTGTTGAAAGGTAAGATGTACTTGCCCTTCTGCAGGAGTGCTGGCTGTCCTGCATCTCAGCCGTCCATCTGAAAGCCAGCTGGCTCCTTAGGGAAGCACCAAGTCTTGTGGCAGCTGGGTCAGACCCAGCCCTGCAAGCCTCTGGGTTTTAAATGTAGAAACAGCCACTCCTTAGGGCGCTTAAAATAGTGCAGGTTTTAAGTGACAGAGTCAAGCTGAAGAGTCCCTCATACGACTGGACTGGCCACGGTCCGGGGTCAGCTCTGCACAGGCACGCAACTCAGTGGAAAACCGGGCAGAGACAGGGTTAGGAGTGCGCCGTCTCTGTTGGGTTTGCTGTGAGAAGAGGCTGTTCACAGTCTCGGGGGTGGTGGTCCTTGTAATGGTTGAAGGGAGTCGGGGCTTTGGGAGGTGCCCACGCTTGTCGGCACCACTCCAGCCGCAGCCACTTTGAACTCCAAAGAGAGGCTTGCGCTGCTCTCCAGGAGGGGCAGTAGCTGTGGTCTTCCTCGGAGGATGCAGAACACGGAGCTCCTGATCCTTCCGGTTCAGAGTTCAGGGTGGGGAGGCAGTGTTAATTCTTGGAGCTGCGGCCATCCACCCACCCAGCCCGGCTCACCCACATGCTCTGGGGCTTTTCAGGACCGTGAGACGGTTTGAAAAGCACCGCAGGTGCCCTGCCCTGGTGACGGCACAGAGGATGTGGGGGAGTCAGCGTCTTATGAACCTGAAGACACACGCGGTCCGTTTCTAGCAAAAGAGAGGGTTTTGCTTGTGTTGTACATTACACGTGTAGTGATCCCAAATGTTTGGGCGTTGCGTCATCGCCCAACCCCTGTCCGGCAGTGTCCATTACCAGCTTCATCCTGCTTGAGGGGGGCAGGAGGAGGGGGACTGTTCCATGTCTCAGCTGAATCGTAAGTAGAGGCCTAGATGGCTTCCGGCAGGCAGGCAGCCGTGGGGAGGGACTGAGCTGCGGGTCACAGGCTTGTCACACACTTTGGGAAAGGTGGTCCGCTTGGTGGGAGGAAATAAACTGGCCAGGGGAGTCTTCCCTGCGCAGGTGGCCACCACGTCAGGCGGTTATCAGGCGCCCATTCCGTGTGGCCAGGACCCCGAAGCTTGGAACTGTCTTGGGCGGTGGCCCCTGCAGGGAGCCGGGTCCAGATCTGGCCACAGCACCTCGACCTGGAGGGAATTTGTCTGCGCGGCACGTTCGCTCACTGTGTTAAGCTTCTTTTCTCTTTTTACAGGAGCGGCAGAATCGAAACAAGCAGTGAGGACGAAGCAGGTTCTGTACCGTCAGACGTGGGGCTGGCGCGGTTGGAGAGTGTGTGCTCGGTGCTGTCTCTTGGCGTCGGCTCTGGCCGGCCTCGCGCAGGGCTCGACTGCTCGCATCTTTACGTTCTTTGTAGTTTATTTTTGCCCAGATGATCTGCATTTGTTTGTATTTTTTCTATGTATTACAGTATTGTAGAACTCACCAATAAAGGACTATGTTTTCGTCAGCTTATCAGTCACACTGACCTAATGTGAAATATAAGTACCCTTAAAAACAAAAACCTAATCCATCCCGAAGAGTTATTATTATTATTATTGGTGAAAATTATGTTCTTATGTTCACGGTCATTTAATATCTTTACATGAGACTTCTTGTCTCTCACCCCTTTTGCTTTAATAGCGAGCGTAAGAACCCGTGCGTCGTCCGGCATTTAGCGTGTTCTGTTCAAGGGCTTCCCTTCAGGATATGCCGAAGTCACAGGCTGATGACCGCCTCGTCAGCCGCGTTGCCATTTCGTCTGTTACCTGTCGTCTGAATGCTGATCTGCCCGTTTGATTTCTACTGGACAGAAGGATAAATTCCAGTCTCCCCAGTTTGGTGAACCTGCTGTTTCCTGGGAACACGGGTCTTGCACAGCCGTGCGCGCCCGGCGGCTGCTCTGCTCCTACTCAGGCGGTGACCACAGGCCCGCGTGCGGAGGCCTTCCTCGTTGTGTGCAGGCCGTTCGCTCCCCCTTTTCTTCACTGGAGAGTCCTAATGCCGTTTCACGTTTTTATGCCAATAATGCTAAGCTTTAAACCTGGGATCTGGTAGTCCAGACGGTGTGATGGGTGATGCCACCGATTGTAAATTTCAGCGTGCGTGTCTAGTTTTTTTCCTGTTGAATGGGTACAAAAAAGCAAACAAACAGAAAACCTTTTAGAAACTGAATTTGCTGTCGTGTCTTGTGGGACGAGGGGCCTCCGAAGCACTCGCCACGGGAGTTCGAGCATGAAAGCAGTGTGCACGCCTGCCTGGCGCCCCGCACACGAGCCGGGCAGAGCCTCCCGTGCGGAGCGCAGGTGCTCTCTGAAAGCTGTACTCGCCAGGCCCTCCGAGTTACAGTTTAAGCCGTTTTATCTAGACTTGTATTTAGAACATGTCACTTTCTCTGAACTGTTATTGCCTGTACGGAGTCACAGACGACATCGGATAACTTCCTCTAGGAGAATACAAGCCTTAATAAACAATACCTATTTAGCAAGTCTGCGGTCACTTCATTCTTCACCCCGTTTTACCGGTTAATGTTTTTGTTTGTTTTTTGCTGTACGCGGGCCCCTCACTGTTGTGGTCTCTCCCGTTGCGGAGCACAGGCTCCAGACGCGCAGGCTCAGCGGCCATGGCTCACGGGCCCAGCCGCTCCGCGGCATGTGGGATCTTCCCGGACCGGGGCACGAACCCGTGTCCCTTGCATCGGCAGGCGGACTCTCAACCACTGCGCCACCAGGGAAGCCCACTGGTTAATATTTTACTTGCAGAGCTGGTTAAAAGGGTCACTTCGAGAGGTCCGTGTGTCTCCCATGTCTGCCAGCCGTTTCTCACGTGTGCTTGGCCGTCGGGTGGCCTCAAAGAGCAGGTGGCTCCCGGCTCGTCAGGTGGTCGGTGGGCGATGCGCTGATGGCAGTGCTGTGACACGGTGCCCTGCCTCTTCCTGCGAGTCAGCGGCAGAGGCCGTGACAGGATCAGCTACCAACCGGCCTGTGCACCTGTTCCTTAAATGGCACAGGCTCTGAAGGTGACCCCCAATGCTGCCAGCTCGCACCAGCCCTGGATCAGAGGGCGGCCGCCCTGCTGGCTTTGGGGGCACTCGGGCCTGAACGTTCCCGAGGAGGGAAAGCTACGCAGGTCGCGGTGTGGAAGGGTCAGCGGGGACCTGGCGTCACATCTCGCTTACAAAGGGCTGCTGCTTGTCTGCCCTCCCCAAAAACCCAGCCGGTCAGCCCACCCAGAAGCCCACCCGCGGGGAGTCTTAGCTCTGCGGTGGCTTCTGTCCGCCCAGTGTGCTCCACACATCCCTCCGGCTCCAGAGGTTTCCTCGGAGGGTCTGACCGCAGACCGCGTCCTCACGGGCTGGCCCATGGGCGGCTCTTGCGCACTGGGTGTTAAACTGTCCAGTGACAGGGAGGCCCGGACAGAGGCGGGCTTGGCCTGCTGGTGGCCTGTGGCTTCTCCCTCAGTGGGCCCTGTGCCTCGGGTCCCTTGCCATCCAGGAAACGTGGGGTGGGGGGGGGCTCATCGGGCACGACAACAGCCTGAGCCCAGGCCCACGAGCAGGTTCTTGTCAGGGCGCGGGGTCCTCGTGTCCCACCAGCGAACGCCGTGGCCGCCAGCGGAGTCCTCGCGTGGGCTGCTCAGCCTTGTGTGCAAACCGCTCCTGCCCCTCCCCAGCCTCCCCCGCAGGCCCCGCGCTGGCTTCTCCCGCATCCTGCAGTCGCTCTTGAGCTTTGCACGCTCGACTGTTTTCGAAACCAGTGTGTTGTAAAAGGAATTTGAGCAGTTGTCCTGCACCGCGTCTTTACTTCAGTGACAGGATGAGTCACCCGGGGAACCTTTTTGAGCTGAGCGATCACCCGGTGGACCACGTCTTCCTGTACTGGAAAGGCCCCCAGAGGAGGGTGCAGGGGAAGGGGGATGGGAACAGCCATGCGCCAGGTAGTAACTTGGACCCCTCCTCGCCAGGCAGCGGGTCCAGGGTAGGTGCCACCTGGACGCAGCCTCAGCACCCACCCGGGGGCCCTGGCTTCACCCCTGACGGCAGCCTTCCTGAGGGCAGCTCTGGGAGCGACCAGACAGGTGCCCGACCTGCTGGCCCCCGTGGTGACACAGGGCGAGGCTCCCGTCGAGGGTCCTAGCGGGTGCAGAGCCGGGAGGTGCAGGAATACCCCTCCGGGTACAGGGCGGCTCTGGGCTCTTGCAGGCTGGCAGTGCGGGTGGTGGTTTCTCATGTGACCAGGCTGCCCTCTGCCCCACTGGAGTCTGGGAGGGGAAGAGAGATGAGGGGCTGGGGGCCGACCCCTGCTTGACATGGTGACAGGGTAAGGTGACATGGGGAGGGCCATGTCACCTCAGCCCTGCTTAACTGGCTTGGAAATTAGGGGCTTCCATAGGTTGAGGGGGAGGGGCTCTCCCCGGCAGGGGCCCAGCCAGGCCGGGGACCCAGGGCGCAGTGCTCTGGACGAGTAGTGGCCGGAGGCGGCGTCCAGCCCCGGAAGCACCCCTCCCACCTCCCAGGTGTCGGTTCTGCCACCACCTCCATCCGTTGGGAGGAGACCCCGAGCCCTCCCTCTGTCTCGGGACCGTTTGCTTGGGTTGGGTTAGTGGTGGCCTTGGCGTCCCCAGGGCCTACGGGAAGTGGCAGGGTGGCCTGCCTCGCCCCTGTCTTGGTGGGAGAGACTGAGGGGGGAGCAAGTACCATTTCTCAGTCTAGGTCGAGAGGTCAGGAGGGTGGGCTTGATGAGCCCCCAGAACGTCCAGGTCCCTGGGCGGAGCTGCTCCATGGCTGGGGAGGGCCTCACTCCCCTTTGCTATTTTGGGGGGCCTGCCACCCCCTTGGGACAGGGCTTAGGCACCTGGAGATGGAGAGGGTACCGGGTGCCGCGAAAGGGGGCCCTGGTCCCAGGTCGGGGAAAGCTGCTCACAGAGGCATATTCCAGGGGGCTAGGATGGGGCTGAGGGCTGGTGAGGAAGCCACATTCTTTGTTTTCAAACTTTTAATTTGGAAATAATGTCAGATTTACAGGAAAGCTGTGAGAAGAGGAATAGAACAGAGAATACCTTTCACCCAGAGCTGCTTGGTGCCGGCGTTTCGCCCCATTTCCTCAAGCATTTGCTGGCTGTGTGTGCGTGGGTGTGTGTGCGTGGGTGTGTGCGTGGGTGTGTGCGCGTGGGTGTGTGTGCGTGGGTTGTGTGCGTGTGTGCGTGGGTGTGTAGGCATGCCATTGTCTTGTATGTGTAGGTATGTGTATATATAGGTGTGTGCATGTGTCATATATGTGTGTAGATGTGTGCGTGTGTTGTATATGCGTGCCTGTGCCTGTGCAGGTGTGTGTGTGCATGTGTGTGTGTACGTATGTGCGGTATATGCACGCATGTGTGTGTACAGGTAGGTAGGTGCTGAGCACATGTGTTGTGTGTGCACGTGTTGCGTGTGTGCTCTGGCCCGTGTGAGGTCTGTGCGGAGCGCTCAGCAGGTGATCGCATGTGTGTGTACAGGTAGGTAGGTGCTGAGCACATGTGTTGTGTGTGTGCACGTGTTGCGTGTGTGCTCTGGCCCGTGTGAGGTCTGTGCGGAGCTCTCAGCAGGTGATCGCATGTGTGTGTACAGGTAGGTAGGTGCTGAGCACATGTGTTGTGTGTGCACGTGTTGCGTGTGTGCTCTGGCCCGTGTGAGGTCTGTGCGGAGCTCTCAGCAGGTGATCGCATGTGCTTGGCTGCAGCACATCGTCAGGCTCCAGTGAGTGGATGCGGCTGGGCCCAGTTTGGTAATCAACACAACAGTGTGCTTGAGAGCATCCTGGGGGCGCTGCTTCCTGGCCACGCCTCCCTGTGGAGGAAGCCTCAAGGTCATGCGCAGCACCCCCACCCACCCCGCTCCCTGCTCTGGACCGGGAGCCCCGGCTCCTCGCCGACCTGGTGGAGAGGCCTCGGGGTCGATCTTACCCCTCCAGCTCGTTCCGCCGAGGCCCCCGGGTGGCTGGCCCCTCGGTGGCCTCCTCTGGCGATTGCTGTCCAGGGCCGGTGCACCGGGAGCACCGGGGCCAGGTGCTTGGTGGCCAGGAAGCTCAGGGCAGTAGCCCAGGGGAGCGGAAGTGGGTTTAGTCCCTGGGCCGCTGCAGTCGGTGGGACGCCCTCCGGCAGAGGCAGGGGCAGGGGTCCAGGGCTGGGCCAGCAGGCGTTCAGCAGGGCCTGTCCCGCTGGTGGGATGAACTGCGGTGTCTCCTTGCTCACGTGAGACTGGCTGCCAGCTCTGCGGGAGGCCTGGCATCCGAGTGGTCCTGAGTCACGACTGCCCTCTGCGCCCCACTGCGGTGGCAGGGGCTGGACAGCCTCTCCCCACCCGCAGTGTGAAGACAGCTGCTGGCAAAGGTTCTGACGTGGCCCAGGCAGGGCAGGGTCCATGCTTCATGCCTGAGCCCTGGGACAGTCCCAGAAGAGGACAGTTTCCAGGGGGTGGCCGGGGCCTATGGTTTGCCCCCTTTTTTTTTTGCCGAATGGCACCCTTTGCCCCAGTCACCTCCCCCTGGCGATGTCAGTGTTCCTTCCTGCCCAAGCGCAGGCCTGGTGCAGGCACTGAAGCCCGTCACCACATGAGTGGACGTGTCCCTTCGTGCAGGTCCCCAGGGCCTCCCACCGTCCCCAAGCCCTGCAGTCACTGGAACCTGGAACTCGGTCAGCCTCTGGAGCTCTGGTCACTGGCCTCTTTCAAAGGGACAGGGCTGGTTGACACAGTCCCTGCCACGGTGGGCCCCTGGGCCTGCAGGGGGACGAGGCCCCCGGGGGTCACAGAGCACATTCAGAGGACGAGCAGGCTGGCAGAAGGAAGAGGCTGGTGTGGACCAAACGAGGGGTCCCAGCTGCACAGGAGGCGGGGGCGCTGGTGGGCTGGTGGGGGGTAAATGTGGGTGCTGCCGGAAGACACACTGCCCCCCCCCGGCCTTCCTGGGACAGTCCCCACCGGTGCCTTGCTCTTGGGCAGTGTGACGGAAGCGAAGCTCAGGGCTGGCCCGATTCACCCCGTACCTGGCGGCCGGGGGTCCCAGGAGGGGATGGCACGGAGCTGACTTCGCTCTCGCCTTGGGTCACAGTTTTTCTGCCACTGGCTGTGGAGGGGCGTGGCCTGGTGGATGCCAGGATGGGGTGGGGCGTGGCTGGAGAGGAAGGTGGACAGACCTTCGGCAGCCCTGGACCATGGGATGGGTCCTGGTCCCAGCTTCTCTGGCTGCTGGTGAGGGACCCCCAGCTTCAGGGGGTGGGGGGAGTAAGGAAATGACCACCAGAAGTGCCTATGCCCTGGGACGCCTGCCCTTGGGGCGGTCAGGATGGAGCTGAGGCCTGGAGGGCTATTTGGGGAGGGGGGGAGGGTTTTCCAGTTAGAGCAGCTGGGAGTCCAAAAGGCCCTGCTTCTTCCCAACCCTCAAGCTGCCCTCTGTGCTCTGCGCGCGCACACACATGCGAGGACACACGTGCACAGTAACATACATAAAACACATGTGCGCGTGAGCAAACACACATGCCCGATGGTGTGCACGTGTGTAAACCATTACACACAAACATACATGAATACATAACAACCCACACACCCCCACTTACACATGGGCCCGTAACACTGACGGTTAGTTGTAAAGATGGTAATGGCTCAAGACGAGCAAGGGCCCCTTGGGAGGAGTCCTACCTGACCCTCCATCTGGGCGTGGGTGCTCTGCATGTGGGGAAAGGGGGGTTTCTCTGGGAATGGGCCTTCCGTGGGCTCTTGGGGCACCATCTGCACACTTGGTACAAGTGGGCTCTGAGAGGGATGGCCGTGGTGCCTTGTAAACCGGGAGGCAGGACTGCGTGCCTCGGGGGCGTCTGTGCTTCTCTGGGTGCAAAGTGGTTGGGTGATGCGATTCGGGTGCCAGGACAGGGGTCTCCCCTGACATTTTGTTTTCTTTATTTTTTTGGCTGCGTTGGGTCTTAGTTGCAGCGTGCGGGCTTCTCTCTAGTTGTGGCATGAGGGTTTTTTTTCTCTCTCTAGTTGTGCCACGCAGGCTCCAGGGCGCGTGGGTTCTCTACTTAGGGCACGTGGGTTCTCTACTTGTGGCGCGCGGGCTTAGTTGCCCCGTGGCTTGTGGGATCTTAGTTCCCTGACCAGGGATCAAACCCGCGTCCCCTACATTGGAAGGCAGATTCTTTACCACTGAACCATCAGGGAAGTCCCCTTCAAGGGTCAGCTGGGTCTAGGGCTGACTGGGCAGTGATGGCGGAGGCCTCAATGGCCTGGTGAGCGCTGTCGTATGTGGGGTCGGAGACCTGAGCATCACACCCAGCTGGCACTGAGAGCCCCACACTTCACTACTCAACTCTCAGCTGTTCGCCTCACCCCATCAACGCCTTTCCTGAGTCCTCAGTATGTGGCCACCCTCCTAGGAGCACATGGGTCTTTTGAGTGATCTATGGGTGGCCACAGTTTCAGTGGGTCTGCATCCTCTTCATTCTGCTTGCCCACCCCCACTGCTCCAAAGGACTGAAAACAGGACAAGCCAGAGGGAGTTTAGTGACCTCATCCTGTGAGGTCCATGATGGTAATGATGGCTGCCATTGCTGATATTGATGATGATGATAGTGGAGATGACAATGGTGGTGATGGTGACGATGATGGTGATGATGACGGTGATGATGGTGATGATGGTGATGATGATGGTGATGATGGTGGTGACGGTGATAGTGGTGGTGATGGTGATGAGATGGTGATGGTGACGGTGATGATGGTGATGGTGATGTTGATGGTGATGATGATGACGATGGTGATGATGACAGTGATGACAGTGGTGATGGTGATGATGGTGGTGGTGATGGTGATGATGACGGTGATGATGGTGGTGATGGTGATGATGATAATGGTGATGATGATGACGGTGATGATGGTGGTGATGGTGATGATGGTGATGATGATGACGATGGTGATGATGACAGTGATGATGGTGGTGATGGTGATGATGGTGATGGTGATGATGATGATGGTGGTGATGGTGACGGTGATGATGGTGGTGATGGTGATGATGATGGTGATGATGGTGGTGATGATGGTGGTGATGGTGATGATGTTGATGATGGTGATGATGATGACAGTGATGATGGTGGTGACGATGGTGATGATGGAGGTGATGTTGATGATGATAACATTTACTGAGTGAATGTGTCTGAGCTCACTCTTCAACCACAGATGAGGAAACCGAGGCACAGAGAGGTGAAAGAATTGGGTGAGGCCTGAGACTGGTCATGACCGATGGCGGAGGGGGCCCACCTTCCTGCCTGCTGTTTACAAGAGGCTCCTGCTCTGTTCCAGACTCAGTTCCAGCCAGGTTCCCTCTCTGCCCATCAGGGTCCCACCCCAGACCTTGGCGGCACTTGTGGCCTGGTCCCTACAAGGGGCTCAGAAATGTTTGATCAATGAATGAAGAGCATTCAGGTTCCCCCCACTGTCCCCAAAGCAGAATCCTGCAGTGGCTCTGAGGTGCCCTCATGTGGTGAGTGCCAGCACCTGCAGGGGGCCAGGAGCAGACCCAGGTCTACACTGGTGTAAAATTGGAGAACTCTGTGTGGGCTGTGTGGAACAGAGACAATGCCCACTGTGGAGCGTTGGCCCTCTGTGCTCTCTGAGCTGCAGCTGGGCACGGCCTGGGGCTGGGAGTGTCCAAAGCCTGGTCTTGCTGGTCATCATTCCTGTGGGGTGCACACTGCTCACAGGACCGGACTTCCCCGGGGCTGGTCACGGGTCTTGGTCCCAGCTTGGGGCTCTCAACAGGAGGGTCCAGGGTGGTCACACCCCAGGACAGCCCAGGTGCCCTCCCCGAGTATCTGGGGCTCCTGGCAAGGCTGGAATGCCAAGCCTGCTGGACTCTGGGGCCAGAGTGTTGTCCCGCACCAGGTGGTGACCCTGGGGTGGGAAATCAGGGAGCCCACAGACATTTGGGGGAGGCCTGAAAGGACATGCTGAATGGGACTGAGGACCTGAGATGGGGCCTGGAGCCCCTGTAAGCAGAGTCCTGTCATCTGACAGAGGGGCTGTGCGTTTCCACCTCCCTCAATTTCCCACCCCTGGCCATGGGGACAGGGCTCAGCTCTCCTCACACCGATCAGAGTCTCTGCAGAAATGGCTTGTAGAGGGGCCTCATCAGAATGATTTCTGGCTTTTGTTCCCCAGCACAGGGGTGATTCCTGCCCCGGCCTTCCTGCTGCAAGCTCCCTGGGTGGTGAGCGTTTGGGGATCAGCCGGCCAGCTGGGGTGGGGAGTGGAGTTGGGGAGGGCGGGTGTGTGCCCATCTCTGACCATTCTTGTCTGGGCTGCTGGTGCCCATGAGGGAGCCAGGCAGTCTGCGCGTGTCCTGGTGTGGGGACAAGGACGGCTGTAGGAATGTTGGTGGGATGGGAGGTACCTGGCCGTGCTCCCCCCGAAACGTGGCCCCAGCTCTGGGCTGGGCCGAGCCTAGGTTTCCCCAAGGCTGCCTGTCTCGTTTACCCCTGGGAGATGCGCGTGTTCTGTGTGTGCTCTTTGTGCAGAGAAACGGGACGTGAAGCCGAGGAGGGAGGTGGGCCGAGTGCAGGGGCTCTGGCTCCCCCATTCTGCGACCTCTGCTTTGCAGCCCCGCGGGGTGTGGAGGGGATGAGGCTGGGGGTGTGCGTGAGAAGACCCCACCACCTTCTTAGTCCCACTGGAATGGGGACCCGACACAGCGGCAGAGCCCTCACCACCCCCTCTCCCTACTGGCAATGGGGGGCCGCACTTTACCCCTTCCAGTTCTTGACTTCTACTGCCCCCCAGCTGTCATTATCCTGCACCCGACTCGGCTGCCAGGGTCCCAGGGGTGAAGGCTGGGCTGCCAAGGTGGGGGACTGTCCTGAGCTGCCCGCTGCCCGGCCCCGCAGTGCCTCCCTCTTCTGCCGCATCGGATGGATTGGGCAGTGCTGGGGGCTCCGGGGGTGTTTGGAGGAGGTTGTAGACAGGTGGCACCAGCCTTGCTGTTTATTCGGTTTTACTCAGAGCAGAGAAGTTCTCTCCGCAGGGCTGGATCCTTGGGCAGGCCCGGGGCGGGGGGGTCCCTTGCCGTCTGCTGGTGTACCCCACTCTGGCCCCACACTGGGGGTGCTCCCTGCTGCAGAGGCCTGGGCTGGACCCCAGCTTGGTACTCAGCCCCATCTCAGGGCATGTGCTGAGTGCTCACCCGAGCTTGTCATCCCCAGGATGACTCCCTGGCACCTCCATAGGGAGTGTCCTGTGGGCCAGGACCTGTGGGGGCCCAGCCCTTCCCTGGGAGTGGGGTCGGGGGTCCGTGTGTGGGCATGTGAGGAGGGAGTTTGAGCGCGGACATGCATGGCTCTGGTGGATGCAGGGTGCAGGTTTGGGCTCAGCCCTGAGGTCTGGACTCTGTCCTGCGGCACGTGGCCCTCCCTGCACTGCGGCTGCCATCCAGCTGTAGCCCAGCCCCGGCGGCGCCAGCCCAGTGGAGCCCCTGAGAACCCCGCAGCGCAGTGGACCTGCTGGATGGGACTGGGGCTTAGGTGGGCTGTGACCTCAGGCCTCCTTTGGGGGAGGGTTCTAGGGGGGAAGAGCCCCCAGCTTCTTCCCAGGGACTCCCACCAGAGACTGACCGGCCTGGGAAACATGCTGAGGGCTGTTCCTCCACCCTAGGTGTCCCCCAGCCCCCCCCGGCTATCCGCTTGGAAGGTCCATTCCAGTCAGGAGCCAAGTCCCCAGGAAGGGAAGTGGACAAGCACAGAGCCCACCCCATTCCTGGTCCAGAGACCAGGGTGCAGAGGCCCCCTGCCCTCGAAGAGAAGGTCCGTGCTGCTGGTCCAGACCCTGGAGAAAGCTCAGACGGGACAAGGGCCACCCTCCTTCCACACCCAGCGGGGACACCCAGACCCAGGGCTGCCCAGAGTGACCCCTGCCGGGCTCCTCCTGCCCCCTTGACCAGAGGTGCCCCTGGGGGTGCTGTTTGCACCCCCTCACAGGGGAAGGAAGGAGAAGGGGCCAGCCTTGCTGCGCCATGGTCGGGCTGCGGCTCTCTGGCCTTCCCTGTCCTCCAGGGGGCAGGAGATTGGAGGACTCTGTCCTCGGGATCTGCAGTGACCCCGATGTGGGGTGGGGTGGCAGATGGAGGCCCTTGGCTTCTGCTTGTGCCTGCAGGCCACGTCTCAGGGAGGGGTTGGAGGGCTGAGCTGAGGGGGAGGGGGAGGCAGGTGCCCTTGCCCTGCAGCTGCAGGAGGGGGTGGGCATGGAGGGCCCACAGCCGGAAACCCAAGTGGTTCCTTTTGTGCTGATTTTCTGCTCCCTGCCTGGGGCCCGGGGGCTGGGAGAATAAGGGAGAGCAAGGCCCCTGCCCAGGCTTGGAGCCTGGCCAGAGGGCCTCACCCTCATCCCAGTTAAGAGGAAAGGATGCAGCTGCAGAGTCAGGGCTGGGGGCTTGCTGGAGGGGAAGCAGGGCACACTGACCTGGTCAGAGAGGCCCGACTGCCCCAAGGGTGACCCAAGATGCTGTCGGGATGGGGGGGATGGAGCCTGGTGGGTGAGTGGGGGACAGAAGGAGCCCGGGGGGAGTGCCGGCCAGGGTGCCAGCAGGTGGCGCTGGCTCCGAGGACAGAAAAAAAATGCCTGCAGCAAACCTGAGTGGGTGTCACTGCGGCTGCAGATGGTGGGGGAGGGATTTGCCTTCTCCCCCGGGCTGCGGAGCCTCACGTGCCTCAGTCCTGCATAGTCTAGAGGAGAATTGGGGCACCATGTGGTCAGGCGCATCTGCCTGCCCTTGTCTGGACCCTAGCCCTGGGTGTAAACGCGCCCCCCTTCCCCATTTTGACCCTTGTCCTCCAGGCACAGGGGCAGTTCCAGGAGCTCAGAGAGGGCCACCCCCACCCCGCGGCCCAGCGGACTGAGGAAGGACAGACTTTGCAGTGACCTCAGGTCTTACCCCACCCCCTCCGTCGTAGCCATGGCAACTGCCCAGCGCACCGCGGTTGGGGCGAGTGGCCCTCGGGACATTGTTGGCCCCGCGCTCGCGGAGCTCCTGTCCCGTGGGGCCACCCACCGCCAGCACCGCGGACAGCGCTCCGACCTGCCCGCCGGGTGGCCCGACTTCCCTAAGCCCAGCTCGCGCGCGGCCAACTCCCCGGCGCAAGACGTCCCCCACCACCGCCGCCGGCGCCCACCTCCCATTCCGCCGCCCCCCGCGGACCCTCCCTTTGTCTCCCGGTCCCCGCCGCCCTCTGGGCGCTCCGTGCTGTGGACACACGTGGCCGCAGCCTCGTCCGGGCCGCAGACTTCCCCCGCGGTCGCCCCCACCCGCCCCGCGACGCCCGCGGCGTGCGGGTCCCTTTGTGTCCCGCGGCCAGGTCCCCGGCCCGGCAGCTGGGCCGCCCTCTGGGCGGGCGCATTGTTCGCCGGATTTGTCCGCGGCGCGAGGGGCCGCCGGGGGCCGGCTCGCCTTCCTCCCGCGGGAGGGGCACCGCGCCGGCCGGGCTCGCGGGCCATTTCCATGAGAAAGGAGCGGCAGAGGCGCCTCTCTTGGCATTCACCGCGTGCCTTAATTGTATAGACATTAAATCAAGGTCCGCTGTGAACACGCAGAGGGGCCCTCAGGGCTGCGGCGGGCGGCGAGCTGCCGGGCCGGGGTCGGGGCAGCGGCTCCGGCTCGCGTGGGATCCTCGCCCGAAGGGCGCGAACGCTCCGGCGTCTTCGCCACGGGGCGCGCGGGGCGGGGGCGCTGCGCCACGCCGACGGTTTCTCCTCGGACTCCAGCCCGGATCCGCCCCCAACTCTGAAGAGCCCACTCTTCTTCCCCTTCCGCAGCGGGGAGGGGGCCCAAGCAAGCCCCTCGGGCGGAACCTGGCACACCGAGGAATCGCGGCAAGGAGGCGCTGGAGGCGAGGGGTGAGCGAGCGTGTGCGCGCCCGGCCGCCTGCCGCGGGCTGCCGAGAGGCGCGGAGCCCGCTCCGACAGCGCAGCGCGAGCTTCTCCGCAGCTGCCTCCCCCGCTGTACCTCCCTCCCCGGCCCGACCCGCGAGCGCGCTACGAAAGCGGTTATAAAAAAGAATCTCGATGCTCAGAAATGAAAGCCAGTCTCTTTTTACAGCCCAGTGAGCTCACCCTGCCCACGCGCCGGGAACCGCGAGAGCTGTTGGTGGAGAGAAAGCCGGGGAGACCCGGAGAAGCCGCTCGCGGGACCGCCCCGCCCGGCCCCGAGCACAGTTACCCGTCCAGGGCGGGAGCTGCAGCCGTCGCCTCCGCCTCCTCCGCCTCCTCCTCGGGCCCCCGCGCGCCGCTGCCCGGGGCGGAGGAGGGCGCGGGGACGCCGCAGAAGGAGCCGAGTAAGTCCCCGAACGCCGCGGGCCGGTTGGAAGCCGACTGTCCGCGGGCTCAGCGCGGCGGGCGCCCAGCTCCTGCTCGCTGGCGCCGGCCCGGGAGCGACTGTCCCCCGCCCGCCACCGCCGCCGCCGCCGCCGCCGCCTCCGCGCGTATCCGCGCCCGGCTCGGGCACCGGGCGATTATCACTGGGGCGCGCGGTGACGTCACCCGGACACCGGCTCCGCCGCCGCCTCCGCGAGGTGTCCTTGAGAACTGCGGGGGCACGCGCGCCGCGCACACGCGCACACACGCACTGCGCGCCCGGTGCCTCCCGCGGACACTCGCCGCGTCGCGCCCCGCGCGCTCCTCCGCTCACACGGACGCCGCCCTCGAGCGCCCTCGACCGTCCCTGGCGCCCCAAGGCCACGCGTCTGCCCCCGGGAACGCCTCTCACACACACACACACCAACCCCTCCCGCGCCCTTCCTGCACCCACGCGAACGCTCCTTCTGCAGCCCACCGGCCGCAGTCCCTCTGAGCGCACCCTGACACCCACCAGCCACGCCTCAGCTCCACGCAAACTAGTCTCGCCCGCAGACGCACCCCCGCCCTCGGCCTGCGCCACAGGTTCGAGCCCGCAGTTGTCTCCCTGGCACACGCTCTGCACCGTCACTCTCCCAGCCCCTCCAGCCCCCAGAGGAAGGAAAGGGACTTGCCGCGGCCCACTGGGCGGTTATCTGGAGGACGGAGGTAGCCACCCCCACCGAAGAGCGCTCTTCTCACTGTGTCCTGACTGAGGTGGGTGTTCTCGATCCTGGCCCACGGCCCGACTCTGAGCTCGGCCCTCTCCTTGGAGTCCTTCTGAGGGCTGAGACTGATTCGTCCCACTAGGGCCAAGGACTAGTGGCTTCTGTAAGCCAGACCACCTCAGGCCTCCCCCGCGGGCCTTTGTTCCGGTGTAGACGGTGAGGGAGCCGCAGGCCCAGGCCGGGCCAGCAGGCCTCCGTCCCCTCTCCTTCCCTCCAGGCCCACCCAGCCCCTGTGCCATCTGCCCTCAGAGCAGACCCCGCTGACCCTCCCAACCTTGCGAATACGGTCCTGTTCCTCCCTCTGGGCCCACTCCAGCACTGCAGGAGCCCTGGGGAAGCAGAGACGACTGGGAAGGGGGTGGCACTCAGAGAGGCTCTGCCCTCAACCCCCGTGGGTCCTCAACCCACCAGGACCGCCCTCCCTAGGAAGCTTCCCAGCTGCAGTTCCTTGCCCTTTGCTGGTGTCAGGAGTGGCCCTTCTCCCTTGCATGGGGTGTGAAAAATCCCTGCTTGTCTACAGGGAAGCTGAACTTCACCTCCCCCAGCCCAGCGCCCAGTACGATCCCCAGCCTGGTGGGTTCACAGCCGCAGCCGGGCCCAGGCCTGACGCCGGCTGGTGGGGTGAGGGCGGGGCCGGCGGGCCTGCTGGCAGTTCGCCCGCCCGCAGCCTCTCGTGCGACTGGGGCGGGTCCCCACCGAGGCGGGGGCTGCTGTCCATGGTGTTGAACCCGACCCCTGAACCCCAGTCTCTCTCCTCCCGCGTCGCCTCTGGACTTTTCTGGCCCCGCTCCTGTCCTCACCCTCGAAGGGTTCGGCCCACGCCTGCCCCCCACCCTTGGCTTCGTGGACAGGTCCAGGACGGCTCTGGCATCCAGCTCTCTGGAGCTTGTCTGCATTCTATGGGGGAGGGCTCCTCAGGTTTGCAGACCCCAAATCTTTCTTCGGATCCCCTTTCGTACGGGGCTGGCCCCACCCAGGGCCAGGGGAGGATCCGCCCCTTGCAGGCCTGCTCCCCTCCCTGCTGAGCAGATCCCTCCCAGGCGGCTCAGGTGGGGGGTTGCCCCCCTCACCTGGGGTCAGACCGGCTCTTTGCGCGTCCCCAGGGCAGCCTGCAGCATTTGCTCTTGGGATCCTGAGCCCCCGCGGGGCCCGAGGCTCGCCCCTCCCTCCATTCCCAGCGAGCTCCGGCCCTCGGGAGGAAGGGCCTCCCTGGGCATGGGGGTGGGTGCTGGGTGGGAAAGAGAGACCAGCTGCAGCCTCTGCCCTGCCCGCCCTTCTGTGCCAGCCCGGGGGGACCTTCTTGGTGGCCCTGAATCCTTTGAAGGTTCCGTAAGAGTCAACCTGCTGCTGCCAGGCCCCCACTTGGGTGTGTGCTCCCTCCGGCTCCTTGGGCCCCGGCCCAGCCTCACCAAACCCCAGCCCAGTTGCACCCGAACCTTCTCTCCGCCGCTGCCCACGCCGCCGCTCCCACCCAGCGCACCGAGAGTTTGTGTTTGTGGATTCATTTATTTGCCAGCTCCACGGATGGGGGCGGGGGCTCCCCGGCTCCCAGCGAAGGGCGCAGGGAGGTGGCTCGGCCGTTGGCTCAGGGCTCCGGGTTCTGGGCGGCCGCCTCCGCACGCACGCACAAAGACCTCGCGAGCCTGGGCCTGGAACTTGGTGATGGGTCAGGTGGCTCCGAGGGGCGGGGGCGGGGAGGAGAGAGGGAGGGATGCGGCCGAGACCCCCTTCCTTCTCCTCTCCCCTCCTCTCCGCCACTGTGAAACCCTGCGAGTATCGCGTGGGATTAAGCAAATCCACAGGAACCAGGGGAGAACCCCCGCCCTTTCCGCTCCTGCTTCCTCGTCACACTGCCCGGCCTCCTGGGTGCTAGGCCTGTCATGCCTCTAGAAAGGGGAGGGGCCGCGGCACATCTGGGAACCGCTGGCTCTCGGTCTCTTGACCCTTGACCCTGTCTTCGCTCCAAGGTGGGGGAGGAATGGAGGATGGGGTCTTGGGACCTGAAGGGAGTGGGGAGAGGCCGGAGGCCAGTGGCAGGGGCCTTCAGGGCAGATGTAGCCTGGGAGCGGGGGAGCCGGGAGCTTCAGCCTGAGGACGGGGAGCAGTCCGCTGGCGTGGACACAGGGCTCCAAGGCGAGCCCTGCTCTGGGCCCCCTGTACCCTCAGAAAGGTCCACAGCTTCCAAGCTCCAGCTTGGGTGGTCCAGGGACCTCAGACATGCTCCTGCAGCGAGGCCCAGGTTCCCCCAACATCCCCCGAGGAAAGGTCCCGGGTCCTGCCCATTCCCTCCATTCCTCCCACAGCTCAGAGACTGACAGAGCAGTGCCTGATACCATGGGAGGAGGGGCTCCACCCCACCCAGCTGGGACCCTCCTGGGGCCTCTTCCGCTCCACGTGCTCCAAGGACACCGACCTATGGCTTCTCCCCGTGTGACTGGGTGGAGGGAGGCCGGATTGCAAACACGGCTAGACCCCCACAAGCGCAAACACGGCTAGACCCCCACAAGCGCAGAGGCTCGGGTCTCTGTTCCTGTTTCTTGGCTTAGATTTGCAGGGCGCCTGACGGGAGGAGTTCCTCCCCTCGCCCTTTGAAGTAGGTGGGGGGTTGGGACACTCGCCATGCCTGAGTGCGGGGCGAGGGCGAGGGCCAGGGCGGGAGCAAGGCCACCACAAAGGCTGTGATTGTGAGCTGGCCAGGCGCACAATGGGCGGGGGCGCTCAGGGGCCGGCATGGAAATGAGGCTGCAGCCCCTCTCCCAAGTTCCCACCCCCTTCTCCCTCCTCCCTGGCCCCGGCTAGCCCAGCCCCGCAAGGAAGGACGGGTGGGCGAGGACCCAGCAGGCCCAGAGGTGCAGCTCTCCTGCGGGGTCCTCGGGCCTCGGATGCTGCCAGGTGCTCACCAGGAGACAAGGTAAGTGGTGCACCTGGGCAGGCAGGGAGCGCAGAGGCCAGCGCAGAGTCCCAGGCAGGGCCTGGCGTGAGGGGCTCCGCCCGATGCCTGGCCAGGGGCGGGCACAGGCCTTTTGTGCCCCACGCACCCCTGCTTGACTTCCCTGAGGTTCCAGGAGCCTCCTCAGCCTCCCAGTCACCCTCCCCCGGGCTGGCTGCCCCCCACGCTCCCCACGCCCACATCCTGGCAGTGGAGCAGCCCCCGTTGCCCCCAGGCCCAGCCCGGGTCCCAGAGGGCGTGTTGTGGGGAGGGGACCCAGGCTGGCCCCCCACTTGCCCTGCCTAGGGGTCTAGTGCCAGTGAATTACCCCTGGGAAGGAGAAGGCGAGGGCTCGCCCCCACTGCTGCCCTCCAGAAAGCATAGAGGAGGCCGGGCCAGGGGCAGGCCTGGGGGCCGGTCTCCCTGGAGTTCCTCCAGGGCCTGCAGAGTCCCCCTTAACAGCCCTGAGCCCCTCCTGCCCAGCTGCAGGGGCCCAGCCCACCCAGGCACGCAGGACCCCCTGGGCTAGGATGCCCACTTAGAGGAACTTTCCTCCTGGAACCTGGGCTTTGCAGAGCTGGGGGCAGGGACCCCTTTGGCCCTGGGGTGTCCCTCCATGGGACCCCTACCACACCTGGCTGTCTCCTCAGCCAGGCAGGGTGAAGGTGGAGTGAGGTCCGCCCGGCCCAGGGCCGAGGCTCTTTATCCCGAGTCTGCACTGGTGGGGCTCTGCTGCACCCCTGCCTCTTCCGCTTACAGCCGGGGGGAGGAGCAGCCCTGCCCCCACCAAGGCCCCCCCCCGTCACAGAGGCGAGGGTGGCAGCCCTGCCCCAGGCCCCCCTGTGTGCCCCCTTGTCCCTTGGCTCCAAGAGGCCCCAGCACGGGGTCCACCCCGGCAGTACGGAGCCAGAGCCGGCCCAGACCGGGATTCCAGAAGACTGCGACGGCTTGACTCGGACAGGAGCCGCAGGACCCTCCTCGGCTGGCCGCAGGGCCAGAGCTGGGCCTCTGGCAGCCTTGGCCAGGGGAGGAACCAGGGTGGCCTCCTGGTGGGCACTGCTTCCTTGGGCCCAGGTCTCTGCCCTCGTCTGTGTCTTTCTAGTCGCTGTACCTTGGCCTCCGGGTGAATTCTTCCCCTTTGGTCCACAGTCTGTGTGTCTCCAGCCCTCTCAGCACCGTCTCCCCCACTCCCCCCATCTCTCTTCCTTCCCTGCCTCCTCCCTCCTGCTCCCACTGCCTCTGTTCCCTCCGCCTCCCTCCACCTCTCAGCGCCTCTGGCTCCCTTTCCCTCCCTACCCCCGCCCCCCATCTCCTCCTCCTGAGTGATTCCAGCAGGAAAGGGGGTCCTCGGAGGGGCGCTTAGCGACAGGAGCACTTTCCTCCGTCCTCTTCAGGGCTGCCTGCCACCTTGGAGAGGCAGCGGCACAGGGAGTGTCCCCTGCTGGGAGAAACAGGTGGAACATCCTGCCAGGCCTTGGGAGGGGAGGGGGAGGAGGGGAGGGAGGAGGGGACAAGCCATGGTCCCCAGGAAAATGGACCCTCCTGTCCGGGCGGGGGCGGGGGTGGCACACGAGAGCCCAGGGTTCACAGGGGTGGTGGAGGTCGGGGGAGGGCGTGTGCTGCAGGGGCTGCTGGCAGGGGACAGACCCTGAGCCTGGGCCGTGTGCCTGGGGAGGAGGGCAGAGCACGCTGGGGGGAACAGGGGGCCAGGTGGACAGGGCTGCCCGGACTGGGAGGCCAGGGGTCCACACTAAGGGGCCTGGGCTTGACTCGGTAGGGTTGCCCTGGCATCTGGGGGTGGGGAGGAGGGGCCTCTGGTGCTGGTCACCCATCATCGCGTCACTCAGAGCCTCCAGCCGGCCGCGGGCAGGCGCGGAGTCCAGGAGGCTCTTGGGCGCTGTGTGCGTTTCAGGGTGAATGTTTATTTGAGGCAAGTGATAGTGATTTTCCACAAAAGTGCAGTTCTAAAGCTCTTTCTGAAACACAGTTACTTAAATAAGAAGAGTGGGTGGGGTGAGAACGAGGCCAGGAAGAGCAGCAGGTGGGTCTCGGTGGCCCAGTGGTGCAGGGACATCGAGGCTTGTGGACTGGCGGCCGCGGGGGCCTGCACACCGGGTTTTCCTGGTTTCTGCATGAGAGGCTCACATCAAGTGTTGGGTTTCGCTTCCTGTGGCTGTTTCCACCCAGATCTTGCTTGGAGAGAGGGAGGCCTGGTGGTGAGCAGGGGCGGAGTGGCGCAGGCTTGGACCACTTTGTGCAGCTCTGTTTTTCATTGTCTTTCCAAGCTTTCTTTCTCCCTATACCTTCCTTTGGAATTTCTTAGACAGTAATTCTCACTAAGGTGTGAATGACTGCTACGATTTGCTGTTTCTCCTCCAGCATGCACCCATCCCCTCCTCTGCGCTCTGTGTTCTGGGCGGCTGCCTGGGTGCTGCATCAGTGGGCTCTGTGCCTATGGCTTCCAGTTGGCTTTTGACTCAGACTCCTGTGCTTTGCCTTAAAGAGAGAAGAGGCCCCGGTGGCCCTCATCCTGCCCCGACCTGGATGACCGTTTTCGCTTGCCCCTTGGAGCTGCCCCGCCCCCGCCCCAAGGCCGACCTTGCCCCACTGGCTGTGGGAAGGAGGAATTCGGAAGATCCCTGCGTGCCTGAAAATAGGTCAGAGGTGGAGAGGAGAGAGCAGGGAGGGGAGCTGTGCTCTGTTCTCCACACAGATGGAGGGGTGTGCCTGGGGCCTGCGTGGCTGCCCGTCTGGCAGAGTGGGCTGTACCCCAGGCCTCCTTCCTGCACTGTACCCAGACCCCCGCCTCTGGGAGACTAACGCTCTCGGGGAGAATGGGCCCTCCCTGGTACACACCTCAGCTGGGTGGGTTTCTGCCCTCGGAGGTGGGCCTGGCCCGTCCTGCTGACAGGGCCAGGCTAATGTTAATGAAAACAGTCCAAACCACTGCCAGCACAGAGAGAATGAGGGCACACTGAACTTGCTTTTTCAAAAATATTTTCTTGTAAGTCGTTTTTTTTTTTTTACGTTTATTTATTTTTTGGCTGCGTTGGGTCTTTGTTGCTGTGCACGGGCTTTTCTCTAGTTGCGGCGAGCAGGGGCTACTCTTCGTTGCGGTGCGCGGGCTTCTCATTGTGGTGGCTTCTATTGTTGCGGAGCACGGGCTCTAGGCACGCAGGCTTCAGTAGTTGTGACATACAGGCTCAGTAGTAGTGGCTCGCGGGCTCTAGAGCACAGGCTCAGTAGTTGTGGCGCACGGGCTTAGTTGCTCTGCGGCATGTGGGATCTTCCCGGACCGGGGCTTGAACCCGTGTCCCCTGCATTGGCAGGAGGGTTCTTAACCACTGCGCCACCAGGGAAGCCATTGTAAATCGTTCTTGAAAGTGGAATCCTCCCTGGGCATAACGGGCGAGAGACTGTGCTGGTAGGTGAGGACGCCGGGACTGCCCCCTGTTTCAGGTGACCCTGGCCTGCTGCCAGGGGCTCCCAGACCCACCCTGCCTCCCTGCCCCTCTTCCTCCTCTCCACCCCTGCGTTCGCTTCTCCTGGTACCTATTCGCCTTCCGGGTCCTTCCTGCAGGGGCCTGGCCTTGCCCCCAGTGCAGCCCCCTAAGTGCTCCTTACCCAACCCCACTAGAATTTGGGCCCTTGGGTGGGACATAGCCTCCACGACTGGGTCAGGACCCGGCCGAGTTCTTCTGGGGAGAGTCGGTCATCTCTGCTGGTGTGCACGCACAGGCAGGCCCTGGCCTCGTGGCTGGAGAGTGGGTTCCGAAATCGACAGGCCTCAGTGAGCCCCCCTGGGGCCTCCTCTCCAAGGGCTCCTGAGCTGCTCTGAGCCTCACCATCCTCAGCTGAGAAATGGGGACAGGGACGGCCCTGCCCCCGGGGCCGTGTGAGAGAGTTCAGGGCGGATGAGAGTGCGGCAGATGTTTCATTAGTAAAGTAACATGTTAACGACAACACACACTTTTTTTTTCTTGGCTGCGTTGGGTCTTTGCTGCTGTGCGCAGCCTTTCTCTGGTCGCTGCAAGTGGGGGCTACTTTTCGTTGCAGCGGGAAGGCTTCTCATTGTGGTGACTTCTCTGCCGCGGAGCACGGGCTCTAAGCATGCGTGCTTCAGTAGTTGCGGTGTGCAGCCTCAGTAGTTGTGGTGCGCAGGCTCAGTAGTTGTGGTGCACGGGCTTAGTTGCTCCACGGCATGTGGGATCTTCTTGGACCAGGGCTCTAACCCGTGTCCCCTGCATTGGCAGGCGGATTATTAACCACTGCGCCACCAGGGAAGTCCCAACGCACACTTCTGAAGGAAGACGATCCTGGGAAGCTGGGCTCAGAACCCCGTTTCCTCCCATTTTGAAGGCCCCACCTCACCTAAGAGCAGCTGGTTTCCACTAGGACTGGGCGAGGAGCGTGGAGAAAGGAGGCGACCAAAAATGGGCCTGTGGGAGGCCCCAGAATGTTGACCGTCAGACGCCTGGCAGCCTCAGGACAGCAGCACCTGGGGGCGAGGGGGTCGCTGCCCTCGGACCCCGAGACATGCCCTCCAGGGTGTGGTGGGGGTGGCTTCCCTCCCCAGGGATGCTGGCTTAACCTGGCTCCTCCGTCAGAGATCCTGATGGACCCTCAGGGGCAGGAGGGGAAGAGGGGACCCCCAGAAGGTGCACCTAGCTCTGGTGGGCAGGGGCTCCTCACAGGACGGGGAGCTGTCCGAGGTGCTGCCCAGGTCGCCAGGGACCTTTCACCCACCCAACAGCGCCAGGTCTCTTGTGAAGGGGACCCTCCGGTCATTGGCCCACCCTCCTGTGAGAGGGGCAGAAACACAGTCACAGCCAGCCGTGAGGTGTGGGGACACACGCCAGGGCCTCCAGACCCCAGCCCTGGGCTTGTGAGGGCACCTTTCTGGCTTGTCCAAAACGCTGGCCTCACACCCCGTACTCTGGGGCACGGGAACTCAGGGGATCGTTGGCGAGGGGCAGGTTTCCAAGCACCTGGTAAGTCCCCCAGGACTGTAACCCTCGCCCACCTCAGTCCACAGTGATGGTGTCTGCGGGCTTCGGCGTAGTTCTGGCCTGCTGCCCGCCCTGTGCTTCAGGGAAGTCCCTGCTCTGCTCTGGGCTGCTGGGCCCAGGTCTCCTGCCGCCTCCCCACCGCCGCCCCGGCCTGGCTTCTGGCCCTGCGGTGCCGGTCGGCACAGGGCTGCACATCGGCTGCCCTCTCCACCTGCCCCGCCCCATCGCTGAGCCTGTCCACCCTCCTCTGCAGTGCGACCCCCCAGCAAGCCCGCCTCCTGCCGCCCTGTGCCGGGGCCCCACCCCCACAGCCCCCCACCTGCTGGCAGTCGGCTCGTGTGCTGCCCTCCAGGGTGAGGCCTGCCTGCCCAGCTGGCCCCCAGGACTGCAGGACTGGTGCCCGCCCTCGGCCCCCTTGCTCCAGTGTTCGAGGCAGGTTTGTGGTTGTGTCTACCTGCCAGCACCGTCCTCATCCTCTGCGATGGGCTCCTCAAAAGGGGGCCACCTGAACCTCATCACCTTGGGGTCGGGCCCTATGGGACCAGATGTGGAGGGCTGATTTCCAAGGGGACTCAGAGCTGCACGAGCTGCAACCAGCCCTGGCCTGAGGGTCAAGGGAGGGCAGGGAGTGGGCAGCTGCGAAGGGAGGGGCTGAGGTGGAGGAAGCAGGCAGGCAGGGAGGGCTTGGGACCACCGTAGCCCTGCCTCTCGTCCCGCCTGGGCCCAGCTGGAGGTCCAGCGGCCAAGGAGCAGAGAAGTGGTCAGCCTCCCAGCTGCAGCAGGACAGCGGATGGGGGAGGGACAAGCAGAGTGCCCAGCTCAGGCAGGGCTCAGGCAGAGCATTTGTGGAGGCCATGCCTGTTTTCTCTTCTCTGTACCGGCCACAGTAAGGACCACATTGGAAGGGCCTGTGAGTTTCTCTCGCTGAGAAAACTGAAGCTCAGAGGCTGCAGTGACCCCTCAGGGCCTGTGGCTGGTCTGGGGAGGTCAGGACTCAGGCCCACAGTGAGCCTGAGGTCCTCTCCCTGGTGTGGACAGTCCTGAGAGCCCACAGAGGCCTCTTCCTCCATCTTGGTGGCAGGCAGAGGGGGCATTTGGCCTCCCCTCTGCCTGGCTCCTCTGGGTGCCACCTTTGCCCTTGAGCTGCCCTTTAGCCAGTGTGGTGGGTTCCTGCCCACCTCCGTGCTGGGCACCCACCTCTGCTCTGGCCCAGGTTGGGGCCTGGGCAGGGTGGCAAGGAGCGTGCAGGCTGGTGGGTCACCTCCGTGCTCAAGCCCACGGGGCGGCGGGCAGGACTCAGGGCTCCATACATCTGGTGAGCTCAGGGGGCAGCTTGCCCAGACTCTGGGAGCGGGAGGGCCCTGGCTTCCCCAGTGACCCCAGAGGGCACAAATGAATGCATGGGGTGGGCTCCTGAAGGGTGGACTTGGACCAGAGGGAAAGGGAGACGGGAGGGAACCAGGCACACAGACCCACCCTCCTCTGCGGGCTGCTCAAGGGGCAGCTTCTCTCTGCCAACTTTCTGGAGGAGTCCTTGCCCTGTGGGCATGCAGCTGGGGTGCCTGGCGGCACACCCTGAGGGGATGGCCCACAGTCACACACCCCTGCCTGCCCCACAGAGTTCCTTTGTAGTAACCCTTGCCTCAGGCTCTGCTTTCTAGGGACCTGGGCTGAGACAGAAGCTGGGGCTCTGGGAAGTGGCTGGGGTGACATTGGAGAGGCTGGCCAAGGCTGGGGTCACTGCTCTGTCACTGCCCCAATCAGGGATCGTGGGGTAAGGGAGGGAGTGGACAGTTGGATGCGTCCTTTGGGAAGCCCACTGTGCTGTGCTTGGCTCCTGGGTGGGAATTTGAATCCTGTGGGGGGACCAGGTGGCCAACTGCAGGACCGCTGGGATGCCCTGGGTCAGCGCCAGGTCTGGCAAGAGTGAAGGGGTCTAACCGTGTGGACCTCTCCCCTCTGGGTGGCGAGCCCTCGGAGCCTGCCCCAAGGCGGCCAGTGGTGCGTCAGGGAAAAATCCAGCGGCCAAGTGGTTAATTGGCTTTGCATCCATCAGCCCGATGAATATTCATGAGGTGCGCTGTCCTCATCAGGCCCGCGGTCTACGCTCAGCGTTCAGCCTCGTGCGCCTGTGCACGCGTGCGTGTGTGCGGTGCTTGCCACGCACGCCCTTTCCACCTGCTGACAGGTGCCAGCCTGCGCTCCATCCCGATCGGCCCAGCGGCACTCTCCGAGATGCCAGGGCAACCCCTGGCTGGTTGCCGGCCAAGTCACCCCTTCTTCCCTTCTCTCCATCAGGCCCAAGCCGGTGATCCCTAAGGTAAGGGGAAAATGTCTTTGTGCCAGGTGTGCGCACACAGGTGTGCAAATATCTGTGAGCGTGTGTGCAAGCAGGGAACTGGAAGCAGCTGTCACCCCCCCCCACCCCGCCGCCACCGCAGCAGACCCCAGACCCGGGCTAGGCCGGCACACGTAACTGCCCTGGCTCACCTGCCTGAGCCCAGGGGGGGACGATGGTGGGGACACAGACTGCAGCCCGGCCGGGACGTCCTTGATGCCCGCTGCATCACCCACCAACCAGGGTCCTGAAACCCAGTGGACCCAAGGGACCAGGGCTCAGGGCTTGTCTTCAGCCCCTGGGTTCTTGGTCAGTAAAGCAAACGTGATGTCAATGGCAAGCCTTGTCCAGCGCGGTGGTGCCGGGCTTCTGCCACGTTGTGGGCTGCCTGGAAGGCCCATGGCGCTGGGGTGGACCTGTAGTGTGAGGGGTCTTGCGTCACTGCCGGGCTGTGGGGAGCTGAGGCTGTGCCAGCGCCTGGCCAGTCCCCTCCACGGGAAGAAAGTGGCGGCACGGCCCTCTCTCATTGGTGTCAGTGTTTATTTTTGCTTAAGAAAGACTTAAGGAGGGACTTCCCTGGTGGTCCAGTGGGTAAGACTCCGTGCTCCCCACGCTGGGGACTGGGGTTCGATCCCTGGTTGGGGAACTAGATTCCGCACGCGTGCTGCAACTGAGAGTCCGCGTGCCGCAGCAAAGAGCCCACGTGCTGCAACTCGGACCCGGAGCAGCCTAAAGAAATCACGAAATCATTTTAAAAGACTTAAGGAGAATTTCAAACCGGAGAAGTTGGCAGTGGCCCCTAGATAAGTTTCAGAGGCCAGATCTGAGACCAAGAGGGGTCCTGGGCTCGTCCCCAGAACTGGCTGTGGTGAGGCCCGCCAGCAGCACTGTCTCCCCACCCCGGACGCTATGTCCCTGGACGAGCGCGTCTTGGCAGGGAGGACCAGTGTGGGGGCCTGGCAGGGGTCGTCTGGGATCCGGGGTCCTGTTTGCCCTGCCCCGGACAGGCAGGGAGAGCACGGCTGGAGCGGGCAGCCCAGGGAGACTCAGCAGGCCCACTGGCCACAGGGGATGGGGGTGGGAGGCCGGTTCTAATTTCCAAAAAGACGTGGGTGAAGGTCACTGTTTTCCTCGTGGGTGGAGGTGGGTGAGAAATTGCAAGCAACGTTCTGGAGGTTTGTTAAGTCTCCGCTATTTCCGGACACCAGAGAATTTAACTCTTTGCTGTCAGTGTCCCGTCAGGATCAAGAAACCAAAGGCGGGCTTCCCTGGTGGCGCAGTGGTTGGGAGTCTGCCTGCCGATGCAGGGGACGCGGGTTCGTGCCCCGGTCTGGGAGGGTCCCACATGCCGCGGAGCAGCTGGGCCCGTGAGCCATGGCCGCTGAGCCTGCGAGTCCGGAGCCTGTGCTCCGCAACGGGAGAGGCCACAACAGTGAGAGGCCCGCGTACCGCAAAAACAAACAAACAAACAAACAAAAAGAAAGCAAGGGCATTGGACCCAAAGCCAACCTCTAACATCTACTGAGCACCACGAAGCAGAAGAGTAGAGAAACCCCTACGTGTGCACAGAGCAGACATTTCTGACACCCGTCTCCTCACGAGTAGCGTGTGTGCGTGCCCGTGCGTGAACACCCATGTGCGCTTCTGGGGTGCACTCAGAGGCCGTGGCCCCAGCTGATACAGACGCACTGTGAGCTGCGGAGGCAGAGTCGTTTGTGCCTGCGCCGAGCCCCCTCTGGCTTCCACACAGCAAAGAGCATCTCCGTGGAAAGCTGCACAGTGACTTGATCTCAACCCGTCTGAGGAGAGGAAGCCAAACCCGCTCCCCGGGGCCTGGGTGGCCGGTAGCAGGTGTTCCGGACGTGGGACACGGGCAGGAGGTGCACAGGGTACAGACAGGAGCAGAGGGGAGCGATGCAGCCCGCTTCCTCTGCGCTGACTGAGAACTCAGTGGAGGTGTGATTAACGTGGGGACCCTCTTGGGGCGGGGGGGACCCAGATCAGTTCCCGCTGGGCACTCGGCCTGGGAATCCCTCCTCCACCCCGCCCCGTGTGTCCTGAGACCCCCATCCTGGCGGCAGGGGCTGCGCTCTTGTCCGGACCGTGGCCGAGGGCAGCAGGTGGAGGGCATTTGAGCAGGTCCTGGGGTGACGGGATGCGGGCTTTTCCATCACCTGGGGACGGTGTCAGCCCAGGTTCCTGGTGTTGAGGGGCTTGCCCCGGGGAGGAAGGAGGGCTGGACAGAACGGGACTGGGCTCCACTGGAAAGCTGGGGACCCGCAGTCGTGGGCGCAGCTGGGTTCGGCAGCAGCTGCGAGTGTGGGTGGGCGGGTGTCCCGGAGAGCCCGGGAGATTCGGCGAGTCTGGGCCAGGGTGTCCAGAGACGGCAGTGTGGGCAGAGGCAGGGAGGAAGGGCCCGGGATTGCTGGAGTCATCAAGAGGACCCCATCGTGCCAGGGGTGCCGGGGGCTGATGTGAAATGCACGTCTCCCTGGGGTCCCAGAGTCTGCCGCTCCCAGGACACCGGGGTGGACGGTCTGCACAGAGACCTCTTCTCCTGGAAGTGGGGGATGGAGATTGGTATGCTCCACCGGGGAGACCCTCTGTGGTGTTTGGAGATTAAGGAGAGAACGAGGGGCCTGGGAGGGTCGAGAGTATGGAGGGAGGCCAGCAGCTGGCCAGACAGGCTGTGTAGAGCCAGCCGTGGCACTCGGCCTGTCCGGTTCTCCAAAGGCCTCCAGGGAGGAAGCGGTGACCCCAGGACCCGCGTGGCTTGTTGTGGAGCCTGGGAGGGAACGCCTGCCTGGCGGTCAGGTGTCCCCACATGGCCGATGTGTTCAGGGCGTGGCTGGCGGTCACTTCACACACTCCTCCTGCTGTGCCCGGCCAGGCCTCACCATGTGATGCCGGGACACTGAGGGACGAGGCAGAGAAGACCCAGAAGCGTCACCATGGAAACGAGGTGTGTTGGGAAGAAGCTGCAGTGCAGAGGCGGGCCCGCCTTTGTGGGCGGGCCTCCTGAACGGTGCCGGGGCCTGTCCTCCTGGAGGCATTGGGGTGGTGGGAGCTGCGTCCTGGGCTGGGGGAGCTGGAGCTGCTGATGGACCCACAAGTGGGCACGTCTGTCTACCACCACAAGGGCCTGTGCTGGGGGCCTGGCAGCCAGGACGGGGTCCTGATCTGGACCCCAACAGCCGCTCGCCAGGTGTCTCCCAAAGCCTCCTCTGGCTTTACTTGCTTGATCGCCTTTGGGGGTGGGCGGGGCTGGCTTTTCCATGCTCTGTCTGCCACCGTCTTCTCCCCTGGCAGGTATGGGTGGGTTCGTGTGCAAGGCTGAGGGGGCCCACTCTGGGGGCAACCGTCCCGAGTGCTTGTGGCGGTGGGTCCCGAGTGCACCTGGGAGGGAGGTGTGACACCAGGACACCAGGCCTCCTCCCTCCCTCCTGCTTCTCCAGGGAGAGCCGCCTTCCCCTCCCGCTGCCCCGCGCAGAGTGATGGCATTTCCACAACTGCAGCCAAACCTCGGACCCGAGAGCCTCTCCATGGGCCCTGGGGGGCGCCTCTGCACACTCCCAGCCCCTCCGGCCTCCCACAGCTGCGCCCTGTACCCTCTGGCATCTGGCCCGGTGGCCGGGCCCCAGGCCTGCCCACCGGCCCTAGGGACCAGTCCAGCAGCCCCTCTGCCCAGCACTGCTCTCGCCCACTTTCAGGGAGGGGCACTGTCCCTACAGAGACTAAAGCCTGGTAAGCCGACCCTCCTAGGTACCTGGAATGTCCTTGGCGAGGGCAGAATTCCGCAGGGCAGGGACCAGGCTGGATGCCTGCTCGCTAACCACACAGCCCGCAGCCAGGGGACCTCCAGGCCTGGAGGAGATTCATCCAGCGGCCAGTCAGTGGCCCCGGCCATCCAGTTTCTAACCAGAGGTCAGAGCCCAGCTCCCAGGGAGCATTTCTGAAGCACACAGAAATGCAGGTAGCTGCACCCCAGGGCTGAGCGAACCCACCTGAGGCACACGGGGCCGGGCAGCTGGTGAGCCCCTGGAAGGGCAGGGGAGGGCCTGCAGGGACGGGCCGCAGGGTGCCCCTCATCCTGGCCTCTGGGACACAAGGTGATCTGGGCCCAGGCACAAAGCCCAGGAGGAGGCAACGTGGCCGAGAGGTTGGGCCTGGCCAGCAGCGCGGTGACCGCAGAGCTGGCTGCGCACATGGCCCTGGACCCAAGGCCCAGCCCAGGTCCTCCAGGGCTGACGCAAGCCCAGCCCCCTGGGCAGGAGGAGAGATGGGGCTTTACCAGCAGCCTTTTTGTGGTTTAACCCTTTCTTTCCTTCCCCCCTCCCTCCCTTCCTTGGTGTGTGTTATTTTTGTTTTTTTTGTGGGGAGGCCGTGCCACGGGCCTTGCTAGATCTTACTTCCCCGACCAGGGATTGAACCCAGGCCCCCTGCAGTGGAAGCACAGAGTCCTAACCACTGGACCACCAGGAAATTCCAACTTTCTTTCTTTCTTTTTTTTTTTTTTTGCGGTACGCGGGCCTCTCACTGCTGTGGCCTCTCCCGTTGCGGAGCACAGGCTCCGGACGCGCAGGCTCAGCGGCCATGGCTCACGGGCCCAGCCGCTCCGCGGCATGTGGGATCCTCCCGGACCGGGGCACGAACCTGTGTCCCCTGCATCGGCAGGCGGACTCCCAACCACTGCGCCACCAGGGAAGCCCTCTTGCTTTTTTTATAACAGCTTGACTGAGATCTAATTCACGTACCCTACAATTCACTCACTTACGGTGTACAATTAAACCATGTTTAGTATGTTCCCAGAGTTGTGCAGCCATAGCCCACGGTCCATTTGTAACACTTTCATCACCCCCCAGATAGACCCTGCACCCGAACTGTCACTCTGCATCCCCCCATTCCCTCAGCCACTGGCGACCACTAATCTACTTTCTGTCTCTCAGGATTTGCTTATCCTGGACATTTCATAAAGGTGAGATCATACAACAGGTGGAATCTTGTCTGGCTTCTGTCATTTCTCATGATGTTTTCAGGCCTCATCCCTGTTGTAACGTGTGTCATTCCTTTTCATGGCGGAATAATATTTCTTTGTATAGATAGACCACATTTTATTTATTCATAATGTAATAGACATTTGGGTTGTTTCCACTTCTGGCCATTGTGGATAAAGCTGCTATAAACATTGGTGGACAGGTTTTTGTGTGGATGTATGTTTTCCTTTCTCTTGGATATACACTTAGGGATGGAATTGCTGGGTTATAGGGTAATTCTATGTTTAGCTTTTTGATGAACTGCCAAACCATATTCCCAAGTGGCTGCATTTCACATTCCCATTGGCAGTGTAGGAGGGCTCACCTTGCATTTTAATGTCATCTTTTTCTTACTCTCTGGAAACTAAAGCTATCAATTCATCACCCACCCACCCATCCACCCACCCGTCCACCCATCCACCATCCACCCATCCACCCATCCACCCACCTGTCCATCCATCCACCCATCCACCCATCCACCCATCCATCCACCATCCATCCACCCATCCATCCACCCATCCACCCATCCACCCACCTATCCATCCATCCATCCACCCATCCACCCATCTATCCATCCACCCATCCATCCATCCACCCATCCACCCATCCATCCATCCATCCATCCATCCACCATCCATCCATCCACCCATCCACCCATCCACCCATCCATCCACCCATCCACCCATCCATCCATCCATCCACCCATCCATCCATCCATCCATCCATCCATCCATCCACCCATCCATCCACCCATCCACCCATCCACCCATCCACCCACCTATCCATCCATCCATCTATCCACCATCCATCCATCCACCCATCCACCCATCCATCCATCCATCCACCCATCCATCCATCCATCCATCCATCCATCCATCCATCCATCCATCCATCCACCCATCCATCCATCCATCCACCCATCTTCTATGAGATCCCTGAGCACCTGCTGAACCCCAGGCCTGGGCAGATGAGCTAGGGATTCAGTGGGGATGTGGTTCCCTGCCCTCTTTAAACTGGGGAAGCAACAGCGGTGGGCACATGCCCTGGTACCCAGGTGTGTGGGCACCTTCTGGGAGGGTTTTCTTGCTTTTGAAGGGGAGTATGATGAGGCAGCGGCCGCGCCAGTGTCCTGACGTGAGATGTGGAACTTCAGGCCCTGGACGGCGCTCTAGTTCAGGGGCCACTGCTGCCTGCTCCATGGCCCTGCCCGTCCTGCGGGGCCCCCAGCCAGGCCAGCCACCCTGGAAGGCTCAAGGGCAGCAGTGCTTCTCACACTTAAACCTGCACTGGAATCACCTGCAGGATTAAGGGGTGGGTGGGGCCTGAGGCCTGACAAGCTCCCAGGGGGAGGGCGTCTGGACCCAGAGAGCAGCCGTACTATTCTCATCCCGTCTGCACCATGCATTTTCCATGGTTTCCCCTCTCTTTGTGAGGTCGTGTTGCTGGTCTGCTATCCAGCCAGACGAGCCTCTCTGGAGGCAGCAGCCTCACCGCACAGGCCTCCAGCTGGAAGCCCAGGGTCATCCCAGGCTCTCTTGGTCACCATTGCCTGCTGCTTGACCAGAGGTCTGTCAGGAAGAGGTCTGGGGGGCTGTGGAAGGACCCTTGACCACTCCCAGCAAGGGAGTCACTCATGGTCCTGTGAGCCACCAAGGGGCCGGGAGCTCCGAATGCCCCTGGGGCGGGCCCAGGAAAGAGCTACCCGGGAGGTCCGCTCCGGGGGCTGGAGCTCATCACACTGGGCTCTGATGGGGCAGGTGCCGCGCGCCGTGGGCAGCCGGCTGCGGAGATGCTCCTTTCGGCAGCTGGCGGCCAGCAGGCGACGGGAGCGGACGACCACTAATCCCAGCCGTCCCCAGGGAGCTGGTCTGCCCTTAATAACTCCTGCTCCCCTGGGACCACACTCACCTGACCACCACCGCAAACGGTGCTGCATGTGAATCGAATCGGAGGCCTTATCTCTGGAAATTAATCCAGCTCAGAGCAGGATTAACCAGGACATCCCTTTAGACAGCGGTGCCCAAGGTCAGGGGAGACGGGGCCTGGGCAGCGGCCAGCTGGGAGCCGCTGAGCCCTGATTTCCCTGTAAGTAGACCTGCTGGTCACCACGGGGGAGGGGGCTGGAGGGTCTGGTAGCTGGGGTGGGGAGGGAGACGTTGTTGAGGGAGCAGTCTGGCCGGGAAGTTCTGGGAGGAGCAGTAGGGGGTTAGGGAGGACAGAGGAGAGGCTGGGGCTGTGGACCAGGGTGGGGCTCACAGGAGTCCTGCCCCGAAGCCAGCAGGACCCCAGTGGCTTTCCCAGCCCGCACGCCTCCCTGTGCAGGTGGAACAGGTGAGGGGCTGCAGGTGGGAGGTAGTGGGGGTCCTGCCACTCAGGAGCCAGGGATCCCCAGGGCGGAGCTTGGTGCCCCCAAACCTGCGGGGGCTCACAGACCAGGCTTCCGCAGCAGCTGGGCTCCTCTCCAGAGTGGCCTTGGGGTTGAGTCCGCCAAGAGCCTTCTCTCCCTGCCCCAAGTGGGGACCGCTGGCAGGGCACTCAGGTGGCGCTGGGTTAACGGGGACCCCTCTGATTCCTAGGATGGGTCTGGGCGGAACTGCCCCCACTCTCCCCCACTTCCCCTGCGGCTCCAGGCTGGGTCCCTTTCTACCCACCCAAGGACGTTCGGGGTCGGGTGAGGAGTCTCCGTGGGTCTTGGGCCAGTCTGGGGGCTGGGGACGGGGTGAAGGTGTCCGTGAATGAAGACTGACTGGTCTCCCATTTCCGAGGAAATTGGGGCTGCCTTTAGTCTCTTACGTGAACTTGGGAGAGGCTTGTGTTCTGTTCTTCTGCCATTCTCAAGAGTTTTTTTTTGTTCTGTGTGTGTTATTTGGAAACTGCCTTCTGTCCTTGTTTAAAAGCAGAGGTTGGAGCTTTGTGGGAAAGAATAGACTCTTGGATGGTGGCTGGAGTTGGGCCTCTAAGCAAATAGAGGGAGAGAGAAGGGGAAGGGGAGAAGGGGAAGGGGAAGGGAGAGAAGGGGGAGGAGAGCAGGAAGGGGAAGGGGAGAAGGGAAAGGGGAAGGGAGAGAAGGGGGAGGAGAGCAGGAAGGAGAAAGGGAAGAAGGGGCACTTAACTTGCTGTTTCCCCAGTATCCTCCCTGCAGCCTTCCAGGCAGTGGTCCTCCCCCCACCCCATTTTGCAGATGGGGAAGCTGAGGCCGGACACTCCCTGCCCCCACCAGCACCCCAAGGGTTTCTGTCCAGCCAGGCTCTTTCCCCACGGGCTGCCCACAGCCCAAACAGGAGCAGGCCAACCAGCCAGAGGGCAGACAGGAGGGCAGGTGATGCCCTCTCCCCACCTCCCACCCCCGACACCCCTGCCCCTCCCCCGCCTTCCTCCCCCCATCTTTGGCGGTCCAGGGCGCCAAGGGGACATGGCCTGTGTGTGTGGGTCTCCCTGGAAGAGCAGCACCCCCACCCCATTCTATTCATGGGTTGGTGCCCCTCAGGTACCAGAAGGTCCTAGGAGGGTGGCCCAGCTCCTGGCATGTGCCCTGCTAGGCATTCCAGAAACGCGAAGGATTTCAAACAGATCTGTCGTGAGTTATGGCTTTCAGTGGCGATTTTATAGATCTTCACGATTCCTTGTTCATTTTCTTTGCTTTAAAATCCGGGGCTCCTTGGATGGGACAGGAGAGAAATCTATCGAATTCAGCCTCTCTGTACGCAAACATATGAGCAAGAGACGCCCCTTTAAATGGGGCCGCGGGCCTGGCACCTTTGCAGAGTCCGGCCCCCCGACAGCCCACACCTTTATTACTCTGTTAATTTAGAAAACAGGTCATGGGAAATTACATTGCTTAAAATAGGACACCAATTATAACTCTGCATTCTGTTAAAATGAGAGCATCTCTGAAATCTTTATTAGTTTATTGTAATTAAAGGCAAAATACTGAGAGTTAAGTCATCACTGGCTCTCAGCCTCGCGGTGGCCTCGCCTCGGGTGTCAAGCACGGAGACCCCACCACGCGGGGCGTCTTGGGTCAGGGTTTAGGAAAGTCACTTTGTGAGCGAAGTCCCAGTGGGCAGAGGGCAAGTGGATAATAAACACATTGCTGACCGTTACTAATAAAAACGAGACAGAGTTTCATCCATTAGCAAAACGGGATGACTGTCTCGACTCAGTTCAGCCCTGGAAACAGCGCCTGCAGAGAGGACCACGTCTGCGAGGCCTCAAGGGGCCGGGGCGTCTGTGGAGCAGCCCTGGCTCCAGCCGGGCCAGCAGCAGCCGCGTTCTCGTGCTCGATGCCACGTGCCCTCTTCTGCAAGCTGCCCTCCGTCCAGGAGGAGACTGAGGCCCACGGTCACAGCGCAAGTGAGCCTTGCCCCGCACCCTGGTCCACCAGAGAGCGCAGGCGTTTGCTCCCCCAAGACAAGCCTCGTTCAGCTCCCAGATGGGCAGCTCAGGGAACGGGGGTCCGCCTCAGCCCCGCCCCGCACCCCGAGGGGGAAGGAGTTGCTTAGAAACTCGCTTTCCTCGGTCATGTGCCGAAGCTCCTCTGGTGACCCCCTGGAAAAGCCCTGGACGCAGCGGTGAAACAGAGGCCTCCCGAGGAGGGGCTGTGTCCTGGGGGGGCGGCTACGCTGGAGGGGGGATTGGAAGTGGGAGGAGGCCCCAGGCTGTGGGTGACCTCAGCCTCAGCGGGCATGGGCGGCACCTTCGGAGGGGGGCAGCCTCACCTGGCCTGGCTCTGTGCCGGCCCCGGCCAGAGCACGACCTCTGCCAAGTGCTGGAGGAGACTTGGGCACAGAGGTGTCCCCATGCTGCAGGCTCTGCTCCCTTCCAGCCCCACGAAGGGCGGCCCAGACAACCAGCCCCAGAGCTTGAGCTCCGGTGGCTCAGGAGGGCCGAAACGGGCCGCAGCCCCCACCGAGAGGCCACAGGGGAGGAGCCTCATGCTTTCTCCTGTGGTGACAGTGAGGGGGCAGCCACACACTCTGGAGCCAGCTGGGCGCTCCCTGCACACGGGCTGTGTGACCGCAGACGAGTCCCTCCGCCTCTCTGCGCCTTTGTCCCCTCTTAGCAGCATGCTCTGGTTGTAGTTCTCTGGTTTGGCCCCAATCTGAAGCCTAAGCACATCCAGGTCCCACAGGAAGCCTTGCTCGTTAATCCCTATTAACTGTGATGACACTGAAAGCCCCAGTGCGAACCAGAGGGAGGGAGGCTCGTGACGGGTGCCGTCTGGATCTCCTGGGAGCAGGGCCTGAGAGCTACTCTCTGTCTCCAGGTACCCAGCCCCGGCCTCCTACCCCGGGGCATCTGTCTGGACAGGGGATCCTGAGGCAAAGCCCGGGCAGCTTGCCAGCCACGGAGCCGGGGTGTGCGTCCGTCATCTCGCACTGGGGATGCCCCTCGGCTGGTCTCGCTGATCCTTGAAGCTAGTGTTATTGCAGAAATCATTTTGCACTTTATTTTGAACAAATTGACACTTTGCCAAGTGGGCTGTTTGCTGGTGGGATTGCACTGTTTTTATTGCAATTTACCAGCGTCGCTGTGATCGAGTTCACACTCTAAAAATAAACGCCCCTCTCCAAAGCCGTCCTTAGGCTGGGCTGCTTGGGGTGATGTGCTGTTTGTCCTGACTGTGGGCGGGCGTGATCAGGGTGCCAGCGCACCTCCCCCACGTCGGTAGACACCAGGCTCGCCCGAGACCCTCCGAGGAGCCGTGTTCTCCGGGGCCTGGCGGCCGAGCACCCTGAGCTTCTGCCTGTTTCTCCTGCTGGGAACGCGGGGGCCTCGGGCTTGACTCTGAAAGCGTCTTCCAGGCAGCGGTGAACCTGAGATGCCCCATCTGTGTGCACTCTTGCTTCTCCATCCTGCAGGGCAAAGTCGGGGCACAGCCTTTGCTGGGACCGCAGTGACAGCGGCTCCCTGAGCCAGGCCACGGGCACGTCCCGGCCCAGCCGGGTCGGGGGTGCCCCACACCTGTTCACACCTGCCCCCGGGCCCTGCCCACTCCACAGACAGTTGCAGGGCCCACCCTATGGGACGCCCCTCTGTAGCCCCCTTGCCCGGCCTCTGCGCCCACCTGTTCTGGTCTCTTGGAAGCATATCAACACCCTGCCCCGGGGTCCGGGGGCTCGTAACGCTCACCGCAGAGGCCGACCCCCGGCCAGTGGAGAAAGACTCTGAAAGCCACGTCCCCAGGTCCACATAGGCTGAGGCCAGGCCCCCGCCGGCCACACCAGCCCCACGCACGTCAGCACGGCCACGGGGCGAAGCAGTCATCCGCTGAGGCCGTTGGGCTTTTAACAGATAAAACCCCGTCCAGGAACGCCACCCCTGCCCTGCAGACGGGAGGGAAGGTTAGAAAGGCTGGTCCAGGCCACTCGTTTATTGAGCACCGGCTGTGTGTGGGCCCCGTCCTAGGCACGGTGGGTGCAGGCGAGACGGCACAGCCCCCCCGGGCAGAGTCTGGGGGTCGACGGTGTTGACCAGCATGCTGGCTGCCTGAGGACGCGGCATTTGCACTGAGACTGGTGGCTGGTGGGCTGCAGGCTGGGCAGGGGGCGGGAGGGGCCGGGGCTCAGAGGATAACGGAGACACACGAGGGGACACACCAGGGGAAATGTCAGATGGGCCGCGAGCATCTCCGGAAGGACGTGCCTGCAAGGTTCCTGCCAGGTCTCCTGGGCGAACAGAACAGGACCCAGCCAGCCTCTCCCGGCGGCCAGCTGGCTCAGGGTTTGCAGATCCAAAGGCTCAGCTGTGTGTGCAGAGCAGCTCTGGAAGGTTCCGGCTGCTGCTCTGGGTGTGCAGGAACGGACCCCTCCCCTTGCTTCCCCACCCCTCCCCGTCTGCCCCCATCCCCCGCCCCGTCCCGCCCAGGTGCGCTGTGTGGAGCCCCACAGGCCCTTGTAGGGACCCCAGGCCAGCAAGGTGAGGCCCAGAGAGCTGCCCTCAGCCGCAGCCTCGGACAGGGTGTCTCCTCCCCCCGCCCGGGCCCCCCGACTTCAGGGTAGGAGTATGAAGCTGGGGAGGTGAGCACCGGCCCAGGCTGACCAGGGGGGCGCTTGGTGGGACCAGCCTGTGAGGTGGGCCGGGGGGGGCCTATGTGACATGGTGGGCAGGGCTGGGAGGCACACGTGAAATGAAGCCAGAAATGTGACGCGCGTGTGTGTGTGCGTGCATGTGAGATGCGAAGGAGTGCGTGCGTGCGTGCGTGTGCACAGCAGGGCTGGAAATCTCCTAGATCTAAGCATCAGGCCAGTGAATTCTCGGCACAAGTGTGTTCACTGGATCCTGGAGGGGACCCGACTGTGCTCCCTGGGGGTGCCGAGCGACTGCTCCCCACCCTGCCCGGCACCCCCTGCAGTCCCGTAGCCCCTCGTTCCCCCTCCCCGCCCCCGCTCTGAGGGAGCAGGGGAGGCGGGGGGAGCCGCTGGCGACGTGAAGGACAGGAAACCTGCTTTGTGCGGAGCAGGGCTGCAGCCCCACCAAGGGCTTATGGCCCCTGGGAGCGCCCACCGTCACCCGACCCCGGACAGCTCTCTGGGCGTCCACAGAGGGCGGAGAGGGCCTCGCCGCCCGTCCTTCTCGGAGACTCGGGTACAAGGCCACACGCTTGACTTTGGATGGAGCCCACGGGGGTGGACGGAAGAAGGGAGGGAGTAGGCTGGCCTTGCTGCCCAGCCTGTGATGCTCCTTGAGGGCAGGGTGGCCACGCCCTCTGCCCTGAGTGCCCTGGGCTGCCCAGTGCTTGGCCAATGTAGTCGGATGGGTGGTGGGGGGAGCCACCTGCCCCCCTACACTGGTGCCCAGAGCTGGATGCTGCAAGAGCCCCTAGACACGGGCCAGGTGGGGGTATGGCGGCTCTGAGGTGGGCGGGGCACAGGCAGGATCACGGCGGCCGCAGGGTGTCTGCCCTGCAGAACCCGCCTCAGCAGAGGCTGGCAGGGGGACAGGCAGAGGGACCCACAGAGGCTTGTTTTAGATGTGGTGTGAGTTCCTGGGGCGGCCACAACAAAGCACCACAACCCTGCTGGCTTAGAACAGCAGAAAGTTGTTCTCTCCCAGTCTGGAGGCCGGAGTGGAATCCAGGTGTCCCAGGGCCGCGCTTCCTCCGGGGGCTCCAGGGGAGGGTCCTTCCTGCTTCTTCCAACTTCTGGTGGCCCAGGCGTCCCTGGGCTTGTGACCAGATCCCTCAAGTCTCTGCCTCTGTCTTCACGTGGAGTTTTCCACTGCATGTGTGTCTCTGAATCCCCCCTCCTTATAAGGACAATAGTCATTGGCTTCAGGGCCACCCCCTCCACTGTGGCCTCATCTTTGTACACCTGCAAAGTCCCTATTTCAAAATAAGGTCCCGCTCACAGGCACTGGGGTTCAGGCCTTGAACAGAACTTTTGGGGGACATGACTCAGCCCATGACAAAGGGAGCCCAGCCTCCCCCGCCCACCTATCTGCGCCCGCTTGTGCTCTCCCCTCTCCACCCTCGGGGGGGCCTCTCACTGCTCATCTTGTTAACAGCAGCAGCCCCTCCAGAATAGCCGGGCTCTCTTCATCCCTTGTGCGCACGCCTTTTTCAGTTCAGCTTGTTTGTTCCACACGTGTCTGGAGGGACGTTCTGGCCAAAGGGGGACTCGAGGCCTCCTGGCGGGTGCCAGGCCACCGGATGGACACATCTGAGCTGACTAAGCAGGGCTGACCACAGTGCCTGAGCCTGGCCGTGGACCTGTCTGAGAGTCTCCCTGGGACCAAAAAGCTGAGGATGGACCTGTGATGGTGTCTCAAATCAGTCCTGTGCTGGCTTTGCACGGTGTCGAAGGGCTGAGATGAAAAATGAGTCACTCTGGCAATTTCCAAGTCTCTGGAGAGCTGCCAGGAAAACACACAAATCAAATATTCTCATTGGTTGCTTGGGATCGCACAGACCTGGTTTCTACCGAACGGAACACGAGTGCAGTTACAGCAAATACCAGCGCACGGAGGCCGGAGAAGGAGAGGCTGACACTGGGTCCTCAGTGCTGGGCCGTGGGTCCCGGGAAAAGTGCAGAAACGCGCGATCTCCTCTTGAGATGTGGTCACGGGGTGGGACCTGAAATTGAAGATGCAGTGGAAGGCAGGAGGGGTGGCCACTCCCCCTGTGGCACAGGAGGGTGGGCTCTGGGGTCCGGCTGCCGGGGCATCTTGCCTCTTACGCCTCACTAGCCGTGTGACCTAATCCTGTCACCCCTAGTCTCCTCATCTGGCCAGCGGCGGTGCAGCCTTGTCCTGAGCTCTGAGAGGGCTGGACAAGCCATGTGTGTGTGGCATTTCCATGACCTTCTTAGTAGGTCCCAGGTTAATGTCAAGCACCAGAATGTCTCAAAGTAGTCTCAGGACCACTTATAGCAGAATCAGCGTGCTGGGCAGAGGCCTGGAGAAAATGCTGAACCACAGAGCCCGGGGTGGCCGCTGCGTCCAGCTGTGAAGAAATCCCTGGCCTGGCCGCGCCTCCTGCCGCTCCCTCCCGCTGAGAACCAGGCAGAATCTGGGGACAAGTGACCTCAGGCTCGGGCACAGGTGGCCCAGGACTGGAGTCCTGGGGAGGAGATGCACCGGGTGAGTGCCAGGCTGTCCCTGCGCCTGCCCGGGTCAGGTCAGGGAGAGGTGGAGCCCAGATAGTGTTCAGAGGTCACGCCGGGTGGGGAGGCAGAGGTCGGGGCTGGAGCTGCGGGGCAGGATACCAGAGGGGGAGGGACCCTGGGGAGCGGGCGGAGGTGTCGTCTTGGGTTCATGGTCCTTGGCGGAGGGCTGGCCGCCTGTGCTCAGTGGGAGGCCATGGGGTCCAGTGGAGTGTGACTACTGTGCAGCTATGAGCTGAATAGAGGTGCCAGGGACACAGGGGCCGGGGATGCCCTACGTTCCCGCCAGGCAGAGCACAGTGACGCGGCCAAACACCTGCAGCACTTAGCTGAAGCTCTAGGAAGGCCACACCTTAGGAGGACTGGCCATACCTTAGGAGGACTGGCCATTCCTTAGGAGGACTGGCCATTCCTTAGGAGTACTGGCCATGCCCCGCACTCAGGGCACCACCCCAGGATGAAGGGCAAAACCGAAGCGGACCTGCCCTAAGGCAGAATCAAACCAAGCAGTCCCAGCAGCCCCAGTCCGTCAGCTGAGGGTGGAGGGATGCATCACATCCACGCAGTGGGCTCTCAGCCAGGAAACAGGTGAAGCTCCGACACACGCTACAGCGTGGGTGAGGCTTGGACACATCGTGCTGAGTGAACAAGGCTGCACACAAAACATCACATGTTGTGCAATTCCATTGAAATGAAACCTCCAGGGCTTCCCTGGTGGCGCAGTGGTTGGGAGTCCGCCTGCCGATGCAGGGGACGCGGGTTCGTGCCCCGGTCTGGGAGGATCCCGCATGCCATGGAGCGGCTGGGCCCGTGCGCCATGGCCGCTGAGCCTGCGCATCTGGAGCCTGTGCTCCGCAACGGGAGAGACCACAGCAGTGAGAGGCCCGCGTACCGCAAAAAAAAAAAAAAAAAAAAGAAAGATTGAAATGTTTAAGAGTATGTCTGTTATTACAGTAGAATTAAGTTAGAGATCTACATGATATTCAGAAAGGTCCTCAATATTTGGAAATTAAGCAATAAATTTCTAAATTTCCCGTGGAGACAAGGAGAAATCATCAAGGAAACCAGAAAGTATTTGTAGTGAAATGAATTAATAATGCAACCTATCAGCGTTGTGGGCTACAGCGAACGTCGTGCTCAAAGGGAAGCTTCGAATGCTTAGAGTAGAAAAGAGAAAGGTCTAAATGTCTAAAATGAATTATTTTAAGTTTTCACCTAAAAATAGAGGAAAATCACAAATTAAACCTGAAGCAAGTAGAAGGAAGAGAGTAATAGTGATAAGAATAGAAATCAGTGAAACAGGAAACAAACAATAGAGCCTGCACTGTGTGTCAGCCCCTTGGCACCTCCCGCCCGGCCCAGGCTCCGGCCTCGCCTGCCCGCAAGCTCAGACACCGTCCCTGGGTGAGGCCGGCTGGGTCGTGCTGCTCTGCGCCGTGGGCAGGCTTCCTGGTGCAGGGCTGGGGACGGGGAGGTTGGGTCCCGCCTGGCACATTGCGGGCGCTGGAAAAGTACTGGAGTGAACTATTGAACGGAAGGAGCTGCTGGGGGATCAGGGTGACCAGGACCAGGTGGGTGTTCGGAAAGTTTTGCCAGAGCCGGTGGGGGCACCTGGCAGACGGGGCACCTGAGGGGCCTCGGAGGGACCCCGCTTCCAGCCCACGGCCAAGGCTGTGCTCCCGGCTGGCCCTGCGCTGTGTGTGCATCAGCTGAGTGAACTACAGCCTCGTGGAGACGCACCGCAAAGGGTTCCCAGTGAAAGCTGCCAATTTGCTGGAACACGGGGCGCTGATCCATTCCGTGTGTCACCACTGTGGCTCGTTAATATCCCAGCAGCTGCTCCGGCGAGATAATGATGCTTCAGCCCAAGTGACTGAACACGGAGGTTTAAAAGTTGGTGACGACTCAGTTCCCAGAATGCTTGTCCTCCGCACACAGAGTGGTGCCCTGACAGTGGAGCCCTGGCCCCCCTGACAGACAGAGATAAAAGCACCAGCATGGCCAAGGGTGTGTTAATTCAACTCTCTTGAACAACAGTTCCGCCAACGCTAAGCAGCTCGTCTTCGACGGGGACACAGCTCCTGGCACCGGATCCCGGCCTCGCAGGCTGAGCGCCCCACCCCCGTACTTGCGGTCCGTTTCGGATCAATTGTGTGGTTTTGTAAAGAGGACATCTAGAAACCCTGGCGGCTGATACCACGTCGTCTCCCTGCCGTCCTGTCTCCCCAAGGCTATTGCAGTTGGTTGCTGTCTTGCTAGGCAAACAGATTTAAAAAATGCTGTTATGACAATGAGGGCTTTTCACAACTTTGAACGTGAGATGCAGCGATACTGGAATAGCAGCGAGCCTAGATGACGGGCAGCACGAGCCCTTTTACAACATACACTGAAACGGGCCCGGGGTCCGACTCACCTGAAACAAAGCAGTGCCTACTGTCATTTCAAAAAAAATTTTTTTTTTTTATTTTGAAATAATTGTCGATTCACAGGAAGTTGCCCAGACAGCGCAGAGGAGTCCATCTGTGCAGATGTCATCTGCAACACGCACAGTACACGTTACGTGACACAGCTCGACATCACAGCTGGCGCGAAGCACGTGGCCATTCCCCTGCGTCCAGCACGGACACGCAGACGCAGGTCTGTGCCGTCACAGAGTCTTCCTCCTGTGGCCCTTTACCGTCACCCTGCCCACAGTATCGCTCACCCCTGCAGCCACAAGTCTGTTCTCCGTAGTTTGTCATGTCAAGAACGTCCTATGAATGGAAATGTACTGCATGTGACCTGGGACTGGCTTCCTTCCCTTGGGCGAGGACCTGGGCGATCCGTCCACGTGCTGCCTTGTCCCTGGTGCTTCCTGCGGCCAAGCCTAGCCCACGGTTTGGCTGTGTTTGTTTGTACATCTGTTTGGCCTTTCACCTGTTGCAGGAGATTTGGGGGTTTTCTGGCTTGGCTACTGCAAGTCGAGGTGTGTGTCCAGGTAGGTGTGGCTGGGTCTCCACTGCTCTGGGATAAGTCAGTGTTCCTGAGGCAGCCCTTCTGGCGGGTGCGCTGACAGCCCGTTGTGCGCTCAGTTTGCGTTTCCCTGACAATGTGTGATGTCCAGCATCTCTGCCAGGGCTTGTTTCCCACCCACGTGTCCTCTTTGCTGAAATGTCTCTTCACATCCTTGGCCCATTTTGTAACTGGATTATGGGTTTTTCAATGTTGGATTTGAGTCTTCTTTACATGTTCCAGATATGATCCTTGCTTGGCTATCTGCAAACACTTTCCCCCAGTCTGTAGATTGTCTTTTTGTTAATTTTTTTTTTTTTTTTGCCGTACGCGGGCCTCTCACTGCTGTGGCCTCTCCCGTTGCGGAGCACAGGCTCCGGACGCGCAGGCTCAGCGGCCATGGCTCACGGGCCCAGCCGCTCTGCGGCACGTGGGATCTTCCCGGACCGGGGCACGAACCCGCGTCCCCTGCATCGGCAGGCGGGCTCTCAACCACTGCGCCACCAGGGAAGCCCCCTCTTTTTGTTGGATCTGATGAAGTTGTGGATGTTGAGGGTGTCAGTACTGGGTCCTCCGGCGGGTCTCCCCAGGAACCTGGAGTCCACGTGCCCAAATTGGTCTGAAGCATCTGGCGGCTTGCTGAGTTCAAAGTCAATTGTTTTCTCAAGTGAGTTTGTTTAGTGATATAAGCTGGGCTATTGGATGAGAAAACGTTGAGATTTGAAAATACCCTCTGCATTTGTCACCTGCCTCCCCCGCCACCCCCCCCTGCTGTTTTTGGCCAAGAGATGGCAACAGGGAGGAAGCAGGAACCCATGGCAGGGCTGTTGCCTGCGGAAGCCAGAGGCAACCACGCACGCGTGGCTGCCAACGACGTGGGCGCCCACGGGAACCATGCACACCGCAGCCACAGGGGCACGTCCACATTTGGAACACGATTGCCCGACAGCGCTGGCGAAGGCCAGTGGCTGCCACATCTCCATGGTGTGCCCGTGGCATATCTCTAGGAGCAGCCGGGTAGAGGGGACCCAGATGGCCGGTCACCCCCTCCGGGCCTCTGGGCCCTCATCCCTGTGTGATCAGGCTCGTGTTCTCAGACCTGCAGCACACGTCAGCACACAGAGGTCCGTGCCAGCGAGGGTCCCCAGCGCAGTTGTGTTCTGTCACGCCGAGTGGAACTTTCTTTTCCTTCTTTAAACAATTTCTTTTTAACCATGTAAGTCTGTGGGAAGAGGAATCGAACCCCTCGTGCACAGCTGGTGGGAACGTAAAATGCTGCAGCTGCTTTGGAAAAGTGTGGTGCATCTTCTAAATTGTTCAACACGGAATTACCACGTGATCTAAGGCAGCGGTTCCCAACTGTTTTGGCACCAGGGACCAGTTTCGTGGAAGACAGTTATTCCACGAACTGGGGTGGGGCGGTTGTTCAGGTGGTAATGTGGGAGATGGGGGGCGATGGGGGGACGATGGGGGTGATGGGGGGGCGATGGGGGGCGATGGGGGCGATGGGGGGCGATGGGGGGCGATGGGGGCGATGGGGGGCGATGGGGGGGCGATGGGGGGCGATGGGGGGTGATGGGGGACTATGGGGGGCGATGGGGGGCGATGGGGGCGATGGGGGGCGATGGGGGGTGATGGGGGGCGATGGGGGACTATGGGGGCTATGGGGGGCGATGGGGGGGCGATGGGGCGTGGCAGATGAAGCCTCGCTCGCTCGCCTGCCGCCGCTCACCTGCTGCTGTGTGGCCCTGTTCCTAACAGGCTGCAGACCACCATCGGTCCGCAGCCCGGGGGTTGGGGACCCCTGGCCTAAGGTTCCACTGTTGGGTATAAGCCCAAGAGAAACGAAAACGTACCTTCACACGGAAGCTTTAGCCTGAATGTGTGGCAGCGCGCTTCGCGGTGGCCGCCCCCGTCCGTGCTGGGCGCCCGCCCGCACAGTTGTATATCGTTCAGCCGCAGCGGAGTGAAGTCCTGGCACAGGCTAGCGTGGGGGACCCTGGAACGCAGGACATTTAGCGAAACAGGTCACCAAAGACCACATGTTGTGTGGTTCCATTTGTATGAAACACGCAGAACAGGCAAAAGTTCATAAAGGCAAAGCGGCTGGGGTGAGGCGGGGCGGCCGTGCACGGCTTCTCCCTGGGGTGATGAAATGTCCTGAGATTGCTTGTGGCGATGGCCGCATGGTCCTGTGATGACACCCAAACCCCTGAATCGCGCCCTATAAACGAATGGATTGTAGGGCACGTGAGTTATCTCTCAAGGGGGCTTCCCTGGGGGCGCAGTGGTTGAGAATCCGCCTGCCGATGCAGGGCACACGGGGTTCGAGCCCTGGTCTGGGAGGATCCCACATGCCGCGGAGCAACTAGGCCCGTGAGCCACAACTACTGAGTCTGGAGCCTGTGCTCCGCAACGAGAGGCTGCGACAGTGAGAGGCCCGTGCACCACGATGAAGAATGGCCCCCGCTCGCCACAACTGGAGAAAGCCCTCGCACAGAAACGAAGACGCAACACAGCCAAAAATAAATAATTTTTTTTAAAAAAAGCTGTTTTTGAAGTTTGCGTAAGGTCGTTTCTGTTGACTTTATTCGGAACAAGGAGTCACATACGGCACACATGGCATCTGTGTACGTGGCCGCCGGCTTCAGTTTCTGCAACTCACGTGGCATTTCCTACACCCTGCACCTCACGGGGTGTCAGCAGGACGACAGGTGTCACATGTGCAGAGATGGGGTGCTTGGGCTGAGTGGTCCCAGCCTCATGACGGCACAGCCGGCAGCCCCACGGGACTCGCAGGTTCAGAGTCAGTTTGGGAACAGAGGATGGGTCGCCCAGACGGAATCACTTGTCTCCAGGCTAGAAACTAGACCTCAGGCCTCCCTGCCGCAAACAGGGCCTGAGGGGTCATGAGAAATGACCTTTGTTTTTTTTCCCTCCCTTTGTTTTTGGTCTTCCTCTCCTGACTTAAAAAGTTAAATTAATTAGGGGGTTTTAATTTCTATTTTTATTTTCTAGTTGTGTTACCGACCAGGGTTCTTGGCCTTCCCCAATCAATAGAAATTGACTAAAGGCCAGACAAGAAATTCAGGCCAGGCTTTACTGGGGCCACTCCTGCAGCAGGGGGGAGGGAGAACCGGTAACAGGTTCCCTTGCTGGCTCGCTCCCCGAGGCAGGGCGAGCTGGTTCCTTGTATGGGTGAGGGTAGGGGCAGGTCCGGGGGTCAGGCCAGAGGGGTGGCTTAGGTGGTCTGCCCACCCCTTGGTGGTGGTGTGCGCAGGGCGCATGCGCAGGACCCTGCTTTTCTCCCGACGTCCTGTTTTCGCTCCAGGCGCTTCAGAAGCGGCAGTTAGGTTTTCTGGTCTCTTTGTATCTCTTGGGTCCAGAATGTGCCCCAGCTGCCGTGCGCGCGGTTACCTTTAGTCCCTTGTGGTTTCCTGGTGTTTTGCTGCTTGGGGAGGGGTGTGTCCAGGCGCAAGCACTGCAGCCCTGCAGCAAAGGGTCCCGGGCCCCAGCCCGGCTCAGCTGTGTTCATCGGTCAGAGTAAGGTTTGTGCTCTTTCTCTCTCTTGAGTCTTACTGGCCTTTATTTAACGACCGAGCGGCGTTCAGTTTTGGGGAGGCCCTCCCCACAGGCCCCGGGAAGGTGTGTTGTGACCCCGGGCTGGTGTCTGGTGAGCGACAGCTGAGCCTTCGATAACCTCCCCAGCCCAGCCCACCAGGTCCCCCTTCGCCTCCTGGCTGTGCGCCATTCCGGGTGGGGCGGACCACCAGCGGTCAGGAGAGGCTGCGGGACTCTGGGCCCGCCCTTGGGGAAGTCGCTCTGGACATGACACAGTCCCTTAGGAAGGAACTAAACTCCCCCTGAAATCCCAAATCAGCAAGTCCAAAATCAACTAGGCTGATCCAGAGCCACCAGGCTTGAACTCAGAAAATGATTTTTCCGAAAACTCCATTCAGCAGTGTTTTAGTTCACTATTAACCTCAGTAAATTGTGCCGTTGGATTCATGTTTTCAAGTGCTGGTTAGGCTTTTCCATCACCCGAGTGTGTCGTCGGCCTCTGGTTCCAGGGTGTGGTGACTTCAGGGGTGGGGGGGGCGGGCTGGCGGGGGGGAAGTGTGGGACCCCTCCTGGCCCTGCCTGCCTGCAGGAAGGGGGCTGCTTCCCAGGACCCTGATGTGAGCTGAGGGGCTGCATCTTCATGGGTTTCTTACCCTGAAGCCCCTGCCCAGTTCTCGCCCCCTCACTGGTCCAGCAGAGGGAGCATGTGGCCGGCCCCCAGCAGAAGGTCCTCTGAGTCCAGGCCCACCACACCAGGGCCCAGCGAAGCTCCTGTCTGGGGTTCCCCGGGGCTCGCAGGAGCCCCCCAGCCCCGTCTCCCCTCTCACTGGACTTAGCCCTGGGGGTTTCATCTGCACACGGGGTCATGGGTTGACCCCGGGGATCCTGGACCCAGAGGCGGCATCGGGGCCGCCCTTCCCGGGAGGAAGAGGTGTCGCTTTCAGTAAGTTTTCAGACTCTGAGTTCAGCCCGGGTCCTCAGGTCCAGGATGGAGCTGGTGCCGCTGCCCTGACCTCACCAGACGGTGGAGAGCCTGGGACGGATGGCCCCGGGGAATGGTGCACGGCGGGGTCACGGGCTGCCGGGGCTCTCTGGGGCTCCAAGTCCAAGCTGCGTCCCTCCTTGGCCATGCTGCAGCCTTGCTGGGCACTGGTCCGACAGCCTTCTGGGTCAGAGTCTGGTGGCTGCACGCCTGGCCTTTCTCAGGACTGTGAGCTTTCCAGACGCCCCCTTGGCTGACCAAGGCTGCCTGCCCCCCTCCCTGGAGGAGGAGAGTCAAGCTCAGGGGGTTCACGGCGCGTCCGGGCCCCTGGCTGGAGAGATGCACCTGGGATCGTGACCAGGCCTTTCTGACTTAAAAGCTTCAACTCCAGCCTCTGTGCTGTCCAGTGTCCAAGGAATGTCCTCCAGGGGCACCCGAGGGGGCCAGTGACCCTGGGGTCAGCTATGACCCTGGGTGCGGCCCCTGAAAGACCTGTCCCCGGAGTCCCCCGACCTCAGGGACCAGGGACTGCAGGCAGGGCCAGGCTGCAGCAGGGTGGCCTGTGCGGGAGACCACAGGCTGGCTTGGTCAGCAGCCACCAGGCAGTGAGCGGCCAGCACACCCTGCCACTCCGCATGGAGCGAGACGAGGTGGCCAAGCACGTGTGGGGGGCCTGGGGCCGAGCCCACGTGGGCATGGGTCGTGCTGGAGACCCACCCCTCCTTGGAGTGGAAATCTCCGGCCCAAGCGCGTCCCGTGTGTCACCCGTCCCGGCTCCGAGCGGCCCCTCTGCGGCCAGATACTCATCACCTCTGGCAAAGGCCTCCATGGGCTTGGGATGAGAGGGGCTCCCTCGGAGTCCCCAGGGAGCTGGCCGGGGCCTTCCCACTCAGCTCTGGACCGGACAGAAGTGACGCCAAGCCCCCTGGGCTGGGCTGGGTTCTGGCACGTGTGCATTTTTATGACGTGGACCCCCGCCCTGGGTTTTTGGGGGTTGATAGCCACCCTGTGCTGGCCAAGAAGATCGAGGGAAATGCAGCCTCTTCTGTGTCTGGGTCCTCATCCTGGAGGAGGAGGCCCCTCTCTCTGGGCGGGGGTGGGAGGGGGGGTCCTCGTTTTGCATTTCAATGGGTTTTTATGAACCCACCTGCACACACACAAAAAACCCTTTCTGTGCCGCATGGGCGTAATTTCAGCTTCAGCACAGAAGCGAGGACGGCTCTTATTGTTCCTCTCCATGTACAGATGTTTCTTCCCCTCCCTCCCCCCACTACTGTCTGGTTGGTGACGACATAAATACGACGTGTCTCCTCGCCATCGCGAAGGCCTTTTGTTTTCGGGGACAGCAGCCTATTATGATGTCCCGGGTGGGACAGTAATCTCCACCCCCAACCCGAAAATCTCAACACAGACAATGAAAGAGGCTGCGGTGGGCCCAGAGGTAAGGAGGGGCCCACGGGGAAGGGAGGCCCCAGCCCGGCGCCCAGCCCAGGGTGCGACGCCATGCACCCCCGCGGGCCCCGCCCTGCCGGCCGAACTGTCACGTGGGGAGGGAAGGGGCCTGGAGCGGCCTTGACGGTGTCTAGGCTTGGCTGTGGCTGTGATTTAAGAGTGGAATCTCCTCTGTCCGTCCTCCTCCTGGGATTCGGGACCCAGAGCTGGGGGCTTGGGTGTGGCAGCCCCGACCGACAGGGCCAGGCCTCTGCGCTGGGCGTCCATCCCGGCGTCTTGAGGTGCGGTCAGGACAGCAACGGCGGGACCTCAAGGGACATCAGGTCATTGGTAAGACTTTAGATGAAATCCGTCTGGGGACTCACCACAGCACAGTGCCGAGGCGGTGTCTCCTCCTTCCACAGATGCAGAAGAAATTTGATGAAATTAAACATCCAGGGACTTCCCTGGTGGCTCAGTGGTTAAGAATCCGCCTGCCAATGTAGAGGACACGGGTTCAATCCCTGGTCCAGGAGGATCCCACATGCTGCGGAGCAACTAAGCCTGTGCGCCACAACTACTGAGCCTGCGCTCTAGAGCCTGCAAGCCACAACTACTGAGCCCGCATGCCACAATACTGAAGCCCGTGCACCTAGAGCCCGTGCTCCAAAACAACAGAAGCCACCGCAATGAGAAGCCCGTGCACCGCAACGAAGAGTAGGCCCCGCTCACCACAACTACAGAAAGCCCGCATGTAGCAACGAAGACCCAAGGCAGCCAAAAATTAAAAAATATATTAAAAAATAAGTAAATAACTTTAAAAAAAGAATATATCTTAAAAAAAAAGAAATTAAACATCCACTTATATTTAAAAAGCCTCGCAGCAAACCTGGAAGAGAAAGGAACCTTCTCAACCTGACCAAGGGCAGCAGACACGCCACACACTTTGTGGAGCTGTCAGGAGCTGGGTGGAGAGGCTCTCAGACCCACACCAACTACAGGGGAGAGTGGACGGTGCGTGCAGAGACCCAGCGGGACCTGTGGATATTATTAGCTCTAACAAGAGAATTTGCAAGATTTCTGGGTTCAAGACGATCTACAGAAATCAACCATATTTTCATACACTGACAACAAAAAGGAAGAAAATGGGGCTTCCCTGGTGGCGCAGTGGTTGAGAGTCCACCTGCCGATACAGGGGACGCGGGTTCGTGTCCCGGTCCGGGAAGATCCCACGTGCCGCGGAGCGGCTGGGCCCGTGAGCCATGGCCGCTGAGCCTGCGCGTCCGGAGCCTGTGCTCCGCAACGGGAGAGGCCACAACAGTGAGAGGCCCGCGTACCGCAAAAAAAAAAAAAAAAATGAACGTAAGAAACACCATTTACCATAACATCAAAACACAAACTATACCAGGATAAGTACAACAAACAAATGTAATTCGCTTATGGAAAACACTACGCCATTTTAGTGTATGGTGTTAGGAAATGTTCTAATTTCATTCTTTTACATGTAGTTGTCCAGTTTTCCCAGCATCACTTATTGAAGAGGCTGTCTTTCATCCATTGTATGTTCTTGCCTCCTTTATCAAAGATAAGGTGACCATATGTGCGTGGGTTTATCTCTGGGCTTTCTATCCTGTTCCATTGATTTATATTTCTGTTTTTGTGCCAGTACCACACTGTCTTGATTACTGTAGCTTTGTAGTATAGACAGATGAATGGATAAAGAAGATGTGGCACATATACACAATGGAATATGACTCAGCCATTAAAAGAAATGAAATTGAGCTATTCGCAGTGAGGTGGATGGACCTAGAGTCTGTCATACAGAGTGAAGTAAGTCAGAAAGAGAAAAACAAATACCATATGCTAACACATATATATGGAATCTAAAAAAAAAAAAAAAGGTTCTGCAGAACCTAGGGGCAGGACAGGAATAAAGATGCAGATGTTGAGAATGGACTTGAGGATGGGGGGAGGGGGAAGGGTAAGCTGGGATGAAGTGGGAGAGTAGCACTGACATATATACACTACCAAACGTAAAATCGATAGCTAGTGGGAAGCAGCCGCATAGCACAGGGAGATCAGCTCTGTGCTTTGTGTCCACCTAGAGGGGTGGGATAGGGAGGGTGGGAGGGAGATGCAAGAGGGAGGGGATATGGGGATATCTGTATATGTATAGCTGATTCACTTTGTTATACAGCAGAAACTAACACAACATGGTAAAGCAATTATACTCCAACAAAGATATTTTAAAAAAACAAACAAAACCACTACACCATTTTAACTGAGGAATTAAAGACAATCCCGCTCTGCGGGCAGAGAAACCACATACCTACATTGGAGGGAATCAGCCCGTAAAGGGGACAGTTTCCCTGGATTTATCTGCAGATTCAAATCAATGCCAGTAAAAATCCCGCGGGGGAAGGTGTGTTCGTGTGCGTAAGAGGGAGAGCGGCAGGGCGACTGATTTTACAGGCGGATTCTAAACTGTACACAGAAGGACAAAAATGCCCAGAAAAGCTCGGGCTTTGCCGGGGAGGGGCAGCTCTAGCTCTCGCAGGTGACAAGACTCGTTTGAAAGGGACACAGTGACAGCGTGGGGAGGAGCTGGTGCCGGGATGGGCAGGCAGACCCTCGGGGAAGGATGCGGTGGGTCCCCGGACATGCGTATGTGAGCCAGAGGGGGCAGATCATGGAGAAAGGCTGGATTATTTGAAACTGGTGCCCACACATGGGAAAAAAAGTCACCTACTTCACACACAAGTCAGCTCTAGGTGGACGATAAACCCACATGAAGAGCGAAATTATAAACCATTTAGGGATGATATGGAAAAGCACCTTAATGACCTCAGGGTAGGGACACAAGATTTTCTTAAACAAGGTCCCCAAAACATTAACCACACATGAAAAGGCTGACAAAATTGCCTACATTCGAAAATAAATAAATAAAATGAATAACTTTGTTCATCAGGAGACACCGAAGAGTGAAGACTCTTGTGATTCATAAAACATCACATTTTTTTACCAAGAGGTTTTCGGTGCCTCTCTTTTGCCGACCAGCACGTACCTGGCTTTACGCCTGCTTGACGCAGGCCCGTGTGTTTTCATCCCCCAAACCAACTTGCTCATAAAGTTGGCTCAGGGCCGAAGAACTCAAACCCAGAACATGGAGAACTGCAGGTCAGTAAGAAAAAGACGGGTCCCCGGGGGAGAGGGCAAAACACTTGATCAGGCATCGGACCCAGAGGAGGACCAGACGCCCATGACCCGACAAGAGGTCCCCTCCGTGCACGGGTAGCGCGAAGCACCCCAGAGCGTCCAGACCTGGGGAGCGGGCAGTGGGCTCGAGAACCCAGACCATCCAGTCAACAGGGAGGTCCTGGGAGCCCCCGGGGTCCACCCCAGGCATTGGCGCTGTAGACAGAGAAGCCCAGAACCACAGGCTGAGAGTGATTCCGTTCACAGACCCCAAAACAGGCAGGATTCTAAAATGTTTTATTTAGGAAGCCTGTAAATGTGGTAAAAGAATAAAAGAAACTGGGAATCCAGCAATTCCACTGCTGGGTGTTCACTCGAAAGAACTGAAAGCAGGGACTCAGACAGGTATTTGCTCACCCATGTTCACAGCAGCTCTATTCACAGGAGCTAAAACGTGGAAGCAGCCCCGTGTCCATCCACAGATGATGGATAAACAGAACGTGGTCCGTCCACACAATGAAGAGTACGCAGCCTTAAAAAGGAAGGGAATTGATGGATGAAACTTGAGCGCGTTTTGCTCTGTGAAATAAACCAGCCACAAAAAGAGAAACGCTGTGTGATTCCCCTTATCGGAGGTCCCTGGAGGAGTCAAATCCATGGAGGCAGACGGTAGGAGGTGGGCGCCTGGTGCTGGGGGAGGGGTGGGGCATTAGTGTTTCATGGGGACATTCAATAATGGGGATGGTTTCTGCTGACAAGATGGAAAAGTTCTGGAGACGGTTGTTGGCTGGGGCAAAATAAACATATTGACCTCACTGAACTGCACTTTAAAGTGGTTAAGATGGTAAACTTTATGTTGTGTGTATTTACCACGATTTTTTAAATTGAGAAAAGAAAACTGGGGAGCAATGATTTTAGAACAGGGGTGGAGATTCCATCAGGAGGAGGGACATACGTGGGCTTCTCCAGGGCCGGCAACGCCTTATTCTCATCTTGGATGATGTTAGATTTGTAATCAGTTAAAAGCATATACTTTATGTAACTTAAAAAAAAATTCTTTTTCTTTTTAAAAAATTTTTTGGCTAAATTTTTTTTTTCTTTTTTGGCTGCATCGGGCCTTAGCTGCGGCATGCGGGATCTTTCACTGTGGCACGCGGGCTTCTCTCTGGTTGTGGCACGTGGGCTTAGTTGCCCCGCGGCAGGTGGGATCTTAGTTCCCCGACCAAGGATTGAACTGGCATCCCCTGCATTGCAAGACCAATTCTTAACCACTGGACCACCAGGGAAGTCCCAAAAGCATACTTAAAAAAAAAAAATGTATTGGACTACAGTTGATTTCCAATGTTGTATTAGTTTCAGGTGTACAGCAAAGTGATTCAGTTATACATCTGCATATATTCATTCTTTTTCAGATTCTTTTCCTGTATACGTTATTACAGAAGACTGAGTAGAGTTTAAAAGCACACACTTTTTACACACTCATCTGTAACATGAAATTTCACAATAAAATCCTGAGAACTTAAGGCAAGCCAAGCGGTGTCACCTTCGCCTGCTGGCACGCTGTTCTTCAGTGGATTCGGTCCACTGTGAATTCTTTGGAGACAAACAGGCGACCTTTAGGAGGACCCCTCCCAGGTGGAGCTGGACTGGAGGGGCCAGGGGCTCCCCAGAGGCGGCCATCAGAGCGCTCTGCTGGGTTTGGAATCTGAGACGTGGAAAATCTGCTAATTTCTCCAATGTTTCACTTGACCACGTATTGCTCCCAGGATATGGCAGCGTCTGCAGCCCAGGCCTCGCTGTTTGCTGGGAACGTAGTTTGTATGGTTCAAAGGTTAGTGTAGTTCAGAGGCCGCCGCGGGAAGCAGGCTGGGTCTCGGGCCCTGCTCTCCCACTATCAGCTTCCGTCTCACCCGACACGGGAATTCTGCCCGTCAGTCATTTATGCAGTGTCTCCTATGCTTTAAATTTATTTATATCAATAGACTATTTTTTTTTTTTTGCGGTACGCGGGCCTCTCACTGTTGCGGCTCCTCCCGTTGCGGGACACAGGCTCCGGACGCGCAGGCTCAGCGACCGTGGCTCACGGGCCCAGTCGCTCCGCGGCATGTGGGATCCTCCCGGACCGGGGCACGAACCCTCGTCCCCTGCATCGACAGGCGGACTCTCAACCGCTGCGCCACCAGGGAAGCTCTCAATAGACTATTTTTGAGAGCAGTTTTAGGTTTACAGAAAATTGAGCAGAAAGTACAAGGAGTTCCCACAAGCCCCCTTTCTCCCGTGCAGTTTCCCATCATTAACATCTTGCCCCGCTGCGGGATGCTGTCACAATCGATGAGCCAATATCGATAGGTCATCAACTAGTCTACAGTTTACCTCTTGGCGCCGCACATTCTGTGGGTTTGGACAAATGTATGATGACCCGTATCCACCATTACGGTATCACACAGAGTAGCTTCATTGCCCTAAACCCCCCTGTGTTCTACCTGGACATCCCTCCCTCCGCCCTAATCCCTGGCAACCCCTGACCTTTTTTTCCCACTGTCTCCATAGTTTTGCCTTTTCCAGAATATCAGGTAGTTGGAAGGAGCCTGTAGCCTTTTCAGACGCGGCTTCTTTTGCTAGTAATACGTATTTAAGTTTCCTCCATTTCTTTTCAGGGCTGAGTAACACTCCATTGCTCCTGGGCCTTTGTCGCCAGCAGAATGGGCTTGGTGACAAGCCGGTGGGCCGGCCACGCCCGAGGTCTGCCCTTCTCCTGTCTTGCTCACTGCACTCGCTTCCCTGAGGACTCACAGCCCCTGGGATGGAAGCCCTAGGGCAGGTTCCCTCTTGGTGGCCCCACCCCCACCCCGTTTTGTTTGAGTGTTTGGGCAGAAACTTTTTGCCTCTGTCTTTCTGCTGCCTGAGGGTCCTCCAGCCCCATGGCCACTGGCTGAGAGTCCTTGGGTGGGTGAGGAACCTACCTCACCTGTCTGTGATGGGGGAGTATTCCCTGATGCTCAGGCCCGAGGACGCAAGCAGGATCCACAAGGTGTGCTCCCGGGGCCCTGGGAAATCAGATCTGTCCCCGTAGGGGTGGTGCCCCCGCCTCTTTCTTATGCACATTTTAAAAGGCAAACATTAACTCCTCCCCCCAGACTTGCCGTGGGCTCCTTCTTCCTCTGTTACGTTTTCAATTACATCCTCATCGCATTCTCATTACAGACGGAGCTCGTCTTCATTAAATGCAAAACCAACTTTCCACCACAAAGAGACCTGGGTGAAGAGGCTAATGATTGAATTTCTTCATTTCAGAGAATTGCATATCTTATCCTGGGGCAACATCTATAAACGCAAAGTACCGAGTGAGACTCGGTTTCCATGACTGTGGAGTGAGGGAGCCACCTCCAGGGCCCGCGGGGACGCGCCTGCGGAAGCAGAGGCACCGAGGGAGCCGCTGGGCCCCTGCTAACCTCCAAGAGCCCCTGCCCCCCGCTCCAGCTCAGCTTCTGAGCAAGAAGCCCAGGCTCCCTGAGGACGGTGGGGCCCCGTGGGAGGCTCGGCTCGCCTGCTCTCCTGCAGGAACCACCCGGGTGCTGCCGTCCAGGTCTCAGGGCCCTTTGTAAAGCACAGAGGACGTAGACGCTGGCCAAGCGCTGAGCTCAGGCCCCTCTGCAGGGCACACCTCTGTCCTCGCCTCCCCCAAGCCTGGTGGGCCAGCGGGCTTGCCACCGTGGCCTCCCCGCACGGCCCCTGGTTTCCACTGCGTCCCCGCGGCCTCCAGCCAACAGCTCTCCTGTCTCCTTGGCCGTGTTGTGTAATTTCAGGGGCAGCGAAGTGGACGCGGTCAGGCCTCCCTCCAGCCTGTCCGGGCCCCACCCCCACCCCTCGCTGCTGTGTGGGCCTCCCCTTCCAGGACAGCCTCCAGGATTTCCCAGGACTTTTTGCTGATAGTACCATGTGGGGAAGAAACCCAGACCTGAGCAGGGTCCTGCATCCCCTCCACACCTCACCCGCAGCCTCTGCATTTGGTTGTGTGGCCCAGACCAACTGCAAGCAGACGGGGCCCCACTGCGATTCTGCAGGGGGCAGTTTGGGGGGTCTGGCTCTGAGCTGGGAGGTGAGGACGTGAAGATGGGGATTCACAAATATGGGGATGAGAATGAATGAAGATAGGCATGAGGACGCATAAATGTGGAAATGGGACTCGTGACTATGGAGATGAGGACACCTGACTCTGGAGATGAGGACACGTGAGTATGGTGATGAGCTCATGAATATGGAAATGAGACTCGTGACTATGGAGATGAGGACACGTGACTATGGAGATGAAGACACGTGAGTATGGAGATGAGCTCATGAATATGGAAATGAGACTCGTGGCTATGGAGATGAGGACACGTGAGTATGGAGATGAGACTCGTGAATATGGAGATGAGGACATGTAAATATGGAGATGAGTATCGTGAGGATGGGGCTCGTGAATCAGGGGATTCACAAATATGGAGATGAGAATGAATGAAGATAGTTATAAGGACGCATAAATGTGGAAAAGGGACTCGTGACTATGGAGATGAGGACACGTGACTATGGAGATGAGGACACGTGACTATGGAGATGAGCTCATGAATATGGAAATGAGACTCGTGACTATGGAGATGACACGTGACTATGGAGATAAGGACACGTGAGTATGGAGATGAGCTAATGAATATGGAAATGAGACTCGTGGCTATGGAGATGAGGACACGTGAGTATGGAGATGAGACTCGTGAATATGGAGATGAGGACATGTAAATATGGAGATGAGTATCGTGAGGATGGGGCTCGTGAATCAGGGGATTCACAAATATGGAGATGAGAATGAATGAAGATAGTTATAAGGACGCATAAATGTGGAAAAGGGACTCGTGACTATGGAGATGAGGACACGTGAATATGGAGATGAGGACACGTGACTATGGAGATGAGCTCATGAATATGGAAATGAACCGCGTGACTGGTGATGAGGACACATGACGATGGAGATGAGAACACGTGAGTATGGAAATGAGCTCATGAATATGGAAATGGACACGTGACTATGGAGATGAGGACATGTGACTATGGAGATGAGGACACGTGAGTATGGAGATGAGGACACGTGAGTATGGAGATGAGGACATGTAAATATGGAGATGAGTATCGTGAAGATGGGGATTCACAAATATGGAGATGAGATGAATGAAGATAGTTATGAGGACGCATAAATGTGGAAAAGGGACTCGTGACTATGGAGATAAGGACACGTGAGTATGGAGATGAGGACACCTGAGTATGGAAATGAGGACACATGAGTATGGAGATGAGACTCGTGAATATGGAAATGGACCTCGTGACTGTGGAGAGGAGGACACCTGACTATGGAAATGAAGACACGTGAGTATGGAGATGAGACTCGTGAATATGGAAATAGCGTCGTGACTATGGAGATGAGGACACGTGAGTATGGAGATTAGACTCGTGAATATGGAAATAGGACTCATGACTATGGAGATGGACTTGTGAGACTATGGTAATGAGTTCAAGTGAACATGGAGATGAGGATGTGTGTGCATGCGCCCCGCCAACCCCAGGTCGCTGGCACACGTGGTCATCCATCCCAGCCCCGCTCTGTGGGGAGGAAACGCCATTTTTCACCTCTTGAGAATGAGGCTGGCCCTACTTGGGGTTCGGGGGTTCGGGGCGGTGGAGATGGGGGGCAGTGCCACCTGCTGGCCACAGGCCTTCTGGGCAATACCCCACCCCCCAGCACGACCCCCTCTTCTCTCAGCAGTTGGCACACAGTGACCCTGAGAGCAAGATGCCCTCCCCTCAGGGCGTTCCTTCCGGGGGCTCCTGGCCTTGGGGGAGAGCCGGGGCCCGGGCACTGTCTGTCTGTCGGGAGGACTGTGGGGACGGGCCCCTGACGCCACCCTCCTCCCAGGACTGTCCTGTCCTCCAGGCGGGGCCGGCGAGGGGACACGGCGGCGCCCCTAAGGGTGGACGGCGCTGGGCGGCGCTGGGCGGCGTCCCGCGCGGGGGAGAGGTTTGCCCGCAGAGCACAGCGCCTCTTTACTTCGTGGAAGGCCTTTTTGACCTGGGGGCGGCGTGTGGAAGACGGGGCGTTTCCACCGGGTCCTGGGGGCTCCTCGAGCGTCAGGAGGGGACGAGGACGGGTAGGCACATCCCCAGTCTGCTGAGAGCACCCCAAACCCGGGAGACACATCCAGGCCAGGACAGCGGCCGGGGGAGAGGCCGAGGGGTGCTGGAGGGAACCCCGGTGCGGGGACGGGCTCGCCTGGAGCCGGATTCCCGTCCTTGCCTGTGGGCCGGCGGCCAGCAGGGGCTGGGCTGGGGCTGCAGGCGGAGCCCCTGACCCGCCCAGGCGGGGGGCATCCGGCTGATGGGGCCCCGGGCGCGTCTGAGGTCACAGCGCGGGCGTCCTGGCCACACCCACCCCCTGCGCGGCGCCCTGCTCCCGAGAGGGCGTCGGTGCCTGGCTCGTGGACGCGAGAGGTCATTGCCGGGGCCCACGTGTCCCCGTGAGGCTCTGCCTTCCTTCTGGCCGAGAAGGATTTAAATCCTCAGGGAGAGGTTGGCCCGCCTGCCCGATTCCCCACGAGCAGGTCCGTGATTCAGCCCATACGGAGCTCACGCGCCGAGCTCTGCTCGCCCAGCTCCCAGTGTTCAAGACGTGACCTTGGCCTGGGGACAGCCACCACCGCAAATAAGTGTGGAATTAGAAGCCAAAGATGCCTGGGAGGGAGGAGGGGCCGGAGGAGGCAGGGAGCGGGCACCGCCAGAAGGAAGTGCTCTGCGTTCGTCTCTGCGTTTCCGCGTGAAGATGCTGCGTCCGCTGTGAGTGAGGATGCCAGCCGGGTCTAAGGCGGCCCGTGAAATACAGGGCACCTGGTCAAATGGTAATTTAGGAGAAACAACAGGAGGTGGGGTGTACGGACATCCCGTGCAGTATTTGGGTATGTTCTACTGCGAAGTATTTCTTGTTTTTCCAACATTTCAATTGAACTGGGACAGGGTAGCTGGTCTGGAGGGGAGGGGTCCCAGGTTGAAGGTGGGGTCTCCTCTGAGCCTGGCGGTGAGGCCAGTGAAGGGGGCGCTGGCCAAGGACCTCAGCATCTGGTGAGCAGGGTTCCCACAAGTTCACGTCCACCCAGAGCCTCAGAATGTGACCTTGTTCACAGAGAGCCTTTGCAGAAGTGATTAGTTAAGGATTTTGAGATGAGATCCTCCTGCGTTAGTGTGGGCTCTAAATCCAGCCTTTATAAGGACAGGAGAGGACAGAGGGACACACAGAGGAAAGTCCACGTGAAGATGGAGCCGGAGACGGGAGGGATGTGGCCACAAGCCCAGGACACCTGGAGCCCCCCGAAGCTGGGAGAGGCAGGGCACACCCTCCCCCGGAGCCCCCGGAGGGAGCACAGCCCTGGGACACCCTGATTTTGGATTCTGGCCCCGGATCTGTGAGCGCATCGCCTGGGGTGGTGTGTCCGTACAGCAGCACCCGGCTTCCCCTGAGACCCTGGAGCGAGAAGCCAGCTGCAGGGATGGAGTTCAAAGTCGGGTCTGAGCCAGACCTGGGGGCCCGCGTGGGTGGCTGAGCCCAACACAGACGGGAAACCGAGATTCCAGAATATGTGTCCTGATTGGTTTTTGAAAAGACGCTGATTCTAGCTGCAGAACCATCAGAAAGGACCCCCATTTGGATGGAGAGCTGTGGTCGGGGACCGAAGTTGGAGGAAGGTTTTCAGCTCAGCCCAGCTGTCGGTGGGTCCCCACCCCCGACCGGGCACAGAGACTGTGAGGGGGCACATGTGTGCGTGTGCATGTGAGTGTGCATGACAAGTGAGGGGGACCCGGTGGAGGATGCAGACCCAGGCCCATCCAGAGGCCACGCCAGCCCTGGCCGGCATGACCTCCCCTCCTGGGTGAGGGCCCCTGAGCCGGGCGGCTTCCCAGCCCTGGTGGCCGCCCCCTGGCCTTGGGCCCGGTGGCACCTGAGACCACCAGGCCCTCCTCCCAGCCTGGCTAGGGTCCTGGTGGGCACAGTAGCCCCTCCCTTGAAGGGCCCCTAGGCTGACCACGCTCCCTGCACCCGCTGTGGCCATCCCTCCTTTGTTCCAGGCAAAGGCCCATGTGTCTTCACCTGATGCCCTGATGGCATCTCTGCAGACATGATGTCCTCACAAGCGCCGTGTGGGGTGGGGCAGGGGACACATCCGCTCAGCTGCTCCCGGCAGGAGGGAGGGTGGCAGTGGCCGGGGTGGGGCCTGCATCCCAACCAGACACACCGACCCGCCCTGGGCCCTCACCGACAGTGCTCGGGGCACCGCTCGGACGGATGGATGGGTCACAAGTTTCCGGCTGATGGGAGCATCCATGGCACAAGCTGATTATGGAGGGAAATGGCTGGACCGTAATCTGGGCCAGATTTGTATTTGCTTCCAAATCACTCCATTTCAGGTCACCTCCGTTGCGCGAACATCAAAACAGCCCACGTTGCTCTGTCGAAGCGAGGCCTCCCTGTTCCAGTGCCTTTAAACGTGGCTTTAACGCACACACACCCCCGTGTTTGTGTGTACACACATGTGAACACAGATGCACACATACACACACGAATGCACACCCCGTGCCCGGCTTCCAGACGTGTGCGAAGCGGCCCCATGATTAGCATCGGATCAAGGGCTGTGGTTGAAGTGAACTCTAAGCAACGTCGCGATTTGAGCGCCCAACTTTGGGTGACATTCCCTGCGCAGCTGACTTTCTGTGGAGGACGCAGACGGAAGGCATCTGCTGTGATGGGTCGAGGGAGTGGCTTCGCTGAAACGCACGCCGAACGGTTGGGTTCTGGGCGGTGGAGTCGTTCGGGCTGTAGATCGTCTGCAGCCAGCGTGGGGCGCTGGGGGTCCCCCGGGGCAGGGCCTCCCTCTCTAGGCCGGGCGCTGATGAGTGCGGTTCTCATGAGCGCTAAAGAGAGGGGCCAGAAACGTCCCTCCCCAGCTGCCCCCAAGTCCCGCCTCACATAATAAACACACACCGATCTCCCTTGTCCTTTCCTGCAGAAAAGCCCCAGCACTGTCACCACTTCAGAGCCATCCACCTGCAAACATGTTTTAGGAAAAGCAGGTACATCACAGCGGCCAGGTCCCCAAAAGTAGGACCCCCGCCCCGACCCATCGCCCGGCAGCACCAGGTCCGGGAGCCTCTCCGGGGCTTTGGGTGCACACGTGTGTGTGCTTGCGTGTGCCTCCGCCTGTGCGCGAGTACGTGGAATGCCTGGTGTGGGCATGTGCACGTGCATGCAGGCGCGTGAACACGCGTGTGTGCACGGCTTTTGCTCTTGAAGCTCCTCCTGAAAGACACACAAAGTCGCCCGTCTAGTGGAAGAGGAAGGTGTGGTGGGCAGGGAAGGGCTCGCCGGGCTGGCCCGGGGTGAGGCGGGGCTTTGCACTGCCAACCCTCCAAAGCCCCCGAGCTGGTGTCGGGGGCTGCGTCCACTGGGGGCTCCGATGGGACCCCCGGGCCGGCCCTGCCCCCGGACCCTCCTGCCAGAGGACGGAGCTCGCAGGGGGCACCGCGGGGGCAGGGCCGCGCGGGAGCCGGGAAGGGCAGCGTCGCCTTGTTAGCTCTGCGGCCTCGGCTGCCAGACAGGAGCCATCGAGGAGATTGCTTTTAACTTCTCTGTTAACTGATATGAAACAAAAGGGAGGCAGTTTCGCTGAAATTAGCGAGTTAACTCTCGGCAGTTACAGACTCAGCCGTGGGGCGGCTTTGCGGCGTGTGTGGGGCCTTGGTTTACTGAAGGGGTTTTTAGAGAGAGATTGTGGGGATGGAAGGGTGGGCTCAGGGCAGCGGTGGAGCAGGTGCCGCGACCCTCGGCCGCGGGAGGGGCCTCCTGGGTGTTGCCAAGCGCATCTTCGGCTGGGGCAGGCGTCGGGCGAGAGGGCGTGCCAGCTGTGCCCCCCCACTCCCCCCAGCTCCCGGCACTGGACCGGGAGGGGCAAGGCCTCGGCGTGTGCACGGGGAGGTGGGCGGGGGGGGCACTGGTGGTCTCCCCAGTCCTGGCTGTGCCGGCATCCACCACACACAGCTCCTCCTGAAGGATGGGGGCCCCGGACCAGTAGCTGTGCGGCACGGAGGACATGTGTGTGCGTGCGTGTACATGGTGCGCGTGCATGCGTGTACTTGGGCTGAGAGGGCTCCGAGGGGGAGCTGGGGCTGCAGGGGCAGGCGGGCCCCTCAGAGGATGCCCCCTGCAGACCCACCCCCTTGCATCTCCTCCTGGGGGTGGGCCGCCCCTGTTCCCATCACCTAGTGTGCATAATTATGGGAAAGGGTGGGGGATGGAGTCTTATCCACAAACCCCTACCTGAATCTGAAGAGGACAGCTGAATGCGGGGTGCAGAAGGAGTCTCCCACCATGCAGACACCCAGGCCCTGCTCAGCTCAGGGAGGAATGAGGCACATGGTGCTGCCGGGCAGGGCGGGGAGCCAGGGCCACAGTCCTGGGCCCGAGGGAGACAAGGGTGGAGACAGAGACAGAGACTCGGCGGGATGGAGAGACAGAGCCCCTCCCACTTTCCACGTTGCCTGTGGGAGGCAGCGGCTCCAGGCCCAGGCCCACAAGCTCCATAACGTGGCCGGGGTCACTGAAGGCGCTCAGTGGCGGGGGGCTGGCTCTCAGGACCCCTCTTCTGCAGGCAGCTCCCAAACACACAGCCTGGAGCCAGTGGCTCAGAAACCCCTGCATCCCTTCCTGGGCCCCTCTGCCATCAGGATGGGGTGGGCTGAGCAGCGGCCCCTAAAGCTTTGCCCACGTCCTGACCCCCAGAACTTGTGAACGGGACCTTATTTGGGAAAGGGGTCTTTGCAGAGGTAATTAAGTTATGGATTTCTAAATGACATCACCCTGGATTTAGGGTGGACCCCAAACCCAGCGACGGGTGTCCTTTTAAGAGATGGGCAGAGGGAGGCTTGAGACACACAGACTGAGATGAGAAGTCCACGGGGAGATGGAGGCAGAGATGGGGGGAGGCACCTACAGGCCCAGGAGCCCCAAGGATGGAGGAGACGCCAGGAGCCGGGAGGGGCCCAAGACAGAGTCCCCTCAGAGCGCCCAGAGGGAATGGACCCTGCCAACAGGGCGATTGTGGAGTCTGGCCTCCAGAACTGTGAGGGATACATCTGTGCTGTTTTTGTTTTTGTTTTTGTTTTCGTTTTTTTGCAGTACGCGGGCCTCTCACTGCTGTGGCCTCTCCCGTTGCGGAGCACAGGCTCCGGACGCGCAGGCTCAGCGGCCATGGCTCACGGGCCCAGCCGCTCCGCGGCATGTGGGATCTTTCCCGACCGGAGCACGAACCCGCGTCCCCTGCATCGGCAGGCGGACTCTCAACCACTGCACCACCAGGGAAGTCCCCCATCTCTGTCTTTAAGGGAGGCTCTTGTGGACAGCATGTGTTTGGATCTTGATTTTTTTTCTATCTTTTCTGACAACTCTGTGTTGACATTGGAGTGTTTACTCCCTTTCAGGTTTATGACTGATGCGGTTGGAGTTAGGTCTGTCACTTGATGTTTGGAGTTTTGTTTGTGTCCCTTTGTAATTTCTCTTATGCTCCTTTGTTATGTTCCTTAATTTTTCTAGAATTTTATCTGAAGTTCTCTGTTGGATTTTTTTTTTTTTTTTTTTGCGGTACACGGGCCTCTCACTGTTGTGGCCTCTCCCGTTGCGGAGCACAGGCTCCGGACGTGCAGGCTCAGCGACCATGGCTCACCAGCCCAGCCGCTCCGCGGCATGTGGGATCTTCCCAGACCGGGGCACAAACCCGTGTCCCCTGCATCGGCAGACGGACTCTCAACAACTTCGCCACCAGGGAGGCCCCATCTGTGCTGTTTTAAGCCCCCAGTCTGTGGTACTTGTTACTGCGGCCACAGGAAACTCACAGGTGCTCAGGTGTGCGGGGTACGGCCCGCTCCCCGTCTGTGTGCTCGCTGGGCGGCCACACGGGGAGCTTGGGTGTGGGGAGACCTCATGTCCCCTAAGAGCTTAGGGGCCCCTGGGCGAGGGGCTGCTTCTCCCCTTGAGAATCATCAGCTACCGTGAGCCGCTGATAGAACGCTGTGACGCCACCTGTGACCCACGGGCACACACGCCATTAGGGGGCCAGCCAAAGAGGATGCTGTTCACCCAGTTCACTCGCTCCAGCTGGTGAGAGGGGAACCCGGAAAACAAGCCCCCATCTCCCTCTAAGGACACCTGCATTTGGCAGTGCTGACTCCGTGGAGGCCCACAGTTTATAGGTTTGTTTTCTTTTCTCCTTTCACATTTAAACTGAGTTTTGTTGACATCCACACAGTCGAGGTTACAGGAAGGAGACCAGGAAGTTGTGTTCTTTTCCTCCTGTCAACGATTACGTATTAGCTCCAACCATGTGCCAGCGCTGTGCCCCCTTGCAGGTGCAGGAGTGAATAACAGACCACTTCTTGGCCGTAGAAACAGCCAAAAACAGAGTTTCTGACCAGGGAGTAGAGAAGTTGCTGGAACGTGACCCAGTAACACAGAGCAGGTAACACCCAAGGACCCTCGACGAGACTCACTTCATCGTGCTGGCGGAACTGTGGCCCCGAGGGGTGGTAGGAGGCCCCCCCCGCCCCCCTCAGATCACACAGCAGAGGAGCTGGCAGTGCGCCGGGGCTAGAACCCGCCTCTTGTTCTGAGTCGGGGGATGCTTTGAGGGGTAAGGCAGACACTCTGGTCCCAGAGAAACTACGTCCGTCATGGCTTTGTGCAATCAACCCATCCTAATCCCGGGGCCTCAAGAAAACAGCGAATCCGGACGCTGGAGCCGAGGGCAGGCGCTGTCCAAGGTGCTGGCTGGTGCCTCTCGACTCCCGCCCTCTGCCCACCGGACCCTTGGCCGTCCCTGCATCCCTGACCGTGGTCTCTCCAGGACATAACCTGCAATTACTCAGCTCTGTGGCTGCTACCTGCACAGCCACCTGTCTCCTCACAGGTGTGCTCACGTGGACAGTAGATTTCATTGCAATGAACTCCAAGGACTTTGTAAATTACTTTTTCCCATTGGAAGACGTGTGCACTGGCATCTCACTGCCTTTCATGAAACAAGAGGCAAGCGGCTAAAAGGCCGAAGGTCAGGTGCTGCTGTACTCTGTTCCTGGCTCTGGGCCACATGGGGGGTTCAGGTGAGAGGAAGCCCAGGCTTGGCCCCCACCCCTGTGGATCTCACAACCCAGTGGGACAGACAGACCTCCTATTATTACATGAATGGACGTGTGATTACACCTGTTGTAAGGGCCACAAAGAGGAAACATGCTGTATGATGAGGGCATAGACGGGGTGCCCGGCTTGGCCTGGATGCCGGGAAGCTCTCCCTGAGCAGGTGGTGGCAGAGGAGACCTCCCTGTGAGAAGCCCTAGGTTTCAGCACACTACCTTTTCCAGCACCGATTAGAGACATCAGGGAGAGAAGGAGTGGGGTGAAGGGGATCCCTGTGTCCTCCCACCCTTTCTGTAATTTTCAACCTGGACAGGCACTAGGTAGCTGCCTTTGGGCTCTGCATCTAAGCCATTGCCTCGGGCACCTCCATGAAGACCAGGTCTTACCTTGCTCTGGGGAGGGCGCCTCGGCACCTGCCTCGTGCACGCCTGTTCCCAAGCCGGGGGTCACTTCACTCCCGACTGCCCCTTCCCGCACCTGCCCAAAGTCCGCCAAGGTCTGCTTCAGCCTCAGCTGTCCTCAGCTCACAGGTCAGGGGGCAATATTAGCAACCTTGCATTGGTAACGGGTCCTTAAGCCCAGAAGGAGCTCTCACCCTCAAACGCATCTTCCTGTCTGCTGTCTCATTTGATTTTTCATCGTCTTCTCAAGATGTAGGCTGCGCAGGAACCATCAACCCCATTTCACAGATGAAGAAGCTGAGTCCTGGGGAGGTCCCAGTGCCTTTGAACAGGGTTGGGACCAGACCAGTGTCCCCTGCTCTGAGCCACCCACCCACTGTGTCTCTGCTGTCTCTGTGTGTGTGCACGTGCATCTGTATATGTGCCCGTACGTCTCTACCATCTGTGTGTGTGCCCGTACGTATGCACGCAGGTGGTGTGTGTCTGTGTGTGTGAGCATATGTGACCGTGTGTGCGTGTGAGGGGAGGGGGCTCTGTCCACCTGGCACTGCCAAGATGCTGCGTAAGACCTCCTACCTGGCGTTATGGCTGAAAGCTTCACCCTTAACTCTTAGACATCTGTTTGGGGAGTCTTGAGTCTTGCTTGGAGAATTCATGATAACGTGCAAAACCAAACAGATCATTTGCTTCTCACTCCCGGTTCTGTCAGCGCTGTGGGACAGTCAGAGCCGGTGCCTCAGGCCCCCTTGACAGCACCCTGGCGCATTAGGACAGAGGTCACACACCAGAGTCCCCCGAGGGCGGGCGGGGAACTGGGTCTGCCTCTGCCTGGGAGCTCAGCTCTTTTACTGAAGGAGAAACAAGGTCCCATTTATTCTCTTAGTGGCTACTTTGTATACATAAAAGTGCTCCCCCAACTGCAAATATTGGGAAATGTCACAGCTGGTTTAGATCTAAGCGGAGCAGATGCTGTCAGCTCCACCCCTCCCCTGGGCCGCCCCCTCACATGCTGCAGCTGAGCTCCCCTGCCTCCTCTGTTTCTCTCTGGTCGGGGCCTTTCTCCACAGCCACGGGGGTCCAGGAGCAGCCGGTGTGTGCACGCGTGTCTGTGCACTTGTATGTGTACATCTGTCTCTGGGGGACCCAAACCGAGAGGCCGGTCCCAGGCGTCAATTCTGGGCAGTCACATGCCTGGATTCCTGCCAGGAGGAGAATACAAGGACCCAGAGACCCCGGCCCCACTTCACGCCCCGCTGATGCTCTGGTGATGACAGAGCTTCCGGCAGCAAACGAGCGTGTGGGTTTAGTGCTACCTGCTGAATTTCGTTCCCATTCTGCTTCCTAAAGACACACTCAATGCCTCTTGAGTGCTAACACCTCATTTGTTTGACTTTTGTTCAGAAGCAGTTTTATGTTTGACTTTTTGTTCAGAAGCAGTTTTATGTTCCAAAGCCTCATTATTCCAGTGTGAGAGTTCCAGCCATCCTAAACAAAAATATCTCAAGGGTGATCATGACACCTTGCTTTAACTGCTAAAAATGAGAGAAAGAGGGCTTCCCTGGTGGCGCAGTGGTTGAGAGTCCACCTGCCGATGCAGGGGACACGGGTTCGTGCCCCGGTCTGGGAAGATCCCACATGCCGCGGAGCGGCTGGGCCCGTGAGCCATGGCCGCTGAGCCTGCGCGTCCGGAGCCTGTGCTCCGCAACGGGAGAGGCCACAACAGTGAGAGGCCCGCGTACCGCAAAAAAAAAAAAAAAAAAGAGAGAAAGAGAAAAGAAAAATTCCATAGGAAAGAGATGCGGAAATTCACCTAGAAGTTGCCAGCTCCCTAATTACATTAAAATTCTTAAATCTGCCGCTCTCTCCATCAATCACTTCTTTTAAAGACTATCTTTTAGAGCAGTTTTAGGTTCACAGGTAATTACTTTTTTAAAGGATCTTTGACAGACGGGTGACAGGCTTTCTGAGGTCAAGGGTATCTTGGGTAAAATAAGACAAAAAAAAAAAAAAGATTGGCACAGCCCATTTGCATGTAGAGGGAAGCAGAGATTTGGGACAAGTATTCTGAGAGTTTGTGAGACACCCCCCACCCCCTGCAATCCCCAAGTCTGATGGAAACTTGTAAATTCCTGGCCACTCAGATTGCATGGAGTGGCGTCGGCAGGGATGTCTCGCCCCCCGATGCTTTGCCTGATGCTGGCCTCGCTGCACTCACCTGGACTCACAGGGCGCCTGCCTGGGGGCTCTCAGCTCCATCTTGAGCCTGGCTCCCCTGCGGAAGGGCCACTTCAGAGAAGCCAGGTCTCCTCCTGACTAGCAAGGCCCCAAGGGGAAGGGCAGAGCAGGACAGCAGCTGGAGTCAGAGTCAGGGTTCAGATTCTGGGGCGGCAGGCTGGCACCAGCCACCTCACCCGACCTCCAGCCTCAGTCCTGCTGTCTGGGGAATGGGTCACCAGGCTACCTACACAGTGCTGAGGACCCGCTGAGCCAGTGCCCAGGGGAGTGTTAGTAAACTCTAGGGGTGGAAGAGTTGTTACTCATGGCCACAAAAGCCCACCAGACCCCCTACAGCCCCCAAGACACCCATCCCCTCTGGCTTCTCCCCTCTGGCCCCACCCCTGCTGTCTCACCTCTGCACCGTCATTGCACTGGGAACCCACTTCCCGGTCTGTCCTCTCCCTTGATGAGGCCCACATGGCCTCCAGGCTGTCCTGGGCCTGGTCTGCTGTCCCCACAGCCTTTGTGCCACCCTCACACCGGTCCTCTCCCTTCTCTGCGCCTCCCCACCCGCACCTGGCCCAGACCTCCCACCAGCAAGGTTGTTGCTGCCAAGGCACCAGGGCAGGACCATTCTCCATGGGAGGGGAGGGAGCAGGTGTACCCCGAGGGGCCGGGAGAAGAGCCCCTGAAGGGGAGGCTGAGGCACCCAGGCACCTCCCTGACTTCCACTGTGTTCAGGCCCAGCCCGGGGTGAACTCACTCAGGGTGATCAGGGCTGGGCTACAGGGCACGATGACAGAGCCCAGGAGCAGGACCTTTCAAATCAAGAGACGGAGGATAGGCCTTGGTTCCCCAGGTGTGTCTGAGCCCAAAGCAATTCCTTCAGAATCTCGGGCTCCGTCTTCAATCTCTCGGGGTTGAAGACTTAGGCCACAATATCTCTCTTTAGCTCATTGCTCTGAAATTTGTAAAACACTTTATATTCGAGGCCTCTGTGGGTCTTTCTTCAGCTGTGGGGTTAGGGGTGTAATTATGAGTCTTGTGTTCTACGTAACAAGGGGGGGGAGGGTCCTTAAGGACCCGCCCTCCGGAGGGTCTGTAGCCTGAGGCTGTGACCCACCAAAGTGGAGAATCACTGCCCAAGAGAGGCTCCCCACCACGCCGCAGTCTGTGGCAAAGACGAGTCCAGGAGGCACCAGCTGACGGGGGTGTGGCCTCCCCGACTCCTGGCCTGGGGGCTGCCGGGGCGTCTTTGGAGGACTTCAGCCTGGGCTGCCATGATGGCGCAGACTGACTTCAGCACAGAAATGTCCTAACCTGCCTCCCCCATCTGATGCCTATAGCTAGATCCCAAGGCTTCAGAAATGCTTCAGAAATGCTGGATGTGCAGCTGCTTCTCAGTAGGGCTCATCTCTGCAAGACGGGTCGATGCCACCTCCACGGAGATATATTTACAGAGCTTGCACTGGCCCTTCGGTCCCCAAGGTCAACTTTTTACAGTGAAAACACGTTAATCTAGCTCCCGCCAAATCTGAAGTTTGTGGTAACTTGGTGGCCGTGGAGCCCACGTGCCCTCTCTCAGTTAGGGAGGCAAACAAGACAAAAAGGGGCCAGGAAAACCACTGAGAGAACCTGTTTCCAGGAACTTTAGAAGTTCCCACTTATGTGCTGACGGCCTAGCCCAACATGCTAGGGTTTTGTTAGCCTGTCATGTATTATACAGATTTGAAACTAACAAGCATTGTTTTAAAATCTAAACTGTAAGGTTGGTTGTCATCTCGACCCTTCAGGGAGCGCCCTCAGGCTGGTCTTTTTTTAAAAATTTAATTTATTTAATTTAATTTATTTTTTATATAGCAGGTTTTTATTAGTTATCTATTTTATACATATTAGTGTGTACATGTCAATCCCAATCTCCCAGTTCATCCCACCACCACCATCCACCCCCCCGCTTTCCCCGCTTCGTGTCCATATGTTTGTTCTCCACATCTGTGTCTCTATTTCTGCCTTGCAAACCAGTTCATCTGTACCATTTTTCTAGATTCCATATATATGCATTAATATACAATATTTGTTTTTCTCTTTCTGACTTACTTCACTCTGTATGACAGTCTCTAGGTCCATCCACGTCTCTACAAATGACCCAATTTCATTCCTTTTCATGGCTGAGTAATATTCCATTGTATATATGTACCACATCTTCTTTATCCATTCATCTGTTGATGGGCATTTAGGTTGCTTCCATGACCTGGCTATTGTAAATAGTACTGCAATGAACATTGGGGTGCATGTGTCTTTTTGAATTTTGGTTTTCTCTGGGTATATGCCCAGTAGTGGGATTGCTGTATAGACCCATCTTGAAGACACTCACAGTCCAAATTTCTGGGAAGACTTGCCTTTCAAAATCTTTCCACAAGGGAGTCAAATCCAGTCACTAAGTTAGAAATCAGCAGGAAGAAACACTCCGAAATTTAATAATGTGCTCTAAAATCATATGCATTTAGGAGGAAATCCTAGAGGAAAATTGAAACATTAACTTTAAAACCATGAAGCTCCTATGATTTTTGTTCACAGGTGCAGCAAGAAGGTACAGCAAAACGAAGCCAAAGGAGGACCAAAGAGCATACCTACAGAAAGGAGAGGGAGGGAAATAAGGGCGAAATTAATTGACTGATGAAGCAGTAGAGACCAGCAAATCCCAGAACTGATTCCTCCAAAATTGATCAGACAGAAAAAAAGGGAGTAGGGAGAGAGAGACTAAAAATAGGATAGAAAAATTAAGATATTGAACTTTGCAGATGCACTAGAGATTTTAAGAACCATAAATTGCACTGAGAATTTTTATGCCAGTAAATTTGAAAATGTCGAAGTAACTTTACTAGGAAAACTATGGCAAAGTTGACTCAAAAATAGCAAGAAAAATGAACAGACCAATTACCATTAAAGAAATTAAATAAATAATTGAACTTCACTCCCATCATTTCCCCCCAACACCTCTAAACCCAAGTTTTACAGGCAAGTTGTATGTAACTTTATAAGATGAACCTCAAAAACATTATGCTAAGTCAAAGAAGGGAGACACAAAATATCACATATTATATGATTCTACTTACATGAAATACCCAGAATAGGTAAACCCATAGAGACAGAAAGATGACTGGTAGTTGCCAGGGCCTTTGGGGAAGGGAGAATGGATTGCTTGATGGGTACAGAATTTTCTTTTGCTCTGGTAAATGTGTTTTGGAACTAAATAGTGGTGGTGGTAGTTGCATATTTGAAAGTACTAAACGCTAGTTAAATGTTCACTTTAAAATGGTTAATTTTATGTTATGTGAATTTCACCTCAATTTTTAAAAAGAATTTAATGAGAATGCTACATATCAAAGTGTGTGGGATGCAGCTAAAGCATTGCTGAGAGGGTGATTCATAGCTCTAAAATTATAGTTTAAATTAAAAGAGAAAAAAAGGTACCAAACCAATTATCTGAGTTTCTACCTCAAGAAACTAGAGAAAAGAGGCACAAAATAAGCCCAAAGTCAGCAAAGTGAAGGAAACAAGGAAGACAGGAAATGAACCCAATGATATTAAAAACAGGAAAATGATAAAGAAGGTCAACAAAACAAAAAGCTGTTTACTCAAAAAAAAAATCAACAAATTTGATAAACTTCTAAAAAGACTGACACGGACAAAAGGAGAGAGGACCAAAATCACAATATCAGGAATGAAACATGGGATATCACTACCCATCCACAGCTAAAAGGAAAATAAGGGAATACTACAGACAACTCTATGCTCATAAATTTGATAACTTAAAAGAAATGGGCCAAAATACTAAATTACCAAAACTCGACCAAGATGAAATAGACACCCGAATAGTCCAATAACCATCAAAGATGAATTTGTAATTTAAAAGCTACTTAAAAAAAGAAATCTGCAGATCCAGATGGTTTCACTGGAAAATTCTACCAAACATTTAAAGACTACGAACACCAATTTTACTTATTCTCTTTCAGAAAATAGAAGATGAAGAAATATTTCTCATTTTATAAGGCCAATGTTACTCTGATAATACAACCAAAGACAATACCAAACAAACAAAATAAAACAAAAAAAAGAAAATGACAGACCAATATCTCTCAATAACTTAGGCACAAAAATACCAGCAAAACATTACTAAATTGACTCCAACAAAATGTATAAAAGAATTATAGACCATGACCAAGTGTGATTTATTCCAGATGTGCAAGACTGTTTCACCGTTTTAAAATCAATGTTGTCTACCATGTAGCAGATTAATGGAGAAAAATCATATGATAATATGTGTTGATGAAGAAAAAGCATTTGAGTTCTATACATATTCATGATAAAAACTCTCAGCAATGTAGGAGTGGAGGGGAATGTCCTCAACTTGATAAAAAGCACCTACAGCAAAACCTTCAACTAGAATTGTGCTCAATGGTGAATACGGAATACTTTTCTTCTAAGATTAGGAACTAGACAAGGATGCCTACTCTCACCATTTTTATTCAACATTGTACTAGAAGTTCTAGCCAGTGCAATAAGGTATGAAAAAGAAATAAAAGGCATACAAATTGGAAAGGAAGAAATAAAATTGTCCCTATTTGTAGGTGACAAAATTGTCTATGTAGAAAATTCCAAGGAACCCACAAAAGAAAAAAAAAAACCTCTAGAACTAATAAGTGAGACTAGCATGGTCACAGGATAAAAGATAAGCATATAAAACCATTTGTGTATCTACATAATATCAAAGAACACGTGGACACCAAAATTAAACATAAAGCACCACTTACAATTGCTAAAAAAAAAATGAAATACTAAGTGTAAATACAATGAAACATGCGCAGGACTTGTGTGCTAAAAACTATAAAATGCTGATGAAAGCAATCAGAGAAGGTGTAAATAAATGGATAGACAAGCTATGTTCATGGATTGTAAGATTCATCTTTACATAGTAAAGATATCAATCCTTCCCAAATTCATATGTGGCTTTAAAAATGAAATTCCTGGGACTTCCCTGGTGGTCCGGTGGTTGGGACTCCGTGCTTCCGCTGCAGGGGGTACAGCTTCGATCCCTGGTCGGGGAACTAATCTCCTGCATGCTGCGCAGTGTGGCCAAAAAGAGGAATAAAAATTCAATTCCTACCAAGATCACAGCAAGGTTTTTGTAGACATGGACAAGCTTACTCTCAAATCCATACGAATAAGCACAGGCCCTAGAATGGCTACACCAACCTTGAAGAGGATGGAAAAATGGCAGGAATTCAGCAGCTACACAGCTACAGTGATGGAGACAGAGGAGCGACGGATGAACAGACCAAGGGAGCAAAGCCCAGAGCCCAGAAACAGGCCCAGACAGACATGCCCACGCCATCTTTTACAAGATGCAAAAGCAATTCGCGGAGGAAGGAGCCTTTCCGACAAACGTTGCCGGAGCGTGGCATCGACGGTGTATTTCCAACCCCAAGGCAATACATGACCCCCCCTGTGGGGGTCGAGGCTGTCCCGCTCTTCCCATTTCAGGGACGAGGGCCTGGGGCTTCGCACCGTCACCCGGAAAACTGTCCCGATGCCTCCACCGCCTCCTCTGAGGAGCCCCCGAGCCTGGACAGGCAGGACCTCTGTTTTCTCTTCAGCTGAGACATTAACGTTTATTGTTACCAGTAATTCACAGTTTAGTTTTCCAGGACAAGGGAGGACCAGTTAGAAAGAAAGAGGGTCTTTCAGGAGCGAGAGGGGGGCCCCACTCCCCATCGGCTGCCGTCTCCCTGTACCGATCGCACATTGAGTAAGAGTCTGGCCTCTCCTCACAACATACACAGAAATTAGTTCTAGAAGGTTGCTGATCTCAATGAAAAAAACAAAACGATAAAGCTTCCAAAATAAAATGTAGAAGAATATCTTCATGGCCTTCAGGTGGTAAGAGATTTCTCAGGACAAAAAAGGCGGGGAAAGGTTGAAAACTTTACACTTAGGAAGGTCTGTTCGGGACCTGGTGGTCCAGTGGTTGGGATTTCGCCTTCCGGTGTAGGGGGTGTGGGTTCAAGCCCTGGTCAGGGAGCAAAGATCCCACATTCCTCGAGGCCAAAAAATCAAAACATAAAACAGAAGCAATATTGTAACAAATTCAATACAGACTTTAAAAATAGTCCACATCAAAAAAAAATCTTTAAAGAAAAAGAAGGTCTGTCCACCAGGAGGGTGAAAGGCAAACCACAGAGGTGAAGAAATCGGCGACACAAATCTGACAAAGGATTTATGTCCAGCGTCTACAAGCCAGGAGGAGCCAGGTCACCCACCTGAGAAATGAGCAAAACACATGAACTCAGGGAAGAGGCAACAGACACGGGAGTATGTGCTGAACCCCACTGCTCATCTGGAAACACAGGTTAGAACCGTGGTGAGGTGCCACCACACACTCGCTGTGGCCAAGGGCAGCCGGGGCCCGGCGTGTGCGGCGGGCCCACCCACGCTGTGTATGCCCACCACCTCCGTGAAGCCCCCAGGCAGGAGGAGAACCCCCCCACGCCCAGACACGCGGCAGCGATAAGTTACTGAGTTTGGGGGGACTTATCACCCAGCAGTAGCTGACTGTTGATCTTGGGGAGGAGCTCCAAGTTATGACACATGTAAGATTTCCCATCGTCGGCAAACGTTATGACCCAAGCCCCCGTCTGCCCCTAATGGCGTGAGTGAGGAGTTACGCAGACCCGGGGGCGTCTCAGCCAGAGGCCCCTCCCATCCAGGGTCAGGCATGGCGGTGGACCTGCCCGTTCGTCTCCTACTTTCTGGTGATTCTGGCCGGCAGAGCTGGCCGTGGCCATGGGCCCTTTGGTCTCTGTGGTGCTGGAGCGTGAACTGGGCCTGAGCAGGACACACGCAGGATCCGGGGGAGCCTCTCCGGCCACTCTGAGGGTCGTGGGCAGTGCCGGGGTCACCTGGTGGGGTGGCTCTGTTTCCATGTCCCCACTGGGGTACCAGGGGGTGGCCTTGTGGGAAATGGTTTCGCTGGAGGCCCCCTTGGTCCCCTCACTTCTCGGCCACACCGTCCTTGAGGGAGAAGTTTCCGTCAAGCATCGGTACCGACTGTGACCACTGACCCTCCGCCCCCTCTGCCCCTCCATGGAGAGGTGGGGTCTAACAAAGAGGAGGGTGGGACCCCAAGAGGCAGGCTCCCACCGCCCAGAGCAGGGGCGCACTGGACTGGGGTTGTGTGGCCGCGCTGGTGTCTGACCCCCGGCGGGGTCTTTGAAAGCATAAGTCAAACACCGTTGCCCTCTGGCCCCGAGCTAGGAACCTCCATTTTAGAGGGTTTGGGGCCTCGGCAAGCAGCAAGGCGCTCAGTGCCCTCGACTCAGGAGCAGGGGTGGGGGGCCAGCCCTCCCCTTCTCCCCGCCAGGCCCCCAGCCCCGCCCACGAAGCCCCCATCTCCCTCCCCCTCCTCCCATTCACTCTCCTGCTCCCCCACCCCCCTGCCCTGCAGAACAGCTAATTACGTGTTCTGCGGGTTGGGGGCCGCAGAGAGGCTGGGGCTGGTGCCGGCCAAGACGCCCCTCCCTGCCCCCTCCTGGGTCTGCGGGCGTCCCTGGCCCGCTTAACCTCGTCAGGGGTGGCGGTTCTGATTGGCCACCGTCCTGCGCTTGGAACACCATTAATCACGGTGAATTCATTAGGCATTTCACAGGGGACCTGGGTACCCAATTCGACATCAATTACATTGAAATTAAGTGACAGTGCCCGAGGCCTGGGGACAGAGCTCCGGGATGTCTGCCTCCCAGAGCTAACGGCCAGAAGACAGCCGCAATGCCTGGTTCCCAGGCAGGCAAGATTGGGCCCCAGAACTCAGGGCCGAGGTTGTCCGACCTCCCCCTCCAAGGGGGCAGCCAGCTGAGGTCACAGGCAGCAGCAGTGCCTCGTTCGTGTGGGTCTCCAGGGATAGCCCAGCCCTGAGGGACCTCAGGCCGCGGTCACGCCTCGGAGATCCTGCCGTATCACCTGGGAGCTGGTTAGAGATGCAGAACTGGCCCTTGAGCATCAGAATCTGCATACTAACACAGGTTCCAGGGGGTCTTGGGCACACTGAGTTGGAGGGGCCTGGCTCTAGGGGTCCCTGGCTCGTAGCAAGAACTTGGACCCATCTGGGCTCTGCTCGCAGCCACCCTGGACCTGCCCCGGCCACAGTGCACGGAGGTGGCCGAGTGCCCCAGTGACTGTCCCTCCCGGCCGACAGCCACTACACGCTTGATAAACACTTAGCAGGGACAGGTGACTAAAGTGAGCGCCTGTTTCCACCCGGCCTGTTTGCGCAGCTCCGCTGGCCTTTGAGCCTCAGGGTCCTACTCGCAGAAGGACCCGCCCGGTTCCCGGGCCTGGTCTCTGGGCCAGTCGTGAGCTGGGCAGCCAGGGAGCAGCCGTGGGGAGGGAGCGACCCGCAGTCACGACGGCACGTGTGGTGCTTCTGGGTAATCCTGCAGCGGCTCGGGAGATGGGATTTGCATAATTTGAAATTTAAGGAAAATCGCTAAGTACTTTAATTTTGATAGAAAGTGTTCCCACTGCTGACATGTGTCTACACCTATAATTTCAGTTGATGAATTGCTGTAATTTCCCCTCCTTTTCGTGTTCTTTGCAACATTAATTGTCAGCTGCAGGGGAAGACACTGTAGAAGAGAGAGGGCGGGATAAAGCCGGGGCTGGGCGCCTGCGCGTCTGTGCTCGCGATTATGTGCTCACAGATGCCATGGAAGCTGGGATCCCACAGAATGCGTCGTCGCAGCCCCGTCCGCCCAGCCTGCAGCCCCAAACCGAGAGGTGTCAGGAGGTCTGAGAGGAAGCCAAGGCCAACCCTACCTCCCACCTCCAACTTCAAGGTCAACCCCACATCCCACTTCCAACTTCAAGGTCTACCCCACATCCCACCTCCATTTTCACGGTCTACCCCACATCCCACTTCCATCTTCAAGGTCAGTCCCACATCCCCATCTGCCTTGGCCGTAGCTGACTGGCCAGGAGGGGACACCTCACCCAAGCTGAGCCAACGAGAGTCTCTGTCCTGGGATCTGGTGCAGCAGCGGGACCCTGCACGCCTGTGCCTGTGACCTACCGTCGTGTGGGTCCTGTGGGCCGTGTCCGCCACAGCCAGGTAAGGCAAGGGTCTGACCTCAGGTGTCTCAGCAGCAAAGAGGGCCGAGGAGACCCTGGGCCCCAGAGATGTACCCTCGTTCTTTCATTAGGCCCCTGTGCTCAGTCAAACAATTTCTCCAGATCTTTGGTGACTTGAAAAATTCCTGACTTTTGCCTAGGAGGAAAAAAAGCATTAGGGAAACTTGCAGGGGGTGTGGAGAAGAAGAAATTACACACCCCACCTGATAGGCTAGTGTGTTACTGGAACTTCCAGATTGTACCCTCTTTCCAGCATTTTTGAGGAAATAAGGACCAGGCCTCACCCGTTCAGCTCAAGAGCTCCGCAGGATTGGGTCCCAAAGCCCATCCTCCTCCCAGGATGCGTCTGGGGGTCCCTCATCCCTACAGACACCTCACCCCGATAACGCCTGCCCCATCCCCCACCAACACCCCTGATCCCTCCCCCCACTCTGCTAAAACAAAGCCCACTCTTACCCGGGGTGTCACACGGCACTACCAAATCCTTCTATGATTTATTATTCATGATGAAAAATTATTCTAATAACATTTTCCAGGCTATTCATGGTCCAGGGACGAGCCATGTGAAGCCCGTTCCTGCGGCCCTGCTCTTGGGGAGAGCCGATCTATTTTTAACAAAGTGTATGGAAATTAAAATCTAATCATGAGTTAGAGGCCGGGTTTAACAAGTACGCTTTCGATTTCGGAGTCTGAGTGCCTCTGCCCAGCTGGGGAGGCGGGAGGGGCCTCCCTCTGGCGGGTGTTGGAGGTGCCGCCACCCTGCTGTCAGGGAGTCTGTGCGGCTGCGGTTGCGGTTGCGGGACCCCCCTCCCCATGGGGGGCTGGGCCTGGCAGACCTCTCCCGCTGGGTCCAGTGACCCTCAGAGTTTGGCTCTCAGATGGTCCCTGGGTCAGGAGAGGAGGAAGCTGCTCCCTGGCTGAGATGCGGTGGAGAGGCCCGCACCCCTGCCCACTCTCTCTGATCCCGCCCTCCTCCCTCTGACTGCCCTATGTGGGGGTCCTTGGCCTCACCCCAGCACCCACTGCGGCCCAAGGTGTGCGCACACAGGCAGCGTCCATCCATCCAGCTTGGGCAACACCTCCCTCCATCTGGGTTGAACACAGAAGGATGAGCTACAAGGCCAGTCTCATGGGAGGGAGCAGGTGTCAGCCCCAAACCTTGAGGAAGCTTCCAGAAGGAGGTGCCAAGCCCGTCCCCCCAGTAAAGGGCCAGGGATCTTCTTGGGGGAGGGGGAGGGGCCGGGGGGGTTCCTTAGGTGAGTGGAGGGGCCAGGGGTCTCCTTGGGGGGAGGGGAGGGACCAGGGATGCTGGCTGAGGTCTGAGCCCAGCCCCTAATAAGAGCAAAAGCCCCTCCAGGCCAGCGAGGGGACCGATCTCCTCAGGGGGGCTCACCCCAAGCCCCGGTGCTGTGCAGAGCCCCTCACAGGTCCAGGACTCCCCCAGCAGCCCCACAACTGGTGAGGCTGTAGTTTCTTTTCGTCCTTTTACAGAGGACTGAATTCTTCCTCTTCAACAACTTTACCGAGATAATAATTCACATACCGTGTAATTCATCCATTTCCAGTGGATGGTTCAGTGGTTTCTAGTATATCCACAGGGTTGTGCTCCCATCAGCACAGTCGACTTTAGGACGTTTTCATCACCCCAGTAAGGAAACCTGCACTCTTCAGCGCTCACCCTCCTGCCCCAGCCCTAAGCGAGCTGGTCCATTCCCGTCTCTCCAGACGTGCCTGTTCTGGACGTTTCCGTCACCGAGATCCTACAGTTTGCGTCGGCTTCCTTAAAGCAGCGTCGTGTTTTGAGGCTGTGTCAGTGCTTCGTCCTTTTTACGCTGAATCATGTTCCACCGCGTGAACGGACCACATCTCGCTTATCCTTCATCCGTTAATGGACCTCTGGGTGGTTTGCATTTTGGTTATTGGCAGCAAGGCTGCTACGAACGCACACCTACAAGTTTCCGTGTGGACGTGTGTTGTCATTTCTCCTGGGTAGCTACTGGGAATACAGTCGCTGGAGAAACAGGTCGTGTTGTAACCCTCCAGCCTCCCTCGGGACCAGCGAGGTGTGGACAGTCCCCGTGGGGCTTAGTGAATGCATGGATTCTGAAAAGCAGTTGCGCCAGGTTCTGTGTCCAATTGCTCAGAGACTCACATGTGTGGTGGGAAGATGGTTTCCCTCCAGAAACCTGGCTCTGAATCCACCCTTTGCCCCTCACCTGTTCAAGGCAGAGGAGCCCCGAGCGGGTCAGCACCGGCGGGCAGGGATGAGTTTTGAAACACGACTGCTGGGCACCCAGGCCCCCATTCATCCTTTCTGGCAGGTCGACGGCTCCCAGCATCTGCATCAATTTAACTCCACCGTGGTGGGACCTGAGACGGCGCCCTGCACCACGGGGGCGATTTCTGCATCCCACCAACAGCCTTTGGCCAGCAGGGCCCCTCGGCTCACCCTGGACCCCGGGTCTGGTCATAACGGTGTCTTTTATCGCTCCTCTGAGCTCCCTCCGCTGGCCTCCCTCCCCTGTGACCATTTGTTTGGAACCAGATGATCAGATAATGATCTGCTCTCTTTAGAGTAAAGCAGAAAACTGAGAAAACATAATTTGCTGTTACTGCACTGAGCGCAGATTTATTTCCGGAAACAAGCCTAAGTGTGACTGTGAAGCGCAGGCTGTCGTTAAGTTGCCCTTCCCGCCCCAGGCCTCCCGCAGCCTCCATTCCCAGGGCTGCTCTGGGATCGAGAACAGACGGAGGTTGGAGGGTGGCCGCTTCCTCCTCCGGGCCACTGGGTGTGGCACCAGGGACACGTGTGCTCCAGATATCCCACACGGTATCCCTGCGGGACTCTGTGTCCACACTGGAAAGACGTCCCAACAGCCGTGAGCAGACCTGGAGGAACACCCTCCCACTTACCCACAGGCGCTCCGAGGAGGTGTCCGGTTCCCCGCCGGTGCATCCAGCACGTTCTCTGCTGTTCACAGCCGCTGACCTTCATAAATTGTCCTGGGAACCCGCTCGGTCACGTGGCTTTGGAGGGTGACGTGTTAGGAGCCTTTCTCAGGGAACCACGTCCTCCTAAATTCTCCCTCCTGTGCCAGGTTCAGTGAGAAATTATCTTTAATTCTTTTTCCGTAAAAGGCAAAGTTATTTTTAAACTGCACACCCGGTTGAATAACAACATGACAGATAATGAGAGGACTCCTTTTTGTTTTTTCATGTTCTGTAAAATGCATGTTGAATTTCCTTTTTCTTTTTTCATCCTTCTAACTGTCCCCGTTGTGAGGGAGAAGGCGGGGCCTGCTCGAGGCCGAGGCCGTCGGGTTGACCGTTAGCAAAGGTGCGACCACGCTCCCGCTCTGCCTGCCACCCCTGCCCACTTGCTTACCGTCCACAAGATCTAAGGGAAAATCCAGTGCTCTTCCCGTAATTACCCCCCATCCTGCTCTGCGGAGGAGGCCGCTGCTCCCCTGGGACAACGGAGGGCAGAGGACGAGGGAACCTCCATGCTGGCTCTGTCCACGGGTCAGGAAGGTAAGAACCAGGACCTTCGGGCCGAGGTGCCCTGCAGGAGTCCAGGAGCGAGGCTGGCCTTGTCGGGACCTCGTATGTTCCGGAAACCAACTCTGCACGTTGACCAGTGGGTCTGATCCTCTGATCACAGTTGAAGCTGTGGCCAACCAAGTCCAGGGAGGAAAGCTAGGAAACGACCAGGGCAGGAAGTCGCCTGGCAGGGTGTCCATCCCCCTCTCTGCAAGGACGCCCGCGGAGCCTGTCAGTCCTCAGTACCTCTCTCTCTGCTTATCTCTCTGTCTCCGTCTCTCTGTCTCTCTCTGACTCTCTCTGGCTCTCCCTATCTCTCCCCGTCCTTCTCTCTGTCTCTGGCTCTCTCTCTCTGTCTCCATCTTCACTCAGCCATCCCTCCGCCCGTCTCTATTTAGGATCCTGTCCTTGGGTTCAGGGCCACCCTCATCCAGAGTGGTCTCATCTCAAGATCCCTAATTACATCTGCAAAGACCTTTTACCAAACAATGTCCTGCTCCCCAGTTCCAGGTGTTCGTACCTTTTAGGGGGGTGGGGGGGCTGCCATTCAACCTGCTGCAGGGACGACCTTGGGGATTCTCACAAATGTCCACGATGGCCCAGAATTCATGCTACGTTAGTAGTGCAAGAGCTTTGGAGACGTGAAAAGGAGACACGAAACACGACCCCCTGTGAGAGGACACAGCCGGGACACGGGGAGCCACATGTGCCTCCAAGGGGACCCCGACCCCGCCGACCCCAGTGGCAGGAAGGCAGGGGGCCCCGGGGCCCCCCCCCCCGAGGGAGTAGCCTTCCCTGCTAGGATGCGCCCCACTCGGGGGCTGCTGGGTTCTCCTCCCCAGAAGAGACCTGTTCTCAGGGCGGGCATTTCAACATAAAATAAGAGACAAAAAAGAGGGGAAAACCGAGGAATGAAGAAGCCGCAGAGTGAGGATGGGCAGACGGCGGGAGGAAGCCCGACGGTGCCAGGAAACCGTGCCTGGTGGCTCTGAGGGTGACCCCCAAACCCAACTGCGGGGGGGCTGGGGGAGGATGCCCCCTCCTGCCACCGGCACATCACCTCCCCCATCCCTCCAGCCTCCAGTCCTCCCAGCCCAGAGCCCCTTCCCTGCCCAACACCTCCCCCGCCCACCGGCATCCTGTGAGGTTTGCAACGCCTCCAGGTGGGCTTCTTTGTACCAGAGGCCAGAGTGGACGACGTGCACGTGTTTCCCCAAATCCTGCTGCTTCCATCACCGGGCCCAGGGCCCACACACCTGACCTTTTCCCCACACTGCTAAACTGCCACTCGCCGGTGTCCCCGACAGAAAGGAAGCAGTTAGTCTCATTTAGAACGATACTGACCTTTTCTTCTCGCCCTTTTCACTGTGACTAAATTACAGGGTGCGGCTCCGAAATGGGTCTCTGAGCTGCTGCGGTGCCGAGTGACCCCGGGTCGGCCCCGACCTCTGCCTGCTCGGAGCTTAATTAACCAGCAGTCTTGTTGCTGAGGACACAGGAGCGAGCGTGATGGGGCCCTGAGCCTCTGCCTGGGGTCTCTGGGTGGGGGGCCGAGGTGCAGAGGGAGAAGGGCCAGCTGGGGAGGCGGCTAGAGGGGCTGCACGGCCCCCAGGGCAGCAGAGGGCGGGCCCCGCGCTGGGCTCCCCTTGATGGGGTTGTGAGGGGCGAGAGTTCCTTTCAGCGGGACCACTGAGCCCTCCCACGAGGACCCACAGAGAATGCCCCCGTGGGTCCCCACGGCCACGGGTTTGCTGTCCTCGCATCAAAGTCACAAGCACGCCCAGGTTTCAGGGGGCAGACCCAAGGACCCCCGAGGGGTGACACAAGGCCAGCCAGATGGTCGGCAGGTCCAGGCCGGTGGGGAGGGGGATGTGAGTTTAAAGAGAACAGGTGCCGAGCAGCACAGGGACAGAGACACCCGGTGCGGAGGGGGGAGCAATCCCTGGGGGCCGGCCTGGAACTTCCTAGGGATGAGGGAAGGGTTTCCCCAGGTGGTGTTGGGAGCTGTGGGGACCTTCTGGGTGGAGGGCACAGAGCGGATTCCGCCAAAGGGCTGGGGCGCTGGGCATTGCAACAGTCGCCACTGTGTCGCAGGTCTCATGGAGCCCGGGCCTTTGGGGGAGAATTCGCTCAGCTGCGTTGGGGCCTGTGGGTCAGTAACGGCCCCCATGGGGCGCCTACTCTGTGGGTCGTCAGGCCAGAGAGACCGAGGAGGGCCATGCCCTCACCTGGGAGGCCCCAGCTCCCTTCCAAGCAGAACACACCCCCTGGGCCTCCGGGGTGGTCTGTGCCAGCTTTGCCCAAAGCTCCCCAAGCCCGTCCCAGCCGGCTCGGCCTGCGGTGACCAAAATGCTGCGTGACTCGCTGCCTTCTGCCCTTAGTTCTCAGCTCGATGCCGCCCGGCGGCGGCGCTCCCTCTCTTCCCAGCTCTGCCCTCTCTGCTCTGTCCCCACCTGGGGGCCACTCAGGGGTGTCTGCATCTGTCTGTTTCTCTTCCCCATTGCATGAGCCCCCAGAGGCAGTGGCTGTGTCTGCTTTGTGCCTAGAAGGGCAGGATTCCAGCCTCTGGGTCCACCGAGTGGAGGGTGGCTTCCCCGTCAGCCCCCGCCCCTGGGGTGAGAGGCCTGTGGGCACAGGACGTGAACCTGCGCCCCGATAGCCACTGGGGACAGCGTGCACCCCTGATGGGACAAGTTGCAGCTTTCAGGTCTGAGTCGTGCCCACCATGTTACCAACAAGCCTGGGGTGGCACCCGGGCCTGGGGGCGACCCAGTGCATTGCAGCCTGCCCTGCAGCCCTACCCTACTGTGGACCAGGCCGGGAACAGCACATCTGACGCTAGAAAGATCCTTGTTCGGACGTGTGACTTGAGAAAATTCGACGTGGATGCTGCTCAGGGGCGTGAATATGGAACAAGCATCTCTGCGCTCTGCCGCCCGAGTGGACGGTCCCGCCCCGGCCCTGGACGCCGCAGGCGTGGACTTCCTTCATCAGTCCGCTAACCGGTGTTCCGTGCCTTCTCGTATCAATCAGTCCTCTCCACTGTCCCCAAGAGGAGACCCTTGGCAAAAGGATTTGCCCGGGCGGCATTAGCCCTGTGGCCAGTGCAGTCGGGGGCCGCGGCCATTGTCACCTGGACATCCCCAGAGACGCGAGGTGACAGTGGGCATGAGCGGGACGCTGAGGTGCAGAGACATGCAGCTGGGGCTTGACCTTCAGGTCCTGGAAACGCACGTTTCACAGCTTTGATAAAAAGATTCCTCTTCTGCCCTCTGGTGAAACAGCTGGGGTTGGAAGGAGACGCATGGAAAACGGCAGGGGCCCCCCGCCATCAAGAATCTTCCCCACAAAGAGACCAGGGGCATCTGTCACTTCTCCCCGCCTTCTGGGGAGGGACACGGGGCTCAGTAGAGGGGGCCGCAGAGGCCCCTCCCCGCTCCCCGTGAGCCCACAAACGCAGGCCCTGGAAGGGTCAGTTCCCCAACTTCTGTGGTCCGGGAGGGACAGGACTCACCTGCTGAGTCCCGTGGACCCACCGTCGCCTCCCAGCCCCACCTCCAGCCTGACCCTCAGGCAGGAGGGACTCGGCTGCACACGGGCCCTCGGGGGCCGTTGGCGGGGGGACACCCTGGCCGAGCCTGATGTCTCATTCTGGTGTGAGCAGGCTGCAGAAGTGTCCCTTGGATGCCACCACGTTTTAAAATCATTACGTTTGGGGTGGTTTGTTACACAGCAGCAGATAATTGAGACATTTCTAGGGCGAGTGCAGGCCAGTTGCTGGCAAGTGGCAGGTGTTCAGTGAATGTCAGCGGCTGTTTTATTCTTTGTAGCATGTTACCATCATCAACAGCACATGAAGAAGTTGGTTTGGCAGATGTGACCGACGTCCAGAGATCCAAGGACCCAAATAACATGCTAAATACCTAGGCTCCGACAAGGAGCCGGTGGACATTAAGAAGAAGATGCTGAATCATTTCCTCTTTGGCTTTGAGGGTCAGTTTGCTGTGGCCTCGAGGCTTTACACTTTCTTAAGGAAAACAGGACAAAGTGTCATATTTTGGATTATCACAGGGTACACGTTGTTGTTTTCTCTTCTTGTCCGTCATTTCTTTGTCTTGAAACGTGAAAGCAAAAATGTTTGCGGCCTTATCTGGCCTTCCAGTTCCTCTGACTTTAAACTGCCGACTCTGCTTCTGCTCGTGGAGCAAACACGTAACACAGTGGCTTTAATTTTGGCTTGAGACGGGTGTCCTCGCGCGTCAGCCAGCCACAGCCCCATACACGGGCAAACCATCCCACGCTGTCGCCTCTCCATCCTGCTAGAAACCACGTGGCTGGTTTCGGGGCCTCCCGTGCAGGAAACCAGGGGTCTGAGTTACATGCAGGTGGGGTCGTTTGGGACCCTAAGACACGCCCCAGTTCAGGTGGGGACCGCACACCAGCACGCCCCACGCTCAGCTAGGACCTGAGGCTGCTGGGGCCTCTCCACTGGGAGATCGCCCTGGAAGCAGGACACCCCCACGCCTGAGCCACACCAGGGCCAGACCCTCTCGGCACTTTGTAAGAGGGCTGTCTTGGAGTTGGCCCTGGGGGAGCCCTTCCTGAGCACCCCTGAAGCCCCACTGCCCCGTGCTGTCCGAGGATCTCAGGCCCCCATCCCTGGGCAGCCAAGCTGAGTTGGCCCATCGCCCTAGATCTTGCAGACCTGCCCCCGGGGGCAGCCGTCTGCCCGTCCCCGCCGTAGCCTCTCCTCCTGCCCCCCAGGAGGCTGAGGGGCTACCTAGTGGTCTCTGCTCCCGGAGCCTCTTGCAAAGGAAGAAATCGGCTGCCGGGGGGCCTCGTGGCAGCGCGGGGAGAGCGTGTGGCCGTGAGGTGATTAGCAGGCGATGCTATTATCATTATGCTGCTAATTAATTCCCAGCTCGTTACATTTCCTGTGGCTAATTTGTACTAGGGCTGATTGGATTAAACTCATCTCTATGCTAATAAATGTGTTTTCCATTTGTTTTAGTGGCTGGAGGGAAAGAGTTTGATATTTACATATTTTGACGTTTATCGGAGAAATTGCGGCACCTGAATTGATACCTCTTCGGTTTATAAGTTTGTAGACAGGATCGTAGGTCAGGCATGTTGGTGGATCAGGCTGCCCTTCCTCTCGGTGACCCTCAGGCCCAGCCCAGGGTGGGCGTCCCGCCCCATCACAGCCCTCCTGGGCAGGGCCCCCCTCCCCTCCCTCTGTGGGGCGTGATGGTGCCCATGCCCCTCCCTGCTGACAGAGAGTGGGCACAGGACAAAACCAGCCTTCACATCCCCCAACCCTGAGCAGTGGGGTGACTGGGAACCATGCTTTTCCCCTAGAACAACCTCATCTCGACTGTGGGCCTCATCCCTCCCCAGCCATCCCCCACAGCCCTCGCACAGGTCCCTCCAGCCGCTGTGTGAGCCCCTCATCAACACCTGCACACACACACACACACACACACACACACACACACACACACACACAGGCATCGGGGAGCCAGACTCAGTGTCCTCACCTCACCTCCACATGGTGGGCCTGAGTCCCGGGGTCTCGCAGGCCCCCAGGCCCCTGGGCCCCTCCTGGTGGAGACCCTTCGGTGCTGCCTCTGCTGGGTGTCCTGGGCTTGGCCTGGCCTCCAGGAAAGCTGAGTAAAAGAACGGTCTGGAATCTACCCATCTGCTACCCGCCAGCCCCGTCCCTCCTGTGACCGTCTGTCCCTCCCTGGGCCCCACAGGCCCTGCACTGGCTCACACCTCCGTTCCCTCCTGTCCAGTCCAGGTCTCCTCGCTTAGGTCTTTGCTTCTGCTCTGATGCCCACCTGGCCCCTGGTTGGGGCCCCTGCTCCCCAGGAATGCCCTTCCCTCTCCTCTGGGGCCTCCCCATACCCCTCCTTGTGGGGCCCAGGCTGGAAGGGCAGACGGATCCCCATCCCAGCCCTGCTTGGGCAGAGCGCTTGTGCCATCCCAGACCGCATCTGGTCCAGTCGGCGGGCCCGGGGCTGGGAGGGTGTCAGTGGGCACCAGACCAACCCCACAGGGTCAGTGGATGTAGTGGCCCCTGCTCCACGGGTCCAGGACCAACCTCCAACCCGGCCTCCCTGGAGAAGTGCCCGCCGGCCCCTTGAGGCTTAGATGAAATGCTCTAGGGATGAAGGTAATCCAGGAATGACGGAGTGATGGCCCAGGGCAGGACAGTGGGCACACATGGCACCCAGAGTGGAGCAGTCTAGGGGGTCTGTGCTGCCCAAGGGCTGTGAGATATGACAGCCCAACAGCCAATGGGGGTTTCAGGCTGCACCTGCTAAGGAGCGCCCTGCAGGGGATGCTGATGCATAAAGGGGATGAGTACCCCTGCGGTGGGTGTGGGCGGGGCCAGGGAGGTGGGTGTGTCTCGGTGGGTGGGACCTGGGCGGCGGGGCGGGGCCAGGGAGGGCCTGGTGGTTGGGCGGGGCCTCGGCACAGGTGAGCGCCTTGGGTTCTGGGGTCCAGCGCTCACGCCTTCCCGGGACCCACCTGCACGGACCTCGCTCGGAGCCAGCACTTTCTCGGGATTATTCCACGGGGAAATGGGACTTGGGGGCAGATCGCCCTTTCGTTCAGGCTGAACCGGGCTCTGGCTGTTTCCTACCTTTCCCGTGAGGGGACCTCCCAGCTTAGGTCTGTCCAGCCCCGTATCACTGTGAAGGGCCTGGGGCTGGAAAGAGACAGCATGTGAGGAAGGTGGACGTGGGGGGATGAGAGCCTCGGCAAGGAGTGCCCCCACCCACCAGCAGCCAAGATGGAAGACCTGGGAAGGAGAGTGGGGGAGGGGCAGTGAGGGGACGGGGAGTGGGGGAGGGGTGGCGGAAGAGGCGCTTCGGGGGCAGGGAGTGAAGGGGGCAGTGGAGGGGGGTTGGACGCAGAGCAGGCTGCCCAGCATCCTGGCTGACCAGCCCACACAGGGAATCTGAAGCCCCCAGGAGCCCCCCGTGGGGCCCAGCCCCCGGCTTGGCGCCCACTGTGTGCACTTGTGTGCTGCAGCCCCTCACCCTCAGAGTCCCCGGGTCCAAACACGTCAAAAGCACCTGCCGCTTGAAAATATGAGCCTCACCCCGAGCTCAGTGACAGCCGCCTTGCTGTTGCAGGACCCGTCTGTGCAGCAGGCCAGCTGGTGTCATTTCCAGATTCTAGACGCTCAGGGACTGCCCTGCTGACATTTCCGACTCCTGCGGGGCCCTGGGTCCTGACCCCTGGTACGTGGGCGCTCATAGGGGCCATGAACCCACTCTGATAGAAAATTCCATCTCGCTTGTCTTGTATTTTGTCATTGTTGCTTCCATCAGCACCGACATGAAAGCTTTGCCCAAACCCTGGGGCCTCATCTATCTCCCTGGCCCAGGGAGAAGCCAGAGACTTCCCCGCTGTGCCCCCCACCCACACCTCAGGCAACACCACAGGAACGCCCACGCCATGCCTCTCTCTCCAGTAGCTTCCCCACTTGCTGCTGGAAAGGTGACAGGCCAGCCTCTGTTTCTCTGACAGAATGTTGCCCCCTCCCTCAAGAAGGAAGCTCTGGTTCCCATGCACCCTCCCCCTGCACTTGAGTTCTGCAGGGGGAAGGGGCTGAGGGAGACCTTGAGATTGGCTGAGATTCGTGGTGGGAATTGTGGGTTGGGCTGCACAGAAGGGAGGACAGTGTCACTAGTCGCTGCCCTGGGAGAGCTGGCCAAGGGGGGCTCAGTGCTTTTCTCCAGCCCCAGGCATCGCTGGGCCCTTGACCATGCTGCCCGCTGAGGTGGGCCAGGAGCTCTGGCCCAGGGCCCAGCTCACAGCAGCAGGGCCCTGACAATGTACCCATTTTACAGATGGGAAAAGTGATAAATGGATAACGGTTCGAAAATAAGCTGTGCAGTCTTCTCAGTTCTCCAGGGTCGCACCCTCAGTGGCAGAGCCAGCATCCCCCCGCAGACAGGAAGCGTCCAGGCCCACACCCTTGCCGGCCATGCTGGGCTGCCCCCTCCTTCCAGCCTCGTTGTCTGGCTGTCAGCCCCCTGCACCTAGGAGCGTGCCCGCCTTGGGTTGTTTCCTTCCCCCAGCCCACATTCAGACCCAGGCAGCCTGTGGCCCACCTCCCCACACTGCGTCTGTCCCCCCTCAGTGGCAAGGACCGGGGATGAATGCCGTGACAGGTACCGGGCACGTGCTCATCAGATGCGACACCAAACGTCAGATTGCGGGACCATCTAACCAACGTGGCTCCGATCTTTGCTTCCTGGAAGAAGAATTTCCAGGCATGTACAAATGGCCTTGTGCAGGTTTCGGAGAGCGTGCACATGGTTATTCAGCTAAATATTATGTTACATTAAGTGTGATGGGGAATGGAGGGGATATCCTACTTCCTGGGCCTCCGCATCTCAGCATAAACTCAGGGTCGGCACCAACCAGTAGGCCAGAGAACACAGGCCTCCTTCTCAGGTCTGTAGGTTGCGATTACACGGAGCAGTGCCCAGGGTACTTCCACTCTGCCTACCGGCCTGAACCCCAACTCTCAGGGCTGGGAGAAACTTGGACATTTCCAAATCATTTTCTCAGGGGACCAAGCAGAGGAAGGGTGTCCTTCTCTGTCCTTTGGGGAATTGCTGTGAAGAGGGAGGGAGGAAGGGGAGGAGGGAGGGAAGAGAGGGGCAGGGCACGAGGGATAGGATCAAGGAATGCGGCAGGTCGGCTCAAGATCTGACCAAGGTTAATAAAAGACTTACGTTCCCAAAGACGTGCAGGAAGAACCCTAACTCAGATGTGTTGAAGTTAGGCCCAGGGGAGCTGGTGTTTCTTAAAGCCGCTCGAAACTCTCAGAGCCTGGAACGAGTGTCTTCAGCACCTTGGAGAGTGCCTCCAGGCCCAGAGCCAGTCCTGGCCGGGCCCCAGCACCGTGGACAGCGGGCCAGGCACCCTGGACACCCCAGGGACTGGAGGACGCAGGGCCCAGGCCTCTCCAATGGGAGGTAAGGCAGGGTGGCTGCAGTCGCCCTGCCAACAGCCGGGCGAGGACGCGTCTTGTCCTCCTGCGAGCTGGCTGTCCTCCATGGGGCTCTGACACATGCCCCTGACGCATGATGACAGCTCAGCTCCCTTGGGGCGGCAGGAGCCTCTCCCAGCCTGGCATTTTAACTGGCCCTTAACCAGCAGGTTTTCAAAGCCCAGAGCTCCTGAACAGGTCAGACCCAGCTGCCCTTAGAAGCTGGGTGTGGATGGGGGGGGGGTCCCAGTGCCCCCAGAGCTGCCAGCAGTGAGAGGCAGCTCCACCAGTGGCGGGGGGCCTGGCCCTCCATCCACACCCGCCTCCTCGCACGGTGCTGGCCGCACACTGTGAGCCGGACAAGGTGACCCCCTGTGGTGGCGGCTGAGCCACAGGTTTCCTCCGTGTTACATTGCTGCGCTCTCTGCGCCCTGAGGTCTATCACGCCAGGGCAGCCAAGTCCCAGCCTTTCTGTTTTGTTTTGTTTTGTTTTTTTGCGGTACGCGGGCCTCTCACTGCTGTGGCCTCTCCCGTTGCGGAGCACAGGCTCCGGACGCGCAGGCTCAGCGGCCATGGCTCACGGGCCCAGCCGCTCCGCGGCATGTGGGATCTTCCCGGACCGGGGCACGAACCCGTGTCCCCTGCATCGCAGGCGGACTCTCACCCACTGCGCCACCAGGGAAGCCCCCAGCCTTTCTGTTTTACGAATCCTGACCGTTACGTCCAAATGTGGCTCAGCCGGCTCTGTGACCAGAGATCAGAGAAAAAGCGCCCTTGCCCCATCCCAGCCGTGGGCGAGGCTATCTCTGCTCCCTCACCAGGGCCCGCGGCAGCGCTCCACGTGCAGCTGGGGGGACCAGCAGGCTGGCTTCTCTGCCACTCTGCGGCCCTGGGCCGGGCCCAACAACAGGGCCGCCGGGCAGGTGAGGCTGGATTTGAGGGAATAGCCCGGGACGGGGGCCCAGGGGTCCGGGGCCTCTGCCTGGAGCGGCCTCCCCTCCCTTGCTCACCTTCCAAAGAGGTCGGCGCAAATGCCTTCTCTCCACAGAAAGGAGTCATGACGGGTGCACGCCCCCCTCCTGTGTCCTTCCCAACTGCCCATGGGGCCTCCTCCTTCCCTCCCTCAGCCTGCTCTCAGCTACACGAGTGCCGGCCCTCCAGGGTCCCATGTCTCTCCACCCCAGGATGGTGGTCCCTGCTTCCTGACCTCTAAAAACCCCCTTTTCCCTGGGAAAGTCCCTTAATACTCCCCAGGAGGGAAGGGGTATGCAAGTCCCTCTGGGGCAGGAGAGGGTTAAGGACCTAGCTCTACCGTGGGAGTGTGTCTGCCTCCCCCTGGCCTGCTATTTCTGTGGAAATGTTCCATTTTGCTTTTCTTCCCATGCTGCCCACCCCAGGAGGCCTAGGTGTCTCTGGGCTCCAGGAAAGCAGGTGGCTTCAGTGGGGCGGGGCCTGGGGCCCAGACTCTGGGAGCTGGGCATGTGCCTCCCGTCCTGGCCACGGCAGGTCCCTCCCTGCCCTTCCCCCTCCTCAGCACCAGGAGGGAGGTGGGGGGCAGGGGAGCTGCAGAGGAGGGAGAGCGGGGCTGTCGCCCACCCGCCCGCCTGTGAATGCGTCTCTGTTGCAACTTTGTCTGAGGTCCGCAGCCCCCACTCCTGTCTGTGGACATGAGAGCTGCCCTCACTCTGCATGGAGTGGGGGACCGGGGGTGCAGGAAGGGGGCGGCAGGCAGGACCGTGCGTCAGCACCAGGCCTGGGCTCCCGCCTCTGCCCCCCACCCATGCAGACCCCGGCCCCGCCCAGCTCACACGCACCTCCAGCGAGCAGCCCTCAGGTGGTCAAGAGGGCTGGGAGGCCTGCGTCGTCCCACCCAGCCCCCCAAACCTCAGGCCAGGCTGTTCAAGGAGGGAGGGAGGGAGTGCACGAGGGAGTGAATGAGTGAGTGAGTGAATGAATGACTGAATCAATGAATGACTGAGGGAGTGAATGACTGAGGGAGTGAATGACTGAGGGAGTGAATGAGTGAGGGAGTGAATGAGTGAGGGAGCGAATGACTGACTGAGTGAACGAATGAATGACTGAGTGAACGAAAGAGCAGTGGTGATGAAAGTCGGGAAGTGACATCAGGCTCTGGGGCTTCGGTGCGAGCGGAGCCGCTGCCCCCTCCACCTGCCCCGGGATCTCCAGACTGGAGCCCAGGAGCAGGTGGTGGTCAATACTCCAGGGTCCCTGCAGTCCCTGAGAGTCACGCTCCCCCCACCTCCGACCAGGCCCACTGTCGCTGTCCTGGGAGCCCTTCCTGGTCCCCTGCTCAGAGCTGCTGCCCTCCTCTGAGCAGAGCAGCTGCCTTGGGGTCCAACTGGACACATGCTCCCGTGAGAGGGGTCACTTATTCACGCCTGTCTGACGGGCAGGTGGGGTCAGGGCAGTGGACAGACCCGCGCAGGGAGGAAGCCCGCTCACTCAGGCTCCAGGAGGGAGCGCCTCCCGTTGCCTCTTGGTGGCCCTGTCCCCGCGGATGCACCTCTCACCATGTGCTGTGCCAACCCCACTCTGGATCTGTGGAGGCTTCTCGGACAGCAAAACCAAACTGCTGTTTATTTACGTCTTAAACAAACCTGGAAACCTTAAATTCTGTATTTTGTGATCCCGCTTTGCCCACAAGACCTCAGCACCGTCAGGTCAAAGCTGTCCCTTCCTTACAGGTCGTGCAGGGCCCTTGTGTTCCAGAGCCGAGACAAAGGAAGGCCCTCGGCCTGGGCCCTGACGGCAAGTGAGCAGGAGGAAGAGCCCGTGACCCGGGGAACAGAGGGCAGGTCAAGGGCCGCGATTCCACCCCTGGCTCGATGCTTACAGTAGCATTTCGCATTGTCCAACCTGAGAAAAAATTAACGGAAAACGGCCTTGACGCGGAGCAGACATCTTTCCACCTGGGAGGATGGAGAGGCGCACAGACGGCGGCCGTTCCAGCCCCTCCTGAGTGTGGCCTGCGGCCTCCTCACACGTGCTCCCCAGGAGGAGGCCTGCTTCCGACATGGCCACCGAAAGGGCTCTGAGAGCCTAACAGCCCCGGAGAGGGGGTCTTGGGCCCCAGGAAGGTCTGGACCGGAGGCCCTTCTCCGGAGAACCAAGCACCCACCAGCAGCAGAAAAGCAGTGAGATGGTACCCCTCTTGCCCGGTGTAGCCCCTCGCAGCGGTACCGAGGTCTGAGGTCTGAGACAGGTCCTGTCCAGGCACCGCCCAGGGCCAAGTGCCTCGGGGGCAACCCTGTGAATGTGGCCGGTCCTTGTGAAGGCTAAGGTGTTTGCCTCTCCGGGGGACCTCTCCCCAGCCCAGCACGTGGGAGCAAAGCCGCTTCAATCTCGTGAGGTTCTCCCAAAATGTATCACCCAGCGAGGAAGAGAAGCCAGCGACTTTTTGAGGGAAAAATCCGTCTCAGGCATCCACTGCAGGGGCGAGGACGACGCTGCCTGGCGTTGTGTGCCCATCAGCAGGTGGCACCCCTTGCCAGGCATGTGAGAGATAGTGGGTAAACCCGACCCCGGCCACAGCCTGTGACGGAGCCCGAGGTCTGGGGGGACCAGCACACCCTAATCCCAGAGTCGCACAGCGCACCTCCAGCCTGGACGAAACCCAGCCGCCAAGAGAAGCCCTTGGAGGCGCAGGACCAGAGCAGGGATGCAGCTGCGTCCGGCCCAGCCGTCAAGAGGGACCCTGTGTCCAACCTTGCGGGCGCTCAGGACAAGGGCAGCCCAGCCCACCGCCCAGCAGCCCAGTAGGCTTGCAGGCGTCCCTGCCCGCCAGGCCCCAAACCAAACACCCAGGGTGTACGGCCGTGGTGGGAGGAGCTGCTGGAGGCCTGGGGGCTGCTGCCGCACTCGCTGCTGCCTGAGGTCCCCGTTTCTGTCCATCCCCCGCCGTCCTCCCGGTTGGCATGCTACTCTAGCATCCTCTGACGACTGTTTAGGGCTTGTTTTAAACCATGAAAAACAGAGCTTGTGATGAACAATAGCTTCTAAAATTATTTCTGTTCCGGCAGTTTGGGGAAGAATCAACGCCTTGGCAGAAGATACAAAGATTCTCATTTTCCCGTCTTTGCTTCGAGCCGACGCCAGCCTCAGCTGATCCTGGACAACGGAGACCATCAGACAGCTCCCCAGAGAGGCCCACGGCACTCACGGGGCCGGAGCCGGGGCCAGAGCAGAGTCACCTTCCGGGGCTGAGCCGAGCGCATGCAGGGGCGGTGGGGCAGCGCCCTGACCGGCAGCAAACAGCCGGCCGTGGGTGGACATGCCTCCCGACGGCAGGAAAGGGCCTCATCTGTGCCAAAGATGGGCCGACATGTGGGTCAGGCTCTGAAGCTCCTGCCCCCTTCGCCAGCCCTCAGTCCCGCTCAGCCCGGGGCCTGCGAGGGGCCCCTTCCTCCTTCCGCAGATCCTTGAGGTCTGGGGGCTGATTTGGACATGTAATCTCTTTTGCAGGTTAATTTTCCACGAAATTAGCTACACTGCATGCCCTTGAAATGTTCTCTCTGAAGGACTGTTTTCATTCTCCTGAGCTGCTTGTGTCTCCCCTTGTGACTGTCGGAGACGTGGTCACAGATACCTGGAGCAGAGAACAGAGGCCGTGGGGTGCATTTAAACCCAATCTGATGCAGAAGCTGTTTCCGGACAGCCCCTGGCAGGGAGATGCCTCGGGCAGCCCCGCGTTTGGGGAAACCACACGAAAGTAAGTGTGTGAAACCGTTTCTCATATTCACCGTTAGCAAAACCAAAGTGGGAGCTGAGGGCACACGCGAGCTGGTTTTGACAAGACGAACGGCACATGCGCAGTGTCTCCAGCCCCTCGGCAGCAGGAAATCCACACGGAAAACGCGACGGAAATGTCTCCTTGTCAAGACCGTAAGGGCTGCCTGGGATTTCTGTCCAGCCCTGCAGGGTTTAAGCCAATGCAGCAGCCAAGAGCAACCTTCCCCAAGAGGTGCTGGTCTCCCCTGGGGCTGGGCTGGTGCAGCCCCTGAAACCAGCCCTGCCCCTGCTGCTTCCAGAAGCTTCCTGCCCAGAGTGTGGCCGCAGTGACCTCCAGCCCTGCCCTCACCAGCCACGCTCTCCGCTCTGCAGACCTGGCTGCCACGTTCCTGTCTCAGAAGCAGAGTCACCTGGCCCGTAAGGCGGGAAGCCTGACGTGTCCCCATCTCGCCCCAAACAGCGTCTTCCTCGAGATCTAAGGCCCCTCCTGCACACGCCTGACCCCTACGGGAATGCCCAGCCCCGTCTCAGTCCAAACCACGTTTGCTGCGCTGATGCAAAGGGGGCCAGGGTCCCACGAGTCAGGATGCCAAAGCCGCGGGCACAGCCTTCAGCTCTCAGAGCGTGTCCTCCCACAGCGGAGCCCCCAGGCGTGCGGCTTCTGTGCGCGGCTCCACCTAGCAGCCCCCCCACTGCATGCACCCTCTCCCGAGGATGTGTCTCCACCGGCCCCCGGCGGCCTCAGCAGGATCTCTCTCTTAGTCTCTCTTGTCCCCTGTCCCCACACACCCGGGCCTGGCCCTCCAAGGTGCAGACACCTCCCCACCTGGGCCGGCGGCCAGCTGGGGCTCAGGTCAGAAGGTTCCTGCCCAGCTCTCTTCTCACCTGCCCCGCCTGCTCCAGGATACACCAGCGGCCACTCAGCTTCCTCTTTCTCAAAGAGCCCGAGACCCAAGTCACAATGGTGGAGGAGACGCCCCCCCTTCACCTTTACCTGGGGTGGGGGAGGACAGAGCCTGCTGCTGCCGGAGGGATGGAGGGTTCCAGAATGGAGCCCCCGGGACAGCCAGGAAGGGCTCTGCGTTCCTCATGAGTTCCCAGGCAGCCCACGGGGGAAGTCGGCTGGTGGCCGTGGACGTCTAGGTCAGGCACTCAGCTGCAGACGAGGCCCCGGGAGAATTCGCTCTCCCTGCGCGGAGCTCAGAGGAGCGGCTTGGAGGACACCCAGGGTCCCCAGGCAGGAGGAGGGTCAGCCACCCAGCACTGGGCCCCCCCCAGCTCAGCTGTTACACACAGATGTCAATTCTCCCAGCCTCAGGAAGTGCCTTGTGCCCCAAGCTGCAGCCCCACCCCACGTGCCGTCAGGAAGGCGCCCCCTTGTGCCACCTGCCCGGGACCCTCTGTGACCTCAGATGCCCCACTGAGCCCCCTCAGGGCCAGGACCCCCCTCAAAAGACACAGTTGCCTAACAGGTGCAGGGGCCAGGCTTCCCCCAACCCAGGACACTGTGACAGACTCCACCCCTGTCTGGGCAGGGCTCGGGCGCTGCAGGCCTGGCCTGGGGTCTGACTGTGCTGCGGAGCGAGCCCCGGGGCGGCAGACGGCGAAGTGCTGCCCCCGCTGGTGAAGGTGTGTGAGCCGCCGCGGCCGCCATCAGGTCGGGAACATTCGGAGGTAGCACTCGGCCGCCGGCCCCCAGCCCAACCCTTACACCTGGAGTCAAGGGCCAGGTCAGGGTGGCCGCAGTGTCATCCACCCTGCTGACAGCAAGGGCCCCAAGGAGACAAAGAGGGACCGGGACAGTGAGGCGGTTCCCTCCCATGTGTGCACTCGCCCGCCCGCTGGGAGGGGCAGGCATTTCCAACACCTCGGAGGAGACAGACACCCCCCTCCACGTGGGGCTGCCCTTCCCCGCAGTGGATGCCTAGCCAGCCCCCCTGCCAGCTGCAGGCCTGCTCCAGCCTAGCTGACCCCTGCAGCACTGACGGGGGCCCTCGCATGGCCCCCTTAACCGGAAGAGGAGCAGAACCAGGGGCAGGTGGTGAGGCAGCCTCCGTGTCTCCACTTCTGAGGGTCCTGGCATCGCTGGAGTAGGTCCAGCCTGCAGGGCCCGCTGTCGGGAGGACGGGCGACGGTGACAGTGCGGCGGCCCCGAGGTGGAGGAACACAGAGGTGTCTGCAATCAAACAACTGGGGGGGCACCGTCGCCCTCCATGCCGGGGGTCACCCTGGGGGCCACGTTGGGATCCACGCCGAGATCCACGCCGAGGACGTGGCCGCAAGCACAGTGGGGAGCGGTTGCCAGGCCCCAGGTCACACCCACACACACACGCACCTGCAAGGGTGCACACGCAGGCACCCACAGAGCTCGGGCTCCCACACTCCCACACATGCAACCACTCCTGCAGAGCATGATAACACGTGCACACGTGTGTACACTCACAGATACGCACACGTGCACAGTGAAACCACAGGCACTCATATGTGTGCCCCCAGCACCAAACACTCACCAAGTGCACGTGTGTGCGTCCATACATGGAGCAGGGGCACACACGTGTGTAGCAGGGGCACACACACGTGTGTAGCAGGGGCACACACGTGTGCACATGCTTTCGAGCACAGCACACCGGGCAGGTGGTAGCTGGCCGGCGGCCACCTCCTTGGGGGCACAGACCCTTCTCTCCTCTGGCAGAGCCCCTCCTTCTGAAGCTGCGTCCACCCCAGAATCCCTCTGGCCCGTCAGATACCCAGGGCAGGGCTGGGGGTGGTCTCTGAGTCACAGGCCCCCAGGGAGGAGGTCAGTTAACCCGTTGTCCCCCGGGCTGGCACCTCAGCTGGGTTTAAGGAGCTTAACAAAGCCTTGCAGGACCTAACGGTGCTGCAGCTGTGGCTCCTGGCGGGAGGGTTCACTGGGAGAGACGGACCTGCACCCCCTCCCTTCTGCATCTCTCTTTCGTTCTCCGCCAGATGAATTCCTTGAATTGGAAAGGTCACAGGAATATTCTGTGTCACTTGCAGTCACGATATCAGACTAACTGCAGGGGAGGAGGGAAACTTCAAAAACGGAAGAAGAGGAGGTGAGGCCCCTGTGCCCCCACCTGGAGGACAGGGGGGCCCCTCGGCCCGCTGCAGGGCGAGTCCCTGCTCAGACCAGCAGCCAGACGCTGCTTCTGCCGAGGTCTGAGCCGCGAGGAAAAGACACCTTATTCCCGCCCCCCCTCCTTGGCCCCTGCGTTAAACGAGTGAGTGGACAAGTGTGTAAATGAGTGAGCGAGGGGGTGAGGCTCCTCCTGGGGCCACGCCTGCCTGGTTCCCCTCGGAGCTGTGGGCGATGCAGCACCCCAGGCGCTGGGCTGGGAGTGGCCCGGACACGCCGTCCCTCCAGCTCCACCAAAGACGAATCCCCAGCAGGGCGGGGGCCACACAGGTTGCAGAGATGGACACACCACGTGGCCACGTGTGGACGTGCCGCTAGTGGCTGTCCCCCGCCTGCCACTCCCCGCGGGGTTCCAGCCTCCAGACTTTAGGGACGACGTGGAGACCCTGAAGCGAGGGGGGTCTACTTCCAGCCAGGTCTCCGACCCCCACCCACCGAGTGGCTGGCCCGCCGCTGCCCTCTGCTGGCCACGCAGGCCCACTGAGCCCCAGGCCGGGGCCAGGAGAGGGAGGAGACCACCGGCGAACTGGGCCGGTGTCAGCTCCAGTCGGCGGCACAGAGCTGGTTGCCATGGCAGCGGGAGGGTGGGGGAAGGGCCGCGCGGCCTTCGGGAAAGCAGGGAATGCGCTGTCCTCCTTCTGCTGGAGCCAAATTCCTCACCCCTGCCTCTCCCGCGAAGCTCATGTGACCGCCCAGGCCCAGGGAGGGGGAGGGGCGCAGGGAGAGGCCTGGCCTTGCTTGGGACGCTGTGGGCAGGCAGGACTGTCGCTGGCCACTGCCCTGAACGCTCTGCAGGCCACATCCCCTCCTGATGGACCTGGAAGGCACCTGGGGCTCCCCTGCCAAGTCGGTGGGCTGGGCCAAAAGCAGAGGCCGGGGGGACCTGACACACAGGGGGTCCCCGAGGCCTCACCCCACCCCGGGCCCCAGCTCTTGCTGAGGCCACTGTGCACACATCGCTTGGGGAGGGTGGCAGCTGCCCTGGCCTGGGTGGGGGTGGGCAGAGGGGCTGTCTGAAGCCGGGACCCCAGGCCCACAGCCGGCAGCCCCATTAGTATGTAGCCCACAGCCCTGGGGCGGCCCCCTGCCGCAGGCACTGGGCCAGGCTGCAGCCTCCAGGCCCCCCAGCCATCACACACACCCCGTCACCAGCAGGGGCTGGGCAGCTGAGCTTGGAGCAGAGCGGTGGGAGGGAGGCTCGCGGGGGGCCCCCCCCAAGGGTCAGCATCCCCCAAACGCTTCTTCAACATGCGACGTCTCCTCGTCCTCCAGTTATGACTTTATGTAGACCAACGGGAGAGTCACCGGCTCTAAATCAAGTTATTTGTCTGTAAATTAATAGATCACATTCTCTCCTGAAGTAGAGGGAGGAATCATGTTAAAGGCTGACGTGGTCTAACGCGCTCATTTGCATATGCAGATACGTGTGATTGTTCAACGCACAATTAAAGGCTGTGTGTTAGCAAATGAGGCTAATTAGGTACATTTATCTATGATAATCAGCTTTTTACAAACAAAATAGGTCCCCTTTCGTTTCACCAGGAAGGGTCGAGGGAGCTTGCCTGGAGCCTGGTCCGTCCTGGGCCGCAGATCACAGAGCGCAGGTGGAGGGAGGGAGCGTCTGGAGCCTGTTCTCCCACCGACCAGCACCAGGAAGTGGAGCTTCCAGGCTTTGCAAAAGCCATGGGGCCCGAGGGCGGGTCTCTGGGCCAGGGAAGGTCCGGGGGAAAGTCTGGAGAGTTGCAGAGTCCAGGGTGGGGGTCCTGTCCCTGGAAAGGAAAGGCAGGTGCATCCCCTGGGAGGGGAGGGGAGGGGACGGGAGGGCCTGCAGGCACGCTGGGTGCAGAGAGCGTCACACACCAGCACCATCGCAGGGCGTGAGTGACTGGCTGTGGGCCCGTTCCAGCTGGCCAAGGGGCCACCAGCCTGGACACTCACGGGGTCACCCGCCAGCCTCGGGTGGCAATGGATCCCTGAGATGGGACACAAAGCCCCGCCCCCCACTCCGTGCCGTTCAGGCCCCAGAGCCACCCTGGGATCTGGCTGAAGCTGCGCTTTCCCAAGACCCTCCCCGCACTCTCCTCCGGCCACACTGGGCCAGGAAGACCCCACACCCCGCGTCTCCATCGGCCCTCGTTCCGGGCAGAGGGAGCAGCAGACGTCCCACCCCCCACCCTGTGAGCAGGGCCTGCGGGGGGCCCAGCGCTCCGCCCAGGCCCTCAGAGAGCCCCCGGCCCACCTCGCCGTTTACCCACCATGTCTGTCTTCCTACAGCGAGCCTGCTGTGCGCCAGGCCCGTCTGGGGACACTGACGCCATGAGTGCAAAACTGAACAAGACACCGGACAGAGAGCGGCCTTTGGGCCCGCGTCCAGTGCAACCACGACCAGCACGACCACGTCCAGACACAGGTGCTGGGGAGGGTCCAGGGCGCCGGCAGGACTCAGGACACCGAGAGATGGCATCCGCACACCACGGACGCAGCGAGCTCTCCCTGCCCCTTCCACACACCTCGTCATAGTCGTCCTTTTTCGGGCAATTAAAGCCTTTATTTGGAAAAGGCCTGACAACCAATTTCTTCAGCCGAGCGGCTTTTTAAGCAGTGTGTCCCGGGTGGGGCCTGAGGCCATGAGGACGTCCTGCCCTGACCGCTGAACCGGGTGGCCGTCCCTCTGCCCGTGGGGCAGACAGAGGCGAAGAAGTCCAGGTGACAGGGTCAGGGAGGGGACACGGGCGGCTGGACAGACAGGCCTTCGGCCTCCTGGAGCTCAGAGGGCGCCTGAGCCCCTCCCGGGACGGCCCCGCGCAGCCCCGTCTCTCTGCGAACGGCCCAGCCTCCAAGCGGGTGAGGATGCCGCCGCAGCAGGTCCCCCCGGAGTCGCTGGCAATGGAATTAAGCAGCCGGTCTAGCATCAAATGTCCTAATTTCCCCAGGCTCGCTCGGGGACACGAGTGTCTCTTCACAGCCGTGGCTACCAGCCCCACCTGGCCTGCGCACCCTCCGCGGCCGTGTCAGGGGATACCCAGCAGAAACGCTGACTGTTTTCAGAGCCCTAATTAATTAGACCAAGCGTCTGAAAGGCACTCAAAATATCGCCGACAATGTTAAAGGGCAGGACGTGAGCGCAGACGCAGAGCGTCCCCGGCAGCCCCCGTGGAGCCCCCGCGGGGTGAGGGGCCAGCACCCCCTGCGGGAGACACCCTCCTGGGCCCCTGGCTCCCCCCCGTCTCGGGGTCCAGGGCACGGGAAGAGAGCCACGCTGACGGATGCACTGCCCGCCCCCGATAAGCCCAGAATAGGGGCCATGGCAGCCCCCAGTGGGTTGGGATCCCGGGGGACCAGCCTCCGTGGACATCGCAGAGGCCCGCACTCTGGCTTCTGGGTGGGTTTAGCCAATGGGGCCCAAGAGGAGGAGGAAGACGCGTAGGCATTTGCTTCCATCCCTCCCCGCTTGTCTGCTGTTGGCTGAGTCTCTCCTGCGGGTCAGGGGCCCCAGAAGCCCATGGCTCCTCCAAGGGCTCTGCCCCGCACCCGTGGGCACTGGCAGCCTCACATCCTCCCTGCCCCCGCTCCTGGCCCCCTTTCCGCACGGCCCCCGGCGCTCCGGCCAAGGCCTGTCTCTGGTGGGATCTGGCTGGCTTGGTCACTGGTTGGTGAGCTCACTCTGTCACAAATGTTCTTCGAGCCCCTGTGGTGTGTCGGGGGGTCTTTAGACGCTAGAGACACAGCGGAGAATCAAGCAGCCTTGCAGACGCACCAGGCCTAGAGGAGCTGCTGGAGAGCACGCAGGGGCCAGCCGAGGCGGCCCCGGACGGCGGCCCTCCTGCGCCCTTGCCAGAGCTGGGAGAAGGGAGCCGACCGCAAGACATGCTGGCACATGGCCGGTGCAGAGCCCCACCAGCATCCGCAGAGGCGGGGCTCCGGATCAGTGAGCGTTTGCATCGCTGGCCAAGGCGCCCCCCCTAGGGCATGATCGCGGAACCGGCGAACACCCTGAGACTGTGAGGCCCACACCCGCCGAGGCCACAGGTCTGGAGGGCGGGGTGGGCTTCCTGCAGCCACGAGGTCAGGACCCTGGCCGATGAGCCCTCCAGGCGCTCCAGCTCCCAGGCCCCAGGGTCCCTGTCACCTGCCCGCACATCCCGGGCGCAATTTCCCTCTGGGATCACGCCTCGCAATCAGCTGAGTTAATATGTTACCCCTAAATAAGTTAATTATGTTATTACTTTCTGATGCTGCAATCACAGATTTTTGTTTTGATGCTAAATTCGGTAAAACTTTAAATTAGGGTAATTAAATAATTAGCTGCAAGATGACAAGCTAGCAAACAACTTCCCCCGCCCTCAGACACGCCCAGCGGCGTCACCTTCGTGGAAGTTGCCTCAGAGAGCGGCGTGTGCAGCACCACAGAGCACCACAGAGCCGGCACGGGGAGGTGACCCCGGCGCCAGGCCGGCCTCCGCCTTCCCGCCGGGTCCCTCGTCCCCGGGCGCCTGTCTCAGCGTCAGGGCCTGGCAGCCTCTGCATGTCTGGGGCGGAAGGAGCAGAGCTCGGTGTGACCCGTGCTTCGAGGTGTCCCCACCCCTGCTGGAAGCATCCCTGCGGGAGGGCCATGGGGCTGCTGGGTTTAAGATGGACACGGGCCTACAGTGCCGTCCACGCCGCAAACTGAGCGCTCCTGTCACTGGGGAGGCTGGGGGCGCAGCGGAACCGAAGAGCAGTGTGGGTCTGAGACCAGGTGAACCCGAGGCCTGCCGCCTGCCCTGCAGATCGGAGCCGTACTCCTTCCTGCCCCTCATCCCAGCCTCCCCGGAAAATGTACCCGCGGCAGCCGTGCGCGGCCGCCGGCTGTGTTCCGGGCGGTGCGGCTATTTGAAGAGGCGTTTGGTTTCTAGGTTAACGCGGCACATTCAGGCCCCAAATGTTCAAGGAAACAGGATCTGAGGAGCGGCCTCGTTTCTGTCCAGGTGAATTCCCCGTCCAGGTGGGACGTCAGCTCTGAGTGTGATACTGCTTCCTTGTGTTTCTAGGGGTCAGACTGCACCGGCTCCCGTGGACTTGGGACACCGTTCCGCTGTGACCATGCCCCAGGCTTTGGGGAGAAACTGCAGGTTTTCCCCGGGCTCTCCGGTTGCACAGCCCCTGTTTGTGAGTGGCGAGAGCCCACGGCCCGTCTGCAGCACGGACAGTACACGAGGGAGCTGCCGGCACGCTCGTGAACACCGTGTTTCCCACACGTCCCGAGTGAACCGTAACACGGCCCTCCGGGTATGGGGACCCCACCTCTATAACGCCCTGAGCCAGCGGGAGCCGGCACCTGACGTCCAGCAGACACGTCGCTCCAGTGGACCCGGCCGCAGCCTGGGGGCCCCACTCGGTGAGCTGTGACTTGCCCAAGACCCTTCTGCCCCTGGAGTGGGGAGGCAGTATCGTTGTTCACTGAATGTGGGTGAAGATGGGCCCCACGGCTGCCCGCCCACAGACGCCATTAGGATGCGGCAGTACAAGGAGAAAGGGACCCGAGACCAAGGCTGAAGGCCCCCCGGGGCTGGGCACCACTGCTGAACCAGCTCCAGAAGCCGGCTCCCGAGAGACACTGTCCTTCTGCCTGAGACAGAGCCGCAGGCCGCGCACCGCCCTAAGCTTCCATCCCCACTTCCGGGCTGCCCGCCGCAGAGAGGTCCCCTGGGTGAGCCACAGGGGCCCCATGGCCTCAGCAGGTGCCATGAGCGTGAACCCGCGCGCGCTGGCGGACAGTCCTCCCCGCAGCTTGGATGGAGGGGCCGACACGCACGCCCGCTCCCTTGCTCACGCTCCCACTTCGTGGCCAAGTCTCCGCGGTCTCTTCTGTCCCCCCGGCAGCAAAATTCCCTGTTCATGGACTTTCAGGCAATGAAAACCCTCAAAGGACAAGAGGAGGGGGACTGGGGACAGAGGAGACCCCTCCCCAGGAATGCTCAGATGATAAAGGGGGACCCAGCCACGTAATCCATCCCAAAAGGAAGCCCCCAAACGCCACTTGCACATGTGCAGCCGCCTGGGTCAGTCGGGGTCCAGCTGGGAGGATGGAGCCCCCCCGGGTGTGTGACTAGGGCACCAGCTTCAGAGGAAGCATGGGAGCATATGCTATCGTTTCGAGGTCCCTTTGGAAGCCAGGAACTCGGAGGCACAGACGGGCAGTGGAAGGAAGACAGGACGGGGGTGACGGCAGGAGGGGCGCCCACAGCGAGGGGGCCGGACGGGCAGGGCCTGGCCGGGGTGCAGAGCCCATGTGGTCGCTGCCATGCAGACCTTCCACTTGTCCACGAAGCCCCAAGCCTGGGACAGGCCTTGGACCAAGGAGAGGGGCGAGGGGACCCCAGCTCCACAGCCCGCATCGTGCCGCTTTCCGCTGAGGCTCTGGCCGAGAGGAGCCCCTTCCCAGGGGCCAGGGCTGACGTCCCAGCAGGTCTGGGTCCAGTGAGCAGCTTCATGTGGCCACGTGGCCGTGTGTGTGTCCTGCTTGCGGTGGCCCCTGACCCCACGAGCACCCCTGGAGAGCCCGCGTGTGCGCGCCTGTCCAGCCCTTGCCGCCCCTCGAGGGCCCTGCTCTGGTGGGCGCTGGGCCGTTGGCCTTCTTCCAGCCTCGCTGTGCTTTGTTTCTTTGCTGTCATTTCATTGCTAATCACGGAATTTTACTCTCAAACCAGAAGATGTTCAATTGCGTAAAATCTTGTGCTTTACCCCGACCACACCCCACTCTCCTTGTTTTAGGGTTTCACTTCTGAGTTTGTGCCTCCTTGAGTTTACTGAGTTCACGCACAGAAATGGGCTCCGTCCCGACAGCGTGCACAGCTGCCTTCTGGGTCTGAACGGGTGTCACCTAACCCCAAGCCCCCGCGGGGGGACGCGTGGCGGGGATGCAGGAAGGGGCAGATGTGGCCGTAATTAGCTCTGGCTGCAGGACGGCTGGAGCCTGGGACCCGGCTGAGCTGCTGACCAGCCACAAGGGCACTGCCGGCCCAGCCCCCGCACTCCCGCCGGCTGCCCACCCACCGAGAGGTGGGGCTGGGGGAGGGGCATTTCTTTTTGGCCATGACCAAATTCAAATGTACGATTTAAAAACACGCCTGCGGGGCTTCCCTGGTGGCGCAGTGGTTGGGAGTCCACCTGCCGATGCGGGGGACGTGGGTTAGTGCTCCGGTCCGGGAAGATCCCACATGCCGCGGAGCGGCTGCGCCCGTGAGCCATGGCCGCTGAGCCTGCGCGTCCGGAGCCTGCGCTCCGCAACGGGAGAGGCCACAACAGTGAGAGGCCCGCGTACTGCAAAAAAAAAAAAAAAAAAAAACCACGCCTGCACTTCCCACCCCAGTGCCTGTGACGATTGTGCTGAAGTTGTCAAACACCTCATAAATAATAACGTGACATCTTCCGATTGGGCGTCTGATTACCTAGCTGTCATTTGCAGTCTGAGACTGGGACTGTCCCCACAGCCCCCCGGGGGCCCAGGAGTCGAGGCCCCCAGTGAGGTCCAGCACAGACGCGGCCCTCCCCCCAGGGCAGAGGGAGGGGGAGCAGTGCCCCCCACTCCAGGGCTTGCTCTCTGCGTTGGGAGCTGGGCGTCCCCAGCTGTGTGTTTCCCACGAGCCTGCGGCCCCCCAGACACCCCCTCCATCTTCCTGACGCCCGGCCTGCCCGAGTCTGGCCCCGGCAGACGAGAATGATGAGAGAGGGCGGAAGAGCAGGAGGTGTCCCCACCTCCCGGAAAGGGCGGAGGGCGTGATGCGCTTGACGGGCACCAGCTCAGGGCCTGCTGTGCCGGGAGAGCCCCGTGGATGCTGATACCGGCTCCCCGGTCACCACCAGCAGAGGCCTGTGGCTGGCGTGGGGTGGGAGGGCGGAAAACGAAGCCCAAGACACAGGAGGCGTGTTTACCTGCCTCACCTGGTAATCTGCACGGTGCCAGGTGAAGCACAGGCCTGATTCAAAAGGCAAGGAAAGCCGCGAGAGGCATGGAGACACCACGTCTCCCTCTTGCCTTCTCTGCAGCCTTGCATGGGTGACTTTTACTCAGTATTCAGTGTCGTTCTAAGTGAAGAAGAACGAAATGCCGAAGTACTAGCATAACTGTGCGAGGCCGATCGTGAGTGAAGCGTAAGAGCCACGGAAAGCACGGTCTTGCTTTGAGGCTCATATGCGCATTGTTCTCACAGCCCCAAAACACCGCACGCGCTCGTCTCATTTCACAGCTTGCTACGCGACCTTCCACCAGCGTCGCTCCCTCCCTCACCGGTGGGTCCACAGGGACACAGTGAAGGACTCCGGGTTTCTTGTCTTCTCTACCGCTCCTTCTACACCATCCTTTTCACCGTAAGTGGCTGCCTAACAGGGAAGTGACAGGAGTAAGAAAGAGGCCACCGGCTCTGGCCGCCGTGTCCCGACCACCTTTGCTTCCCTTCTGTGTCTGACGCAAGCTCTGGTTCAGAGGGAAAGCGTGGCCCTCGGGCCGTGGGCGGGCTGCGTGCTCCCCGCGACGGGACCCCTAGCTGCCTCGTCCTTGCCTCCATCTCGCGGGACCCCACGCCTGCTGCCCCTGAGCATCCTGAACCCTCCAGGTGAACGAAGGAACGGCCGAGAAATGACAGGCTCGCCCCTTGTCTCGGCCATCATCACTTACGAAGCCCAGGTTCAAAGATAAAATTATTAAGAATCTCAAGATTGCTGCAGAGCGCGGGCCCAGGGCCCCGTCACTGCCATGTCACAGCCTGCGAGGTGAGCCTGGTCCCCACGAGGGTGGGTGTCACCCACACTGGGAGGGCTGGGGAGCAGGGGGCCGGCGGGGCAGGAAGATGAGGCCCCTGGGGCGTGAGAAGCCACGTGGCACACACTCGAACACACGCACACAAACGCACGCGCACTGCCGCACACGCACACACGTGCCCACTGTGCGTACAGGCGCACACAGTGTCTGAAATCCCATCGGCACTTCCTTTCTGTGGGCTTCCCTCCTCGTTCACTCCTGATCCTACGTCCCAAAAGGATGGCGCTGGGCTCCTCCCCGGAGGGTGGAGGAGAGGTGGACCCGGAGATTCGGGTGCTGTGCAGGCCTGACCGGCCCAGAACGCGCTACTGGGCAGTTTCCATGGAGACGGGGATTCCTTCCTGGCCCCCCAGCGGCCGTGCGGCAGGCTTCTGCCTCCTTTCCGTGGACGGGGACAGTGCTCCAGGCTCAGGCATGGGGAGCCCCCCCAGGTCCCAGTCTGAGCCCCGGAAGCCCCGCCAGCCACCCTGACCACCACGTGTGCCCTGGCCGCTCCATGTGGGTGGCCCCAGGAGCCACCTGGGGGCCTGGGAAGGGCTGCCACACAGTCCCACCTTCCCCAGGACCCCTACGAATTTGGCTGGGGTGGGCTCTCTGAGGGCAGCTCTGGGCTCCCCTGGCCGCTCTGCTCAGACCAGCTGCCCAGAAGCAAACCCGAACCCCTCAGCAGCCCTTGTCCACCCCTCCGAGGCCTGCATGGGCTCCATGGCCCCCCAGCACCTCTGAGTGGCCCATGTGGGGAGCCCCGAGTGCAGCTGAGAGGGTGGCGGTCCAGGAGAGGTGGCCTCACGTCTGACTGCTGGCCCTCGTCCTGGAGTCTCGGTGACGACCCGTGGAACCTGCACGTGCACCGGGCACCTGCCATGAGCCCCCCACATGGAGGGGTTCATTCTTCAGATCCACCCCAGCCCAGCAAGGGCATCACCTGCCCAGGTGAGGACGGAAGGAAGTGGAGGGACCCAAGCTCGGCTCCTGGCGCTAGAGTGGGGAGACCGTCCGCCCTCCTGACCCTTCTGTCCCGTTCCAGAGTCACCTCATGCAGGACCCGCCCGGCCTCCCGACCAGCCAGGCCCCACCCGCCCAGCTCCCAGCTTCTTCCCAGCATGTGCAGCTGGCCATAGGATGCCTGCTGGCCTCCGGGAGCTGTGACCCCCGGGGGACACAGGAGACGGGGTGCAGGGTGGATGCCGGCTCACTCGGCCAGACAAGCACGTGGCCTTAGTGACCTGACAGGGAGCAGTGGCCCTGCCTGAACCTTCTAGAAGCTTCTTTCTTTAGGTCAGGATCACATGACCAGTCAGTGAGCAGTTGTGCAGCCTGAGGCTGGAGGCTGGGCCCAGGCTGAGGAGCCCACACGCCCGACAGGCTCAGGAGGCGGGAGCCACCTGCTCAGAGCACAGCCTGCGGGCGGTCGAGCACTGAACGTTGGCAAAGGTCACGCGGCTTCGGGGCTCCAGCAGACACAGGGTATCCGGGGTTCCAGGCCAGTCACTGGACGCCAGCTCAGACCTGGCCTCTGGCCCAGCGCCCCCTGCACCTGCTGCAAACAACCCCCAGACCCTGAGAGGCCTGGTTCTCTGTCTCCAGCCCCGACTCTGCCCCTAGCACGACTGTATCTTGGCGGTTTGCGATTTTGCCCTAAAAGGATTAAGAAAACAAGAAAGCAGAAGGCAGGACCCTCCAGCCCCTCTGTGGAGCCTGCGCTTAACTCTGTGGAGCCTGCGCTCAGTTGAGGATGCGTCTATTTATTTCCTCCCCTCAGTGGTCCAGAACATGAAATAGTTATTTTTCTTGTTGCGCCTCTGCACTCAAACAGCCTCAGACCCACTCCCTGCAGGACCAGAGAGGAAACTGTCAGTAACTCAAATGAGGGCGCAGACCACATGGGCTGGAAGCTCCAGTGGAGCCCAGGCTGGGGCTTCCGTGGAGGGACGCATGCCCCCAGGCAGCTCCTGTCCCCGGCCGGGGGGCAGCCCCACACACTGAGCTCGTGGACCTGCCCTTGGTGGTGCCGTGTCCAGTGGAGCTCGTGGGGGGACCTAAACGCACCCCGCGGCCCAGCGGTCCGGCCCAGCGGGGAGGTGGGGCGTGCAGGCACGTCTTTGAGCTTGAACTGCAGAAAAAGATGGGAAAGGCCTGGGGGGTCTGAAGCGTCTGGATCCTCCCCCAGGGAGGGCAGAAGTCATCACAGGCAGAGAAACAGCCCTGTGTCTCCACGGGGCTCTGCTAGCACCTCCCGGCTCATAAGTAGGGCAGCTGCTTCTGTGGAACATGGTTCCCCCACTTATTCTGAGAGTCGAGCTTCTTAAAACAGAAGTCATTTTTGAAAGGAGGGCACCCCAGCTCCCTGGAGCTGCACGCAGGGCAGCTGGGGGAGCACGGCCTGTTAGGGGCAAAGCAGGGGAGGGGATGTCTCCCGGTCTCCCACCCCCCAGGGCGAGGCTGGAAGGAGCCCCCGCAGGCCTGGCCAGCCCTGCCAGGCCCCTGCGTCTGTGGCGCCTACACCTGCGCATTGGGAGGCGTCCGAGGCCCTTGGAATCGGGGGCGCCCGGAGCAGAAATCCTGGGGGAGGGGCCGTGGGAGATGCAGGGGTGCCTCTCACGTTCCAGACGTTTGGAGGGAGGGAGGGGCGAAGTGCCCAACCCCCTCCCCATCAGAGGACTCAGCACAGGAGAGGAGGGAGGAGAAAAACGGGAATCCTACTGTCAGTAACGTCACACCTTAATATTGTGGCACATTAGGGCAATCTGGTGGCTGCGCCCCCGGAAAGTGGTACCTGTGCTGTCACTGGGCACCGCCTGATGCCCCCTACACACCCTGCCGCCGCCAGCACCCCCTGCTGACTGTAAGCCCAATTCAAGGGCATCGAATTAACTCCACCCGTCTCCACTCAGCAGACCAGCCACAGGACCCTCTTTGTCTCTCTGTTAAAAGGAGGGGGGGGCTTCCCTGGTGGCGCAGTGGTTGAGAGTCCGCCTGCCGATGCAGGGGACATGGGTTCATGCCCCGGTCCGGGAAGATCCCACATGCCGCGGAGCGGCTGGGCCCGTGAGCCATGGCCGCTGAGCCTGCGCATCCAGAGCCTGTGCTCCGCAACGGGAGAGGCCACAACAGTGAGAGGCCCGCGTACCGCAAAAAAAAAAAGGGGGGGGGGAGCACCCACCTGCACAAACTCGCGTCAGGAAGTTAGGAAAAGCAGGAGAACTTGACTTCCTTCCCCCCAAAATGACTCTTCTGACTGAAAGGGGAAACAGTGCAATAAATGAGGGGGTCCATTGACATCGCCAAAGAGTGGCCACAGGTAAATTACCACATTGATAAGGTGCTGAGCCTGGGACTCTGGATGGAGGACAGGTCTGAGCCCAGCTAGGTTTGTGATAAGGAAGACCCTTGTGGTCTATTACAAGTTCATCACTAAAGGGATGTTGCCTATAAGCCTAAATTACACTTAGTGGCCCATCTCTGAGGAACCTGCCTCCCAGGTAATGAGCATTCAGCTAAAATATCTTTGTTTAGCTCCCAGGAAACATCTTGCCCAGGCCCACCTGTGAATGGCTGCAGGAAGGAAGGAATTAACACATCCGCTCCGGAGGCTGACCGGAAGCAGGACATGTCTGACTTTACTCCCTCCCCTTTTAGTGTAGAGGGAGCCTGAATCCTAACTCAGGCGAGAGGGTTCTTTGGGACATGAGTCCACCCTCTTCTCCGTCTGCTGGCTTCGAATCAAGTCACTATTCCTGGTCCCAACAACTAGTCTCTCGATTTATCGGCCTGTCGTGCGGCCAGAAGTAGGACCTTGGACGCAGCAACAATTTCAGTTTACTTTTAGGTGAAAATGTTGAGGCTGCCCACAAGGTAAGTTGTCCAGACACAAGAACCCACATGTTGTGTGATTCCACCTCCATGAAATGTCCAAACCAGGCACAAGTTGTCAGTGGTGGCCGGGGGCGGGGAGGGGCTTCCTTCTGGGTGACGAGGGTGTTCTGGAGTTAGAGGGTGGCGACGATTCCACAGTGTTGTGCATGTGCTAAATGCCGATGAATTGCACACTCTAAAGGATGAAATGTACAGAGTGTGCGTCATATTCCAATACAGCTGCTCCCGAAAAGGAAACCCCAGCCACGTGGTGCAGGCAGGACCGAGGCAAGGGGGCAGCATCCCCGGCTCCCAGCAGGCACCGTCCCACCAGGGTCGTGAGGTCGGCTGTGCTCCACTTGGGGGGACACTCTGGGGACACAGGCTGTGTGGGGGGCTGACTCTTTCCTGCTGTGCATTAAATAGATTCCACTGACATCACCGCTCGGGAGGCAGCTGCAGGCGGAAACTCCTGGACAAATTCTAACCAGGCCTCCTGAGCTCCCTTTCGGATGAGCCTCCACCCTGGCTTCTGGGTCCCCCTCATAGAGTCCAGTTCTGGCGAGACCCCTGCTAAGTCCGCTTAACCAGAACCCCCAACCCGGCCTCAGGGGCAAGGGACCCGGGCAGTCACTCCAAGTCCCGAGCTCAGACATATTGATGATTAAGGCTCTGTAGCTTCCATCTGGGACTCAACTTTTGAACAAGGGCCCTGCGTTGTCATTTTGTGCTGGAGCACATACATTCTGGGCTGGTCCTGCATCCCCCGTTGGGGGAGATAAAGGCTGACCACATTCCCGGCTTCCTGGTGTGTCTGGAGTGAAGGCCAGTGGATCCTCGCCCTGCCAGCCCCCAGAAAGCCACAGCCGCCAGGAGGGACAGCTCTGGGGATGGGGCAGGTCAAGGCCGGCTAATCCCCGGGGGTAGGACCCCAGGGGTCCCGGGCTCTGCCATCCACTGCTCTCAGCATCTGAGCCCCAATGACCAGCAAGGGGCCAGCGCACGTGGAAGGCGGGACGGAGGGGGCTGGCACATGTGGAGTGAGTGAACGAGGCGGGGGCTCGGGTGAATTCGAGAAAAGAAACCACAGGGACAGGGGCTTCCCTGGAGGTCCAGGGGCTAAGACTCCGCACTCCCAATTCCGGGGACCCGGGTTTGATCCCTGGTCAGGGAACTAGATCCCACATGCTTCAACTAAGAAGTCCGCGTGCCGCAGCTAAGGATCCTGCGTGCTGCAACTAAGACTCGGCACAGCCAAAATAAATAAATAAATAAATATTTAAAAAAAAAAAAAAAGAAAGAAAGAAACCACAGAGACAGCCAGGGAGGGAGACGGCAGGAGGGTAAACTGTCCGTGCCCCACGTGGTTCTGGCCTCCCTGTTACGAGCTGAATCGTGTCCCCCCAGATTCGTCTGCTGAAGCCCCAACCACCAGGACCTCGGAATAGGACCTTATTTGGAAATAACCCAGAGGCCACTGCAGATGCAAATAGTTCAGGTGAGGTCCTTAGGGTGGCCCTGATCCGACCTGGCTGGTGTCCTTAGAAGAAGGGGACATTGGGACACAGCCACGATCATGGGGGGACAGACGCAGGGATGGGGTGAGGTGTCCACAAGCCCAGGGCACCGAGGAAGGCCGGCACCACCAGAGGCTGGGAGAGCCGGGACAGACGGTCCCCCAGACCCTCAGACCCAGAAGGACCAGCTTTGCCACACCTTGACCTCCGATGTTGGCCTCCAGAACCAGGAGAGAATGGATTTCTGCCGTGTGAGCCCCGCCACAGCGTGTGCGCTCTGACAGCGGCCCCGGCTGGTCCTGGGGGAGGCGGACGCGCCCGAAGAGGCCGGGACTCCCTGCGCTGATGGTCACCGCCTCGCCGTGTGCAGCCCTCCCCCCACCCCCGTGCGGATGGAGGGCCTCTTCTCGCGGCTCCCGAGGGTCCAGTGCCCAGCAGACCAGGCCTTCGTGGCTCCCTGGGTCTCCCTCCTGGTGTCACTCAGAAGCTGCTGGGATGGCGGCGGCCGGGCCGCCCACCCAGTTCCTCCAGCTCCCCGGGACCCCCGGCCGGCCCCACCCTCTCGAGGCCCACGGGGCCAGTATGTCGCTTCCCGAGCCATGGAGCCCCACGGTGAGCGTGTGTGCACACGGCAGAGAACAGCAGGGATGGACACAGAAACGGCAGCTTCCGAAGAGGCCTGAATCCCAGCCACAAGCATCTATCGGCTCAGAGGAGCGAGCTCGGCACCTCGGTCAGCTAAGCGCCCGCTGTTCCGAGCTTTCATCCTCACGGAGTCCTGGTCGTGGCGGTGGATGTGAGATCGCGCCCGCCTCGCGTGTGGACACGGCAGGGCCGCCCCCAGGCCCCCAGCCTCTGACCAGCCTGGGGAGCGTCTCGGCACTGGGAGGAATCTGGTTTCTCAGACATGAGAGCCTGGGGCTCTCAGGAATTCCGTGTTTTCCCCAATGTTGACCGTTTTCATCATCAAAATAGTTCAGTTGTTTACTCGGGTCCTTTCTTCCTCCACTTTCCTCCTCGCTCTGTGCTGCGCTCAGCCCTCGACGGGAAAGAAAACTTTGGAGTACGTGAAATATGATGGGCTCAATGCCACCCTCCACCCCATCACCCCCTCCCATCAGCAATCCGACTGGAGAAATCACAGCAGGACCCCCTCCAGGGGCTTCAGAGAAACTGCTGGAAATGAAGGGGCCCCGAGAGAAAGTGGACAGAGTCGCTGACGCGTCAGCACGACCTCTGCTCACGGCAGGGCCTGGCTCCAGTGACACCGACCCCACACCGCCGCTGGCGCTCCAACAGCCCGGGTCCCAGGGTGCATTCCCAGGGACCAGCGACCCCACAGCGATGGACCCAAAGCCATTTCTATCTCGTCAGGAGATGCTGTGTGCGTGTGCACGCGCGTGCGCACGTGTATGTAGGGTGGCGGCATTTTTTGCTAATTAACATTTTTATGCTGAAATCTCTAATTTTCACATTGTTCTAGAGTCTACTTTGTGTGGAAAATGTGAAATAATTCTGAGCTCCCACCCTGTTTTTAAAAGTCGCTCACATTTGACTAATTTCAAAACCTGGGGCCAGGTCAGCTGCAACTGTCGCCCGTCCCCACCAGGTGGCGCCACCATGATGAGCTGCTTACTCGGGCCACAAACGTGGATGCCGGTAGTGGGGCTGGTCCCAGCCGGGCCAGGGGGCATCTGGCCACATCTCCTTCGGGTCGGCACCCACGGCTGCGGGCACTCTGCTGTTGACACGCGTTGGAAGGTTCCGGTCGCCTCCGGGGCACACAGCCCTCGTTCCCTCCCTGCCGCCCATTCCCCTTAATTAAGCAGAACGTGGGGCGACACTGTCCCTTTCACTAGGGTGCACCCGGGAAGGCGCAGGCACAACGGAGAAGTCCCAAGTGCCAGCTGGGCTGGGGCAAAAGGGATGGCGCTGAGTCCGATGCTGAGCAGACCCAAGTCCAAGCCCTCCTGACGAAGGCAGGAGGCTGGGGAGACTGTGCCTCTCTGGGAACCAGAAGTGACGGGCGGGCAGGGCCCTGTGCAAGCCGAGGGGTAAGACCAAGGGGCTGGGTCTGCCCAGCTCTGGCCCCCAGGGAGAGTGATGGGGGAGAGGGCTGGCAGCTCACAGCACCAGCGCGGGCCAGTTCCCAGCAGGACAGCAGCCCTCTGCTCAAACAGGACACCACCCAACGCAACCTCCTCCAGGAAGCCTTCCTGGAACCAGCCCAGCTACGTGACTCCCCATCTTCCCACTCCCCTCCCCTGGGCCTGGGTCCTGCCGCTTTCCAGACTGGCTTGGGGGGTCTGCAGGGTATGACGGAGGGAGAGGGGGAACCCACAGGAGACGATCAGTCTAGGTTGGGGGCGGCTCTAGGGACTGGGCTGCCTGGGCAGAGGCCAGGTGCTGGCACTCGCTGGACTAGACGGAGCTCGGTCTCATGTGGGAGGTGGAGGGGCGGGTTCTGATGGCTGGGTGCCCATCCCTGGAGATGGGGAGAGTCAGCCACCCAAACCGCAAGGACCAAGAGTAGGGAATGAGACTCTGGATAGAATGTTCAGGCTGAGCGAGCAGCTGCTAGAAGGGAAACGAAGCGCCTGCTTCCCCTGGGGCTGCTGAGCTGGTAGGACGCTAGCCTGCAGCTCCTGACACTCTGGGGGGCCCACCTGCCCGAGAGCAAAGTCAGCACAGAACAAGCCGAGCTGAGAGACGGGGACGAGTCCTCGTGCCGTCATCAGGGCACCTAGACCCAGCTGTGCCTGAAGCCATCCTCGGTTCACAGAGCTGAAAACTCCAGAGGCCCCTGTCTTCTTAAACCACTTGGAATTAGTCAGGATTCCTTCCATCAAAAGTGACTGGATTCCAGCAGGTGGTGACTTAAAGAGAAGCCAGACGGTCACAGAGTCAGTACCAGGAAGCTAAGGTGTCGGCTGAGTCAGTGCCCTACACACAGATCTCTGGACCCCAGCGCCCCGTGCTGCTCACACTCTGTTGCTTGGACGCCCCCTTCCCACCCCCCACGGAAACGGTGGAGGGGCGGTGGGTCATGTCAGAGGCTGTGCCTCGTGTCTGTGGGTCTGGAAGGAGGAGAAGGCCCCACTCCCACCTGCCTCGCCATGATAAATGGCAAACACCCACTTAAGGAAGCAGGGGGCCAGGCCGTACGGGCTCCCTGCCCCCTGTCACGGGCGATCCCCCTCCTGACCCCAAGACTCCAGCCAACAAGCTTGCTCCAACAAACACCATTCGTTTGCTTTTTTTTTTTTGCGGTACGCGGGCCTCTCACTGTCGTGGCCTCTCCCGTTGTGGAGCACAGGCTCCGGACGCGCAGGCTCAGCAGCCATGGCTCAAGGGTCCAGCCGCTCCGTGGCATGTGGGATCCTCCCGGACCGGGGCACAAACCCGTGTCCCCTGCATTGGCAGGCAGACTCCCAACCACTGCGCCACCAGGGAAGCCCCATTTGCTTTTAATTGTGCCGTAAGTAATTGTTTAGGGGGCTGAAGATCTCCTTTTTAAATTTTCTATGTATTAATATTTAATCTTAACGAAGTACAGAATCGTTTGTGCAATAACGTGGGAGCCATGGAAGGAGGAATCAGCCACTGACACGTCACCAGGGTCCCCGGGCTGCTGCAGGCGTCACGCCTCCACACGCACTGCAGGCCCCTGGGTGCTGCGGCCAGAAGGGCTGCCGGGGAGCAATGCAGCCAGGGCAGCTCCGGGTTCAGGCCAGGGCCCAGGCCAGGGTCCTGGGCCATGTGTGATGTGTGGAAGGGGACATTTGGGGGAGACCGGCTCCTCTCCTCCTGCCTTCAGAGGGTCCAGGCATGCAGGTCTCCACATCCTCGCAGACCCCTCGTCCATCCAGGCTGCCCTCACACCTGCTGGAGGCCCTGACGCAGACAGCTGCGGCCACGTCCATCCAGCACTCGCCCACGTGAGACACAGGACATGGAGATGGGGGGAGGGGGCAGAGCCAGATGGGCCTCAAGTCCCCCAGGTGAGAGTGCAGCACCCCCGCCCAGGACCCTGCACCCTCCCAGCCGGGGTTTCAAGCCCAGGGCGCCCCTGATCCCGCTCTGTAGCCAGAGAGAGGCCAGTACAAGCTCGGGCTCTGCCCCTGAGGGCCGTGTGACCCGGGCCACGCCGACCCTGCTGTAGAGCAGGAGGAAAGAGGGCGCTGGCGCCTGGCAAGGAGCACAGTGTCGGCAGAACCTGCCCCTCCGCTGTTCAATAAACATCAAAGCCTCAGAAGCCCTGGGTTCCAGGTGACGGGGAGAAGAAGACCCCCGAGAACCCAAGGTCAATCCAGAGACGAGAAATACAGCCGACGCACAGAGACGGAATGGACACGGGGAGAAGAAGACACCCGAGAACCCAAGGTCAATCCAGAGACGAGAAATACAGCCGACGCACAGAGACGGAATGGACACGGGGAGAAGAAGACCCCGAGAACCCAAGGTCAATCCAGAGACGAGAAATACAGCCGACGCACAGAGACGGAATGGACACGGGGAGAAGAAGACCCCCGAGAACCCAAGGTCAATCCAGAGACGAGAAATACAGCCGACGCACAGAGACGGAATGGACACGGGGAGAAGAAGACCCCGAGAACCCAAGGTCAATCCAGAGACGAGAAATACAGCCGACGCACAGAGACGGAATGGACACGGGGAGAAGAAGACCCCCGAGAACCCAAGGTCAATCCAGAGACGAGAAATACAGCCGACGCACAGAGACGGAATGGACACGGGGAGAAGAAGACCCCCGAGAACCCAAGGTCAATCCAGAGACGAGAAATACAGCCGACGCACAGAGACGGAATGGACACGGGGAGAAGAAGACCCCCGAGAACCCAAGGTCAATCCAGAGACGAGAAATACAGCCGACGCACAGAGACGGAATGGACACGGGGAGAAGAAGACCCCCGAGAACCCAAGGTCAATCCAGAGACGAGAAATACAGCCGACGCAAAGAGACGGAATGGACACGGGGAGAAGAAGACCCCGAGAACCCAAGGTCAATCCAGAGATGAGAAATACAGCCGACGCAAAGAGACAGAATGGACACGGGGAGAAGAAGACCTCTGAAAACCCAAAGTCAATCCAGAGATGAAAAATACAACTGAGGCAAAGAGACAGGATGGACAGAAGTAACAGATGAGACTTTGCAAGAAAACAAGTCAATTTGAAGACAGCAATATTAATACCCAAAAGGAAGCCCGCAGAAGAAAAAAATATCAAAAAAAAAAAGAGCAGAATGTCAGCGGCATGGGGGCAATATTAGGGTGGGTGGTGGAGGGACAGAAAAGTGGACCCTAAAGCGTGATGGTCAATTTTCCAAATCTGTTGGAAATCCAGAGATTGAAGAAGCTTGCCGAACCCCAAGCCAAATTAACGTAAGAAACCACCACAAGCCTAACAAAACCGTCAAACACCAGTGAGGAAGGAAACTCTGAAGCCATCAAAGAAAACAGACAAATGACATAGAGACGGACAGGCGTCTGAGTTAGAGCAGGATTCCCGTGGAACCACACAGGTTAGAAGACTCAGAGGTGACGTACTGCAAGTGCTGACAGAAGGAGGAAATCGATCCAGCTAACCGCTCCGTCCAGTGAAAACATCCTCGCCATGAAGTTCCTCTAAACCGACGCACGAAAAGTCAGCCCCAGGGCACGCACAGGACACAGGAAAGTTCTTCAGGCAGAAGGAGGGTGACGTCGGATGGGTCTACACAAAAGAAAGTGGGCCAGATGTGGGAAAGCCGTGGATCAATAGAAAAACTGTTACAATCATTTTTGATTTTTCAAAGGTAATGGACGGTTGAAGGCAAAAATATTAATCACGCGCTGTGGGGATTATAACCTCTGTAGATGGGTAAAATGCACGACAGGCGTAGCACAAAGGCTGAGGGTGGTAAGTGTGTACAGTCGTGCATACATGACGGGCACACGGCTGGTCAAAGACCGCGGGGCCGTTTGCAGACTTGCGTCCTACACCTGCCGGGTGTGAAGGATCAACCCCTGAGGATGTGAAACGCGGAGGAGAATCTCAGAAGCCAACAGTAAAGGTAGAAAGGGAATCACCTGAAAACTCAATCCAAAGTGACGCAGGAAAAGAGGGGAAGAAGAAACAAGAAGAGACGGGACAGACAGCCAGCAAAACTTGTAGGAGAGGCGGATTTTCAAAAGCGAAAAGCATTGAAGAGAAAAAGACGTAAATAAACACAGAGACCCCGAAAGCGCCTCAGTACATGGAAAACAGGCCATTCAACACCGTCGAGACAAACTGCGCTGGGCTTCATCAGGTGAAGCCCTGCCCGCAGAGGACCCCGGGGGACACCCGCCAAACTCCACAGATGATGGGGCTCACGGGCCAGAGCTGGATGGACACACGGACAGACAGACTTTCCTCAGCACCGCCGACTGGCAACGGCCCACGTCCAGGCATCCACACGGGGTCTAATGCGAATATGGCAGCCAGGACACAGCCCGCGGCCACGAGTCACCCACGCAGCTGTGGGCAGGGAGCTCAGACCGACGGAGACGCAGGACTGCGTGTCTGGGGAGGGGGGGGCGTCCGATGCCAGGACAGCGCCCAGGGCACACACGCCCCAGGACGTCATGACCACTAGCCCAGTGTCGGGTCCCTTCACCTGGACACGCACCACGCGTCAGGGCTCAGAAGTGGTGCGTCCAGGCTGAGGGGCAAGGAGAGGGGGACCCCCAGGGTGGGAGACCGACCTCCACAGTCTCTCCAGGCGACCTCTCGGCCTCACTACCCCACTTTGCGGAAGGGGAAATGGCTGGCCTCCCACTCAGGAGGCCCGTGGAAGAGCAGGGCCTGCTGGACGGCCAGCTCCACACGGCGGTCATCCCAGCGGGGCTGACCTGCCGGAGTGCGCGGGGCGGGTGGCACAAATGGGACCCTCCCCAGACTCGCCTAAGCCCACAGCGCCCGAGAGGCAGGTGCCACAGCTGGGCCTCGGTTTACCCATTTTACAGGTGAGGACAGAGTTGGGGGTACAGGGTGGGCTGCCAGCAGCCTGGCTCCGGGACCTGGGCCCTGAGCACCGTCCATCTGTGCCTGACGCTGACTCCAGCCCCTCCCTGGGGCTGGACCCACCTCCCTTCCGGCACCAGGCAAGCATCACACAAACGCCCGCCCCCAGCCCGCTCCACTGCCCTCCCAGCTCAGTGGTGCCCAGACCTGCTGCTGGTGTCCGCAGCACCCCCTCCAGAGCTCACCCTGACCCGAGGCTGCTGCCTCCAGAGCAGGACGGTGGGGCTGGGGGTCAGAGGTGGGACAGCAGGCACCCGTCCCCCCCTTCTGAGCCACTGTGCAGAGCCCAGCACTGGCCGCCCTCCTGGCTACACCCCCATTACTCCAGAGGGTCCAGGGCCTGAGGTCTGGCCCAAGGGCACCCAAGGCCACACTCGGACACCAGCATCCTGCTGCCCCCAAGCCTCCCCCGGACTCGGCCACGCAAACCCCGGGCCTTGCTGCCCCCTGGAGGCCAGGAGGCAGATGGCCCCTAAGGGGCGGCCCTCCTCCGCCTTCCCCAAGTCAGAGGAGCTGGGTGGGGGCAGGGGTCTTGCCCTGGGCACCCAAGCTGTCCCCTAGCCGGCACCACGAGACCTCCCCTGGGCAGCCCCCCTGCCCACGCAGAGCCCGCCACTCACACCCACACCTATTAAGTGCTCAGCAGGGGCTCAGGGCCCCTCGGGGGACCTCAGGGAGGCCCGGGCGGGTGGGCGAGGCTCAGCACAGCTAAGCTGGCGGACAGGGGGCGGGGAGGGACACGGGCCTGCGGGAGGCCTCTGCATTTTGTTGATTTCCCATCAGGGGTCCTGGCCTGTGACTTTCTTCTCTCCTGTCCTTGTCTGGCTTTGGTACCAGAGCAATGCTGGCCTCGTAAAGTGAGTTTGGAAGTGTTCCTTCCTCTTCAAGTTTTTGTAAGATTTTGGGAAGTCGTGTTAATTCCTCTTTAAATGTTTGGTAAAATTCACCAGAGAAACCATGGGCCTGGGCTCTTCCGTGTTGGGAGGGTTTTAATTACTGATTCAATCTCCTTACTGGTGACTGGTTTGCTCAGAGTTTCTGTTTGTTCATAATTCAGTGCCGGCAGGTTGCGTGTCTCTTGGAACTTACCGATTTCTTCAGATTTGTGCAACGCACGGTGTCTTGTCCACAGCAGCCCCTCCCGGTCCTCCGTGCTCCTGTGGCACCAGCTAGAAAGCACGCAGATGTTTATAGCAACTTCACTCACAAGTGCCAACCGCTAACAGAAGAAACAGACGATATTTGTAAGTGTGTGGACATGGTTAACAATGCACTCAATACATTTGATCACATTAATTTGTTTAATATTTATTTATTTTGGCCGTGCCGGGTCTTAGTTGAGGCACGCGGGATCTTCATTGTGGCACGCAGGATTTTTTAGTTGCGACATATGGGATCTAGTTCCCCAACCAGGGACCGAACCCAGGCCCCCTGCGTTGGGAGCGCGGAGTCTTAACCACTGTGCCACCAGGGAAACCCCAAGCAAATTAATTTATAAAGAACACCACACTCCCCAAAAAAGTTCACAAAAATTGAGCAGATAAGTCACAGAGGCTTGGGGTGAGGGAGAAACAGGTGGGGAACAGGAGATTTTTGGGGCCATGAAACTATTCTGTATGGTGGACACATGTCATTATACCTTTGTAAAAACCTGTAGAGTACAACACAAAGGGTGAACCGTAACGTAGACTATGGATTTTAGGTAATAATGATGTATCTGTTGGTTCATCAGTTGTAACAAACGTAGCAACCAGTGCAAGATGTTAATAATAAGGGACACTGAGGGTGGGGTGGGGGAAGGGGTGTGTGGGAACTGTGTACTTTCCCATCCATTCTTCTGTAAACTTTAAAACTACTCTTTAGGGACTTCCCTGGGGGTCCAGTGGGTAAGACTCTGAGCTCCCAATGCAGGGGGCCCGGGTTCGATCCCTGGTCGGGGAACTAGATCCCACATGCATGCCGCAACTAAAAGTCCACATGCCACAACTAAGACCCGGCGCAGCCTAAATAAATAAATAAATCTACTCTTTTAAAAAAAGTGTATAAAAATCTTTGATTGACCATACGCTGAGTCTAAACCAAGTTTGAACAAAGAAAATAAGTAACCGTATTAATGTCTTTGGGGAACAAATTTTTCAGATGAATCTTAACGTGCCCAGTAGAAGGGCTTTATGGGTGGTGTCAGTTTTTCCTCGCCATCTGTCAATTTTTGTCTGATATATTCAATAGCACAGTAAAAGACTTTATCACGGCTCTTTCAGCATCTATCAGACAAATACACACACACACACAAAGAATTTGAACAACACAGTATGCTTGATTGAATATATATATATAAAATTTCAACTATGCCCAATAAAATTCCCATCCCCTATTATATATGAGCCATGTTCACTGACCACGATGAGATAAGATTAGAAATCAACAAGAGAGCAAAATCAAAAAGTATTTATACATCTGGATATCTCACCCGAGATTTACTTACAAAATGTAGACTAGCTTTCCTGTGAGAAAATCTTCTAACAGACGCTGCTTCAGAGGAATTCAAAGGCTCCGGGTCTGAACCTGGAGAAGCAGGCAGTGTTCATGAGCCTGGACTGAATGTCACGAGGCTTTTGGCCAAGCTTGTCGCTCCTAATAAACCATGGTGGAGGCGTACCTTGTCCAGCTGGGGGAGGGCGTCAGGAGGGCTTCCGGGAAGAGAGGTGCGTTCAGCCCTGGGGAATGGGCAGGGGTGTTCCAGGTGGGCAGATGGCCAAAGTCAAAGTACAGAAACCAGAAACATCCCACATCACTGGCGCCAGCGTAGCCCACCTGGCTGGTGCCGGGGGCAACACGGGACGTGGCTCACGCGTGGGGATGGGCAGGACCTGGAATGCCCCAAGGAGCAGGGCTCTATCCTGCCGGTGACTGGGAGCTACCAGGCATCTTAAGTGGAAGGAGATCAGGTCAGCCGGGAATCTATGTACTGATGGAGAAAGGGGGGCAGAGAACACGCAAGGAAGGGCAGAGCTGAAGCCACCTGCGTCAGAACCCCGGGGGCCCCCTGCTTCCTCCCCGAGTTTTCGCGCGGACTCAGCAGCTCTCTTTTTATTACTCCAGGTCAACGCTGTGCCACTAACCAAGGCGTCTGTTTGGGGAGGTAAATTCAGGCTGACGCGTTCTGGGCATCCGCCCTGCACGCCCGGCAGGGCCACCTCTGAGGCGATCTGAAGGTCCAGTTGGTGGGACGTGATCTGAGTCTTGAGCAACTCCCGGGAGACGGTCAGTACCAGGGGACTGTCTCCTCTATACCCCACGCAGAGGCCACAAGCCCGCAGCTCATAGGGCGTTAAAACCTCCTCTCCTGCGATGTGGATGGACCTGGGAAACACGCTCAGTGAGAGAAGCCAGTCACAAAAGGCCACATAGCGTATGAGTCCATTTACACGAAACGTCCAGAGCAGGCAAATCCATAGAGACAGAAAGCACGTTGCTGGTTGCCATGGGCTTCATTTGCAAAGGGAGGAACGGGAGTGATAGGTAATGGATACGAGTCTTTTGGGGATGACGAACGTGCCCTGGAATAGACTGTCATGATGGACACTGTGAATGACACTGTGAATAAACTAAAAACCTTGAATCTTAAACTTGAAGTGGGGGGAAGTGTATAGTACGCAAATTATATCTCAGTAAAGCTGGGTTTTTTTTTTAAATTTCTTTTCATCACCCTGGACTAACCTGGCACGGTGTCCGCTAGTGGCGTGGGGGGAATAAGGGAGGGGGGAGGGAGGGCTTTGTAAACTGTCAAGTCCTGTCAAAATGCAGGAGGTGGTGGTTTTGTGGGGTTTCTAAAAACAACTTGAACAAAAACAGGTTCTTGTAAGTGGATTGGGGGCCATCTTTACCTTCCCCCCAGGGGGACATGGAGACTGCAGACGGTCAGAGGCCAGAGCTGCCAACCAGAGGTTCTGAGGCGCAGCTCGGGGGACTTAAAGGACAATTACCAAGTGCTACCCAGAGGCACTTGGTGAGAGGTACACGGAGACACAAGCCCCTAAAATGAGCCTCGGGACTGGCGCTCCATCACCAGAGACCCATGGAAGCAATGGGGGCAGGGGCGGAGTCTCAGCTGAGACGCAGGACCAAGGCTGCCCCAAAGGAGCCTCCGTTGAGCCTCTTCCCTGCCTGGCGAGGCCCGAGGCTGTCTTGGCTGCCCCAACCTGCTGCCCTCGGCCTGCCCCCGGAGACCTCCCCCCGGAGACCTCCCCCCGGAGGAACGTCCACACCAAACGGCAAAGAGCCGTGACCGCGTTTAGCCTTCTGCACTTAGGAAATAGCGCAGAAAAAAAATCACAACCCAAAAGCAAGTGTGGGGCTGCAAAACAAAACCAATAAAAACACGAAGAGGTTTGAAATCAATATTCCTGGGGTGTCTTCCAGCCCAGGAACGGCCATGGGGCTTCTTAACGTTAAAGCAAGCTGCTTGTCAGTGACGACTGCAATGAAACTGTTGAAACATCAGAAATTATACAAGGAATGAGGAATACCCTCTGAACAGGTGGCGGGAAGTTGAGCGGGGTTCTCATGCCCAGGTGTGGAAAGCGGCATCTTCCACCCCAAGGCTGGCGTGGCCCCCAAAGAGGCCAGTGGGTCTGCGTCCAGCAGCCATGCTTGGGTGCCTTGTCTTTTACCTGATTCTGGTGAAGCGCTGGCCTCTGGAGCCCCCGCCTCCGAATTCAGGGAGGGGGGCTTCTCGCTGTGCCCCGCTCTCCCCGTTGTGGACAGGAGGTGAGGCTTGTGTGGACAGGGTCCGGGAGGGCCTGAGAACGAGTATTAACCAGCAGGGCCAGCGGGTGGAGCGCAATCTCCCAGGTGGCCAGCAGGTGGCAGCGTCTGACCAAAAACCATGCCTCTCCCGGCGCTTTCAAGATTTGCGGCCGAGCATCGCCCGGATTGGGCCCTCCGGGGAGGCTGCTTGAGGGTCTGGGACCCCAGAGGAAGGCCCGCGCCCCCCACCCCGCCTCCAGCCCTTCTCTGAGCTGCTGAAGTTCAGAAACTGGCCCAGAGCCCTCGCTTCCCGGACTGGAGTGTAGACATCCCAAAGGCCAGGCTGGACCCCAGACTGACACTGTCAGACCCCTCTGGCCCGGGCCCAACGTCGGATTTAATTTAATCTCCCAGCGATGCTGACCTGCAGCCACAGCAGGGGCTCTACTCCAGCCCCTCTTCTGAAAGCCAATATCCTGGGTGCCTGTGGCTTCAATTACTGAATGCTCTGACGACGTTTCCATGTCCCCGTGAGGGCCTGCCAGACACCCCTTGGGTGGTTCAAACGCCCTCACACTCAATCTGTCCACAGCACACCCGCCCCCTCAACCCTCCCGCCCTCCAGCCCTGAGTCCCAGAGGTAGGAGGTCATTGGCCCCCATCAGGCCACACCGCTCGTGTCGGCCGCGGCGGTAACAGTGGAGCTGGCCCACCTCTCTCCACGTCCCCTGTCACCTCTGGCAGCTCTGCCAGGCCTGGAGGGACAGCCAGGAGGAAGTGCCCCATACCCCCTGACGACAGCGGGAGCAGTGATCTGCAGAAAACGCTTCCTTGAGCTCCTACGGTGGCGGCCTCAGCCCTCCCAGCAAAGACCGAACTCCCCACCAGACTGGCCGCCCCTTGGTCTCTGGGCCCCACCCTGGCCCCCTGCTGCCCCCTCCAATGTGCCACGCCCCTTCCAACAGCCTGTAAGCCCCCTGCCCCCCAGGGTGCTCCCCCACCCCAGGTGCTTGGCCTGACACCCACTCACCCTTCAGACCATGGCCCAAACACCATGGCGGCCTGTCCATGCTGAGCTGTCCCCACCGCCCTGCCCGTGCCTGACCTCAGCCCAGGAGGCAGTGCAGGGGCTCCTTGGAGAGCCCCCCCAGACCCTTCTTGTCCCTGAGCCCACCTTCAGCCCCAGACGGGACAGGCCCCCCTCCCCTCATCCATCCGCAGGGCCCAGAGCACAGCGACTCTGGTGTTTCCCGCGACTGATGACCCACGTGTTTGTGCCTGTCTCCTCCCACCCAGCATGGAAGCCCTTGAGAGCCAGGATCCCCATCACTGCTGGATTTCCAGAACCTTCCAGAGCGCACACAGCTCTCAGCCATTCGCTGCACAAGAGCACCTGCACCTGCTCACGTTCCCCGAGCACTCGACAACACCGAGATCATCTCTGTTACTCCTCTCCCTGGGAAACCTGGAGAACAGAGAGGTTAAGCTACTCTGTCAAGGTCACACAGGAGGGCCTGGTGAGTGGTTCCCAGGCAGTACTGAGCTGGAGGCCAGGGGGACACCATCTCTTGACTGAGTGGGAAGCAACCACCACCCGCCAACTCCACAAGACCTCCAGGCACCTTCCCACCTGGAGAAAGTCTGGGGTCCTTCATCTCTCATTGGAAAGATTGAAAAGGTGAGCCCCGCGGCTGGCAGGATTCCCCCAGATGGGGCTCAATCCGCGAGGAGGAGGCACCTCTGGAAACTCCGCCGAAGCCCTGCAGCCAGTGTGCGCTCCCTGCACTTAGAATGTGGAGAAAGGTCAGGTGGCGCTGCGCTGGCCGTGCACAAAACCGGGACCCAGGTTTGAAAAAGGAACCAGGCTGCTCTCAGCTTCCTACCCTCCCGGGGTTTTTCAACCTGTATTAGAAACTCCATCATTACCCCACCCCTCCCAAACCTTCCGACAGGTCTGGCCTGAATCCTTGCCCCCAACCTCCCAGCCACGGGGACTCTCCTGGCTGGCAGCCCCAGCTCGGCCAGCGCGTCACCCTGAGGCGAGCTGCGCCCAAGGACCAGCCCCCACACCCTCCCCGGCCCAGGCTGGCGGGGAAATTGCGGAACCGGGCATCGTGCATCCCGGGGCCCCGCAGGTGCTCAGGCGACACCCCTGGTCTGACGTCCCCCTGGGGGCACCACAGCCGTCCCTGGAGGGGTTTCTTGGATGAGACTCAGGCCAGGACAGAGGACCCGCCCCCGCCCCAGCCTCTCGCCGGCGCAGCCCCCACCTGCTTTCTGCAGCAGAGCTGCCATGCTCCCCAACTTCATGGTGGAGCCCTCGCCCCCGCCCCCAAGTAGAAAACAGAAAATTCCTCCTCTATGGTAGGGCAAACCATGGAAAAAACCTTTCACTGGAAATAGCAGAGAATTGAAACAAGGTTTTGCCTAAACAAGAGGTTTTTGTCCTTAAGTCTCCGATCCCCGCCTCAAATCACTAAGACTTCAGGGAGCGTGGAAACATCTCCAGGACGCACTTGTCCCCGGAAACGGCGCGGCGGGGACTGGACACCCACGAGAGGGCCAGCTGTGGGGAAGGCCCAGCCCAGCCGGGCCTCGGGGCGTTCGGAGCGCGCCCTTTTCCCCGCGGGTTACCCAGCTGTGAGGCCGCTCCTGGAGGGCGCCCACCGAGCGCCCCGGGCGTGCGCTCCGCACCTCCTCCGGCCTCGGCGGGTCAGGCGTCCGCGGTGGGCTGCGCGCTCCCTGCTCCAATACCTGCCTGCGCGGCGCCTGAGGTGGCTCCTGCAAATGGTACCGAAGACGAGGACAAGGCGGCCTGAGGCGGGTGCCCACGAGCGACGGGGGCGCACAGTGACGGCAACCCCCGGGGGTGGCAGGAGGCAGAAGCTCGAGACGCCGGGAAGCAGGAACAGCTCTCCCGGGTCCCGCGGCTTCCACAGCTGTCTCCAACCAGACCTCCAGCTCCTTCCATCCCGGCGGCGCCCCACCCCTGACCATCGGTCTGCGCCGCCGGTGGAGCTGGGCTCCGGGAAGAGGCGGTCACCAAGTTCCCTCTGATTGGACGGCCGCGAAGTCCCAGAGGGCGCCTCCGCACCTTAAAGCAGGAACGGGAGAGGAGAAGGTAGAGCCCTCCGCAGCCCAGCCCTGCGCGCGGCAGCGAGAGGTGGAGAGGAGGGGGTCGGGGGGAGAGGACAGAGACGAGAGAGGGGGAGGCGACCAGGAGGCGGGGCTGGGGCGGGACCCAGAGGCCCCGGCGCGGGGAGGCCCTGGGACCGACCGACCGACCGACTGCCGGACGGAAGCGCCAGCCGGGAGCGGTACCCAGGCTGCGGCAGCGGCCAACGCGCGCGCGGACCCCGGGGCGGCTCGGGCCGGGCCGCATGAGCGCCTGCCTGCCCGGCGAGCCCTCGGGCCCCGGAGGCGCGGCCATGGCCGAGCTCAAGTCGCTGTCGGGGGACGCGTACCTGGCGCTGAGCCACGGCTACGCGGCGGCGGCTGTGGGCCTCGCCTATGGGGCGGCCCGGGGGCCCGAGGCGGCCCGCGGCTACGGCGCGCCGGGCCCGGGCGGCGACCTCCCCGTGGCGTCCGCTCCCCGAGCTCCGGCCGCGGCGGCCGAGAGCAGCGGCGAGCAGAGCGGCGACGAGGATGACGCCTTCGAGCAGCGGCGGCGACGGCGCGGGCCCGGGGGCGCGGCGGACGGGCGGCGGCGGCCCCGGGAGCAGCGCTCGCTGCGGCTGAGCATCAATGCGCGGGAGCGGCGGCGCATGCACGACCTCAACGACGCGCTGGACGGGCTGCGCGCCGTCATCCCCTACGCGCACAGCCCGTCGGTGCGCAAGCTCTCCAAGATTGCCACGCTGCTGCTCGCCAAGAACTACATCCTCATGCAGGCACAGGCCCTGGATGAGATGCGGCGCCTCGTGGCCTACCTCAACCAGGGCCAGGGCTTGGCCGCTCCGGTGGCCGCCGCGCCCCTGACGCCCTTTGGCCAGGCTGCCGTGTACCCCTTCTCCGCCGGCGCCGCGCTGCCCTGCCCAGACAAGTGCGCCGCCTTCTCCGGGACGCCCTCGGCGCTTTGCAAACACTGTAACGGGAAGCCGTAAGGGCCCCGGGCCGCCCCTTCCTTCCGAACGCGTCCTTCATTTTACCTTGACCCCATGACTGTGTCACCCTGCCCCCACCGGACCCCGCCCACGGGGAGAAGGCGGCCAGGCCTCGCTTCCAGCCCTTGCGTGCTGAACATTTGGGCCCGCGGGAAGCGCAAAGCCCATCCGGGCGCGGGATTGAACCGGACAGCGGGGCGCTGGAATCCATGCCCTGGAGCCCGCAGCGCCCAACGGGCACCCTCCCGACGCCCCAGCCCTCGACCCTGGGGACGGGACGGGGGTGACCAAACGTGCTTTTCCGGGCGCCGCCGCTCAGCCTCAAAAAGAAAACCAGGATGGTCGCGACCCCCGGGCAGGTGGTCCTCCCCTGAGCCACCCGGGGGTTGGCGGAGCGCGGGACACAGCGTAGCCCACCTTGGCGGGTCGTGGCCCTCGCTTTGGAGCGCGTCTTTGGCCCCCGTCGGCCGCTCTCGCCAAACCTCCGGGCCGCGCTCCGGGTGGGCGTGTCCCCGAGGACGCACCGCGCCCGGCACCTTCCCCCTCTGCCTGCTCCAGGACCCCCGCGCCGAAGCAGCGGAGCTGCGGATGAGCCCCGCCCCGGCCCCGGCTCCGCAGTTGTCGTTTTCAAAGAAGCCGGGCCGCAGCCGCAAGAAGACCCTGGCCAGGAGCTTTGCGGCTCCCAAGTCTGTTGTGTTTGTTTTCTTGCTTGCCTAGGGGTGAGCGGACGCTAACGCCGGCTGCAGAATTCGTTCCCTAAACAGCCCCTGGGCTCCCCAGCCACCAATGCCCCCGCCGGATCGTCCACACCCTGGCGCGGCCCAGGTGGAGCTGGATGGAGACCTCGGCGCGCCCTCTGCTTAAAGGCGGCTGCATGGAGGAGGAGTCCTGGGGTGTCAGGGAAGGGCCTGGTCTAGCCCTGGCGACCGGCCAAGCCCCCAGCCCACCAACCCCGCACATTTCCGGGAGAGGAGACAGGGCCACGGTGAGTACCCTGGTGGGGGCCGCGCCCTGGCCGGTGCGAACCGCAATGGGGTCTCTTTTAAAGTCGGTGTGAGGACGGGGTCTGTGTTTTTTAAAGTCGGTGCTCAACTCAGAACTCTGCCACCAGCCGGGGTCCCCCTCGCCCCCCCGGCCCGCGCCCCCCCCCCAGCACAGCCGGCGGCCGCCCTGGGGGACCGAGCTGTCCGCGCCAGTTTGCGCCGGAGCGGCTCTGCTACGATATCCGGCTTTATTAACCCAATTTCTTCGGCTGTCGCTAATGCTATGCTAATAGGGAGAGAGGACCAAGGCCCTGCAAAGCAGCCTGTCTACAGCAGTTAACTTTAATTAATACATTTCAAAAGACCCTTTTGTATTTGCAAAATGAAGTGGGTGATTAAGTCTTATTCATAAAGACATATGCTTAATACTGGTTTTTGCTAATTTCCGTATTTATTTCTTATTGTCTTTTTTTCCCATAACGGACTAGTTTATCAGTTTTGCACATTCAAAAAGCTGAGTGTTGGAAACTGTTTCAAATTTCTTTTAGATAACTGCATACCCAAGTGTCACCAACTTCTAGGGTCATTTCAAAGTGACCCTAAATCAACTTTATAAATTACTTATAATCTGAAACAGAGTTGCTTATTCTGGTTAAAGTACATCATTTATATTCAGAATAAAGTATTTGATTTCAACTAATTTTTTGAATAATATATTAAATTTTAATATCAATTTAAATCGTGTTCATTTGTGACTGAACTCATAATTTCAGTGTTCAGGGAGTTGTGTCAGTTTGGGCCACATGCTTCTAAATCACAGAGTCCAAAAAGTCTCTAAGACACAGACAGCTTATCTGTAAGCAGCCTCTCGGCAAATGTATGAAATAAGAAGAAAACGGTGAAGGAAAAAAATCTCTCTGCCTCCTCTAGGTGAAAAATAAGAATTTTAAAAAAGCCATTTAAGTAATCAGAAGTTCTTCCAATAACTTCGTTTAAGTAAAAGTTAAATTAAATTTAAACTTTTCTTTTTTTTCTTTGCAAAGCTGTTTCTCAACTGTTCTCCGAAAATGTCAGCGTGCGGCTCCCTGGGGTTGTGCGGAGTTTTTCAAAGTGAAGTTTGCTGGGTTTCTTGACAGCAGCTGCTAATCAAGCAACCTGGAGCATCAAAATAAATGGCGTCCGGCCTCTCCCAAGTCTGCACAGCAAACTCACCTGGAGCATCAAAATAAATGGCGTTTGGCCTCTCCCAAGTCTGCACAGCAAACTCACCTGGAGCCTCAAAATAAATGGCGTTCGGCCTCTCCCAAGTCTGCACAGCAAACTCACCTGGAGCATCAAAATAAATGGCGTCCGGCCTCTCCCAAGTCTGCACGGCAAACTCACCTGGAGCATCAAAATAAATGGCGTTCGGCCTCTCCCAAGTTTGCACAGCAAACTCCTCATTCTAAGACAACCTAGACATTGGAAGAACATTCCCAGCACGAAAGGTCTGACTGCCCCCTCCCCACCGCCCCAAGTATAACCAACCAGGGGTGCCTATTGGCGCTGCCTGTCTCTGTTGCCAGAGACTCTCTGGAAACTTCTGATGGGGGTTCTGGTGTTTTCCCTGAAAGCTTGCTCTCCTACAGGGGTGGCACGAATTGCTGTGAATGAACTTGAAAAAATTCATCACCCCACACCTAACCCAGAGCTCGCCCCCCTCCAGCACTGGGGGAGGAATTAAGCACGAAAGAGCTTTGCTAGTAGCTAGGATTTGACACAGCTTGTTCTCAGAGGAACAAGATATTAACGAGAGCCCTTTAAACCGGGGTTGCCGCAACAAGGAGAGTGCCGGCCACGTGTGGAATCTTACAATTTCTGGTGGCCACGTTAAGAAAAGGAAAGAGAAGTAGATGAAATTGGTTTTTTGTTTTTTTTTTTTTGCGGTACGCGGGCCTCTCACTGCTGTGGCCTCCCCCGTTGCGGAGCACAGGCTCCGGACGCGCAGGCTCAGCAGCCATGGCTCACGGGCCCAGCTGCTCTGCAGCATGTGGGATCCTCCCGGACCGGGGCACGAACCCGTGTCCCCTGCATCGGCAGGCGGACTCCCAACCACTGCGCCACCAGGGTAACCTCAGATGAAATTAGTTTTAATGACTTTTATTTGTTCCAACATAGGCCAACTATTATCATTTCAACATGCAATCAATATTTTTTAATTATTAGGAGATCTTTCACGTTCTCTTTTTGGACCGAGCCTTCAGAATCCGATGTCTCACACTCAGAACCCGTCTCGATTCAGAACAGCCCACTTCAAGTGCTCAGCGGCCACGTGTGGCTTGTGGCCGCCCCAGTGGAGACAGCAGCTCTAGACGGTAAAAACGCAAACCATTCAAAGTGCATTCGAATAATGAGCAGGAAACCTCCGCAAAGTCGGGGAATACATTGTAGCGCAAGACACATAGGGAAGGCTTTGTCCTAGTCACTCAGTCCTGGGTCACCAGATCTTGCTGGGGCTGGGGCAGGCAGCAAGAACCACCGTGACTTCTCTACCAAGAGTGGAAGCCGTGTGTCTACTAGTCGCTGGTCCCAGTGCGTCAGCCTTGCACGAGCCAGCCACACCCACACCTAGGGAGCCAGTGGAGTGACTGTGGGGTCCTCCCCGCTCTGGCCAAGGGATTGCCTTGAGCCAACAGAGCCTCTTCCTCTGTTGACCCCACAAATGAAGGGGTCGGCGCACTGGCTGCTGCTTGAGTGACTCTCAGACCAAGACTCCTTCACGCTCAGGTTATGAGCCCGTGAAGCCTGGCTCCTGGGGGCTTGGGGCAGCCTTCTCAAGCCCAGTGGCTCCGTAGGGGTCCCTGGCCGGGGTCAGAGGAGGCAAGTTGCCCCGCCAGTGTCCTGCACCCCATCTTCATTCACTAACCCACGTGACCGGCGTGGCCCCAGCGCTTTTGGTTCAGATGGTGCCCAAAGATCTTTGTTTTCCCCGGTAGGAAATTCACGCACCTAAAGCAGCATCCCTGGTTTCCAGTAATGGCACCCAGACTCTGGGGGCAGAACTCTACCCAAACCTGGCTCTGCCCCCAAGGACCGGGGGTATGGACCACGCAAAGGGCACCCAGCCCACGCGAGTTCATACACAGGCCCGCAAGTACCAGGTACGTGGCTTCCACCGTTTCATTTTGTTGATTTCATCCCAAAGGTGGGATTTCCTTTTCACTGCTTCACAGAAGACTCCTTGGGGAGCCTTGCTTCCCCTTAGGAGTAATCCGACCCTTGCTTTGCCAGATACGCCCGTCTTATTTCCTCGCAGGTTGGGAACGTTCACAGAAGGGGTTCTGCCTCATAAAGGACAGATACTGCTTTCCTGAAATGATGGGGGAAATGCACCGACCATCACTCCGACCGGCACGGCCAGCCTGGCCTCTCCCTTGGCATCTGCGAGGGCGCCCACTGCAGTCTCGGCGCAGAGGCCCCTGGGCCCTGGTTAATCCAGCAGAGAGTGATTACAGCAATGTTATCATGTGAATTTGCTTGTGATATGTTTTTAGTCTTTAATCGCTTTTGGTATCCCATTTGAAGGGATGGAAATAGAGGGATTTATGATGTATTAAATCATTTCTCCAACAATTACCTCTTTGGGCTCGTAACTCTAGATGTTTCAGCTCCCCAACTAAAGCCCGTTTCATAAAATTAGAAAGTTAATACACGTTTGCACATTTAACCCCAAAGGAGCAAAACCCACGTTACCATAAATGCAGAAAGGCTGAAAGAATTAGCAAAGTTACCTTTGACCCAGTGTTTTCCCTGTTTTAAAAAGTGACTTGTGCTGTTTTCTTTCCGGTCTGAAGTGCCCGAGGCCTGTGCGTTCGTATCATGGTATAAAAGCTGATTTTCAGGTGTGGCTCTCTGAGTGGGAAGACGGCCAGAATTTTATTCTGGAGGTTAACATGAGGCGGGTCACACTTGTAAGATGCACGCGTGCGAGGGGGTCTCTGAATAAACCCTTTCTGCTCTGTGGTCGGCTCTGTAGAACTGACCAGCTGGTGCCTGGTGGGGATACAAAGGGAAGCTGCTTCGTGGCCCCAGGGCCTCAGCCTGTGTTTCCCCGAGGCACAGCCCTCAGAACGCAGTGCGGAGCCACGCGTGGGCCTCTGTCCCCCACGGCACACAAGGCCTCCTGGGGTGGCAGCCCCACCCGGTGGCAGCCGGCCTGCGCGTACGGTGCTGCCACCGGGGACGGGAGCGCGGTCCTAGCTCAGGGCCTTCGCGGAGCAGCTCGCCAGTGCGCTGGAAGTGGCCCAGCCTTCCCAGCGGCCTGGTTCCGCCTCCAAGCCCCGTTTTGTCTAAAGCAATGAGCCCACAGTCAGTTGCTCTCCTGGGGGCCCTGATTCGGCCTGACGGGAGCCCAGTCCCCCCAGTTCCCGAGGACGGCTCATGGTGCCCTAATGAGGCCAGGCCAGCCTGGGAACCTGGCTTCAAATCCCGAGACACATTCAGGACCCGCAAGGCTCTCTGATATCCACAAGGCATCTGCCAGGATGCGTTTCTGTCGCCTTCGTCACCCTGCAGCCCGCTGGCCTGCGGCACCGGAGCTGTGTCCCAGCCCTCCCCGTGTGTCCCTGCATTTGACTGCAGACGGCACCCAAGTTACAAGATCCCTGGGAACAAGCGGCCGGTCTGTGCACCTTGTGCATACAACCAGAGCCAGCGGACACCTGGGGACGCGAGTCAGGGTCGGGCTCAGAACGCACCAGCCTGGGGGTCCGGAGAGCGGCTCGCGTGACCCAGCCCCGCATGGCCACTGAGCAGGCAGGAGCCAGGTCCCCTCTGCCAAAGTAACTCCCAGTCCTGGGACGGTTTGTACAGAGCAGCCTGGACGCCGTCCACGGACCACAAGCTGGTCGCTCAGGAGTGGACGCATCTACACGGTTTAGTAATAGAGATGCAGAAACCCACTGTCTGTGAGTCGCTCTCTGGCCTGTGGCGCCCAGAGTGTGGGTGGAGGGGCCGTGTCTCAAGCCTCTGGGTGTTAAGACCCTTCCTCCTTCCAGCACATCCCTGACCAGCACCACTGCTGGTGCCCTTGCAGCCCTCAAACAGCTGAGGGTTCCAGCAGGGCATCACAGACACATGGGAAGGTGTTTATTTTCTGTTCAGGGGTCTGGGTTTCCAAATAAACGTAAAGCCTTTTACCTGAGGCCAGGATGTGAAAACAACTGCTCTTCTCACACCTTTCCTCTGGGCTGTGGGGTCAGCAGTGGTGTTCCAGAGCTTTCCATTAGCTCCTCCCCCATGTCGGGGACCTGAGGCTGCCCGATGGGATGAGAAGCGCCGTCCCAGAATGTCCGAGGGCTGCTTCCAGGCCCCCAGCACACATCTGGCTCGTTCTCTCTCTCTCTCTCTCTCTCTCTCTCTCTCTCTCCTGCAGCTACACTTGGGAAAAAAGAAGGGTCTATAACCCTTTCCCTCCCTCTGGGTAGCCCTATTGCCCTAACACGCATGCTTCTTAAAATATCACAGATGTGGGGTCTCATGACCCTCGTCACTGCCCCCAGTGCAGTGCTGGTTGCTTCTGGTTTGGGAAGGGGTGCCTGATCCAGGAGAACCGCTGACCGGCCGCCTTCGGCCTTCAGCCCGGCCTGGAGCCAGGCGGGCACGGGCCGGGGCAACCACCCTCTCTGCGGAAGCATCACTCACACGCGGGCGTGCGCGTGGCTGAGCACGTGTGTGTCCGTGCCTGAATATACGTGCAAGTCACGCTGTAAACTGTTTCACCCCCTGCCGAGGCCAGCTCGTGCCCACGGGGGCCGGAAGAGGAGCTCGTTGCTGCCCGGCTGTCCCGGAAGGTGGGTGAGATGCCCCTTCGCGGGCAGCGGACAGGACCCGAGAGAGGAGGTTTCCACCTGGTCTCAGGGAATGTCCTCACAGTGAGGGAGCCTGGATGGCCGTGTGGCCACAGTCAGGAGTGACCGCAGAGACGGGTCATGGAGAGCTATACGGGGGTGAGAGTGCCGTTCCCTGAGTTGCGGTCAGTTCCCTGGTCACCCAGCCTGGCCAGCCCCAGCGCCGGACCCTCCCCACCTAACCCATAGCCCATCCTGACTTCAACAGAGGTAGAGGGGAGCCCTCCCTGCAGGACAGAGGCCTCTGGGCGTCAGGGGAAGGAGGGGGCCACGGCTGCTAACCGAGCTGTAGGAACAGGGGCCGCTCAGCGCCTCCTAACAGGATGTTGTGGGCGATTCCGCCCTCATCTTCTGCTTAATAAGGCTGGTTAAACAGTGATTTTGCAGGGCCTTGCATCCCCTAAACCTGTTCGTTCTCATGGCGCACTCCCTCTGCACTGCAGGAGGTGATGGTTAATTAACACCGTGCCGGGAAGTGGCTGTGCTGACAGATGAGGGTCACCGGCGAACTTTCAAGGATGCTGACTTCATTAAGCGGCCTCATTACAGCCCACAGAACCGCTCAAGACGTCGTTTGAAAGGAGGTGCTCTGCGTTCAACTGCCCCTCGCCGCCTTCCCTGTAGGGGAACGAACAATGTTTCCAGAATAATGACAAGTGAACAAACAAGGTCAGGGGACCCCGCAGGCGGCTCCGGCAGGCATCCTGCCCAGTGTCCTGGGCCAGGACCGCAGAGCCCCGGATCCGTTCCCTCCCCGTCCAGGGACCCTGGAGAGGCAGCCGCGGGCTCTGAGCTGTCGGGAGGACTGAGGGGGGTCCTGACATGCGGCTTCGGCCCCCAACCCCCTCGGTGCTTCATCAGCGCCAGCTGTGCTCCAGGCCAGGTGAGGTCGCGTCTGCAACCACAAACTCGGTGTGGCCCTTTGCTGAGGACCACGACCCCCCTCGGGCCACCAGCAGAGCCGCAGTGGAGGAGGTGCAGGGCAGCCACTCCAGAGGGACCGTCCGTTCATTCTTCACAGAGCTGCTCTTTCCTCTTTTTATTGTGGTGAGACATACTTAACATAAAACTTACCGTTTAACCGTTTGAAGTGTACATTCCGCAGCACTAAGTACATTCACAAGGTCATGCAACCAACCCCACCATCTATTTCCAGAACTTCGTTATCACCTACAGTTGGATTTTTTCAGGTCAGGCTTATTGATGTGTAACTGGCACCCAGTAAAATGCACCCCCCCTTAGATGTAGTCCCTTGAGTCTTGGTAAACGCACACGGCCGTGAGCCACCCCTGGGCCGGGTGTGGGATCTTGCCCGCACCCAGAAAGACCTCCTGTGCTCTCCTGACTCCAAAACTGCCGGTCTGCTTTCTGGCCCCATAGTGTTGCTTTTTCTGGAATGTCTTCTAAACGGACGCTTACAGTGTGAAATTCGAGGGTCTGGCCTCTTCACTCGGCCTAGTGTGTCCGAGCCTGGCCGAGGTTACCATCCGTGAAGTGGGGTGGTGATCTCAGTGGCACAGGAGACTTGGGGGAGCTGGATGAGCTAACCCTTAGCCCCTCCTAACCCTTAGCCCCCCGCCTGCCCCACGGGCCGTGCGCTGCCGTCACCACGATCCTACTGCACCCACCGTGGGTGCCAGGCTTTGAAAGTCATGGGCCATGATTTCTGCAGAAGCAGCCCTGCGTGAGCCGCTGTGACATCAGAGGCTTCGGGGGGGGAAGTGAGCAGGCCCACCTCGCTCCTTAAGGGACGGTTTCCAAAGATGGCTCCTGCCGGCCGTCCAGGGCGGGCCCAGAACGAGGCCCAGGTCCACAGCCCCGTCGATGCCGACTGCCCGTCTGTCTCCTGAATGTCTTCCTCTTTCCCAAAACACGTCCTCTCAAGGAACACCTGGGCGTGGTTTCCTCGACAGGGTGAGGGGTGGTGAGGGTTTGGGAAGGAGTCGCTGAAGTGGTCCAGGCTCGGGAAAGGCGAGGGAGGGTGACCGTGCCCGGCCCCCTGAGCTGGCCCGACGGCCACGCGCGTCCTTGTGAGGGGCCGGAACAGCACGGGCCTGCGGTGGACGCCCTAAGCACTGATTAAATGAGGATGACAGCAGTGGTCACGGAGGGGCCCCGGGAGGGCCAGGAGGCAGATGCCCCGTGATATCACTTTTCTGTGAGCTCAGCGCCCTGGGCTGCCACTAAGCTGCTTGTCAGTTAGCATTAACCTGGAGACACCCAGCCCCTTACTGGGAACCACAGAACAGAAGCCAGAAACCACGGACTCTCGTAAGGAAACGGAAACGCTGACACGCGTGCACAGGGCCTCGGCCGGGGAGATGCGAGCAGGTCGTAGCTGGGAGGTAAACCAGGGCCCGAGGGGCCACGCCTCACAGCCACCGTCTGAGGATTTTCTGCTCGCATCTGGTGTCAGCGTTTTTCTCCTGCTGCACTTTTTTGATAGAAAAATATGGAGAAGAGGCTCTAAGAAGCAAAGTGCCTGGAACGGGCTGTCGTCAGGGTAAATGCTGGTGCCGTTTACATGGGCTGCGGCCACGTGTGACCTGAGTGCCCCCGATATGCCGCCTGCCTTGTCCCGGTGGGGCCTGCGGGTGCCCAGGGCACAGACGTCAGCGGGAAGCTGTCTTCACAAACAGGAGGCGTTCCTAATCCTCCGTGTGGCAGCTCAGTTGTCTGTCCGGTGGCGAGGGGACGTCATGGGTGAGGCTGTGATTAAATTTCCTCATGTAACGACCCTAAGTAAATCTTTGCAATTTTCATTTTGCGGAGATTTAATATAGATCGGGGCCCTGTTGTTGGCTCCCATTTTAATCCCAAATCACTCATTAGATGAAGGCCAGCGGACGCCAGTGGGCGAGGCCTGTGGGCTGAGCCGCAGACTGGACCCACAGGAGCGCGTCCAGATGGACGGCTGCTGCCCTCGTTCCGTGATGGGTGCTAATCTCAAACCGACCTGCTTCCTCCCCATTACGCATATTAAATGCAGCCAAAATTCTGCGGGTGGTGCGGTCCACGCCGCTCTCCCCAGATGCCTCTGGTCCCGACCCCGCCTGCCTGCTCCACACGGAAGCAAACCCGCCTGGGAGCCGGGGCCGGGCGGTGCCCACTGACAGATCCACCTGGCCGGACACCCCAGCTGGGTTGCCAGGTAAACACAGGAGTCATTTTGAGTGAGACTCTGCCTGAAATAATTGCGTGGGACATACACTGAAAACGCGTTTCTTGATTATCTGACGTTCAGATTTCAGTGGGTGTCCTGTATTGGGATTTGCTGCCCTGGCCACTGTCCTCGGCCCCTGCACACTTAGCCCTGAGCCTCCCTGAAGCCCACTGACCAGGGCCACTCACGTGGCCGCAGACCCCACCCTGGCAGCCCTGCCTCCAAAGACTCAGTGGGTTTCCTGGGGGCCAGATGAGCTACAGAATAGCAGTCCCAGCATAAAAGGAAAATGTGGGAGCCTAGTCCCCAAATGATTCAGAATTACAGGATGGCGACAGCCTTCTGAGGGCCGGGCTCTAGGCACACTGTTCAGGCCACCAACCGCAAAGCCGGTCCTGCTGGGGGAGGAGGGTCGCAGAGCCCACCCAGGCTGCACGCCCAGCCCGACCAGGACGCCCCCTTCCGACCACCCTCCTCTTCATCCCACATGGCCCCTTTCATTCCGAGACCCAAGAGACACCCCCCGCACGGGCACGCACTTGCACACATACCTCCACGTGCATGCATGGACCACATATTCAGATATGTGCTCACATCTACACGCACACGGAAATATGCACACTTTTGCACACACCCACACACATACTCCATGCGTGCACATGCCTGCACACACGTGTACTTCCTTTGGACACTTTGCTCATTTGGGAACATGGTGACAGGTCTGGCTTAGCTGTGTCGCCCTCTCTGTGGAAAGGCAATCTGGCCTTGTGGAAAAGGCGCAGGCCTTGGGCCAGCAGTTCTGCTGTGGGAACGCGTCCCTCGGCACAGTCGGGGCCCTGGAGAAAGACACCTCCAAGACCTCCTGCCAGCGACAGGGCCAGGAAGCCGCTTGGCCGCACCTATGGGGCAGAACCAGGGTGATCACACTCACGGATACGGGCCGTTTCCACGACTGACCATGTGAAAAAGCAACAAGAAGCACTGTTTACAACAGGCTTCAAGGGGGGATATTTACACAGATGTAAAGCCTCTCTGGAAGGACGAGACCCTGCCCTGAGGGGCTCCTAAGGAGGGCGCTCAGGGCCCGGCAGGCAGGTCAAAGGGGGAGTGGCTCCCGGTGGGTACTTCTATACTCTGAGCCCTCTTCCCACCACCGGGAATGTCTTCTTTAATTAAAACCAGAAAGCAGCAGTCATGGGCTGAGTGGTGGCCCCCAAATATGTCCACATCCGAATCCGTGGACCCTGCAAATACTACCTTACATGGCTGATGACAAACTGAAACTATAAAGGAGTGACCACAGTTCAGGTGAACAAAAGTCGAGTCAAGCGGCCATCGAGGATCCGATGTCAAGACGCGGCCCTGCCCCACCGGGAACTTGAACTTTCTCTGAACTGTACCAGGTCCGAGGACACCACCTGCTGCTGCAACCTTGTGGCCTCAAGGTCTCCCCTGGTGACGATGCAGCCGTTTCGGACCCCAACCAGCAGCCTCACTTCTCACCAGCTCCAATTATAATTCTTTTTTTAAAAAATTAATTTATTTATTGTTGGACGCCTTGGGTCTTTGTTGCTGCGCGCGAGCTTTCTCTAGTTGTGGTGAGCAGGGGCTACTCTTCGTTGCGGCGCGCGGGCTTCTCATTGCGGTGGCTTCTCTTGCTGCAGAGCACGGGCTCTAGGCACGCGGGCTTCAGTAGTCGTGGCTCGTGGGCTCAGTAGGGAGCCTCTGGAGAGAACACCTGCCTGCCTGCATTCTGACCTTGGACCTCTGGCCCCCAGACCAGGAGAGACTGCTCTTCTGCTGTTCAAACGCCAGTCTGTGTACTCCGCTATGGCAACCACGGAAGCCACTGCAGAGCCCACCCTGGAGGTTACAAGGGCGCCCACCGCCCCTCGTGGCGCAGCCGACTCCTCCGTGGCTCGGCCAGGCTCCTCCGTGGCTTTATTCTCCCAGAGGAACAGGAAGGCAGGGAAGAGCCAGTGGCAGCTGCTCCAGGCCCCCGGCCGATGGCGCACACCACCCCCTGGGTGCACACAGCACCCCCGTCCCGTCTGCAGGTCAGCCCGCAGGCCCCCAGAAACAGTGCAGGGCCGCGTAGATGGACCCACGGCCTCTGCACCACCAGGAGCCACGTCGTGGAGTTGTGGGAGGGTCACGCGGACTCAGGCCCTGACAGTCATGTGATGGGCGCGCCTGCTGGATGCTCTGGCAACCCCCAGGCATCAGCCGTCCTAGGAAAACCTTCTTCATGTGTCACAGGTGGGAGGTGACGGAGCAGGTGAAGGGCCGTCTCGGGTCACGGCAGCTGCTGGGTCCCTCTGAGTCCTTTCCTTCCTTCCTTCAACAAGCGCTGCCCAGTCGATGGAGGTGGATGACTTCCCTCAGGAAGGGACTCCGCAGGGTCCCAAGCCCCCCGAAGGGCTGGTGAAGCAGAACCAGCCTTGGCCTCTGACCCCGAGGGGTAGATCGCGACCCACCCAACGGGGTCCAGCTCGTGGTGGGAGGTGCTTTACCATGAGCAGAGCCGGTGGGGACGTGGGGAGAGGGGAGGAGACCCTAGGGCAGAGACCAGGGGCCAAGGGGTCCCCAACCCAAGTGCTGGTCACTCCACAGCAACCTTAACATTTTCTTCCCACCTGGAGACCTGACTGCGGCGTCCTTACCGGGTGTGTCAGGTAGCTGTTGCTGCATTACAAATAAGCCCCAAACTTCGCAGCCTGAAACAATAACACTCATTCGTCATCTCTCCGTTTCTGCGGATCAAGATTCAGGAGTGGCTCCCTCAAGGTGTCTGGTGAGATGCAGCCTGGGTGTCAGCAGAGGCTCTGGTCATCTGGAGGCTGGACGGGGGCTGGACGGTCCCCTTCCAGGTTGGCTAGATCACACAGCCCTGGGCTGGAAGCCCCAGTTTCTGGCCCCGTGGACTGTCCTCACGACGGGGCAGCTGGTCCCCGGGGCCAACAGTGATGGATGATCTCGTCTCAGAAATCATAGACCATCCCTCCCACCACTTTTTATTCGTTAGAAGCACATCATTGGGTCCAGGCCACACTCAAGAAGAGGGAATTAAACCTTTTCCTGAGGCGAGGGTTGTCAAAGAGTTCAGAGATGTATTTTAAAGCTACAACGTTAGCATAGTTCCCTTGAAGGGACTGAAAGAAAATCCCCCATAGATACCCCATCCTACATGTAAAAATGTTCCCACAAACAATCACAGGGTCTGAATTCAACCTTTAGATGCTCATTTCTTTGACTTAAGCATAAGTCAAAGTCCAAGTGTCCAAGTTCTATAGTTGGACGTGACTGTCTCAACCAGGGGTCCCATGTGAGGAACCTCCTCGTCAATCCTTTCCAAGGGCAGACTGCTATTGTCTCTCTGGGGATCTCTGCTGACTGTCTTCTGGGCCACATCTGTCCCCTGGGCCCCACCTTCAGTGCCTGGGTCGTGCTCGGAAGTAGGAGGCATTTGATAGGCAGATGTGACCTGTCACCCTGGACCAGAAGAGGGTCCCCAGCCACCTCCAGTGAGTCGCCCAGCCCCCGACGTCCAGCCCGAGCACTCAGGAGGCGCAGCGTCCGATACACTGGCTCCATCAATCCCCTGGTATCATCCTTTATGGGCAGCAATAAGTGCTGCACTTATTACTGGAATGGGTTTAACTGCGGTAATGATTTTATATCACAGGAGTGGCCATTCCGGGTCTGATATAAAAACCACAATAATAAAACTTCCTCTGTGGCATTTTCGTTGTTCTGAAATGCAGTCTGTGCTAGAAGATTCCGGAGGGGGTGCTCTGCTGGGACATGGAAGGGGTCCTGGGACTGGAACAGCCCGCAGGCCCTGTCCCACTGCAGACGCTCTGATCTGGCTGGAAAGGGGGAGGCTGTGAACAGCGGGTGAGGCGTCCCTGACCAGGTAGGGCCTAAGGCCTGGACCAGCCGCTGGCCGCCGAGAGCCTCAGCGTCCCGGGTTGTGAAATGGGGGTTAAGATTCTGCCGGGCCGGGAGGTGCACCTCAGCCCTGCCGCCCGCGGGACCAGCAAACACCCAGTGGGCTCCGCCCTCTTACTAATGGCCCGCCTGGGTCCCCTGGCATCACATGAAGGGTCGATCAGGGTCCCAGAAACCAACTTGTGCATGACTTTCCCAGCGATAACGCTGTTCTCCAGGACATGACCCTTTTTCTTCCCCACGTGGATCAGCTCCCGGGATTCATTCGGACCCTCACTAGGTCTCCAGACACCAGGGCTAACTGGGGTCCGTGCAGCCACGGGGAGGCCCACGGGGGTGCGGTGCTTCTCGGATGCTGGGACCCAGGACGCAGTGGCCTGAACCAGCACCCCTCCCCCTGGTCTCTGCAGGGATCCCTCCTGAGCTCAAGGTGATGGGGACACCGAAGATCAACACCACTGTCACCAGCATGGTCAGAACCAGCAACTCCGGGGTGCAAACGAGACCAGGACCAGCGCACCTGGAAGACCGGCTCGTGTACCCCTCCCCCCATGGGCGAGGCCAGCTGTCCCAACTATCCCGGACCCCGTGGTCGGTTCTTCCTGAGCTACGTGCACAACGTTTGGAGAGCAGTGTTGGAACTCAACCCCAGGATTTAGAACCAACAATTGAGTTCAGGCTTCCTGCTGATTCGGGTAGTTTTCAGCATATACCCCTCCCCCCAGGGCCCCCTTTCTCCTTCTCTTCCTCTCAGTCTGGGGAGAGGTCTGCCTTCACGGGAGCCCTGGGCTGACCTCTACCTCTGTCCAGGCGAGGACAGCGGCCTCCATGGGTCCCTCTGCCTCTCGAGTGCTTCTGCAGACTCTGGAGGACTCTTTGCAGCCAAAGCAAAAGGAGCCGCCACGGCGAGAGGCACCTGCCCCGCAGCAGCCCGACCATGAATACTGACAGCCCTTCCTTTGTGACATGAGTCCCGCCCGGGCCTGCCGCAGAGCAGAGTGGCGGCCGCTCTGAGATCCATGCAGCTTTGTTGAGCGTCAGGACGCATGGCGTGACAGATGGACGCTCGCCTTCAAACCCCCTGCCCGAGCCCGGCGCCGAGGGCCGGGACGCTTCTAGTATCACACGTTTGCCTCGGGGCTTGTTTTAAATCCCGCTTACCAGGGGCGCTGGCTTTTCATCAGTCAGATGCCTTCAGCGCTTTGTCAACTTGGACATCTGGACACACAGTTTAAAAATGTTTTATTTGCTAAAATATTTAAGAGTGTGGCATGGGTGTCGCTGGGGACTTGAGCTGCCAGGCATATGTGGATGCCAGCCACTCCAGCAGAGAACCACTGAGCCCCTAGGACGTGGCCCTGGCAGCGGCGATAGCAGGCCCCGTCCCGGTGGGCGCGGCCCCTCTGGCTGAAAAGCTAGTATTCACTCCATTCGGGCTGGGAACGCTCTGTCCCCCTCGAAACCGGGAGCAACTGAAGGCCGAGGGAGGGGTCTGTGGACTCTCAGGACAGTCACAGTTGAAAACAGGATGCAAGTCCTTGGACACACGTGTCCACGCAGACCCTCGACACACTCCTTGCGCCGTTCAATACCAAAAAGGAGCCCAAACCGGGGACCGACCAAATGTGCGCCAGCTGTGACCAGCAGAAGGCGTCCGCCAGATGTGGGTGTCACTCAGCTACACACTGCACGTGGATAAGCCTTGAGGGCATTACGGTCAGTGAGAGAGGCCAGACACTAAAGACCGCACCGTGTGTCATTCCACTTGCAAGATGCCCAGAACAGGCAGATCCAGGGGGACAGAGAGTAGCTTCGTGGCTGCCGAGAGCTGGGGGTCGGGGGGGGGGTCGGGGTGACCGCTAAGGGGCACAAGGTGCCCTCTTCAGGTGAAGAAAAGGTTCTGGAAGTTGACAGGGGTGTTGATTGCATGCTGGTATTGATTGGAACGGCCCTAACCCTGATTGATTACCAAAGGTTGTTAATGATCAAGGGTCCCTGGGCGCTGGGCACAGCTGTCTGCTGAGGACACAACAGTGAGCAAGGACGCTGGCCTCGACTCCGACAGAGCACACAGTCGAGAGCAGGCACAGACAGTCACCAGGTAAGTTAGCCTGAACGAAGGAAGGCCTCCCGGAAGAGGTGACCTCGGACGGAGCTTGGGAGAATGGCGGTGGGGGATCCAGGCAGAGGAAGAGCAGGTGCAAAGGCCCCGAGGCAGCGGCATAGCCCTAAGGGATGAAGGAAGGATGACCTGGTGGAGAGGGAAGAGGTTGGGGAGGTGATGCCAGGTGCCCGGCTGAGCAGAGGTCAGGGGTGCAGGACCAGAGTGGGGAGGGTCCCCAGAGCAGTGATCACCCCTGTAGAAAGATCACTTCCAAGTGGGTTCCAGGAAATTTCCTCCCATGATGGCCTTGTTTTAGCCGTGGTCCCTCACCCTCTCCAGAGACCCCAGGGTCACTGGCAGAGGCCATGCAGCTTCCGGGCAGGGCCTCAGCCCAGGTCTGGGTCCAGAGCTCCCGTCCAGCCTGCCAGCTCCAGTGAGGACCCTGGGATCGAAGACTCCTGAGAAGTCCCGAGAGGCTGGCCAGGGCCGTGGGGCTACAGCCTGGCCCCGGCAGCCGAGGGCCCCCAGTGTCGGGCAGGGGGCTTTGTGCCAGGTGAGGGCGCATCTCCATCCCGCACCCTCTCCTGGGCCACCTTAAGGGGCCACCACCGAGTTTCACACACATGCCCCCTTCCGGAAGCAATAAGAACCCCCTGCGTGTCCAGTGAGGCGTCTGTTGCTTGGACAAGAGCAGATTGTCCTGCCCACCTGGCGCCTTCCGGAGAGTCCTGAGGGTCAATTCCAGGATGAAGGGGCCACGAGATGGATCTATCTTCGCGTGTTAAGGAGGCATTACCCGGGAGCCCCGGGAGGACAGGAGTTACAGCCCGCAGGTATGGTCCTGGGGGTGGCGACCTCGGGCTACAGGGGCTGCGTGGGGCAGGCAGGGGAGGCCCTCACTTGTTTTCTGGCCTAAACGTAAGACTTTCTCCAGGCTCATCCCACTGCCCTCAGACTTGGGACCAGGGGAAAGGATGCTTGGTACCAGGACTGGACCTCAGATTAGAGCTGGAGGGGCTGCTCCTGACCACGCCCCCTTGGGGAGGCACCAACTCCTGGGCCCTGGCTGGGTCCAGCCTCCAGCAGAGAAGGGCACCCAGCTCCGGGGCTGCACACAGCCTGGGGACCTCATCCCCAAACGCCCACCCCAGGACCAGGCCGACGGGAGACGTCAAGAGGGACAGAGCGTGGAAGGACAGATCCTGGACGCCGGAGGGAAACTGAGCCCCCTTGGGTCCGGAGCGTCCACCTGGCCACGACAAGGACGCTCCTGGGGGGAGACAGAGGGGAGGAGAGGCTGGAGGAGAGGGCACCGTAGGGCACAACCTGGGGAGACGATCCAAGTGGCTGCGGGTCCCACGTCCCGTCCCCAGAGAGGCCGGCGGTCAGCGAGCAGGGCTCCTGCACCCAGATCCCGCCCGCCTTGGATGGGCCCAACCTGCTCTCACCAGCCCCGCTGCCTCTTCTCCCGGCCCATCACTTCTCACGACCCCTGGGGCTCCCCGCTGTCCCCCACCCTGTGTGCAGTCATGGCACTGGCCCACCCCAGGACCCCTGCCTCCACTCAGCCTGCCTGCTCCCCCCAGCCTCTTGCCTGCATCACCCATCTGCAGGCTCTGGGCGGGAGAGGACAGAAACAGCCCCCCAAAGAGACCCCACGACACGTTGGCCAGCGCACCTCTGCACCCCTGGATCCATCCCCAAGCCTCGTGCCAGGACTTTCCGGGCAGCAGAGGAGACCCCGGAGGCTCCCACGCTGCCGACTCAGCCCGACAACCTCTCCAAACAGCGGCTCCCTGAGCTGGCGCGGCGAGGCCTTTACCTGCCCCTCCGTGCCCACTGGGCCTCGCACGCCTGTGCCCGGAGCCCCGGGGGCCCTTCACCCATCTCGCCCACCACATCCCAGCCGGACGCCACCTCGGGGAAGCTGCCCAGAACCCCCTCGGCCTGCTTGTTGAGCTGGGTTGGTGCCAAGCCAGCACCTTGAACAGGGCCTGGGGCGGGGAGCCCAGCAAAGACCCCGAGAGGGGTTCACAGGGCGATCACCTCGACTCCCAGAGGGGACAACAGCAGGTGTGACGTAGCAGCAGGGGTGAACCGGCCGGGCCTGGGAGAGATGTCAGAGGCCGGGAGGTGGGTTGAAGGAGACGGGGAGAGCAGGCATCGCTTGGCAGCCCTCGTGCCCACATGACCCCCAGCCGAGACGCTGTGTCCTCGCCACTTCTTCTAAGGGGACACTGTCCTCCTCTCAAGGAGACAGGCTCTTCCCTCCTCCTCAGGGTGACCTCTCATGTCCCACAGAGGCCCACAATCGACAGGAAATGGTCTGCCCCTCCCGCTCTCCGATGGCCTCGTGTCTCAGGCTGACCCAGGTCACCTGCGTGCCCTGACGATCCCCCTGCTTCTGCCCTGTGCCCGGTCCCTGGGGAACCCTGGTGGGTCTGGGGCCTGCAGCCCCCTCCGCCAGCAGCACCAGGACACAAGCCAGCAGGTTTGGATTCTGTTGTTTCTCTTACCTTTAGATGTTCAACAGCATGAATATTCTTACTTTTTATTTAAAGCTAATTTGGAGCTCTCGCTCTCCAAGCGGCTTCTAATCACCAGAAGGCGCCTGCAGTGAGGGCTGACTGACAGGCGGCGGGGCCGCTTCTGAGAGCAAGCTGGCCACTGGCGGCGCCTCGCACAAAGGGAAGCGCCGAGCGCTCGCTATTCATGAGCTATTAGGGCAGCGCAGTCAGCATCTGCGCCCCACATGGGCGAAAACACCTGGCAGACACCAGGGGGCCGCAACACGCACATGCTTCACAGCCACTTTGTTTAAAAAGTCATTAAAATTGAATGTCAGCTAAAACCTAGGAAAACATTTATTCTCCGAAGCCCTTTGAATCTTGCTGGTGAGCAGGAGACAGGACTGTTTCTGCCGGGACGAAGACACGAGTTTGTAAACAGGCAGGCGAGTCCCCGGAGCGGCCACAGTGACAGAACAGGACACGGGCGAGGAGAGGCGTCCGTCAGGGCCCCGGACGGAGTGTGGGACCTGGGACGCCCGCTGACCCCGCCCGCCCCACGCTGACCGGGGCCGAGGTCGGCCCTCCGCCCACAAGGAGGCAGCTGCCGGCCCCCCCCCCCCGCTTCTTCTTCCCCCAGTGCCGCCCATTAGGGCCAGTTCTGGAGACGCGTCCGCGTGGGGACTCACGGGCGCAGGCCCAGGATGGGGTCCGAGCAGCAGGCGGGGCCGGGGGTGCTAACTCAGGAGCCAGAGCAGGGCCGGGCTGGCTCCGAGGGGTCTCCTGCTGTAGGGTTGAGACCCCTGGCCGCCCCTGCCCATGTCCCGCTGCTTCCCAACAGAGGGTCCCAGGGACAGAAACTGGCCCGAGGCCGCCTGCTGCCACAGTGTCCACTCAACATGGAGGACTGTTGAGGATGCGGAGGGCTTGCCTCCGGCGGCGCGGCAGGAAGCCCAGCGTCACCCCAGCCCCGCCGGACGCGGGGAAGGGAGGACAGGCTTGCAGCAGCCGCGCCCTCGGCCGGGGCTTCAGACTCGGGCTGGGCACAGGCGGGGAGGAGGGATCGACCGGCAGTGGGGACCTTGGCTCAGCTGTTTTGGCCCAAGAATGTTGGTCTTGCCCAGATTTTGCCCGGTTTTGCCCGGTCTTTGCCCGCGGCCTGCGAGGTGCTCAAGGTCGTGTTTTGTGTTGAGCAACGGTCATTGGAAGGAAAAGGTCTGTTTGGCAGAAGTTAAGGCTTCAGACGTGCCCAGGACAAGAGGGTGAGGCGGCCACAGGCCCCAGAGTGACTGGACCTCATGATTGGCAGATTTTGACGTAGACCAAGTAGCTGAGCCTTGTCTGTTTTTCACATAAAAGAATTAACCCTAGGAATTCCCTGGGGGTCCAGCGGTCAAGACTCCGCACTTCCACCGCAGGGGGCAAAAGTTCAGTGCCTAGTCAGGGAATTAGGATCCTGCAAGCCGCGCAGCGTGGCCAAAAACAAAAGAAAAACAGAAAGAAAAAAAAAGAATTAACCCTGGTGAAAATCATTTCAGAAAAGGAAACGTGGAAACAGAAATGATGGAAGTAGTGAGCGGCCCCATGGACGGATGACTGAGGAACCCAGCCAAGCCCCCCGTCGGGAGACAGTGGTGGAGACAGGGCTGCAGGCCTGGGACCCTCCCCACCTGGCTCCTTTGGGCCCGTCCCTGTGCAGGTCATCCACTTGGGGCAAAAGTGCCGGAGGGGAGGAGGCCGACTCATTGGCCTGGGGAGAAAAGTCCGGGAACCCGTGCCGCTGAGGGTCCTCGGGGACACACGGGCCAGGACCGCAAGGCCGGGACCCCTGAAGCCCCAGCCCGGCCAAGCTCGTCCCGCAGCCAAGGGGGGAAGGGCGACCCATGCCCAGCTCGAGGGTCCCTCACATGAGCGCCCGGGCGCCTGGGGGCTTGCCCCACCTCCTCTGGGAGCAGGACCCAGCTGCACTGTCACCAACTTACCCCCGTTCCCTGGGCGTTGGGAGCGGGTCACCCCTGGGAGCTGCGTCTCCTAACGCAGCTCTGGCATTTCTTCCTTGTTTAGCGTATGGAGAGCCCCAGACATGGCAGACGTAGGTCCCTCCCAAGCTCGGAGGGGCTCTGGGAGCCCCCAGCTTGGGGTGCGGGGCCTGCCTCAGGTCGGGCCCCCTGCAGGCGAGGCCGAGCTGGAGACTGGCTGCAGGAGGTCATGGGGGTGGCCTTGACACCAGCCGGGGGGGAGCAGGGGCGGAGTTGGGGTGCAGTGCACCACAACAGAAGCCTCCACCCCCCCATGGAGAACTCTGGAGCCTGATGCCCTTTAGGGTTGTCCCCACTGAGGCCTAGAGCAGGGCCTTAATCCCCTGCAAGATGGCGAGTCACACTGGGGGTCAACCCCGGGAAAGAGACTCAGCTGTGCGCTGTCGGCAGCCCCCTCCGCACCCTTACGGGGGGTCCGGGCGGCCCGTAGCACCCACTAGGTCTCCACGGCAGCCTCTCCTGGCTCCTATGGCCCTCGGTTCAGGGTAGGTGGAAACGGGGGAGCCACACTGTTATGAGCTGAATGATGTCCCCCCAAATTCATATGTTGAAGTCCCAACCCCCAGGAACTCAGAATGTGACTGTATTTGGAAATAGGGCCTTTACAGGGGTGATTAAGTTAAACTGAGGCCCTTAGGGTGGCCCTGGACCAGTCTGACCGTGTCCTGATAAGAAGAGGAGATCAGGGCACAGACGCACACAGAAAGACGACCACGTGAGGACGCAGGGAGAAGACGGCCGTCTACATGTCCAGGACAGAGGCCTCAGGAGGAGCCCTGCCCACACCTCGACCTCAGACTTCCAGCCTCCAGGACTGTGAGAGGATCTGTGTCTGTTGTTCAAACCCCCCTCCTGAGCGCTTGGTCCTGGTAGCCCTAGGACAACCCCACCGGACCCATCCTGAAAGCGCTGGCTGCTCTGTGCGGAGGTGCCAGGTTCTGTTAGTAAAAATGCGTCAACGGACGCGCGTGAGAGTAGAAGGCAGGAGGAGAAGGGGCCAAATGGTGCAAAATGTCCCACCGGGTGTGGCAGGGAGGGGGCGGTGCAGGCAGCAAGCGGGTCTCCACGGCCCCACCCCCTGCCAGGCCTCCCCTCCCCCAGGTCTCCCTCCAACCCCAGCCTGAGTGCCGGCTGAAGGTTCTCCCAGCCAGAGGCGGGAGGGAGAGCAGGAACCACGCGCAGGCGTGCAGGATGGTGGTGGAAGCTGACGCATTAGCTGACGCATCAGCTGGACAGGCTGTATCTCACGCCGCGGTCCCCGCACGCTCAGTGCTGTCTCCCAAGGTCTGTTCTTGGCTCTGTCCTTCCGGCTCTTCCCTAAAGCAGCTCCTAGGTCCGCTGCCCGCCTGGCCAAAGGCAGGACACGCTTTTGGGAGGGGGCCAAATTCTCTCCCAACTACTGGACAGCCACAGAGTGGCCGGTGACCCTCCGAAGGGGGCACTGACTGGAGCCAGGTCCCCACTGCCTGGCCAAGCGGGACTGTCCCTGGGGCTGTGCTCGCCAAGCAACAGCCCCCCCTCCCGCCGTCTCCCCCAGACCCAGCTCAAACACACCTGCTCCTGCAGCCCCCTGGACAGCCCCTCTCCTGAAGCCTCCCGTCCGTCCTGTGGGATCTTCTCTCCAGCTCTTACCTGGTTGCTATTCTGCTCAGTTAATCATCCCAAGATCTGGGTGCTTTTCTGTCCATCATCGTGTGCTCTCTGCCTGTGTCTGTGCCGGGCATCTGGCAGGGGTGGGCTCCTCCAGGTGTTCCGATCGGGCTTCCTCACAGCATGGCGGCCCCAGGAGGGCAGGGCATAGGCTCACCAGCTCCAGTGTCCCATTCTGGTCTCACAGGCCCACCCAGATCCCAGGGGGACACAGGCCCCATCTTTCCAGAGAAGGAGTCTGGGGGCCAGGTTTTGAAACAGCCGCAGCATCCTATGCTAGATTGGCTTCTGGGGCTGAGTGGGGTCCTCCCCGCTACCTGCCTCCCCCAGCCCCTGATATGGGCACCAGAAGTGCCCGATCAATGCCGAGACCACAGGCCCAGGATTTCTGCCACCCAGCGTGGGACGCAGGAGTCCCGGGTCCTCCTGGCGGGCACCCCTGGCAGGCGGACAGTGTGTGCCACGCACCCCCAGGCCAGGCCTCCTGTGCCCTGTGCAGGCTGCACCCTCGCCAAGGAGCACACAGGCGGGGGGCACAGAGGAGCCCCTGCCTAGCAGGGACCCCCGCGTCAGCACCATGCGCGTGTGTGCCTGAGTGTGCTCACGCGTGTGCCTGTGTACACGTGTGCGTGTTCACGAGGGTTGCACACGTGTACTAGATGGAGTGGGGAGGGGGTCCAGGCGGAGACAGAGGCCCGGCCAAAGTCTCCAGGTGGGAGAATACGGGCAGGCGCCTCTAGCGACCGCGAGAGCCTGGGAGCCAGGGCTGGGGGGGCAGAGCCCTGTGGCTCAGAGGCTGAAGCAGGAGCCTCTCAGAGTAAGGCCCAGAGAGGCTGGAGGGACAGCTGGACTTCGTCGTCCGGGACCTTAGGAGAGTCGTGTCAACAGATGGCCAGGGTGAGGGGCCCGCGACCCCTCTGGGGAGAGAGAGGCAGAGACAGACAAAGACAATGAAGAGAGACAGAGATAAAGAGGCAGAGACAGAGACAGAAAGACAGAAACGGAGATAGTGACAGAGACAATGAAGAGAGACAGAGATAGAGAGAGACAGAGACAGAGGGAGACAGAGATAGAGACAGAGACAATGAAGAGAGACAGAGATAGAGAGAGACAGAGACAGAGGGAGACAGAGACAGAGAGCATGAGCTGGAAAGAGACGTGGAGCTGACACAGCTGTTGCTTCACATCCAGCAGGAGGCAGGAGTGGCAGGGAGGGCACCCTGCAGTGCCCATGAGGAGCAGCGCGGCTTCGGGTGGGCTCGGGGGCCTGCCCGCTGGGCTCAGCGTGTCCACGTGAGAGGAGGGGACCACCACGCACTCAGGGCGCTAGGCGCATCCTTCCCCACCGTGCGGGTGCCCTCGACGAGCACTGTCCCTGGACTTCTTGCTGTCCATCAGGACAGAGCAGAGACGCGAGCCCAGTGGGGGGCGGGCGGGCGCAGCTGGCCCCGGGGGTCTTCCGTCCGGCCTCAGGGCACTGCTCTCAGCCCCTCCTCGCAGGACGCTGCCAGCAGGGTGGCGCAGGCATCACCCTCTGGGTCCTCCCTCCCACCCCACTGCTCCCCTGCACCGGCCTGTGACCCCAGGAGAACCCATAGGGCCACGTCCTCCAGGTGCAGGGAGGAGAAGCCAGAGCCCACGCGCCCGAGGAGCGAGGGGCGGCCAGGCACACAGTCCCTGCACCTGCACCAGCCTCCCCGCCAGCTTCCTTGAAAGCTGGGGGCCTCTTTTGTATTCCAAAGTTCAAAGGGCCAAGCTTGCCTGTAATTAAAATGCCCCGTCCTTTAATTACAGGTCCCATAACACATGAAGGGCATCTACTGAAATACGACGTGTTACACAGTCATTTCTCTGCTGTTAATTACTAATTAATGAAGCTATTTCAATTAATAGCTTCCCTACCTCGCTCCCCCTTTGACAGGCGCCGTGCTGGGGCGCGTCCCGCAATCAGATGAGGCTTCCAGCCACCTCGCTGAATATTCATGCCACGGCTTCAACGGTGTTCAATTAAACATGATAAAGCAAGTGCCCATCAAAAGTGTGTTCCTACGCGCAGCCCTGCTCCTTCTGCAGGAACCAGCGGACGGAACGAACGGCAGGCTCCACCGAACACTGGAGAGAACACGGCCCGCGGCCTCGGGGGCGCCCCAAACGCCCAGGATGGCCCCTGCACATCCCGCCCAGGAAAGGCGAGCAGGGGTCCCCCAGGGGCAAGGGGGCACCCCCAGGGCCTTGTCCTACAGCTGAAGGACAAAGCCAGAAGTGGGGGTGGGGGGAGCCCAGAGAGGTGGGGCTAATTAACATGCTAATTACAGATATTAACTGGCCATTAAAGATCCTGTTTTAAAGAAATGACAGAAGAGTGTCACTTATGGTGACCAGGAGGGGACACCCCGCCTGAGAGCGGGAGATGGGGGAGGGAGCCCGGCGAGGCCTGTGTGGGGCTGGTGGGGTCTGGGGACAGGACATCGGGGGGAGCCTGGACTGGCACATCCTGGGCCCCAGAGGGACCCCAGCCCGTCCTGACGCCAAACTCCTGCAGTCCCAGGTCGGGGGACAGCCCTGCCCCTGAGGACACCTGTGCCCTGGGGAGAGGACCGGGGGACGGCCCCCCCAGGACCTCCAACCCCGAAGTCCTGCTGCTGTCTGTCTTCTTGTTAGAAGAGGACACAGACCTTCCCTGGTGACGCAGTGGTTGGGAATCCGCCTGCCAATGCAGGGGACACGGGTTCGAGCCGTGCTCCGGGAAGATCCCACATGCCGCGGAGCAACTAAGCCCGTGCGCCACAACTACTGAGCCTGTGCGCCTAGATCCCGTGCTCCGCAACAAGAGAAGCCACCGTGGGCTTCCCTGGTGGCGCAGTGATTAAGGATCTGCCTGCCAACGCAGGAGACATGGGTTTGAGGCCTGGTCCAGGAAGATCCCACATGCCCCAGAGCAATTAAGCCCGTGCGCCACAATTACTGAGGCTGCGCTCTAGAGCCCGCAAGCCACACTCCAGAAGCCCGGGAGCCTAGAGCCCGTGCTCTGCAACAAGAGAAGACACCACGATGAGAAACCCACGCACTGCAACGAAGAGTAGCCCCCACTCACCACAACTAGAGAAAGCTCGCGCGCAGCAACGAAGGAACCAACGCAGCCAAAAATAAATAAATTAAATAAATAGTTTTTTAAAAAAAGAGAGAGAAGCCACTGCAATGAGAAGCCCGTGCACCGCAACGAAGAGCAGCCCCCGCTCGGCACAACTAGAGAAAAGCCCGCGCGCAGCAACAAAGACCCAACGCAGCCAAAAATAAATAAATAAATTTATAAAAAGAAAGAAGAAGTGGACGCCGTAACCCCGTGTGTGCAGGCCCAGCAGCCAGCGGGAGGGACCCACAGTGGGGACCCAGACTGGGGGAGGGGTGGTGGGAGAGGGTCCCCGCTCCCATACGCGCACCCCCAGGTCCTGCCGCTCCTCGGGCCCCCTCCCGCCTCGGGGTCCAGCCTCGAGCCTCCCTGCGCCTGGAATGTCCTTCCAACCCGTCCCTTCCTACAGAGCTGAGGGGCAAGAGCACCGGCCTGCACGGCACAGGGTGGCCAGCTGGACCCCTCGGCTCCCACCTGGCGCCCTAGGGAAGCGTCAGGTCGGCTGCTCTGGGGCCGGGAAAAGCCCTGTCAGACGGCGCCCTCTGTCAGCCAGCTGCAGGAGGACAGCAGCCTGGCCCTCCCGAGGCGCCTCCTGGCTGTGGGCCGGGCAGGCAAGGCGTACACACACGCGTGCACAAATGCACACACACACGCACTATTGCACACATGCCCTGCACAAGTGCACACTCACGGCCCCGGGCGGCCAGAGCCCCTCCTCTCAGGAGGGAAGTGTCTGGGGTTTGGTGGCCCTACAGACTCCGCACCGGCTCTCCCCCTACTGCACTCAGGGTTGGTGTCGGCCCTGGGATCCTGCCAGGGCCAGCCGGGCTGGGGACGTGTCTGAGCCTGGCTGCACCAGATAACACAGCGGGGCCCGGCCATCCTCCCGCCCGTCTGCGCTAACGCTGCCCTCCCCGCCAGCAACCATTTCACCTGGAATCCTCGGAGCCCGACCCAGGGCCCAACACTGGCATTGGGAAGGGTTGAGGGGCCGCACCCAGCTCCAGGTGACACTGAGCACGAGGGACGGCAGTGACGGGAGGAGGCTGGGCCCAGCTACTGCACAGCAGGCCCAGGGCCCCCACATCCTGGCTTCTCCCTCCCCTGTTCTGCCAGGTGCTAACAGAAGCGTGACCAGACTCGGATTCCAGGAGGCCGGGGATCCCAGTTTACACGCATGCCCTAGGACCCCCTGCTGAGCAGGACCCACCAGCACCTTCTGGGTCCCGCATCCCTTCAGGGCTCGAGCACTGAGACCCCAGACGGCTATGTTCCCACGGGAAGGGCCGTCTCTCTCACGCTCTCCAAGAGTTTACAGTTTGCTGTGGGTTAGAAAGAAAGGTGTTACTCTCACATCCATGCTCACAGCAGCGAATTCACGGCGGCCGAGAGGTGGAAGCAGCCCAGTGTCCACCGATGGATGAAGAGCTGAACAACACGTGGTCCCGCCATACAATGAAGTATTACACGGACTTACAAAGGAAGGAAATCCCAGCACGCGCTACAGCACGGACGAACCCTGAGGACACCATGCTTAGCGAGATGAGTCAGTCACAAAAGGACAAATGCTGTAGGATACGTTTCCATTGAGGTCCCTGAAGGGTCAAGTTCATAGAGACGGAAAGCAGATGGTGGGCGCCAGGATCTGGGGGAGGGGGAGGGGAGAGCTCCAGTTTGGGAGGAGAAAGTCACGACGATGATGGCGGTGACAGTTGCCCAACAAGAAGGCAGAGCATCCCTGCGCTGCAGGCACGAGGACACACCTGCGTCCTGTGTCCTGTGTCCTGTGTCCTGTGTCCTGAGGAAACCACCCCGCCCTGGGGAGTTTCCCGGGCAGGGCTCCCAGCTCGGGAGAGCACAGCCTAGAAACCCACCCGCGGTTTCTCATGAAAACCCCCAGCCGAGCAGACAGCGCGGCCTTTATGGCAAATTAACATTCTGGCTGCATCTCCGTGAACAGTCAGGCCAAACCTACAGGGGCCAGACTCACTCTGTAATCGCGAATCTTTCTTTCAGAGTCTTTCTGATCACAAGTGGGGGGGCTGCGGGAGGAAATCTTTGCTTACATGGAGAATTAGGAGTTGTCTGATTCTAGAATCTACACAGCTGACAGCTACACCAAGCAGCTCCGACACAGACGCACAGGCGGGGTCTGTCCAGAGCGGGAGCTAGGAAACCCCACCTCGGCTGTGTTTGCACGTGTGTGTCAGCATCCTGGAGGATCAGTATGTCTGTTCTTGGCATTTTCCTTCGACTGTTTGAAACACGTTGCTGGTTTCCTCGAACTAGTGAAATAAATCTTTAACACTCGTTTATTCTTTTCATAAGAAGGGCCTTAAATAACATTATGTTTTTCTTTTTAAATAGTTTAATAGTCATCATTTAAATAAGGCTTTGGTGTGCTTTTCCATTCTCATAGTTTCTTTTCTCTGCATATACATCTTGCAAAATCTATTATTAATCCGCGAGACGACCGGCCCCTCTATTGTAAACAAGGAGGGAGAAAGAGAATGCGGACCGGTGGGTTCACTGGTTCCGGGGCGTGTCCTGGCCAGAAGCAGGTGCCCACGCGCCCTCCCCAGGCACCAGGGGAGCAGGACGCATCGCCAGTGCCTGGGAATCCACGGGAGGGGACGCCGGGGGCAGGGTCCCCAACGATGCACAAGGGCCTCGAGCCCCCACTTCTGCCCACCCATCGAACTGGGGGGCCTCAGCCTGGGTGCCTAGAGAAGCGGAAACACCACAGCCCTCCCTGGCCTTCTTCTAGAGCTGTGGTCCTCAGCCAGGGGGCGGGTCTCCCGGGGACACTTGGTGATGTCAGGAGACAGGGTTGGCTGTCATGAGTAGGGGGGTCATCTAGTGGGTGGGGGCCAGGGACACTGCTAAACGCCCCGCAGTGCACAGGACGGCCCACCACAGAGATCCGACCCCAAGAGCAGAGAAACAGAGCCAGGCAGGTCTGGGGAGAGACTCCCGTGGGGCGCCCTGCCCTGCAGTGACACGGCCCCGGGCGGGCTGACCACGTGGGGCTTGGTCTACGAGGAACAGGCCGTGTCTGTGACGAAGCTGCTGCTACTGAAGATGCTAATCCACCCACCGTGAGGTCCCACCAGCCCGGAAGGAGGCTGCTACCCCCAAGGGCGGGGGAACCGGACCGCACTCTCCTGCGGGGCTGAGGCTCCCCCGCCTCTGCTCACCCTGCGGGCCAGGAGCAAGGGGCCTCTAAGCTGAACGCTGTCCCCGAGGGGACGGCGCTGGGTCCTCGGGGACAGGGGGTCGGTCGGCTAGAGGTCTTCATGGGCGGGGCTCAGGTCCACCCGCTGGGCCTTCCCGAACACCAGGAAGGTGCATAGCCCGAGGCTGCTGACTGCCGCCACCAGGTCGAACACGGACGTCCAGGAGCCCGTGGTCTCGATGAGGTAGCCACCCAGGCACACGCCCACGACTCCTGCACCCTCGAGAGGGGACAAGCAGACGGGGTGATGGGCCATCCCGCCCCTTTGAGGACAGCTTTGAGGGGAGCTGAGGGCGGGGGGCCTGAGGGCATGAGCCCCGTCACCGTCACCCAGGCACTTGGCCTCTGGGGACCCTGGACCTCGGGGATTCACTCACATCTGCGGGTCACGTGGTTGGGGACGGTTACATGCCATTGGAAGCATGAGCACCGTGGTAGACGGCTCTGTGCTCTCCCCCGGCCAGCTCTGGGGTCTGGGCTCCCCCCCCGCCACTGCTCTGACACTGTGGGGACCCCCCAAGGGGTGCCACACCCCACCCTGAGGGCCGAAGCAGCGGAGCAGGTGGGAGGACACAGGCGTGGGGCGGCGCCCCGGGGAACTCTGGGTTTGAAACCCGCAGGCAGGGGACCCCAGCCCACTTCTCACCTGCCAAAGCCCCAGCTGTGTTGGCCACACCTGAAACAGGACAGAGAGAACGAGGACCAGTCAGCGGAGGCCCACTGTGACCCTCCCATGGCGCACCCACCTGGGGGCCCTGGGAGCGGGGAGGGGGTGAGCAGGGGGGCGCAGCCACTTCCTGTCCAACGAGGGGCCAAGGTCCTCACCAAACAGAAAGCCGGCACAGGACGGGGCCAGGTCCTGGATATTAACGGAAATGCCGCTGCAGGAAGAGGAAAGGACGCAGGTAAGTGACCACAGGGCGGCCGCCACCCGCCAAGCCGGCGGTCGGTCCTCCGATCACCTGGATTCCGGAGGCTGGCCACGCCAGGAGCTCAGCTCCAGCTCAGCGGTTACGCATGGGACCCACTCCCAGGATGAAACAAGACAGGGAGGTGAGTTTGCCTGGACTCACACTCATTTGCCACCCGATAATCTGGAAAACGACATCAAGGTGCCGATTCCCAAGACAAGTCAGTGCAGTTTTTCTGACTAAACACTGAGCTGCTGCGCAGGCCGGGAGGCCCGCAGAACAACACGTGGGATCCGATGGGCTCGCTCCCCACCTTTGGTTCAAAAGATGCTGCTTGGGGACCCTCATCTGCTCTGCCAGCCCCTCCCCAAGCACCCGTTTTGCTTTCCCAAAAGGCCCAGGTCCTCACCGGCTTGATACCCTGACTGCCCTTCGCCTCGCGGCTCACTTGTGGGGACCTGCCATGCGCCCGCCCTCCATGTGCGCCCCGAGCCAGGGGCCCCAGACCCGGGAGCCCAAAGGCAGCGTGGGTGGCTCTGGTGGACGAGGAACCTGGCCCTTACCTGTGGTTGAAGGTCTGGAGGCCGATGGAGGCTGATGCAAAGACCACAGACTTACAAAAGCTCGAGGTGTGGCCCAAACACAGGGCAAAAACGCTGGACAGGCCGAGGCCCATCGCCTGTGGGAGAGACGAGTGGGGACGGGGTGGGAGTCTCGCCCCTTCCTGGGCTGTCTGGGCCACACTGAACGAGGGTCGGTGGGCACCCCTCCCGGGTTGGGGCCTGCCTGGAGGCCACTGGGACGAGGCTGCACGAATGATCTGGACCTGCTGGTCGTAGCCCATTCGACGTGAGCCGACCCAGGCCCCCAAATGGGCACCAGGACTCAGGGAAGGGCCTCAGGTCAGCCAAGCCAGTCCCAAGCACTGCCCCACAGTGCCCTCCAGCCACTGTGCCACACCAGTCCCCTTCTAGGTCAGGGGCCCCAGGAACGAAACAGGGACGTCCGGAGGGAGAGAGCCGTCCCACGACCCTCCTACCTGCATGAACTTCCGCACAGTGATGGTCCTGTAACCTAGACGGGGAGACCAGGAGACATCCTGTCGGCCCATCTGTGCTGTCCCACCCCAGACGGCACCCAGAGTGGGTCCCACCCTCACGGCTGCGCGGAGGGAGCGGGGAGAGGAGGGCCGGGCTGGGCTGGCGGTGGGGCAGCCCCTGCATCGCCGTGAGCCGCGCGCACACGTGTATGAGCCTGTGCACTTAGAGGGTTCCCAAGGCCGAGGCCTGGCAGGCGCACCTGAGGAAGGCCACTCTATGGTTACAAAGTGCTTGCTTTGTGTTTCTACCAATTTTCTAATTTTTCCACAATGAGTGGGTGGTTCTTCTGTAACTAGGACAAGACTGACATTTAAGGACGTGCAGTGCAGGGTCGTGGGGAGCTTGCGTGTCTGCGGGACAGTCATCCTCGGGCCGTGTGCACTCGGGTCTCAGGCCTGAGACCTCTGACCTCACCAGGTGCCCTTTCCTCCTCTGAAGAGGCCGGGGGCTGTGTCCAGCCCCCAGGTGGAGGAATTCCACCGTCGCAGTGTGACTGTGTCCCAATGTCCCCACCTGGGGAAACAGGCTGGGGGGTGAGAAGCTGGAGGCAGTCATCAGCAGAGTCGGGCTGGGAGCCGGGCTCCACGGGCCCACCTGGCTGGCTCTAAGGGCCAGGGGTCCCACTCTCACGGCCTGGTCCTCGGGGGCGTGGCCTCTTCCCATCGCTACAGGAGCACCCCAGGAGGGGTGCCTCTCTGCCCCCCAGAGTGAGGCAAAGCCCAGGCATGGCTCCCTGCCCGGCCCCTCCCCCAGGGCTCACCCTGATTGATGAGACGGTCTGAGAGAAGCCCGCTGAACAGACTGGCAGGAATGGCCACTAGCCAGGGCACCACGTTGAAGACCCAGCCCTGCAGGGAAGGAGGGTGCAGGGGCCTCAGAGGCCGCCAGGGCAGGTGCCCGACCACGGGGAAAGGACGAACAGCCCAGGCGGTCATCCACGCCCACCACTGCCCACCAGGCTCTCTGCCCACAGGCTGGGCCTCCGAGATCCTAAGTCATCCCCGACCTTGACTGAGCGCTGGGCCCCCAAGTGCTATCACCCCTGCAGGCAGAACCTCCCTCACGGCTCCCCACACCCCACAGGGCAGAGCTGGGGGGCCGCACCCTGCCCAGAGTGTGCAGCCAGGGGGCCCCGGTCACCAGAATTAGGAGCGTAGCCGGGCGGCTGGGGTGCAGTCAGCCAGGCTGACCAGCAGCTGACATCTGTGCCCACATCACAGCCCCTGCGTGCCCCCCCACCCCCCGGGAAGGACTGTCTGCAGACAGGCAGGCAGCCGGGGCAGCAGCTGGGCCTCTCCTGTGTGCACCCAGGTGCGGCCGCTGAGCCAGGAGGCGGCAGAGCTGCCAGAGCTCGGCGGAAGGAACCCAGGGCCCCTCTGCGTGTGCTTCGCGGCGCCCCCCAACCCTGTGAGCTGCTGGGCGGCCAACCCACCTTGGAGCTGGGGAAGGTCTCCTTAAAGAAGGTCGGCAGCCAGGAGAGGAGGATGAAGAAGGAGCAGGCCGCCGAGAGCTGGGAGATGATGGCCGCCCTGGGGGGGCGGGGGCCAGGCTCAGGGTCCACACCCCAGCCCCTCCCCACACCCAGGGCAGCCAGGGGCCTGAGGGCGCGGAGCCCAGAGTGGAGCCGCCCCCGCGTGGGCCGCTCGCCCTGTGGCCGAGGTCCCCAGGGCCCCAAACCCCATCCCCGCAGCAGCCTGGCTCACCAGACAGAAGGCTTTCGGAAGAGCTGTCTCCAGGGCACCTTGGTGTGTCTGGACACCGGCAGGCCCTGCGCCAGGACGCCCAAGGCCAGGATGAGATCTGAAGGGCAAGGCATCTCCACGTGAAAGCCATTCAAAGAGGGTGGACGGCTCTGCCCCCACAGGCCAGAAGCTGGGGGCGGCTCGTGGGTCCCCGGCTGTGCCTGGGGGCCATCCTGTCCTCTCCGCCAGAGCCTGGGGTCGGCAGCATCTGCCCTCGAGGGTGGACAGTAGTGTGGCCATCTGTCCCCTGAGTCCTCAAACCCTCCAGGCCCCACTCCTGTCACCGGGAGCCACCTCTACCCCTGCAATCTGCCTCTGCCGGCTGCACAGCCCCCTGCACGTGTGCGTTCACCCGGCGACTCTCACACCAGACTTGACCGTAGCCGGCTGAGACTCAGGGAGTGGGCGTCTTCTGTGAGGCTCTACCTAGGGGATCCTGGGGCCCCCGAGCTGGCCTGCTCTTGGGGGTTCGGTGGCCGCTCGCTGGAGGGGACAAGGCGCCAGGGCCCCCGCCCTTCCCAGGCAGCAGCACGTACCTTTCTCACCCAGCAGACACCTGTACACGTAACACACCCACAGCAGGGTGAGCCCACCCGAGAAATAGAAGACGCTCGGCCAGCCGTACCAGTCCAGGAGCAGGGAGCCTACGGCCCCCGTCACCAGCGTCCTGGAACGACAGAGAGGGGCGTGGCTGGGACCCTCGCTTCACTGGGGTGCAGAGACATCTCCGAGATCCCTACCCCAGGTGACCTGAGTCCCTAGAAAAGAGCATTTCTATCCCCTGTGAGGCAACTGCCCGGAAGGCTGGTCCCCAGGCAGCTTGCTAGGGATGTGATAAATGGAATGTTTATAAATGGAATATTTCCTGCCATATCAACAAACAAAGGATGTCACATTCATCAAGGATTGCAGCCCTCCAACGTGAGCCAGTGAGCCCTGAGGAAACTCAGGGCTGAAAAGAATACCTGCTATCCTGCAGCCGTCTGACCGCAGCCACTCCCTGCGGTGAGCCCTGCGGAAACTCAGGATGTGAAAATACAGGACACTGGCCCCAGAGAGCTGAGGTGCACATCAAAGGAATGATTTCAGTGAGCCCAGACTCTTGCATCTTCCCAGACACAGAAAAGCACTAAATTCCTAAACTTGAGAGATCCGGTTTTCTTTAATTAACAATAATTTTTGACCATTACCTGCCCTTTTGTTGCAAAACTCCTCTATATCCCGGCTCCTCCCCTCACCTCCTGGGAGCAGTTTCTCTGAAATGCTGTCTCCCGGGCTGCAGCCCTCATTTTGCCCCAAATCAAACTTAACCTCATGTTGTGCATTTTTTTAAGACAGATGCAAGCTTTCCGGGGACTCCCGGTGCCACGGGGGCCAGCGTGGACGTGGCAGCCGTGATGTGGCACACGGGTCCTGTGTTGCCCTAGTATCTCCTTACTAGGCCTCCCAGTTGGCCTACAGTTGTGTGTGGATCCTTTTAAAATGAAAAGGGCAACGAGAAGACAGCGGTGACAAGAACACGCTGAAACATAAAACCTCCTCGCTGTTTTCAGCTGCTCATATCAGAGAGGATGAAATTTCAAAAAGATTTCAAAATGCAAAAACAACCACCCAACCCAGCTGCCTCCCCAGGTCCTGCCAATGCTATTGTCCCAAATATGCCCTCGGGGCCCACCCCTCCCCCAGGCTGGCCTGTCTGTTCAGAGGCTACCCCTCAGCTGCCCCCCACCTGCTGAGGCTTGGCCAGGAGACAGTTAAAGGAGAAAGGCTTTCCCCCAAGGCCGGTGGAGGGATGCCTTCCGCTCTGAGCCTCCATTTCCCCATCTGCGGGGAGGGGGTGGGCACGGTCTCTCCCTGTACCTCCCCTGCACCCCACTCCCTCCCCGGAAGGCCCAGGTCACCCAGTGAGACGGGATTTCAGATAAACAATGAAACTCTCCTGTCCGTGTATTGCTTCTCTGAAATTCACATGTCACTGGGCCCCCTGGGTTTCTATCTGGGCCACTCCCAGCCCCCCAGCAGGTACCCCTCACCCCTCTGCATTCTGCTTGGACCTCGGCAGCAGTAACGTGAGGGCCCTGAGCCCGGGGGGTCGTGAAGCCCCAATAGGACAGCAAGACGTCCTTCCAGCCCCAGTGTGGTCGCCCCACGGAGGGTCTGGCGCTCTGTGGGGTGCAGTGGGGAGGGGCACAGGTCTGGCCCTTACAGGTCTGGACCTTTCATGTCTGGACCGTGACGGGTACCCTCTGGGGCGAACGCAGGCCACCTCCCCCATCGGGACGGGCACCCCATCCAGTTCTGTCAGCACAGATGGAAGGGAACGTAACACCCCAGCCCACGTGCCAGAGCCCCAGAGCTCTGGTCACGTGCCGCTGGCCCGAGAGGGACAGAGCATGCATGGAGATGGGGGTGGCAAGCGCCTCCCAGAGCACAGAGTCACCAGACCTGCGTCACCCTGTCCCAGATGTGCACGTGGCCCGTCCCCACCAGACGCACCGAGGCGCTCTGCCAGGTGCACGCCCTTCGCCTCCCCACACCGACCCCCCCCGCTCGGCCCCCCCCAGGCCGGGACTTACCCAAACTGGGAGCCGGCCCCCACGGTGCTGTAGGTGAAGGCTCGCTCACTCTCCCGCACCTTCTGGGACAGCAGGCTGGTCAGCGCAGGGAAGTAAACCCCTGGGGCGGCAGAGAAGGCAGAGGCCCGCGCAGAGCTGTGTCCCGAGCTGGCCCGCGGGCCCTGCCGGGGTGGCCGGCAGAGGGGTGAGACGGGCTGGAAGCTCCGCGGGGCCCTCGGTGATTATTCAAGTCCGGGTCTCCTTCCTCCCGCTGTCACCCCCAGGGATCAGCAGGGCTGGGCTTTTCCCAACACTCAGCTAAAGAGACAGCTTGGGGAGCGGGGGGTTCGCTCAAGGTCCTGCCACCAGGACGGCTGCAGGGGGGCTTCTGGGGCCAAGCTGGCGCTCCTCCACTGTCACGCCAGCTCCCAGAGCCACACGGCTCCAGAGTCCTGGCACCAACACGCAGAAGCACACACACAGGTGACAAGTGCACACGCACACACACTGACACACACGGTGCGTGTACGTCGGTGAGACCGGAACAGCCCCGTGGAACTGCACTGCCAGGCCCTGGATGTGATGCTGCCCTGTAGCTACGCGAGATGCCACCACAGGGAGGCGGGGGAGGGAGCTCGGGACCTCCCTGTACCGTTCGCTGCAACTTCCTGTAAAGCTATAATTATTTTAAAATCTAGTTTAAAAAAAAAAAACTGCACTGGCGAAAGCAGCTCTTGCCCGTTACACTGCGCTTTTCTCCAAAAGCACCTGGGGAAGCTCAGAGGCCAGGGCACATAGGGACAGGACTTGGTCCCTGTCTTCCCTTTGGGGCCCCGGGCCCCTGCTCACACCATGTGGGGAGCACGTGGGGTGAATTCAAAGGCGCGCAGGCACTGGACTGCCTGGACCACCAGGACCACATGTGGGCCGGCCCGGTGGGGCTGATCAGGAAACAGGCAGAGGCCCATTCCAGGATATACATCTGGGGTATTGGGGGTACGGGCTAGAGGCCCACGCCCCACCAGAGCTCTGGGAAGTGGGGAGGTGTGGTGAGGAAGGGGTCACGTCCAGAGGACGGATGCTGTCAGATGCCATGCTGGTGGAGGGCAGGAGCTCAGAAGGCCGTCCCACTCCCTGGAGTGTGGGTGTGCGCCCCTGCCACCAGCTCCCCCAGGCCACTGGGGATCTTTGAGGGGGGCTCTCTCCGTAAGTGTAATATCCCCGAAGAACGAGAGCGGGGGGTTTGGGAAAGCTGGCAGCCCCTCAGCCTGCTGGCCCGGCCAGCGCGGGTGTGGCCTCCGACTGGCAGCACGCAGAAACTGGGCACGTGCCCACCATGCGGCTGGTGGAGCCGACGGTGCCGCGTGGCAACCTGGCTGACACCGGATCCCTGGAGCGGAAGTTTTGGCAGAGGAGGACACGTGACATTAAAACGTGCCAGCCAGACTGTGAAGTGACTCTAGACACGGAAAGTGCCTTGGGCGCGACGGCCTCGAAGCACAAACAAAGCCCGGTGCAGGGAAGCGAAGCCCAGAGCCGGCAGCCCGCCAGCGGGGACGGCCCGAGCTGTCCGCCTGCCAGGGAGGAGAGCCCATGACCTCAGCAGCAGCAGCGCTGCAGCACTGACGCACCCGCTCTGAAGTGAGGCACACCACATGCAGGGGCACACACGAGGACACACGTGCACGCCCACGAGCACCCACCTGAACACGCGCCCGTGCACACAGGTATGCATGCTCATACCTACGCGGGCACACACACCCGTGCACACACTCCCCTTGCTCTGCGGCGCGTGGGCCCGAGGTCCAGCCCCCCGCAGCCCCCCTACCTTGGAGCAAGCCCGTGAGGATGCGAGAGAAGGTCATGAAGGCCAGGTGGGCGCTGCTGAGGCGGGAGAGCAGCGGCGTGGCGGCGGTGATGAAGCCCCAGGCGGAAGCCGACAGCAGGATGACCTTCTCACCCCCGATCCTGCACGGGGGACGAGAGGGCAGTGACGGGGAGCTGTGCGGCTGGGCTGCAGGCCGGACCAGGAGACCCTACCGTGGAGGAACCCGGGGAGGGGGCCGGCACCGCCCGTCACTTGGAGCTGCCCTCTGGGGTGGGCACTGCAGCCACATCCCCTCTGCAGAGGAGGCCGAGGCTGAGCGCGCAGGGTACAGCCGGGTCCCTCTGTCCCCATGGGCCCCAGAGCTGCCTCCTTGGGTGCCGGTTGCTCCCCAGGGAACCAAGCACCCCAGACGAGCTGAGCGCCGGCCCCAGCCCACCCCTGCGCAGCCCTCGGGTCTCCCAGCCCCCGTCCTGCTGTGGGCGGGGCCTCCCCCCATTCCCTTCCTAGGAGCCACCTCCCAAGCCCTGCAGCGCGGGAGGGATTACCGGTCCCCCAGGTGGCCGCCCACCACCTGAGTCAGGCAGTAGCCCCAGAAGAAGCTGCTGAGCACAACACCGGCCTCTTTCTTATTCCAGCCGAAGTCCTGGCTCATGGCGGCGGCACAGACGGGCATGCTGACGCGGGCGCAGTATAGCAGGCATGTCCCCAGAAGCAGCGTCCCTGTCCACACCTGGCACTCGGGTCTGGGGAGAGAAGGGCCCGGTCAGGCCCAGGAGAGGCTGTTGGATGGGGCCCCTCGGCCACCTCTCAAATGTCCACCTGCTCGCGTCTGGTGACTCCTGGGAGAAACGGGCAGACACAAGAAATGATGCACGGGGTCCCTCCAGCAGCAGGGATGGGAGCGGCCGGATGGCTGTCGCAGGGCAGAGGCTGAATAGCTGCAGCTGGGGAGGTGCTGCTCTCCAGGCCCGGGGCTCTCGGTTTCCATGGACCAAGGGCCCAGGAAGGCAGCAGGCTGACAGCTGGTAGCCGGCCAAGGGGGCGACGGGCTGGGGAAGAGGACCCCAGCCGCAGCAGAGAGGGAGGGTACCACAGCACCATGGGCCCCCGCAGGGTCCCCAGGAAAGCTGGGTCTGCCCAGCAGACCACCTTGGGGCAGACAGGCCCTGGGAGGAGTCTGGGCAGCAGTGAGGCAGCCCTGGCCGCCTGGGAAGGTTGCCAGACCAAGTCTATACAAGTCCCCAAAGCTCCTGGCCAGCACCGTCGACTGTCAGTCACCAAACCAGGAAGTCAGAAACTGCCAGAGTGCAGAGCCCGGAGGAGCCCAGGAGACGCAGGTGCCTGTGGGACCCTGGGTGGGGCCCTGGGACCTCGGGGGGGGGAGTGCAGAGCCCGGAGGAGCCCAGGAGACGCAGGTGCCGTGGGACCCTGGGCGGGGCCCTGGGACCTCGGGGGAGAGTGCAGAGCCCGAGCACAGCGTGGGCTTTGGCAGCAGGACTGTCCACGGCAGTCCACTGATGGGGACCAATGGACACTGACCTAGGACGTGAGTGGGGGCACGTGTGGAGCGCGTGGCAGTCTGTACTGCCTTTGCGGTAGCTCTGTACATCTAGAACCGCCCTAAGAGACAAAGTTTGGGGAGGGGGGATTGGTATTTTTTTAACGAAAAAGAGAGAGGAGACTCAGTGCCCTTTGTGCAGGTGGAGGGGGGCTCAGTGGGGGACGGCCTGGGGGAGGAGCCCCACTAGTGACTTGCGATGTCTTTGCACAGGGCGAGGACGTCCCCTGAGGGTGGGGGCCACAACTGGGGGGGGGGTCGGGAGAGTGGACAGGCCTTGAAGCAGTCTCAGTGGGGCCTTGCGGGTCCTGCCTGCACCTGGACTCACCTGCCCAACTGGGGCAAGGGTTCTCCCCAGGGTGGGGAGGGGTGGTGGTGCGAGACGCACAAAGGGAATAGGTTCAGGCTGTGGGGAAGGCACGGGGCCGGGGCTCCAAGCCCAGGGCCCCCGAGGCCTGCCCAAAGCAGCCCGAGGCGTTAGTGCTGTAGACCTTGGGGAGGCCACTGGACAGGTGTCCAGGAGGGTGAGGCCGGCAGGAGCCGCACGGGCAGTTCTCAGAACAGAGGGAAGGACGCCTCTCACCTGGCGGATGACCCAGGACACTGGAGTCTCACCCTCGCTCCCCAAACCCCCTTGGACCCCTGTCTGGACCTGGCGGGGGCTACCCCCACTGGCCGGGCACGTGAAAAGAACAGCCAGTGGGGCCCAGGGTAGTGGAGCTTGGACTCCATCTGCGGACACGGGCAGGTCCCCTGCCTGTGGGCCCCACCCAGGCTCAGGCTGTGAGCCGACTCCGGGGGACAGTCCAGGGTGAGGCCAGGACCACCCCTGGGAGGGCCGGAGCCCTCGCCTGCACGCCTCCCGGGGGTGAGAGACCTCGGAGGCCCCGAGGGTCTTGCCCGCTGGCAGGCAGCACCCGCACCAAGAACTGATAAGTGCATGCGGACGGCTGTGTCCGTCATCTCCGGGGCAGGACCGCTGGGCCGGCAGCGAGGTGGGGCTGCCCCCCACCCCCTCTGGCCCGCACCCTCCTCCTGGCAGGGTGGACTCCGCACCCCTGGCGCTGGGGGAAAGTTTCGGGGAGGGAAGAAGCTGCTGTCCTGGACCTGGTCACAGACAGGGCGGGGGGTGGGGGGTGGCACGTGGGGCCCGTCGCCCGGCCTCCCGAGCTTCAGTTTCCTCGGTGAAGATGGGCTCATGTCCCTGACACCCAGCTCCTTCTCGGGTCAGTGAGCAGCAAGGTGACCCACCAGTTCCTGGAGCCCCAACAAGGAGCTGTCGACCGGCCAGCGGGCTGGGAGAGGCCTGGCACCAGCACGGCCCTCCTCCACAGGCGCCTCCCCCGGCTCCGCTCCCCCTGGCACATCAGTGTACTTTTCCACAGTCCAGGGAGCGAGTCGGGGAGCCTTCCCCGTGTCTCAGGCCTGCAGAGGCCTCCCCGGCCCCGCTGCTGCCCTCACAGCTGAGGAGCTGTTGCCCCAGGAGGCTGCAGCGTCTGGCAATCCCACTGGCGGAGACAGCTGCTTCCAGGCTCGAGCCCCTCCCTCGGGGGGTTTGGGGTGAAGGAGCCCGGCCTGCTGTCCCCAGACAGAGCCGTGTTTGTGGGCGGCGCCCGGTTTGGAGTTTGGGAATTACAGTCCAAAGTGTTCTGCAGCCCTCAGTGATGTGTGTGGTCTGATGTAGTGACCAACTCTCCCGGAGGAGAGACTTGGGTGCCGCTCTGGGCCCTGGCCTGACTCGGGGAAACCCGCCCTTCCCTGTGCCTCAATTTCCCCGTGTGCACTGGACCACGGATTTCAAACTGGGTCTCTGGGTGCCCGGAGGGGTGCCATGGGTGGGGCTCCCAGGCAGCACTCTTGGACGAGTTGCTTTTTATATTAGAACCTCCTATAGGAGTCCAATGGGAAATAGGGTCCCGTGCTGGAAAGCCTGCCGTTCTGCAGTTCCAGGAGCCGGCCGCTGGACCGTGCCTCGGCAGGGGCTGGGGGGCTCCTCCCTTCGGAAACTGCCCGGTGACCCTCAGTGACGAGGGAGGGGCCGTCACGCCCCCACCCTCCTTCCTGGTTCGTAAAGTGTGCCTGGAATGACTCAGAAGCCAAGATGCTGAGGATGACGGTAGCACAGCGCATGCGGCAGGTCTCGGTGGCCTCCCCCCTGGAGAGGCTAAGGCGGCGGGAGGGGGCGGAACCCCACGGGGCAGGTCGCAGACTCACCTGGGGCCTGGTGGTCCCAGACGCTAGTTTCCTTTACAGAACCAAAGACTGTGAGGGGCGGGGCAGGGGCGGGGCGGGGGTTCTGCCAGGCCAGCGAGTCCCCAGGAGGCACCCGCTCAATGTCTGAGTTTGTGACATGCAACCCCTGGGGGCTCAGGGCCTGTCTCCTCCGCGGCTCCAACCGTGGGAATGACACCCCCAGTCCACCCTCTTGCCCCCTGTTTCCCAGCCCCGCACTTCAGGCCTTCGGGGACACTGCTCCCTCTGAGCAAACATCCCACCAGGCCTACTGGGAGGCACGGTCCAAACTGCCCACCAAAACCAGCCCAGCCGGCCACCCGGGCCCACCAGGACGGAGCCAGCAGAGGACTCATGAGCCCAGCCCTGCCGTGGCCTCGACGCCCGTCCAGGGCCACCTGCACGGCCCTGCGGGCGAGCCCTCGGCAAGCACACACGCACGGGTTGGTGCACAAGGGGAGTGGCAGGGGCTGGGGAGCAAGGCTTTTAACTTCCCACGAACAGCCACAGCCCGAAGTTGCCTTTAAAAGGAAGTTTTATTCCTTTATGTGGTCAGAGCAGCGGAGGGTCACCTGCGCGCAGATGGGACCGCGTGCCCGGCACCTGCCCCTCCCTCGGATGCACTGTGCCGGCACCCCGGGAGCCTGGCTTTGTTTGCTCTCTGGGTGGGAAGTCCAGTTAGAAACAGGGGAAAGCCAGATGAGACTGACCTGCTCTGGAAGGCTGGCAGGGTACCGAGAATACGGTGCTGCCCCCCCGCCTCCTTGTGGCCCCGGGAGGTCAAGAAGGGCCCGTCAGCTTTCAGGCAACCAGCCCACTCTGAGTTTAAGGCGCTGGCATGGGACGCCCTCTGGAGCTGGGGGGCCAGGTGCTGTGTGCTTCCTCCCTGGGCCCCGGAGGCCCCCGCAGCCCTGGCCCTGAGTTGGCGGGCAGCGCCACTGGGTGGGCAAAGGGACGTCCTCCACAGCTGCTGGGGACACAGAACAGGCCAGCTGGAGGTCTGGCTGGAGGGGGTGACCCAGACACGGCCAGCTGCCAGAGGCCCGATTAGGACGCCAGACGCAGAATCCTGGCCCTGCGGACGGGCTTGCTAGGAACACGGAAGGTCATGGCAAAATCAGCCACAAAAGGCCTGAAGACCTGCCTCCAGCCCACTCTGTCCACTCCCGAGCCTTGGGTCTGAGCCCCCAGCTCTTCAGGGTGCTTCCGTGAACCTTCTAGAACCTTCTGCATCCTGCAAATGGCCCCTGTGCATGAGAAGCACCCACGGCTGAGCAAACACAAGGTCACGTGGACCCTCGATTCAGAAAAGGGAAATGAGTCGGCGCTGGGGGCAGAGGGCAAGCAGGGGCAGAGGGCAACCGCCGGAGTGTGCAGGCCCAAGGCTGCCGGCGCCCGGCTGGGACGTCCCTGGGGAGCCGCCCTGCCTCGGGGGTCATCCACACGGCGGCAGCCGCCCACGGTCGCCCTTGTCACGATTCTCATCACCTTTAGCCACTCGGGGGTGCGAACCACCTTTTCCCGCTGAGCCCCACTCCACCCAGGACCCCCGCTACCCCACCTGCAGGTGCTCCTTTCTAAACTGGGCGGGGAGGGAGGCGGTGAAGGCAAAGCCGGCCAGGTCTAGATCCGTTAAAGCGTAACCGAGGGGGAGGTTTCAAAACATTCTTCAGAGGTCCCGGCCCTCTGCCCAGCTGGCTGCGGAGCTGCCTGCCACCTGGGTCGGCGGGGCCTCGCCTCGACAAGGGCGGGGAGAGAGCGAGGGAGCAGAGGCGGCCGCAGGGCGCTCCCCAGCCGGGCACACCCCGCATGCCTGCCGCCCTCCTGGGCACCTGGCAAGGAGACCCCGTGCTGCAATTTGGGCTTTGGGGCTCCCGCCCTCACCAGGCCCTGTCCCAAGGGAGCCTTCTGGCTTCTGAGGCCTTCCTGTGACCAGCTGTGGGAGGCGGGTCCCGCAGGCAGCAGGGCAGGCCCCGGGGACTCAGAGCTGGAGGTGGACGGGCCTGGAAGCGCAGGGCCTGACTGTGGGCCTGGGGTCCACTGGAGGACCTGAGGGAGCTCTGAGCGGCGGGCGGCCTGGGGGCTGCTCTGAGGGCTCGCCTCTCGGTCCTGGTCGCCCTGTGAGTCATGCTGGTGAGCAGATCCCTGTCCCAGGGCCTTCTGCACCCGGCAGCAGAAGAGGGCGGCCTGCCTGGGCTCTTCCTCCCTCACAACCGACACCCCCGTGGGGACCCTGTTGGCGTCACGTCTCTGGCACACGACGACAGCAGGGCTCAGCCAACTGCTGCAGGTGCCGGTGTGGTCCCCCCAACGCCCCCCAGCCCACTGCCTGCCTGCGCAGGTGGCACTCAGTGGGTGGTCACAGGTGCGGTCCTGGGGGTGGGGAGGCCGGGCCTGGGAGCCACCCTGCCCAGCCAGGCAGGCCTCCCGGGACAAGACACTGCGCACACCACCCCCAGGACCGGGGCGGCCTGGAGAGAGTGCAGGGGGCTCTGGGTGGGTGGGGGGTGGCACTGGCCCTGGATGGGAGGCGTGGAGGTGCAAGGCCCCCCAGGCAGAGCAAAGGTGCGGGGCGGCAGGGAGCCATCTCTGCCCAGGACGCCCGCTCCCTCCCCTGACCGCCGCCCCGCCCCCACCCCCCGCCGCGAGGCCCCACCTGGACCACTGGGCGTCCTCGGCCGCTTCCCTGCGGGCCTCATCCGGGAGCGGCTGCATCGGGCGCGGACGGCGTGGGCACAGGGTGTCCGGGTCCGTTCCCGCCCAGCCGACCCACCGGGCAGCGCCGCCCAAGTCCACGTGTCAGTCCCAGCTGCGCTTCCGACCGGCGTACTCCCAGGACGTGTCGCCCCCGGACGGCCACCGCGGCGGGCGGGGCGGGGCGCGCAACTTGGGTCTCCGCCCTGCTCACTCCGTCGGAAAGGCCAGACCTGGCGCTCCCGCGGGCGGGCGGGTCAGACCCTCGCGCGCCCGGGCCTCCTCGCTGCCGGTCGCGGAAGTTCGGGATGGCGCGGGCACTTCCCCTGCAGGCGGCAGGAAGGATGGGGCTTTGGAGGGGCTGAGCCGGCGTGATCCCGGCCGGACACATTGCTGGCAGGGCAGCCTCCGCGCACACACACAAATGGAGGTGTGGTGGGGTGGTCCTCACCTCGCAGGGCTGCCTACGCATCCGTTGACAGCTCGGGGTAGTCTCACCTGTGCAAGGACAGCAAGACTCAAGGGGAACCAATTTTTAAAATGGATCTTTGGAGGTGGGCTCCAGCCCTGTGACCCTGGACCAGCCTGGGAGCCCTGGGCAGCCCAGCGCTTGCGGGGGGTGGGGGTGGGGGCTGAGTGTTCTGAGTACGGACACGTGCCGGGCCCCACGCTGAGCCCTGTGGATCCTCAGTCTCAGGGCTCCACCTGACCTCAGAAGGCTTCACACCCACGTGCTGCGCACAGCCAGCGCTGTGACGGTGGGGACACATTGGAAGCAGGTGGATTTCTGGGCGATTCTGCTTCCGCCAGCTGCCCCCTCTTCACCCTGCAATGCCCCCTCCACCTGCTACCCCCTCAATCCATCCTGCACACGGCAGCCTGGCGAACGTGGCCACATCCCACCCTGCTCCATGTGTGCCTGCTGAACAAACTGCTGTTCTTCCATCCACGCGACGCTCAACGGGGCAGAAGGATGGGGCTGGAGCGAGGTGTGTGCCCCCAGAGAGCCTGTGACTCGGAAAAGTGTTCAGCTCAGCTACGACAGTACCCCACCCTGCTCCTGGCAGCTCACCCTCACCCACTGCCTGGGGCTCTTTGATGATGATTTTACGTACAGACCTAGAGCCACACTGTGGGGGGCATTTGTCATTTGCCCAAAGTCCCTCTCCTTCTGGAGCTGATGTTCCAGGGCGTGTAGACGAAACACAAAAAGGAGACCAAGTGGGGCAGGGAAGGGTGGCTTCTGCCGTGGGACGGGCTGAGAGGTGCTCCCAGAAAGACATACGCGTCAAGTCTGAGAGCAGGGAAGGAGGAGGCCGTGCGGGCGGGGCGGGCGGAGGCCCAGGGCCAGCTCCAGGACCACAGGGAGCCCAGCCGGGCTGAGGAGGGGGAGACAGGAGGTGGGGACAAAGTGCTGGTGAGGTCATTACTTGAACCTCACAAACACTGCTGTTCAACACTTCTGTTTTACGCTCAGGATACAACAGAACACCCGGAGATTAAGGACTCATCAGTCCCACGAGTCTGTGGCCAAGCAGGGGCCAGTGCCCCGTCCCCTCACCCTGGCCAGGGTGGTCGACGGCCTTCCAGGCTTCCGGCTGACCGCCCACCACCTCCCTTCCCGCCCCTCCAGCCCCGGCGTGGCATCCTCCGTGACGGCTGGGCTGGCTTCACTTGCAGAAGCCAGATGGTAAAATTAGTGTGACTGTAAGACACCACGACCCGTGGGAGAGAAAACCTCATGTGACAGGGCCCGCGGCTGAGTCTGCGGAGAGCGGGAGCCACGACTGGAGGAGGAGACGTCCCTCCGTCCTCTCCGGTGACTAAGCTTACGTGCAGCCCAAACACGCAGAGTGCCTTGGGGTCCCAGCGGCCAGGCGCATCCCACCCCCAGCTCCAGAGGCGCGTCGGGGTCTCAGCCTCGTGCCGCAGTGAGCCTGCTGCTCCACGGGCATCTGACATGGAGAGAACGCAGCCGCTCAGAAGCTTCACGTGGGCAAAATCTGCTCACCTCCAGTCGCTGCTCCACTGGTCAGAGCTGGGGGTAAACGAGCCCGGGAGACTTCCTTCTGTGCCACGGTCGGATGTGACCGTGAACTTGGCCTTCCAGCTGGGAGGCTTCCAAACCGCAGACAACCCGGGCCCCGTGTTCCTATCTAACTCCACCCCCCAATCCCCACAACGGGAAACACCTCCATGCTGTCAGCGCAGGGTTATCGTGATCAGTGGCCCCAGACCACCCCTCCCCTCCTCCCCCCTCCCACCGCTGGGGCTGGGCCAGTCTGCTCACCACGGAGCCGTGGCCGGCATCCTGCAAAGACGAAGCCACTCAGCACACTCCACCCGCCCCAGCGACTCGTGCCAAAGGCCCACTCGAACCCCGTGCCCGACATCTACGTAAGTAAACCACCACAAGGAAGGGAGAGCCTTGACGGCATCTCAGCGTTGAGGCACAGCCTCCAGGGTGGGCAGGCCCCGTGCCAGGACCAGCCCCTACCGAGCACCCTGCGGGAGGTGAGCACAAAACCAAGGGCTTGGGGGCATCGGCAAGGGCCACCTGGCTGCGCCTGTGAGGTGGGAGAGGTCCCTGCCGTGGGTCAGCGATGGGGGAGGCCCCTCCTTTCCTGTCCCCATCACCACCAGCGCCGGCACCGCTGCGCATTGCCCGGCCCGGGGCTGCACTCTGCACCCCGCCCATCGCCCTCCAGCTGCGTCCAGGGTCCCGCACTGGCCTTCCACAGAGGGTGCTCGGGAACCCGCCCCACTGGACGCCAGCACGGGCACCACGGCGGCGGCCCCGGGCTTGTTGGAGCAGCCCTTCTTCTTTGAAGGTTTGGAAATTTCATCTGTCACAAAAAAATTACTTAGAATGTTCCAATTCAGCTGAAAGTCATACGGTGGGCATGGAGCCCGACTAGCTCCATCTCCTTCACAAAACTGAAACGAGGTGCCAGTGCAGAAGAGCAGACGGCAGGCTTCAGGGTGGGGATGCAGCCACAGCAAAGCACGGACGCACGGCAACCAAAGTTCCGCCACCCTTCCAGGTCTACGTACAAACGTGTTAGTGTGGCACGGAACTCTGTTCTTATTAGAATGTTGTCGGTGGGGGGTGCGGTGGGGAAGAGCTTTCAGACGAACACTCTGAGAAAAATGTGCAAACTTTTACTATGAAATTAAGAACAGGCAGCAAAGGCAACCTATTCTGCGTTTTTCAGAAGATGTTGTGAGTGCTGCACGCATGCGCCCCAGGAATCGCCTGGAACGACAGAATCAGAGGGGCACCAAGTGCTAGCGGGTGACTGTTTTACACAGGCTCTCACACGACTGCTGCCAACAGTACAACTGACTGTAAACCCGAAAGAGCAGGTACTATTTCTGAAATGGAAACACACCCATCGTCAGAACAACACGCTTGGTGTCCAGGGGCTGGGGACGGGCAGCCCAGCCTGCAGTCACCGCACCTGATGCCTTTAATCTGGTCTTCTGTTCAGACCGAGACTTGGCAATAGTCACCCAGAGAGGAGTCCTGCCCCGTTATCCGGAGGACGGCAGTGTCTTTTTTTTTTTTTTTTTTGCGGTACGCGGGCGTCCCACTGCCGTGGCCTCTCCCGTTGCGGAGCACAGGCTCCGGACGCGCAGGCTCAGCGGCCATGGCCCACGGGCCCAGCCGCTCCGCGGCATGTGGGATATTCCCAGACCCCAGACCGGGGCACGAACCCGTGTCCCCTGCATCGGCAGGCGGACTCTCAACCACTGCGCCACCAGGGAAGCCCCGGCAGTGTCTTTTAACACAGAATGTGTACGATTCTCTCCGAAACTCCTGGTTCTGCCACGGTCCCCTAAACTAGCAGCAGAGAGAAGTGGGAAAGTAGACATCACGCTGCGTGAGAAAAGCTGCCCCCCACACATTTGCTCTGCATGTCTGTCTTCAGAGGGCGTCCTGGCTGGACGGCAGAGCCAGCCCTGCGACCCCCAGGCTTGCTCCTGGCATCTCAGTCCACGCCAGGACCAGTCCCAACCAACAGCTGCCTTTTCTAGAAACTGGAAAACTTAATTCAAATGGCAAAATACGTTAGATCTCATTTGCTTTGCGATAATCCCTGTGCTTCGGAAGAATCCCGACTAGGGGTCATTGCTCACGTGACTTCACAACACCAGGAACACAGAGCACCAGAATATTCGCACATTTTATTCATTTCAAGGCACTTTCCACCAGAAAGTGTGAAAGAAGAAAGAAACTACCCTGGTAGAACATTACATTTTGACAAACACAACAGCGAGATCCAAATGAGACGAAGCAGAGTCAGCACACTTGACGCTCGTTACCTTGAAATGGCTTAAGGTAGCCTGCTTGCTGCAAAAAGAGAGACTGCAAAAAAGAGGAAACAGAGGCGTCTGCAAAGCCACCCCCTTGAAGATTTCCAGCCCATGGGGAAGGAACTAAACCCCTTAAACAAAGGTAAAGAGCTGAAGAGTAACATCTGAATTCTCCGAGTCTGGCCAGCACCCAGCTCACGCGGGTCTTAGCACTGGCCGATCAAGTCACTCACTGGCTGAACTGGGGAATGAAAGAGCAACACTTCTCATAAGCATTTAACATTTCATGCACGTGACAAACCCCATTCAAGTCCTGACAGTTTATGGATGATCCTTGCCCATTACTGTACATCTCAAACCCTCTCCTTTGAAAAATATTTCAAATCGATTATATATTAATTATGCACATAAACAATCTTATATACACTAATAATAAAGGATGCTTTTGAAAAAATGTAGTTTTATGTCTACTGCCCTAATATTTTTCTTCCAGCTTCTGCTGTATTAAGTCTTAATTACCTGAAGATTAAAACCCCCTTTCTCCCTAACTTATTTTTATCCTCAAACCTCAGAGGAAATGATCCTACGGAAAGGTCACACCTGAGGCTGACGACCGAGAGAGGTGAAACTCATCACTTCTGGGGGTAAGGAAAGGACACCCCACGCCCAACCCTCACAAGGCCCAAAGGGCAGCATGAAGGGCCAGTCCAGGGCCCGAGTGGCCTATTTGCCTTTGCGCCCGTGACTGAATTACACAACCACCTGGGGAAGGGAAATCCTGCCTGAAGCTGTACCCACTGAAGACCAGTGACCCCGCAGACTCAAGTGCAGGTCGAAAGCGGGTGGTAAGTGGAGGGAAGAGCTGGTGCCACAGATGCTTCAGGACAAACACTCGGGGGGTCGGAGGCAGAGCCCCGACCTCCCCGAGGACCTGCTTCACTATGCATCCAGGCCCACGGGCTCCCCAGATTCGGCTGCTGATGGCATTTCTCTCCATCGAGCCCGGAGGCCAGCACAGCCCACCCTGCACAAGGGCTCAGACGAGGGAGAACTGAGTCTCGGCCACGTGGGCGCTCCCACCAGAGGGTGCACAGGAGCCCCCAGCCCCAAGAGCTCCGCGCGCTGGGGCCCCGTCCACCTCCACCTCCACCACCTCGCCCAGGGGCCGGCAGCTCTGCAACAATCCACAGAACCCTTCCAGCACCGGCGCCCCAGGCCACCTGCCACAAAGCCCAACACCCGAGCCTGCATCTGGGTATCACCGACCGCACTGGGTGCCGGGCAGGGGACAGACATGAGGGCACAGAAGCAGGACAGGCACAGCACTGGCTGACAGCGTGAGAGATGCTGAAGTACGGCACACGCCGCGGCGCAGTCACCCGTCTCTCCAGCTGCAGATACTAGACGGTGTCACTGCCGTCACACGGGGAAGCCAGCCCCAGAAGCAAAAGGTGTGCTGGAGATGATGAAAACTTTTGAGAGACCATTTTGGTCATTCTTGAAATTAAAGAGAAACCTTTATTTTTAACATAACTGCCCAGGAGAGATGGTTCATTGATCCACTAGGAAAGAGTCTCTCACCACGTACAGCACCAAAATATATATTTAAAAATTTAAAAAACACACAGCCCGCCCCTCATATACACACGCACGCACGCACTTATCTTGCCCAAAGCCACACAACCCCGACCAAAAGGGAAAAAAATCAAACTCAGGACCCGCACACGAAAGAAGTCTTTGAATTGGGATTTACAAATTTATATAGTCTTTCCTATGAAAAAACAAAAACAAACCAAAAACCAAGGGGGGAAGGAAATACTTCTACACGAAGGCCAGCCGAGATGTGGGAAGATGAGGATGCGCTGTCTGTCCAGACACAAACAGAGAGCAAGACGGCCATCAGTGCTGCCCCGGTGCTCCGGGCGGCGGCCGCGGGGTGGACCAGTGTCCCTAAGATGCGGCGCCTTGGGAGCCGAGACGCCCAGAGCACGGAGGTCAGGCCATGCTGTGGTCCTCACCAGCCTTCCGGAGGAGACGGTGTCTTTCACCGCACGTTCTCCAGCACTTAAAAGGGCTACTTTTCCCTTCTGAAAAGATTCTGGGTCAAAAAAAAAAAAAGTAAAAGGGGGGAGGAAAGAGTTCTCTGCTGCCGTAAAAATCTTCAGTCCCAGACGGTGCTCTGCCGGCCCGGCGGTGAAATGGGGCCCCTGCCCAGACTCTACTTGGGCTCCTCGATCACGCCTTTGCTGAGGTCTGTCATTTTGGGATATTTGACTTTCTTCTGGTCCAGCTCATTCTGAGCCCAAAGGAGTAGTTTCAGTAACTTTGCCAGCTTGGGTGTTGACTCACGATTTTCATAATCCAGGACAGCTTGGTTCACTTCACTCCACACCTAGAAAATAAAGGCAGCCAATAAAAACCACCACACACGCAGAGCGCCCGCAAAAGGGGTCCATCACAAGATGCATTTCGTGCGTCCTAGAAACCAATTTTATGTGAGAAGCTGGTTACTTATTTAACAAACATAAAGCCTGTGACCGTCAGGCACTCCAGAGGATGTAAAGCACACTACTTGTCCAGAGGAGCTCGCGGTGTGGTCAGCAGATATCACATCCGGCCTGGACGGCAGTGACATGCCAGAAGCTGGGCACGAGGGGCCTGGCAGAGAGGGCAGACCAGGGTGGGGGTGGGACCGGTTCCAGCCTAACGAGCCCCAGGACGACACCTGAGGTGGACCCCAAGGACACCCTCGTTCCAGGGGAGCGGAGGGTGGCGGGGAAGCCACCATGCCGTCGGGGACACAGAGGCTGCGACAGGGCGCGCAAAAGTGTCCAAAGCAAGTGTGGGCTTTTAATCAAAAGGTACTTGAAACCCCTCTTCCTACGAGTCTCCAGCTATACAGGAAGAAGGCTCAGATAAACAAGAAAAATGGGCGAAGAGGCTTGCCTGCTTTGTAACAGCTGCGACGCCCTGGGCTCCCGGTGTGACACAGTGGAAGTGTCAGCTAGGGAACAGCCGAGGCCCTCCCAGCAGCGTCCCGGCCAGAAACACCGTCCCGTTCGACACCACCCACCACCGCCCCGTTTCTTTGGAAATCCTGTGAACATCTGTGGAGGATGCAGACGGAAGCCCCCTACCCGCCTGGCGCCCACCTTCTGCCTCTGCATCATGTTGAGCAGGTCTCCGAAGGGCGAGTCCTCGGGGTTGTCGAAGGCCAACAGGGCCAGCGTGCGTTCCATCTCGGTCAGGCACTCCCGGCTCTCCTCGCCCTGCTCGGCCAGCTGGGTCTGTGCGAACTCCAGCGCCGCCTCCGTCTCCCGCTGGCGGATCAGCTCGATCAGGTGCTGTTGCTGGTCGGGGCCCAGGCAGACGGGGTGAGCGCCAGGCGCCTGGCCACTCGGCCAGTGACACCCCCGCGGTCGCGCCTGCTTCTCATGGAAAGGGCCTCTCAAAGGACAGAGTTGTCTAGCAACTCCGAGTTATTACATTTGCATTTTTAAAGCAAGAAACAGCTTCTGAGATACACAGAAGAGCAGCTAACTCTAACCCCTTCCCCACGTCAATTAAAGCAACGTTCTATTAAGGCGAATTAGCCTCGTTACTTCTGAATCCCATAAAGAACCTTAATTTGTCAAGCATCCGTAAACCAGACTCACTTGTAGGTGGAAGTAAAGATAGCGGTTTGTGTCCAGAAGCTCCGGGTGGAGGCTGTTGACCAGTGCGATGGCCTCGGGAATCTGGCCTTCCAGTATCATCTCCCGGATTTTGATTCGCTCGTCGAGCGTTTCTAGATCAACACTAGGTTCGATCCCAGATTCCATCCGAAACTTCTCTGCTGCTTCCTTAAAGCCCTCTGGAAATGAAAACCATCCTCACTGCTCGGAAGGTCAGCAAGACATCAACGCAAAGCCCTTTTGTCTCCAGAAAGCCCACCGCCTTGAATAAAAAGCCTCTGCTATAACCGCACTTTCTTGGGGATCTGGGTTTAATACCTTTGTGACTTATCAGTTATGTCCCAGAAATGCAGACGTAGGACTTCATTTCCTTCCCCCCACACCCCAAACGCTCTAACCTCCCAGCCAGGTGAGGACGGGTGCTGGTGGAGGGCTGCGGTCCAGGCCCAGTGCAGAGAAGCTGCCAACCTGCTCCAGGGGAAGCAAGGCCCTCTCAGCCTGCAAGGCCCTGGCTACTCCCACTCTTAGTGAGTTTACAATTCTCTTCAACATCAGAGACTGATGGGAGGGGTGGCGGCCACTGGGAACTCACAGGAAGGAGACTGACTTTCTGGAAACACGTGGGTTTTCTCACCACGTACAGAGTTACCCTTTTGCTTCCCAGTGTCAAGGAGGACTGAGTGTTAGCCGCAGAGCATGTGCGTTTCCTTCCATATGCCCTTCCCCCTTTCTTGAGTTGGACACATCTTCTAGAAACAGTCCAGTATCATTTACCAGACTGGCCAGAAGAGGTTAATTACTTGGGTTTTAAACGTACTTCAGCACTTTCTTAATTATGCTGATCAATTGCAAAAACGTCAAAGGCCAAGAAACAGGTTTTTTCCTTAGGTCTCAGAGACCCGGAATCATGATCTCATCTCCGGAAGAGGATATCTCTTTAAATCCGTAACTACAAGTTTATCAAAAGAACACTGCATTTTCACGACGCCTGAACACAAGTGCACCACAAAACTTCAGTAAGTCCTGACTGTGTGCACAGAAAGGGATAAGGATGTCCAAGGGGCAGCACCCTCGTCACACCCCTTACCTGTGACCAAGTAGTTCATGATGAGACGGTTCATGTCTGCTCGCTGGACGTGTAAGTTATTGAGCTTTTCCATCCACTCATCCTTTGTGATTTCATCGGGTTTTTCTGTATAACTCATTCTGATTTATTTCTACAGGGAAAAAAGGTAATATTTTAAGAATCGGTGAAGAATTCTATGACAATTGCGATCACTTCAGACATAAACACGGCGACAGAGCAGGAAGTAAAAGGGGGAGTGGGAAGATACTTAAAATGTGGAAAACAGCACATGCAAAGGGCCTGAGACTCAAACACAGATTCAGGGACCAAAGAGAAGGTTGGGGTGTTTGGAAGGTAGGATGAACGAGAGGAAGAGCCAAGGGTCTTAGGACCAGGAGGTCAAGGGTCGGCTGGGGTCCGATTAAGGCCCTACAGGACAAGGGGGATCTAGATGGACTCCCCTCTAAGCACGAAGGGCAGCCATGAGAGGTACAGGCTGAAGAATCACGTGCTGCGATGTGTGTTCTCCAGAGAAGCCCACATCACACCCCCTTCAGACTGAGAAAAATGAAGCGGTCTGACAACACCAAGTGTTCACAAAGACGTGGAGTTCTCCTGAACCCCTTTACCCTGCGGTCAGAACGGACCGCACAGCAAAAACACTTGGCATCGCTTTGCAAGGCTGCGCACATGTGCCCCTCACAGCCGGCTCTTCTACTCCTGGAGACTGAGACCCAGACACAGACGAGCCTGTCCACAGAGACACTGCTCGGGATGGCGACAACATGGAAGCCATCACCCGGATGTTCAGCCAACAGCAGCACAGACAAATGGACTGTGGTTCACAGGACCACAGTCCCATAGGACCAAAACCTTGGGGCAGGTGGGTTTCGGACTTCAGAACTGTCCAGGCTGCACAAAGACTATCTGCACATTTGACCACGTATCGTACGCCATCCCCTCTGTGGTGTGGGGCAGCACCCCACAAGCAGATATGATTTCTTCAATGAAACGTATGAGGCCTCATACCAAGTGGAACAGAAGCTACTAAACAGCCTTTGGCAGGTGAGGTTTTGCCATCTAATAGATTAAAAAGAAAACCAAAAACTTTTGGTTTTCAGAGTTATGTGGATTTTAGAACTACTGAGAAGGGACTGTGACTGTATCCACGAAACAGGATTTACTAAAGCAAGTAAAATAAATGAATGTGACCACATGGGGGACTTAGAAACCAGCTGGACGAAGAGAGCAAGTCACAGCGGAGACCCCAGTGCGGCGGTTTGTAAAGAACAAAAGCAAGACAAGCTGTACAATGCTTGCTTAGCAGTAAATACACTCATACGTTCGTAGCAAAACCGTTTTGCCACTGTTTTAAGTAAGGGCACGAGACATGAAACTCAGGAGATGGTTACCAAGGAAAGGGGGCCCTGGGAGCACCAGCTGGGCTCTCGCGATGGGTGGTGAGCCCACCACCGTCCACGTCAGTTTTATCCTTTGTAACTGACATAGACGTTGTGGATATTACTTTATACATAGCAAAGCACATGCCAAACCAATTAAAAAAAATTAAAAGACAGCTCTGGTGCCCAGTGGACATGGGATGACCGTGGGGTGGTGAGAGCTGAGCAGGAATACCAGTGAGGAGCCACCCAAACAAGAGAGGACGGCAGCAGAAGAGCCACAGAGCACAGCCCATCAAGACTCTGTGCACGGAGCCAGGGCGCCTTGCTGCTGGACCCAGCGTGGAAGGATAAAAGAACGGAAGACTCAGGGACCATGGTGGGGTTTCAAGCTTGAGACCTTGCAGGATGGAGCCACAAATGAGGAGAGGAACAGGTCTGAGGAGCCGGGCAAGTTTGGGCTATCAGACCCACAGCTGGAGAAGTCAAGCAGGCACCCGGATTACAGGTCCTGAGCTCAGCGCTGGAAACAATTAGGGAAACATCCGCCACAAAATGACTGAAAGCCAAGAGTTCGCCAAAGATCGCCCAGGGAGAGAGTGTAGGTGGGGAAGCAAAGGGGTACAAGACAAAGTTCTCGGCCCGTGGGGGGATGCCATGCCCAACTCTAATCCGCAGAAGAACACTTGTCCTAAGACAATCAAGATGTGCTGTCCCTCACCCAAGGACCCATCTCTCCAAGCTACGCGCCAGTGGTGTAACTCACTCAGATCAAATTCTCAGTCCTGGACGACAGAGCGACGTTTGAAAAAGTAACAACTTTGGAGAACTGTCTCATTCTGTTTTGTGCAGGAAGAACTCAGCAGTTAAAAATCCCACAGACATAATTTAACATCCCATTGCGGACGGCGAGGAACACTTGCTCGCAAGAGCAACGTCCGGCCTCTGCAGCTCAGCCTCTGCTCGGACGCGGTTCCGGGTGGAAACGGTTCCCGTCGCAGAGACACCTGTGCGACGTGTCGAGAACTATCACCTCCTAGTAGGCGCCGCCTCGGAATGTGCAGACCTCCCTCGAAACGCGCTTCGTCAACAACAAACACCGAGTCTCGGCGCTCGGGCTCCGTCGCCTTAGGAGAAGGGGACATTTGGACCTGCAAACCCCGAGGGCGCCGCCTCCCCGGACAACGCGGCCCGATGACACCTGCTCGGACCCCCAACCCCGGAAGGCCCCCCGGCGCGGTCGGCCAGTCGGCGCACCCCCGCGGCCTGGCCCGTCCCCTTCCCGGGCCGCCTCGACCCCTCCCTGGCCCCGGCCCCTGCCTGACCCTCCGCCTCCCCGCCCCGCTTCGCCGCGCTCTCGCGGGGACGCTCCGCCCGACCGCCTGGGCCCGCCGCGGCCATCTTACCGTGAGGATCCCGCCTGCCGCGCTGCGCGGTCTCCGCGGCCGCTCGGGGTGCCGGCCCGGGCGGGAAAGGGGCGGCGGCGGCGCCGGGGAGGGGGAGGCAGAGGCGGGGGCCGCGGCGGAGGCGGGGAACGGGAGGGCAGACGCACCGGCGGCCGCCCCCTCAGCCACTTCCCGCGAAATCGCGAGATTGCAAGCCGACAGCCAATCAAGGGCTCTCGCGAGGGTGCGGGTCGCGGCGGCCGCCCGGAAGCGCGGGACTCCCGCTTCCGTCCTTGCGCAGAACTCCTCTCACGGCGCCCTGGCTCTACGGATTGGCGCGAGAGTCAAAAGGCGGTGGCCGCCTCTGGATAAGATGGCGACCGTGGAGGCGTCGTTGTGGGGGAACTTCGAGCCGGGACGGCGACATCTGGACTGAGTCGGAGGCTAAGGTCCCAGCGTCCCTCCAGTCGTTTGTGTGAGCCCGAGGGCATGGGGCGGGAAGGGGGGACAGGCGCCGGTGCTCCGCGCAGCCCAGAGGCGGGGTCCTTGCCAACCCGGTGCTCGCCTTCGCGCAGGCCCGGGAGGAGCCTCCCGAACTCGGCCGGCGGGAGCTCTCGGTTCCGACGGTTGGGGCAGGTTCCCGGGCACGCGACCGCGGCGGGGAGCGCGCACCCGCTCGCTGCCGCCTGAGTCAACCCGGACGGGCCTGCCTTCGGGGAACCTTCCGGGGACCCGGGGGCCTTTTCCGCCTGTGGTCCCTGCGGCGCGGGGCCTAGTGGTTTTTCCCGCCCGTGATCCCTGCAGTCCCAGGCCTGGTGGTCTTTACAGCCCGTGATCCCTAAGCCGCGCTCGGGTTGGGCGGGGACTGCAGGCCTGTGCGACAAGGGCCCCGAGATGCTGCGGCCGGCACCTGGTGGTCGCGGAGACGCAGAAAGTCATTTGCGCGTTTATTTGGTTATTACTGTCCGTTTGCTGGAGAAGAGTGCAGATTCCTTCAGATCAGGGTCTCGTTTTCCCGTTTCTGGAGAGTAAAGTTAAAAGATTTTGGAACCCTTCAGGAAGGAAATTGAGGGGCAGCCCTTTACTCCATCGGATGAAGTCCGGTGCCCTCCTGAGTTAGAATTCGGGGGTTAGTTGGTTTCCTGTGATTGCTGGGGAGTGAACTAAATAACGTGGAAGTGGTATGGGACTTCTTGCAGAAAGTAAGTGGAATTTGGCAAATAGGTTTGACAGTGACGACTAATTGTGGATATTTCCCATTAGGGTTAGTCAAATGAGCTAAATCTGCAGGTCCAGAGCTTTGACCAAATCTATTTAAAACGCAGACGCAAATGCAGTATATGTCTGTAATTACATCCTCTTCAAGTACTTAATCCTATAAACAACTTTAGATGTCAACTTTATAATGGGCGAGGGGGTGCAGATTTTAAAAATTCTTTTCAAGGGAGCAAAAATCTGGTGCCCTAAGAGGCTAGAGAGTTCTAAAGAAGGTCCATCTGCACCTTCTGTGCGGGTCATAGGTTAATGGCCCGTCACCCCCAGAAGTGGTCCTGCACAGCCTGAATTCTGTCTAGATACCGGCTGCTTTTTGAAACCCACACTTCGGGCAGGATCATCTCTCTTTGTCCCTGGCTCCCTCTTCACACCCATCGGCAACTCTCCAGTTGCCTGTGTAGAGTGAGCACAGCTGAAAGACTCACCACTCCTACCCTGACTCTGGGCTCTCAGGAGCTGGGTCTGCGTGCAGCGCTCCTGAGGCCAACTCCTGGGAGTGGGGACACCATCCCGACAAGCAGGATGTCGTGCCACCCCTTCATGTTCACGTGGTCCCTAAACGATTCCTTCGTTGCCTTCAGCACACCGTTCTATGTCACTGATGCCTGTTAGTGTGTCACAGTTCACCACCACCAACACATGACCTTCATAAGAGCTGAAGCGGCTAGTATGTGGCAGGGGTTCTGTAGATACTTGCTGAGAATGTGGAGGAATAGATGAGTGAGGGTGAGGACCTTCGCTAGAAGCAGTCTCAGCAAAAAAGGACAAAGGACGGGAAGTTAGTCCCAGTGGAGTGAGAGCAGAGGAAGAAGTCGAGAATGGCGCTCGGATGTGTAGCCTGGTTGGTGGGGTCGATGGTGGCACCAACTGAGGAAGAGCCGGCAGGGTGAGGAGTGAGATGGGAGGAGGGAAGGGGTGGTTAGGGGCCCAGGGTGGACCATGGAACGCTGGAGGGAACGATGAGGCTGGAAGTGCAGGTTTCTTGGTGACACCGTGAGAGTCCGTAAACGTATTACTTGGAGGAAGTCCGTGGAGAGGAGGAGCGGGGAGGAAGGGCCGGAGCGCTGCTGCCGGGCTCTCCAGGAGCCTCGGGGCGCAGCTTCCAGCAGAGCCACTGGCTGGGGCGGGCCACTTGATGTTCACCAAAAGCTGCCCTTGTGACAGGGCAAGAAGTTCGGTGAGCCGGTGAAGGCGGAAGATGTCAGATCGCGGTGAGCTGAGATGGGGTGGGGTGTCTAACACTGAGAGGCGCCTAGGGCCCTGCAGCATGTGTGCAGAGGAGCTCGCAGGTGGACTTGGTCACGGGAAATGCTAAAGCCATGGGGTTTGATGGCTGAGGGGGAGGCCGGTGTGTCGGAGAGAACCCTGGGCTTCGGGCTTGTGCCTTTGGGTTCCCAGGGCCGGGCCGCCACTGAATGGGGACACCAGAGGAGGGCTGGGATCAGCGGGGGGCTCAGAAGTCAGGAGCTCGTTTCGCATGCGTTAGGCTTTGCAGTGCGTTTGAGGCATCTAGTGGAGAGGTTAGGGGAACAGACTAGTGGATAGTAAAGGACAGCCGCACGGCCAGGAGGGCGTGAGGCCCCGGATGAAGAGTACGCAGTGAAAAGAGAGACGGCCTGGGCCGAGCCCTGAAGACACCCGCATGCAACAGGGGAGCGGGGAGCAGGAAGCAGCTGGGGGTGCAGGGCCACGTTGGTCATCATCTGGGGCAGTGAGCAGGTTGACCAAGATTTCAGCCCCTTGGGGTGGTTGACTGACTTCGTGATAGGAAGGCAGGGGCCCAGAGCTTCTGCTCTTCTCCAAGCCCTGATGGAGAGTTTCATTCTGACAGATTAACAGTTCTTTTTTCTCTCTCTTTGTAATTGGTTTTCTTTTCTTTTTTTTTTTAATTGAGGTATAGTTGATGTACAATATTATATGTTCCAGATGTACAAGGTAGTGATTCACAGATCAGCAGTTCTTTAAAGAGAGATGTTAAGGTTTATTAGTTTTAAAAGAGCAGGCAAGAGTTTTTAAAAAAGGAAGCGCAGGGCTTCCCTGGTGGCGCAGTGGTTGAGAGTCCGCCTGCCGATGCAGGGGACACGGGTTCGTGCCCCGGTCCGGGAAGATCCCACATGCTGCGGAGCGGCTGGGCCTGTGAGCCATGGCCGCTGAGCCTGCGCGTCCGGAGCCTGTGCTCCGCAACGGGAGAGGCCACAGCAGTGAGAGGCCCGCGTACTGCAAAAAAAAAAAAAATTAAAAAAAAGGAAATGTGTTTTGAGAATAAAATACACAGTGTTCCTTTAATAAAATCCTGGACTGTTCAACAACCTGGGTATCAGCCATGTTTTACAGAATTGCAGTATTTTGGAGGGCGTTTCTGTCTTATTCTCATACCCTCAAAGCATAAAATCAAACCCCTACATGCTGGAGCTCTGCTTTCCAGGGGATTTGGCAAATCAACCCTGATTCTTCAGGATAAGGTATAAGCTGATCGATTGTTGCTGCTGGGAATCGTTACCACAAGTGGGCAGTAAACTCCAAAAAGTCAGTTCCCATAGCCTTAGCTTCACACGGTATCTTGTCTTCAGTTTCTCTGTGAAGCTGTTGGAAGAAGGAAGACTGTTGTTACTGTTTAGTTCTGCTGCATGTATTCAAGACCCTGTGAAGCACGTGTAATGGGGTCTGAGGTGGTCGCCTTCCCCCTCCTTGCGGGATTGTATTTCCCTTTCTCGATTATATCACTAAATCAGAAAGCACTGGTTTCGTCATAAGTTTCTTTGAATGGGTAAAGTAATATTTTAGAGTAATAGTTTTCTTGACCTTTTAACTCCTGCAGAGGTTGTAACGTAAATTGAGTCCAGCACGGTGCCACCTGAACCGCTTGGGGTGGGGTGGGGGCCGGACGGAGGGGCACAGGCAGCGTGCTCACAAGGCTACCAGTCAGTGCGCTGCTCGCAGACTGTCTCTGCTGAATTTGACCCTTCCCTTCACACCTGGCTGGTTAGGGCTTTGATGCACACCTCGGAGATCCATACAGACACATGCACGTGTATATATAAACGCCTATAGCGTACCCGTGCGTAGCTGTATATCTGTATATGCTTTGAGGGGTTTCTGGTTTCTGTTGGTTTTGGTGGTTTTGTTTTTGCGTGAGCCCAGTTCTCATCACATGTCTGACTTGGGAGACGGAAGCACTGAATGAAGATGAGGCATTTTTTCAATCCATACCCACGCGTTCTTTTAAAAAACACTCGCCAAATTGATTTTCTTTTTTGACTTTAAAGTCCTCTTATATTTACTCTTTTAAATGTTTTTACTTTCCATTGAACGAGAGGAATTTTGTATGTCTGACAGACTCCCAAGATTTGTCACTTTTCTGTGTAGCTGTAAAAGGCAACGTTCTTGTCCTCCTACCTTCTGTAGACAGATTTGGGAGATCCTGTTTCTCCTTGGGTTTCTAAATTTCAGAAGCAATTGGTTCAATTTGGAACTCAAAACTATTTTGGTATTGAAAAGGGTAATTTATGGGTATTGATTTCATTGAAATCAGGGATACCCCAGAATAAAACCTTTTGGGTATCCTTTTGAAATTCCTAATAGCTCAACCTGTGTTACTCTTGTTGGTATTTTTTTCAAATACTCTTTTCTCTCTTTCACCATTTTGTTTTTGTGACCCAGGCAAGAGCAGGAATTTATACATTTTTTTCTCTTTTGGACAAATCCAGAAAGCCACTGTTAGACCTGACTTTCAACTATCTTTCACTTTTCAAGTATTTTCTTTCAGAAAAAACGAATCTCTTAAATTGTAGGCGGTACAGCTATTTGTCGCTGTGTGCGTGCCCCTGAGGCCCCGCCGGCCAGGTGAGGGCCGAGGACCGGTGTCAGCGGCCCTGCCCTGGGCCCTCCCGTCTCAGTTGACTGTTCTCTCCCAGCCTGTGGAGGTTCCTGCTCACCAGCTGCCCTAGGAATTCGGTTCAGATCTGTGGGCTTGTTTCTCCCTTTTCCTGTTACGTACTTTGTGGTGTGATGAGGGTAAATGGTGTATCTGGGCACAGTGCGGTGGTGGATCCAGTACACCAAATGGTGTTTCTGCTTTACTCTTAAACTGCTTTTCTGTCAAAATCTGTGAAAGGCGTTGATTTTTCTGGCTTTTTCATTTGGTGTGTTCCTTTAGAGACTGCTAAGAGATGAAACGAACCAGAAAAGAAATACACTTTTTATGCCTTATACTTTTTAAAGTATTTCTTCTGAAGTTAACTTTATTTACTTTTCACTAAACTCACGGGAAGAAGTAGATGTCTCAGAGTTACAGGAACCACCCTGAAAGGCAGGAGTAACAAGCGTTGTTCTGACGTCTGAGCCCTGCAGCCCATGACCCCTGGGTCAGAGGGCACCTGCGTAGCTATTCTGAAGAAACCCTGAGGGTTTTCCTCCAAACTGCTGGCCGAGGCTAGGGAGGAGGAGCTAAGGGGGGGGGGGTCCCACCTTGACTTTGCCCCCTGGCTTCTTCTCTCCTCCCTGGCATCTCTCCTCTGCCCCAGGTCTGGGTCTGAGTTTGGGTCCAGGTTCACTGGGGACCTTGCCCAGGGCCAGGCAGTGGCCCCACCCTAGACCTTGACTACCCAGCCCCTTCTCTGCCTGCCTGCTGGGAGGGCGCTGGCTTGCTTGCTTGCCTTTGAATTCCAAATGAGAGTAGCAATAAAGCTGCTTGGCTGTCACCTCGCCCAGACGCACCTTGCCTTGTCTCTCAGGGTTGCACTTGACTGCAAGGAGAGGGGTGCTCTGCTCAGGACCCAGCTTGCCAGTAGGCTTTAACTCAGGGGTGAGAAGAGGCTGAACGCCAGGAAGAGGTCTTGTAAAAGGATTGCTGACCTTTCCAGATGTGCTTTTCTGCTTTTATAAATTTCCTCCGAATTGTCCATGGGTATTGGTGGCAGGACCTGGTGTCCACACACGTTGGGCAAGCACCAATCATACATTTTCTCAAAGACTGAAACCCCCTTGAGTCCTGGAAGCCTATTTAGCTCCCTGCTCCCTCCTGCCCTCTGAGCTACTCGTGTTGTCCCCTGAACTTTGGGATTTTTCGTTGTGTATTTGGGGTATTTAGGAAAGAATCTGAGACAACTGGAGACTCCTTTTTAATCTGTTTGTTCCTCTGGGTATAAGGTTGTTAGGAGAAGGTATTCCTTAGCTAGTAGACTTCAACTAAAAAGTATCCAAACTGAAGTTCCAGAAATGCCTTTTTTACCAGGGAAGAGCAGCTCCCGTGAGGAGTGACAACAGGTGAGCTGGAGTTACCTGAAGAGGTGGGAGAAGGGCGAGGGCCTGACTCCTCCCACAGGTGGCAGGTGCCCCTGAGCCTGGAGGCTCATGGTCAGGGCTAGCTCCTGCTGGGAGATCAGAAAGGGAGGCGCAGTTGCAGGGCCGGTGGGGGTACGGTTTCCTTTCCTTTGCTGCCCGAGAGCCCTCCTGAGCCCCCCAGTACTGCAGTGATACAGCCGGAGCTTCCCCTCTGGGCCTCCCTTCTGTCCACTGGGCTTTCCACCCAGAGCTTCCTCCTGTTCCACTGGCAGCCCGGTCCTCTGTGTCTTTCGTGCGTTCCAGCACCCGCCCGAAGCTGCAAGCCAGTTAAAACCTTGTAGAAAGACATTACTGCTGGGTTTGCTTCATGTAAAGATTTTCAGCTAAAGAGGCTGGGTGGGGTTTCCCCGTTGCGACTCCCATTTAGGGAGCCCTTTGCAGGGAGGCCTTCTGTGAGCTTCCCCTGCACCCCAGCATGAGTCCCATGTTACACACAGCTTACCCACTTACACACTGTTGGTTCAAGCCAGTTCCAACTCTGTCTGGTTTATGAACTTCTCATACACCCATCTGGAGCAAACCTGGAGACAATCAAGATGCTAAGAGCGCAAGATTCATACTTGGGAGAGGCCGTGGAAGCAGTCCTGATGGAATCACATCAACAGAAACAAGCTGTGTTGGATTCCTTTGAAGAAAACGGACAGTCTGCGAACCTGGCAGGCCGTGTGATCTTCAGAGATGTTTATTTAGAAGCACACCTGCTCCCAGGCCCCTGGTTCTCACGGAAGCACCTGGCAGTCCTCTGTAGAGTCACGGGTGGAGCTTTACTGCACACAGGGCACTTTTCTGCTTTTTGCCCAGCGGTTCCTGCTACTAAGGGATGTGGAAGCAGGGAGCTGTAGCGGCAGCGATGGGGAGTTACTGTCTTCGGGGGCCATTGTCCACTGTCCCAAGGTAGCAGGTGTTTCCCCTCTGAAGCCCGTTTGTTGAGTATTTGGGGATGGACAAGTGCCCTGCAGCCCTCGTGGGCAGGTGTGCCCGGTTGAGTAGGCGGGGGCGGCCCGGGCACTGAGCTCTTTGGCCCGTGGGGAGCGGGCTCGAGTCCCAGAGAAGCTGGGAACGCAGTCTGGTGGGAAAGGAGCGATGCGCCTTGCTCCTCCATCCTCTTCCCGGCCCCTTTTGGGGCCCGGGGTGGCCAGCCGACTGGAGCCGCGCCGCCTCTGCTCTCAGCTTTGGCCCTATGGCTCGGGAACAGCGCGGCGCAGGGCAGGGGCGGGGCCTGGGCCGGGCTCCTTCCTCCGCCAGCCGCGCGGGGACGCTGTTCTCGGGGCGCGGCCGGCTCCTCTACCCGCCGCGTCTCGGTGGCCGGCGTCTTCTATTCGCTTAGCGCGGGCGGCCCCTCTACCCCCCGCATCTCGGTGGCCGGCGTCGACCCCGCCCGCCCACTCTGAGGCGCTCGGAGGAAATGGCTGCGAAATCTTGGAGGCCTGCGGCCCGCGCAGTGAGTGGCGGCCGGGGCGCCGGGCGGAGGGTCGGCCGCTGCGAGGCCGCATAGGGACGGGCGGGGGTGGCGGCGCCCGAGCCCGGCCCGGCCCGCCCGGCGCCGCAGGGCCCGCGCCCAGCCGCGCTCTGTCGAGCTGAGAAGATGGCGGCGGCCGCGGGGAGGGCGAGGGGAGGGGGGAGGGACGCGCGGGCCGTGGGCAGGAGCGGGGGGGCGGTGTCGGGGGGCGCCGGGGCTGCCGGGCAGGGTCCACTCCGCGGGGTCCGGCCCGGTCCGCCCGCCGCGGGCGTGTCCTGGGGGCTGGGTTACGGTGTGGACGACTTGAGAGGTGCGCGAGCAGGACGCCGCCCGGTGACCCCCCAGCGGCAGTGCAGGAGGAGGGCGATGCTTTTTCCTAGAAGTTCCTGGTCTCGCTGCTGGTGCGTGGAGGAAGTGATTCTGTTTCAAGTAACTGTAACGTAGGATTGAATCCCCCCCTCCGTTTTTTGTTTTTCATCAAGTGTCTAGTTGCTCTGGACACCTTAAAGGAGATGAAGTTTCATTCTGGTTTTTTTTTTTTTAGTGTGGTTCTTTTTGCTTTTATTTCGCTTGATGGTTTCGGTTTCTGGTCGACTATTCCTGTAAAGAATAACATTTCGATAGTTGTGTGATATTTGATGCTATAGGAAGCAAAAAAGGCCTTCAGAAAATCTGTTTCACTCTTTTAAAGAGTGTGTGCCTAGCCATAAAATACGGATTTTTAGCTTTTATTGTGCGACGTGTCGATTTGATGTAGGACACAAATTTGTGTTATATCTTATCTTCTGGTCAACCTCAGAGTAGAAAGGGGCAACGTTCACCTTCCACCGGAGGTGTGCCCGGCCGGGCTCACCAAAGACGGGCTCACGTCTTTGGGGCTCAGATCCCACGCCCTCATTTGCTCACTTTTCTTTCCCCCTCGGTTGCTCCCCCGCCAGGTTGGGAAACTCTGGAGGTCAGGGCAGGTTTTCTGCTCTGAATCCAGCACTTCAGTCAGTGAGCTTAGAGTTAGGACCTTAGAACGACAGCACCTGAGCTAAGTTGAAGATACTCTTTAATTCGTGTTTTGGCCTTAGATAATATCCATATAATTTGCACATTGGTGGAATGAGATTTGAACCTCATGTACTTGGGTATTTTGCAGGAGGGAAGGGCGGATATTGAGATCTTTTCAGTGTGCTCACATAAGCTCATTACCCATAGCTTGGTAAGCGGGAAGCTGAGCCTCCACTTGGCACCAGCAACAGCTCACAGTGGGCATTCCACCAAGGTTGACCCTGTTCTGGGCAGTTGATGTGTGCTAATTCGTCTCAGTGAGTAGGATGCTTCTGTACCTGTTCTAACCTCCAAGAAGCCAAAGCACCTTTAAGGAGCTTGCCCAAGATCGCAGAGCTGCGTTCTAACCGGGCCGTTGGGCCAACCCCAGACAAATGTTCCATGATTTCCCCAGAGCTACGTAGTCCCTGGCTTCATGTTTCCAAGAAAGGTGCTTTAGCCATGGACTTTTTTTTCAACATCTTTATTGGAGTATAGTTGCTGTACGATGGTTTGTTAGTTTCTGCTTTATAACAAAGTGAATCAGGCACGTATCCCCATATCTTAGCCATGGGTTTTAAGGAAATAAGATCTGTGACCTTTAGAACGATTTCTCGTTGTATTCAACAAATATTTATTGCATCCTGTGTGCCAAGCACCCTGGTTGTAGCAGGGACCAGAAAGGTGGCCTTCCCAGCCCTGGAGACGTGTGTAATGGGGACCTGTGAGGGTCGGCAGCCATGTCCCTGGAGCCTGGGGCCCCTTTTTGGCACTTGAGGGTGGCATGTATTGAACATATACGTCTCCACGTCTAGTCCTCTACCTTCCCATCTTAACACGGCAGGCGTCTCAGGTGTCACCTGGGGAGGCCCAGCCACAACCCTGTTGTGAAGCATTCTGCCTAATGCATTTCCTGAGCACCTTCTGTTTCCTAGCTGCCCATGTTCTTGCAGGCTTACGTTAACAGTGAGTTTAGGACTAAGGTGTATCTTTAATTTACTACTGATTTTCCACCGAGAACTGTCTTCTATTAGTATTCGATTAAATTCAGGCTGTTTCAGGCGAAGCGAGTTATGCTCTGATAAGAAAGGGTAGAATGAAAAGTTGGGCAGTTGGCCGCTCCCCTGATTGTCTGCTGTTACCGGCGGTGACCATGTATGCGTGTGTGAGCATCACAATGGCTTGTTGAGGAACTGTGTCACTGGGGCTTGGACACGGGGCGCCCAGTGCTTCAGGTGGCCCTTCGTGTGGATGGGGTTTGTCTTCTTGGTGAGGAAGGGAGGGTTTGGAGTGGGGACTTGGCTCCCATTTTCTTTTTGGCGGTGGAGTTGTGGGTCCTGCTGTTGATGCTGGAAGTCTCTGTGACTGACCACAGGGTGCCTTATTGGCTTGGAGCCCCTTCCCTGGCAGCCCGCGGACTGGGTCTTTTTAGTGTGTGTTTCCCAGATGTTCCAGGTCCTGATTGTTTTTTATTTCTGTTAACATGATGTGTTTTACCTTTTTTGTACACGTGTTGCAAGCTACCAAGTGACTTGCATTTGGCTCTTACAGAGCCAAGGTTGAATGTTTACAGGTCAGCTCACTGTTGTCCTTGGGTCCCGTCCAGTAGAGGCCTGATTTCTCATACACCTGGTGGCTTCAGGAAGTCCTTTAAGAAAAACGTTCCTTAAACAGTCCCTTTTGCATTTTTTCTTATTTAAATGGTGGCGTCAGGTACAGTGGAAACCTAATGTTACTCTCTTTAGGGCCAGCATCAAATGATGTGTGTTAATTCCACTGCAAAGGCTCTGTGATTAACAGTTAATGGACATGTACTATTTGGGAAGGAGGAGGCCTAACGGTCTACATTGAGCTCCCTTGATCTTAAGTGCCCACACTTCCTGGAGTCTCTTGCTTAGGCCTTTTTTTTTTTTTTAATTCCAAACTCTATTTTATCCCCCTGCCCGAGCATGCGGGCAGTGGGATAAACTTTGTTTTCTACGCCTGAGTCTATTTCTGTTTTGTTATAAGTAAGTTCATTTATGTAAATTTTTTTAGATTCCACATATAAGTGATATATATTAGTCTTTCTCTGATTTCATTTAGTATAATGATCTCTGGGTCCATCTATGTTGCTGCAAATGGCGTTTCATTCTTTTTTATAGCTGGGTAATGTTTTGATGTATACATTCACCACATCTTCTTTATCCATTTCATCCATCAGTGGACATTTAGATTGCTTCCATGTCTTGGCTATTGTGAATAGTGCTGCAGTGAACATTGCGGTGCATGTATCTTTTCAAATTAGAGTTTTCTCCAGATACATGCCCAGGAGTGGGGTTGCTGGATCATGTGGCAGCTCTAGTGTTTTAAGGAACCTCCATACTGTTCTCTTCATTTTATTTTTTGAGTAGTATGGTTGACCCTTGAACAACATGGGTTTGAACTGTCTGGTTACACTTACGCAGGGACTTTTTCCAGTAGTAACTACAGTACTACACAATCTGCGGTACACGGAAGCCAAGTTAAACACAGGAATTGGATGGGAGTCCAGTTCCTGCGTTGTTCAAAGGTCACCTCTAATTTTGAGGGTAAGTTGTTATGTGAAGTTGAATAGGTAATTGTACGCATTTTAATAAGAATTGTTGTAGCCATGATTGTAAAAACTACTTAGTAGGTGTGATTATCTTGTTTGTAATTTGTAAAGCAGATGTTTCTCTCTTGAGTGTCAAACTTAGGTGCTATGGTTTTGTTTTTCATATGCTGATAGAGACACTCCAGAGGTATTTAATACACCTTTACAACAGGAAGGTAAATGAGGTTTCCTCCCCAATGTAAAGATAGCTGTACGGTGTTTGGGTTGCAAAAATAAGTTTATAGAGAGAGAAAATTAGGATATAAAGAAAGGATATAAAATATGAAAGGATAGAAAGAAAGCAGAAACCCCAGAAATGGCACCATTTGGAAGCCCAGTTACAGCTGTGGATGTGTTTGTGAACTTGGTTGGGGTGGGGTGGGGGGGTCAGGATGTGCTGGGAACTGTTACCTGCTAGCTTCGCTCAAGGGTGTGGGGCTCTTTCCATGGCAGGGGCTGTAGAGTTCATCATCCTTTAATTACAGTCTTAAAGAATTGCATCACATGGCTGTTTCTGGGTTTTTCTCAAACTGGTCTCCTGGTGATGGACATTGGTTTGTGTCCCTTAGTTTAAAAAAAAAAAAAAAGGCATGCTGGGAGCGCCCTTATAAACGCACCTGCACTTCCCTCGTTATCCCTGGCAGGTCACAGTGAAGCAGTCCCACCTGGCCGGGTGGAACAGAGGTGCTGCCTGCTCTGTGCCGAGCATGGAAGGGGCTCTTTGTAGACATTTGCAGATTCTCCTGTGAGGGCCTGTTTTCCCAACCACTCACCAGCAGACATTGTCATTTTAATAAATGACACAGGCTATTTATCATAATCTGACTGGCACTTGACACGATGGAGTTTCACAGTTGTCCCCATTTCCCTGGGCAGCACACCTAGCTGTTAGGTTTGCAGTTGGGGTTGAAGGCAGGGACACCCTGGTGTGAAGCCTGCCTTCTTCCGTGGTGCTGCCCCTTGAGCCTCTCAGCCCCCTGTCTGCTTATCAGAGGACTTACCCTACTTGTTAGTGTGTGGGTGTGGTCATGCTGTGGTCAGCAGAGGAGGACACGGGTGGCTGCCTTGGTCAGGACTGGGGATGCTGAGCCGGCACAAGGAGTGGTACCCCTGAGATGCCCCCCGTGCCCCATGGACACAGGGCTAGGTCAGTGCTAGCCATTGACTCTTCAGGTTTGTTAGATTGTAATTTAAACAGTATTTGTGTTTTTAGTAGTAAGGTGGCTTTCTTCTGCACTTTCCCCACCCGGGCAGTGGGCAGGAGTTGGGGAAGCTGCCTCAAGTTGAGCTCTGCATGGATCTGTAAAAATCAGTACAGAAAATCCTGTTTTTATTTAATAACTGCTTTATTTAAGCTTGGACCTTCCCCACTGCCCCCCAAAGCTAGACATTGGCCTCTTCTAATCTCAGAGAAAGAAAGGAAGATTCCAGCTCAAGTATACAGTTTAATTCTTGACTTCTGCATTTCCAAGGTCTCCAAGCATTATTTTTGCCCCTTGGCCTGTGGCATGAGATGCAGCTCCACTCATGAAGCAGATACTTGTGAGGCAGCAGCAGGCCTTTGGTTTTTTTCTCCAACATTTTCTCTTTGGACTTAGGTGGCAGTCCCTCTGAATGCTGCAGTTTCGTAATTGGTGCCTTCTCATCCGAGGAGAGGTGGGGAGGGTCTGGGAGAGCAGCCTCCTGGAGCGTCACTGTCACGGCCCATCAAGAGCAGCCCCTTGACGTTGCCAGTAGTGTCAAGTCTGTGGTGGTGGCCATTCTCAGACTGACCCCTTTACACCTAAAATTAACAAGGACCCCAGAGGGCTATTGTTTACGTTGTATCTATTGATATTTCCCATATTTGGCATTAAAAATGAGACATTTAGGGGCTTCCCTGGTGGCGCAGTGGTTGAGAGTCCGCCTGCCGATGCAGGGGACGTGGGTTCGTGCCCCGGTCCGGGAAGATCCCACATGCTGCGGAGTGGCTGGGCCCGTGAGCCATGGCCGCTGAGCCTGTGCGTCCGGAGCCTGTGCTCCACAACGGGAGAGGCCACAACAGTGAGAGGCCCGTGTACCGCAGAAAGAAAAAAAAAAGAGAGACATTTAAATTTACTTACTTAAAAATAATAACATAAATTACACTTTATGGGAACTATGTTCCAAAACAAAAACAATTTAATGAGAAAGGTAGTGTTGTCCTAGGGTTTTGCAGCTCTCCAGAACGTCTGGCTTAAGCGACAGTAGCCAGATTCTCTTGTCTCCTTCGTCCTATCTCTGTCATTTGGCTTCTGAGAAACCACCACATCCGTGCCCTTAGTGTTGTGCAAATAGTTTGCCCTTGGGGGGGCCCTCCTGAAAGGCCCGGGGGCCACACTTTGAGAACCTCTGCTCTGGGTCATGGTTAGAAATGCTCTTGTTGTTGAGAAATGGGAATTTAAAAAGGCAGTTGACTCTGAACTTGTAACACCTGGGGAAATGGGTTACTTTTAAGATAGGCAATGTTTTCAGGGGGCCCTCAACCACGTTCTTGCTTTTTGGGAAAAACGTGGAATATCTGGCTAGTTTGTGGTCCCTAGTGAAGAGGGTTCAGTGCACACGTCCCCCTCAAAGTGGACCGCCTGGAACCAGAGCCCTAGAGTACAGCCGGGGTGCGCTCTGGGTGAGGAGGCCCCAAGGGTCTTGCGGCCTGAGGGAACGGTGGGTGGCATTTTGCCTTTATCGTAGGCTGTCCTCACCCACAGCCTCTCACCGGATCCTTACCAACAGCTCTTGCTGCAGTGAGACACGGTGCGCCGGGCCTGCACTGGGTGCTACGGGTGATACGGGGATCTGGCAGCAGTGCCCCCGTGGGCGCTGGAAGGGAGTAGCCAGCCCGGGTGCACTCGGGGCCCAGACAGACCATTGCGGATATGAAAGCGATAGGGTGAGCAGTTAGGGGGGCGGAGCTGGAGGACCAGGGTCCCTAGGAAGCAGCCCCTGAGGTGCCCAGCAGGGCTGACTGTCCTGGGGAGCGACTTACTGTGCCCAGGGTCCCGTCTGTGACCCTCCCCCCCTCCCGCCTCACAGTCACACCCTCTGTCTTGGTTGGGGAAGGAGAGGGGAGGCTCCCTCTTGGGGGCCCATCCCAGTGTTGTCCTGGATATTTAGCCAGACCTGCCCCATCTTGCAGACTCCGTGAGGACAAGAGCCTGTGCAGTTCAGAGGGGCCCTAAGACCCTGGCAGGAGCCTTGTCTTACAGGCACCAACCCCAGGGTGTAGGATTCAGATAGTCCCTTGCCAGTGTCTGAAGCCATGTTTTCTTGTTCCTTGAGAGACAAGAGGGAGCTGCCTCAGTCCCCTCGGGCTGCCGTGGCAAGGACCACAGACTGGGAGCTTTTGCACAGTGGACTTGGATTGCTCGCAGCTCTGAAGGCGGGAGGCCCAAGGTCAGGATGCCGGGGCAGTTGGGTCCCGGTGGCAGGGCCAGGTGAGCTCTGGGGCCTCTTTTCCAGGGCAGGTATCCCATTCAGGAGGGCTCCGGGGGCACAAACGTGCAGACCACAGCAGGAGTCCATCCAAGGAAGCAAGTGGTTTCGTAGAGAACAGGGAGAGCCTCGTTTCCTCCACCTTAACCTGGACGCATTCAGGTGGCTCTGCTGGTTGTTCCTGAAGCGCTTTTGGAGAGCTGCCCACCGAGGTCACAAGCCTGTGTTTTCACTAGGAAGTGGATAGAGAGAAACCAGAGTGCCCACTGCCCACCCGCAATGGGGGAGCTGGGGTCCCGGCCTCACCAGAGCTTGGCCGAGGCACCAGTCCTGGCGAGCTTTTAAGCAACAAGTTTTACTTTTTGTCTGCACAGACCTGTAAAGCAAAAACACCTAAGAAATTTTGAACAGCAGGTGGTTCCTAGATTTCTCTCTGTAGTTACTGCTTGAGAAGCTCACCGTGCTGTGGGTCCTTTTGCTTCAGTGGAATTTTAATAATGACAGTGTTACTTGGAAAGCAGCATACTTTGGATTGGCCACCTAAAGGACTGCAGTGCCACTTGTGCAGTCGAGTCAGGATGAGCGTGGGGTAGCGTGGGGTCGCTGAGAGGGAGCGCTGCCAGGTCGGCAGAATGTCGTGTGTCCTCTCAAATTCCCGGACGTGCCCTCGTTAGTGACTATCCCATTAATAAAAACGGAATTGTGAAAGAGGCTTTAATTGGGAAAGCTTGCGTTTTTAAGTACTTCATAGAACTTTCAGCATCTTCTCAGTCCCTCCTCATCCCCAGCAAAGGATTCGTCATGAGACGGAAGACTCTTAACGTGAAATATCAGTAACTGTGAACTTTGGCCCAGCCTGTTAGAACCATAAATTGAGTTAGCAGAGTCCGAAATAATGAGGTTATGTTGTAGCATTGGATATAAATTGTGACCGGCAGGTTAGAATTGTTTCAAAATTAAAATTGTTAGCTTTGAATATTGTTTTGGGGGTGTGAGATTCGGAGGACCACCTTGTTTTGCCGCTAGGTGGGCAGGACAGGTGTGCGCTTGTGTGTTATCTTTTTGAGAAGCTGCAACTGTTTTCTTGTGTTTGTTGTGCTGTGAAAATAGGAGCTTCATTGTGGTTATGTATTATATTTTAAAGTATCTCAGAGAAATTAGTCTCCAGTCCATAGAACTAAACATCTTCAAATGGGTAAGAGGCGGTTACTTACCCGTCACGAGCTTTGTAGAAGTGGAGCCTTCAGATTTACGTGGTTGTAGAGTTGGGCATCACTCACGTTTGGGGAGCGTATTTTTGGTTTTGCTCTACAGAAAATCACTTCTGGCAGCTTAACGTTTTTCAAGGGTTGGATAGTCTGAAGGGAAAATGAAGTGGTGGTTTTAGAACAGTTTTGTGGAAGCAAATGTTTCCTCTCCTCTGACACTGAAGTGCGGATATGTGTGACTGCTTGGCGTGTATCCAGCATGTTCTTGAGCTACCGGAAACGGTGTGTTTTGAAACCCTTTGGAGGCTAAGAGCTCAGAAGCCCTGTCCAGGGTCACAGTCGGCCTCGTGAGCCGGCCCTGCCGGGTCGGCGTTTGCACTGCTGGCACAGAGGTTCCTGGTAGCGCCCCTGAGGGGCCAGAGGGGCCTGCAGCCGGGGGCCGCAGAGCATCACCGATGGACTGCATTTTTCCAGGTGGTGTGTGGCAGGCATTTTCTCGAAGATGCACAGTGTGAGACTGGAGGAAAGTAACTGACAATGTTTGTTACTGATGACAAAATTCCAGCTTTAAATGAAAGTTAGCATTTTGAAAAGCTTCTATCTGCCACCCTGAGCTTGATGGCTTCCCAGTAATGAAAGACATTTCAGGAGATGGGCGCTAACGTTAACAGATGCGTCTCATGTTGTCTAATGAAATGTGCCAGCGTGTGGACTCTGCATGTGTCCAGCTGGCCACCGTGCACACAGGCAAAAGATGTTTTCAGAGTGCGTTACGACCCAGGAAGGTGTGGAGCATTCATGGACGTGGTTGCAGATTCGTGTCACAACTACTTTTCATGTAAATGCGGCCTGTCGAGGTTTGATGTGGTATCAGGGAACATCCACAATTCTGAAAGCCTTTCTCAGGTTTAATTTTGGAAATACATATCCCACATAAGCAGCCGCTCTTTGGGGTCCTCAGTTTTTAAGGGTATAAAGGGACCTCAACAGCAAAAAGTTGGAGAGCTGCCTGGGAGGTGGTGGGCTGCTTCCTGCCCTTGGGTGGTCTGGGGGAACCTAAGGTTTCATGTTGGTATTCGTAGGTCTGCTTAGGAAATGGAGCAGTTTTCAGCTGAGAGGACATTTGCACTTAGAAATGTAAAGATATAAAACTATCTCAGTGCATTATGTTCGCCTCCAGGTTTTCTTTTTCCCAGTTTCAGGGATGCCCGCCCACCGTTCTTTTCCTCTGGGGAAACGTTGTTACTAGTATGGTGTGACCACCGTTTGGTGACCTGCTGTTGTGTGTGGACCCACATTTTAAGTTGTGTTAGGAGCATAACACAATTTTTCTTTTTTAACTTTTGCCTTCATCATAGGGGTTTGTTTTTGTTTCATGACCTGAAATTTTACATTAGAATTTCTGGGAAGAAATTATGAAAGTGATCTTGCAAATGTAAAATCAAAAAAAAAAATGAACCAAAATGAACCAGATTATCTACAATGATATGATCTATTCTGAATAAAGTACTTCATTCCACTTAACAGAAATAACTGGATTTTCCTTTTCTGATTATTCAGAACTCAAATCCAGAGGCATGGGGTTTTTTTGGGGGGGGGGGGATTCATATTAACATAAATTTAAAAAACTTTTTAATTCCTGAGAACATCGTAATTTCTTTGCTTTTATAAATGTTCACTGTTGTGAACAGTTTCTCCTGAGAAGTTTCTCGTTTTGAGATGGGTTGACCACATGTGAGAGAGGTGGTGGCCACGGGGGGGGCGGGGGTGACCAGAGTGAGATGGTCGCTATCTCTTTAAAAGGAGGTGGGACGGAATGTTTGCTCTGAGGTCACCAAGGAGACCACAGTTACAGGGGAGGCAGTTGGTGTGAGGTGAGGAAGAGGTGAGGTGCGGGCAGGGAGTCCTGGGTCTAGAATGCGAAATGTGTTAAAATGTTAACATCGAGGACTTACCTAGAAACAGAGACACGTTTGTGGAGCAAACTAGGTATCGTGAATGAACGAGGGCACAGGAGGAGAAACGTTCTTTAAATATGTAAATACACGTAGATGAGCTGTACCACGGTGATGTTCAATAATCATAACATTAGTCCTCTGAAATCTCTCTTAGATTTTTAACTAAAAGGATGACATAGGTATAGTGTTCTAGGGCTTCCTCGGTGGCACAGTGGTTAAGAATCCGCCTGCCAAGGCAGGGGACACGGGTTCGATCCCTGGTCAGGGAACTTAAGATCCCACATGCAGCGGAGCAACTAAGTCCATGTGCAACAACTACCGAGCCTGCGCTCTAGAGCCCACTCAGTAGCCACAACTACTGAGCCCACGTGCCACAACTACTGAGCCCGCATGCCACAACTACTGAAGCCATGCGCCTAGAGCCTGTGCTCCACAACAAGAGAAGCCACCGCAATGACAAGCCCACGCACCACAACGAAGAGTAGACCCCCGCTCGCTGCAACTAGAGAAAACCCACGCGCAGCAGCAAAGACCAACGCAGCCAAAAATTAAATAGATTTTTTTAAAAAAAGGATTTCTAGGGCTTCCCTGGTGGCGCAGTGGTTGAGAGTCTGCCTGCCGATGCAGGGGACAGGGGTTCGTGCCCCGGTCCGGGAAGATCCCACATGCCGCGGAGCGGCTGGGCCCGTGAGCCATGGCCGCTGAGCCTCCTGCGCGTCCGGAGCCTGTGCTCCACAACGGGAGAGGCCACAACAGGGAGAGGCCCGCGTACCGCAAAAAAAAAAAAAAAAAAAAAATTTCTAAATAATGACTTTTCACGTGTAATTTTTTTGTTCATGTTTTCATGTTTTGTTCCTTTCTCTCTTGTCTCTGGGTTTTTATTGACCTTGGTCCATCTCAAAAGTAAGATTGTAATTGGAAAGCATCTGGTACCAATTATCAGTTTTCAAACTCTCCTTGCCACTGAGGCCTCTGCCCTCTGCCCACCAGCTTCCTCCCCACCAGTGTGCCAGCCGAGGCCTGTCCAGCCCGCCCCCTGCTTTCAGAGTGTAGTCAAAGTATCTTCCCTTCTTTAAAAGTCCTTAAGGGAAGCAGGGGACTTTGTTTTGTGGATTTTGTTTGTCGACTCGCTGAATGTCTTTGTGGGTCACGTAATGTACATTCAAATAAGAGATTGTTTGGAAAGTTTCATGCCTTTTTTTCCCTTAAACATGATTTTAGTTATAGTTGCTTTAAATCTTTAAACTATTTTGTTGTTTTCTTTTAGGAGCTTACTCCGTGATCACAGTCTCGAGATAATCTGCGTTGTAATCTGTGAATAGTGACCGACAGCAGCAGTGTTGCGGGGCTTGGCGCTTCCCTTGGACCCTGCAGTTGCATCGGCCAGGTTTTGGTTGTTTCTAGGAAGTCGGAAGAAGCGCCCAAGCTTCCATGTGGGGCAGGTAACGTGGCAATAGTGTTAAACGCCAGCAACACAATTTTAAGTTTTGATGTCATGTTTTCTATTTCAAAAGTGGCATTATATGTAAAGAAACTAATGTAACATTAGTATTTGTTTGAAATGGTTTAAGCTTTAGCCCGAGATTTCTTGAAGAGTGTCTAATTGTGTGTTAAGAATCTGATTCAGAGCACTACTTTATCTTCACATGAGTGGTTTTTTAGTGCATTTACGATGACGTTTTATATTCTCTCTGGTGAGAACTGTATTTTGTAGAGGAGAGTCCTTCCTGCAGAAAGCCTTGGGTGACCAGGACAGTGGCGTGGTCCTTGGTGGCACAGGTGCTGATGTCACAGCTACTCCTGCAAGCTTCCGAGTGGCCTGGGAGAGTGTGGGCCTAGGCCCAGGGTGGGGGAGTTACAGACCTGGACACGGAAATGGGAGGTGACAATACTTAGTGGGAACCAAAAAGAGAATTCAATTGTGTGTGATGTTTAATTTTGTGTATTTTCTGTTTGAAGGTTTTCATTCTGTATTAGTCCTTCCCCTGGGATGGAACATGGCATAAAACCTGAGTCATCGTTAGCATTTAAATGTAATTGAAGCCTGCACAGCTTGGGAAAAAATTCTCAAGGTATATACTATCTTTTTCAGGCTTTTTCATTTTAAACAGGAGTGAAGTTTTCACAAACATGACCCTTTAAACAGTCTGTTAGAAAGAGGAGAGAAGAAATACACACCAAAGGTGCCGTGTGGCTCAGTATTTTCTCAGCGTCCCCATCGACTGCTGCTGCAGACCCTGCGCGCAGCGCTGAATGGGCCCATCTTGTGTCAACAGTCGTGGCTCGGGAATCTGGGCAGGGTTCAGGGTCCGAATCCCCCATCTCCATGTGATCCCTCCAGCAGCGTGGTCAGACGTCTCACACACAGCTTGGGGCTTCCAAGCAGTAGGCCCAGAGCCAGCACAGCGCTCTGTCCACCGAGCTCTGCGGGCAGAGCCAGGTGGGCCCCGCGTCTCTGTGCTGGAGAGCCCGAGGCACCCGCCACCCTGTCCTGTCCTGGCAGCACTGCTGCTCGCTTCCTCTTTCCCTGCTACCACTTGTACAAATCCTCGTCCTCAGCAGTTGACCAGTTCACAGATTTGGTTTGCTAGCTGTGTTTGTCTACTGAACATTAGATACGTAACTGTTACACTTTTCTTCAAGAACCCCCTTGAATCCTCTCAGCGCACTTTAGGAAACACCTTCGGTTTTTGTAGGTGGAGAATTGTTGCGATTCACTGTGTCTGGGTTTCCTCCGTGTGGGTGTTGCCCCTTCTCGTGCGCTCTCGTGGCTGGTGGGTGCCTGTCCTGGTCCTGGACCGCGGCCCTGGCTGACGCCTGGTGCGGTTTGATTGCATTTTCCCGTTAGGTATGGACGAGAAGGGTGACCCGAGTGGTGAGGATGCGCCCAAGGCCATCAAGCCCACCAGCAAAGAGTTCAGGAAGACGTGGGGGTTCCGGAGGACCACCATCGCCAAGCGCGAGGGCGCTGGGGATGTGGAGATGGATGCCCTGGACCCGCTGCCCCGGCAGCAGCAGAGCCCGTCGCTGCGTCGCAGTGGAAGGCAGCCGAAGCGGACCGAGCGGGTAGAGGAGTTCCTGACCACGGTACGGCGCCGGGGCCGGAGGGGCACCCCCGTGTCCCTAGAGGACTCGGCGGAGCCGGCGTCCTGTCCAGTGACAGATGCGGAGAGCGCCTCTGAGGGGAGCGTGGAGAGCACCTCGGATGGGAAGAGCGGTCCCAGGTCTGGCTCCACGGGTGCTAAGGAACGAAAGGCCGCCTCGGCAAAGGCCAGAGGGCGTGGCGACGAGGATGACACCTCCGATAGCGACAGTGATGGGCTGACTTTGAAAGAACTCCAGAATCGCCTGCGGAGAAAGCGCGAGCAGGAGCCCACGGACAGGCCCCCCAAGGGCGTCCAGAGCCGCCTGCGGAAGAAGCATCGGGAGGAGGACCCGGTGGAGACCATGGACGTTGAGGCAGGCGATGCAGTGGAGGGCTCGCTGCCCGTCCCGCAGGAGCCGGAGGCCGACCTGGGGGCTGCGTCCCAGGCGGCAAAAATGGACAGAGAGAGCCAACTGGAAGGGAGGGCGGCCCCAGGGGGGAATGCAGAGGAACCCGGAGACGCAGTCCGACACAAGCCCGAATGTGAGGTGTACGACCCCAATGCCCTGTACTGCCTGTGCCGCCAGCCTCATAATAACAGGTGGGTCGTGGGAGGATGGAGTGGCTGCCCAGGCTTCTGGGGGGAGTCCGAGCTGTGGAAAGTGCCAGAGAGCGTTTTCCATTCGTCTTAGTTTAGAGAGTCCCGGGGTGGCCTGAATGAGGGACTTGTTCTCTTGGGAAAGACGAACAAGTCATTGTCCAAAAACAAAAACAAAAACGGCGTGGGTGGGCACTGCCGAGAGCCACACCCTCCACCAAGGTGAGGGCTGGCGTGGGACATTGGCTGCCTCGGTCCCACCAGCCACGGACAAGGCGGCCTGGACCAGAGGGGATCTGCTGTCCCAGAGAGCTCGCTGGGTGACGCTGCTCCAGACCGGCTGAGACTGGGCTGTGGTGTGGACATTGGGGCAGCTCGGGGTGTGGGGGGGGGGGGTATAGGCGTGGCTGCCCTTCTGTGGACGAGAACTGTGGTGTCAAGGGCAGAGTGCTTCCCTCAAAGAAAAGATGAAGCAAATTTGATTGAATGTTAGTAAAATTGAGAAGGGCACGTGGATGCTCTTTATTCTATTCTCTCCACGTTTCTGTAATATTTTTGTTTTTTTCATAATAGAAGGTTGAAATTTGACTTGTGTTTAAAATTGAGTTGGTCTCTCACTTTCCATTCCTATACTAATAATATCCATTCTTTATTTTATCATTCCAGATTTATGATTTGCTGTGACCGATGTGAAGAATGGTTTCATGGCGACTGTGTGGGCATTTCTGAGGCTCGAGGGAGGCTCTTGGAAAGGAACGGGGAGGATTACATCTGCCCAAACTGCACCATCCTGCAAGTGCAGGACGAGCCCAGCTCTGAGACCACAGGCACGCAGGACTCGAGGTCGAGACCTGCGGACGCCGATGGCACAGACTGTACAAGTATAGGAACCGTGGAGCAGAAATCGAGTGAAGACCAAGGAATTAAGGGTAGAATTGAGAAAGCTGCAAACCCAAGTGGCAAGAAAAAACTCAAGATATTCCAGCCCGTAAGTACCTGTCTCCCAAGGTCAGCGGTAGAGGTGACCGTGGAGCCCTCAGCTGCCATTGGCAGAAACATCAAGACAGGAGCGTTTGTCTTCTGAGATAAGTTAGCTTTTCCCAGGAGTGGCACTGTGCGCAGGGCTGGGCTCTGCGAGCTCCCAGGTGCATGCACCTGCTCCAGGCTGGCAGGCCTATCTATTCTTACTCTATGTTTGTTAATCATATCTATCTCCTATGCTGTTATTACTGACTTAACATCTTCCATAAGTGGACTCACTTTTTTAAGTCTTCCCTTCAGTTTTCTCATGAATGGATCCTGAGTTTGAAGTGCATATGTGAACAAACAAAATTATTTTTGAGTCACAGGGGCACGTGTGCACCTATATTACCCGTCACCGCCTTGAGAGAACCAGTGGTCTTGTCCCTGCCTCGCAGCAAGATGCCAAGGCCAGCGGTGGTGACCGCACGGCTCCCCAGGGTGACAGTTCAGCTGCGGCTGGCACGCCCTCTGTTATGGTGGTCTCCCGCTCCCCAGTGCTTGTGCAGCTCTATATGCTCCTTCCCTAGCTCTGTTGACTCGTTTCTCCTGCCCAAGGGCCGTGATTCTTGGTCATGGTTTCCGTGCATCTTGAGAGCTGTCTCAGGCTCTCAGGATTGTCCTACTCAGAGCATGTTTTCACCCCAGGCCTTCCTTGAATTGGGGGCCCATGCCGCCCCCACAGCCCATTCTCTAGCCAGTGTTGGGCATGCAGACGACTTTGCGGTGGCCGTGTCATAGCTCCCCGCCGTCTCCCCCTTGCACTGACGTAGCCTCGAGGGCTGGACCATTTAAATTTTACCTGTCATGGGGGTATGAGGAGGCATCGAGTGGAAGTATGATGATAACTGGTAAGGAAGAAGAATTAATGGAAATGTAAGTCAGTAGGAAACGTCATGTTATTGCTGATGTGTTTGAGACTACACATAAAGTATTTTTTTGAGTAAAACTTGGATTCTGTGGAGAAAAAACAATTAAGTGCATAATTTGAGATACAAGATTTTGCTCAAGTACATTTGAGGGGTATGTTCATGTATCTTATTAGTCTCGACCATCAAAACATGTTCTAGTGATCGTGGACAGCTGTGTTCAGCCCTTGTCGTGAGCCAGGCTCCTACTGCACGGCAGGCAGCCACAGACTTGTTTAGCGGCTTAAACAACACACATTTATTAGCTCAGAAGTCCAGGCCTGGCTTAGCCGGGCCCCCTCTGCTCTGGGTCTTACAAGATTGCCCTCCAGGTGTCGGTGGGGGCTGAGGTCTCATCAGAGGCTCGGCTGGGGAAAGATCCACTTCCAAAAGCTCTGACTTGATTTAGCAGGTAAAATATGTCCCGGGCAATTTTTGTGGCATGGTGACACCAAAAAGTTATCTGTTGTTTTCTGAGACCCACGTTTAATTGGGTGTCCTGGGTGTCGTCTCACAACCTTGCCCGCCGAGCCTAGGCCTGGGCGCCCTCTCAGCAGAGGCAGCAGTGGAATCCTTTCTCTTCTGGAGGCTCAGTTCCTCTTTTAAGGGTTTTCAGTTGATGGAGTTGGACCCTTTGGACTAACTCACAATCCTCTCACTTGGGATCTTAATTTCGTTGGTAAAATCCCTGCCCATTTGCCCGATAAGGGAACCTACTTGTGGTGTGAAATCCCATTGTGTTCAGAAGTATGCAGCATGAGTGCCGGGGTCCCCTTAGAGTTCTGCCCTTCATGCGTGGCATGAAGGGCAGTTAAGAACTTGAGGGCCTTACTCAGGGGAGGTGGATTTGTGTGTTTTGAATAAACAGAGGTACATCTTTATTCATAATTTCTTCATACATGATTAAAAGCAGTAATCTCGGTACCGTGAATAGTTGTGTTACGAAGTGCCACAGCCACCAAAGCGGGCGAGCACTGAAGCCGCGTCTGATCCTGCAGGTCGTAGAGGCGCCTGGTGCCGCCAGGTGCATTGGCCCCGGGTGCTCGAGCGTGGCGCAGCCCGACTCTGTCTACTGCAGCAGCGACTGTATCCTGAAACACGCCGCGGCCACCATGCGCTTCCTGAGCGCAGGGAAAGAGCAGAAACCAAAACCTAAAGAGAAACCCAAGACAAAGCCGGAAAAAATCATTCTTCAGAAATGTAGCGTTCAGGTGAGTTGACGGAGGCCAACCATTTGTGTAGTTGAAACCAAAAGCGTCTGGAGGTTACGGGCTCGGTGGGTTGGTTTGGAGAGTGTAGGGCACACAGGCCCAGACAGGATGCAGGCGCCTTTGCACTGCCCTCCGCCTTGCCCACGAGTGTTCTCGTCAGCATTACAAATAGGCACGTGTTCTCATGTTTTCCTTCTCCGCCTCTAGCCGAGGGATTAACTGATAGAAACGTGGGAACCGGCTGCTGCATGGAATAGCTCTCCACCCACACACCAGCCCCGCCGGGAGGAGAGCGGTCCCCGTTGGAGTCTGTGTGGGGAGTTGACGCGCAGGCAGCGGGGTGGCAAGTGGGTTCTGGGGGTGCCGCACTGAGTTCCTGGTGGGGTACAGGGATGTTGTTTGGACGCCTGTCCTTTCTCCACGTGCTGTTGTGTCTGCAGCTCCTGCCTGTCAGTGTTATTTGGGCGCGTTCTCACACAGGGCCCCGGCCAGCCGTGCTCTCCGCCTTGCTTCACTGCCTCACTCCATGGCCCCTCGGTTATCCTGGTGGCCTAGCACCTCATCAGGATGCTAGGATGACGGGTTATTCTGTCAGGGACCTTCTCATCGCTCGGATGTTGATGCGGGCCTGCTGGATGTGGGGGAGTAGCCAGCCCGCTGCTGAGCAGATGCAGTGTATTGGGCTTAGGATGGCCCAGGAGCTGATTGAGTCGTGACCCTCACTGCAGAGTGAAATGAGCAAAGGTTAATTCCTGACCTCATTAATGATTGGGGCTTTACTGATTATCCAGGCAGGCATTAAAATCTCTTCTGTGCACAAGAGACTGGCTCCAGACAAGAAGGAGAACGCAGCGAAGAAGGTGGCACTGGTCCCTCCAAGGAGTGAGGTCCTCGCTAAGGAGCCGCCCTGTGAGAGCAGCACGCCGTCCTGGGCCAGCGACCACAATTACAATGCAGTAAAGCCAGAAAAGACTGCTGCCCCCTGGCCGCCACTGTTGTATAAATGTATGTATCACCCGGGGGGAGCTCTGGACCCTTCCCGGTCTTTCTGGACGGCCGTGCACTCGGGCCTGTCCAGAGCTAGGAGTTCTAGCCGTGTTTTCTGCTGCACCTGCAGAGATCAAAGCCCTTGCCCAAGTCCAGGAGGCCTCCTGAGCCCCGCGTGCCCATCCTTAGTCTGTCGGGACTTCTTGTCAGTGTTTCCAAAAAGCTGTACGAGACCCGTTGCTGAATGTCTCACCTCTGACGATTGATGTCTTTAATCGCTTTTCTTTACTATCAGTCTCTGGTAAGTATGTGTAGTATCTTCAGCAGAATGTGACAAGGGGGCGCGCTGCCTGGCACTCAAGGTCCGCCGTCATCCAGATGTTCACCACAGCGCCGTCACCGCCGTGGGCTCTCCACGCGGGGGTCTTTCCACACAGTCTGCTCCCAGCACACGTGACCCTCACTTCCTTGTATATTGTGGGAACCTATTACTATTAGCACAGTAGTGTTGTAGCTGATTTTCAACTGAAGCATGAGTTTCAGGAGTTATATTATTTTTGACGGAACCGGAATTTTTTTTATGTCCAATTCACATACTACACACAACATAAACACACATGCCAGTCTTGAAGGCCGTTTACCCTGCTTCCTGTGCTTGAAGGTAAGTGAGCACAGTGTCTCCACTCTGAGCAGCACCCAGACCAGGAGTCTTGGCGTGCACTGCTGGGTCATCCCACCCCAGGCTTCAAGTTCAGACAGACCTTTGCAATCCCAGATGAGATCATGCAGCTTGAATCTTTTCTCTTTCTTCTTTTTTTCAGCTCATTCTCCAAAATTAAATTTTAGAAATTTAAATTGCTCTGGGGCACATCTTATTCTTATTCTATGGTTAAGGTCATTTTGTGTTCAGTTTTTATTTATGCTATCTTTTATTTATACTCTTGCAACTTTTTTTAAAAGCACAAGAGGTTAAATGGCCCCAAATCCCAGGATTATAGCCACGTGCTGCTTCCTCCTCTCAGCGGGCTGTTTAGGCCAGTGGCCTGAGGGAAGGCCTCATGGATGTAGTGTGGCTAGAAAACTGCATAACTAGATGCATTTTGAGAATGTAAATGACCCAAGACCTGGGAAATGGAGTTGCAAGTGAACTGCAAAGCAATGCTGTGTGTGTATATATATGCATATTTATCTATTTTATTTTATTTATTTTTGGATTTTTGGAGTGAGTGGTTAAATATAGAGTTAACCAGTTGCTGTATTAAAATGAGTCTCAATACACCTCAGGTTGTTTGAACCAAGAACTTCATGCTAACAACGTGTCGCAAATACCCATCAAGTTCTAGCACCTCTACACAGTAGCGCCTCTACAGGGGTTACGAATGGACCTAAATATAAGCATCGCCCAGCTGGGAAGGGGTGGGGAGCAGTCACGTTGGAATCCTGTGCTAAATGTTCTCAGTTGGTTATAGGCACGTGACAGAATAAAAGGAAAACCGAGGTGTAGCCACAAAACCCTGGGTGATTGGTTTCAATTCAGTTAATTTCCATCTCTGTTGACCAGAATTGGGAGACTGCCCCCAGGCTCCGAGTGTGGAGTCAGATGTAGGGCGCACAGTGAGAAAGGAAAGTTGGTGGGGTTTGGGGGAGGGGTGGGTGCTTACTTATCCCCAGTTCTGACTTCCTGGTTTTTGAGGGAAGACTGGGGTGGAGGGGCGGGGAGACTTGCCCCCAGGAGGTGGTGGCTCTGCTCACAGGCGGGGGTTTCTCTTCCCTCTGCCCCACCCTCCCTCTCTGCACATCAGCTCCTCACTGATCACCTTCCCAGCACATTTACGTCTCAGAACTACGTGGATGGATAGCCACAGCTTCTAGCCTGCATAAGGGACATGGTTTTGAGCTAGTTGCTTCTGATCATTTTTTGTTATCCCAGAAATGTCATCTTCCCAAAAGATGATTGGGAGGAGTGTAAAAGGTCGCTGGTAAACACCCGACTTCAGCCTCGGTGAGTAGCAGCTGTGCCTCTGCCTCTTCCCCAAACCATTACTTGACAGTGGCAGTGGCTGTGGACCTTCCCCGGGTCCCCACACACAGGCACAATGGGAGGGGGCCCCTCGCATACACTCAGCAGAACCCTGCATCCCCACCAGGGCCCCCACCTGCCTCCCTGGCTGCAGAGCGTGATATGTTTCTGGGTGCAGGTGATGCCAGGACAGCTCTTAGGAAGGGGGTGTTTTCCATGTTGACCTGGATTCAGGTCAAATCTTGGGTAGATCCTTGGGCAGCCAATGTGCTGCCCCTGGAGGTGCTCTGCCCCCCACCCCCTTCTCCCAGGCCATTGGCGCTGGCCTTGGGTTGTGGGTTCAGGGCAGCCCTTCATGAGCGTCACGGGCAAGACCTTGCTACACAGAGGCTCTGACCTGCTTCTCTCATGGGACAGTCAGTAGATCTTCAGGTCCTCGGGGTGGTGGGATTAACACGTACTTGTTCTCTGATGAGTTTTTTTTTTATAATTTTTCAGAGTTTCTGAGAACGAAACCAGTGTAACTCATGGAAACGATTGCCATTTTCTTTCCCCCCAGGTCACTGTGTTTCTTACTCCTCCTCATGGTTCCTCTTCATTTCCTCTCCGTCGCCTCTCATTACTGTCCAGGCACAGGCACGAAGAGGGCTGAAAACGTTCTTCGAAAGTGTCCCTGGCTTGTTAGGGTTTGGAAGTGGAATTGTGATAGGCATAGGCACATTTCCCCATGTTTGGGGCTCCCTAAATGGCCCTGAGATGACTTAAAACTCTGGGGACCTGAACAAATTTTGACTGGAAAATCAGAGTTCTGCAGTTTCATGTAGCTTTGAGAATTGAAATGGGGACCCCTTGCAGCACCTGTGCACCCAGGTCCAGTGATGTGTTAGCATCCTGCCCGGATGCGAGCGTTGCCCCGTGGTCCCCGTGTGCCACATGTCCGGTCCCCGTGCTATGGCGAAGTGGATCTGGGGACGCGGGTTTCACAGGGATTGGTGTGGGTTGCGGGAGCACGCTTCACAGGTAGTAAGAGAAGACAAGTCCCCACGGTGAGATAGATGGGGGGGGATGGGGTGCCTGGGACCCAGGGGTGTTTGGTAGACATGGAACGGTGGGAGAGGCATGTTTTATCAGCTGCACGAGCTGTTTTTATCTGTGTCTTCCAGATCTTCAGTGGCAAAAAAATGTGGGTGGGGACAAAGCAGCCTTGTACATCTCACCAATCTCCTCCCCCCATTTGGAGAGAGAACCAAAACTTGTCCTGATAAGGATTTACCTTGACAGCTGTTTTTAAAGTTATCCAAATAGCTGGAATTTTCTTGGTCATTGACATTCTCTCGTATTTTTAAGTGTTTTACTTTTTACAGTTTTTTTTTTTTAATAGCCAACTTCAGAAAATCAGTGCAGGGGAGGTTTCGCATGTACATGTACTTTTTCTGACAGAGACCCTCAGATGTGTCCTGGCTGCCCCCCTTAGTTCTTGTGCTTTAGCGGGGGTGGGGGTGGGTAGAAGTTTCTAGCAGGAGTGGTCCTGCTCACCTCACCTGCCCTTTGGCCTTCATGTGGCCTCTGGGGCTCTGCATCTCCTGTGGCACTGTTCACAGACGGTCCCGCGGCAGAGTCCCTTAGGTGGCATCGAGTCCCGAGGGTTCTTTTGAAGATGCAGCTGTAAACCCTCCCACACGGTGTAGGAGTCTCAGGCATATTTGAAGCTGTGAAGTAATGTTTTTGATTTTTGGCGTGTTGCACGTCACTGTGCACGTAGTCATAGTCTTACCTTCTGAAAGTTAAAGAAGTAAACCTGGAAGATCGATAAGAAGGGTTTCCACTTTGATTTCTGTCAACGAAGGTCGGGGCGTTGCCATGCACCTGGAGGCGTCAGCGAGACGAGCACAAAGGTAACGGCCGCTTAACCCGCCGGGGTCAGCAGGTGCCGCGGGCTATGTGCCCCAGAGTCTCACCACGCCCCCGGCCCCATCATGTTGCTTGAAGTAGCAGGTGATGCAGGCACAGATAACGGTTAAAGTTGAGCCTTGTCAAAGTGGTGAAAGTGCCTGTTGGCGGGTTTTGGAAGTGAGGGAAAGCAGCAGCTCTACTTCCAGCTGAGTCTCAGGTCTGGCGGCCAGTCCCCACCAGTCCAGTTGGCGTAGACAGGAGAGTGGAACGCCTGCCTCACACACAGCCTCGGCCCCGTTTCCTTCTCGTGGTTCATGCTGAGGGATGATGTGACCATTTTTTTTCATATATTACCAGTCCAACATGAATTGGGTTTTGGTTTTCAAAATCTGTGAAACTCTGAAAACAAGGAAGGGTCCATTTGCCTCCGGAGGTGTACTTGGTTTTTTTGCAAGCTTGTTATGGCCAGTTCTCTGCACCTCTCTTGAGGTGTAAGTCGCTCAGATACTGCACATCAGTAAGAAAAAAGTCAATCTGGACAAGCTTTGTGTAGCCCCAGATCATGGCAGTTTGGCTGTGGACCCACATACAGACCCCTAGCGATGGAGAGCAGCTGGCGCGAGGGCCCCAGAGATGGAGATCAGGCCTCCCAAGTCTTCAGTGGGGAGTCTCTCTGTTTCTGTGTAAGCACAACTTTAATTCTCCAGGAATAATGCACTGCAGAATATTTAAGCAAAGGCACAAAAGCAGAATGTTCTCTCTTGCTACTTGAATTTTCACACTAGGAAACGTCTTGACAGCCAAGAAACAAAGTTGAAATGAGAAACGTCTTCGTACACGTGTCAGGCTGAGCTGAAAATAGAGCTGATGTCACCGTGAGCAGAGCCCACTCCCCCCAGCCCCTGCTGCTCCACTGTGTCCTCTGAGCCTTGGCTGGTCCCGTTACGTTACCCGGGCCTTGTGGCGGTAGCTGCCTTGCCTCGGCCTCACCACTGAGCCTGGGTGGATCTGGGGCCCTGTGGGAATGGGGGGGGAGGGGACGTTCCGACCTGCACCACGTGGGCTTGCTTGGCGCCTGGTCACAGAAGAAGCTCTTTGATTTCTTTGGCGTTTACAGCCAATCATTCTGAGTAGTGTCTCTCCTCCTGCCCCCCACCGTGTCAGTGTGACTGAAAGCCTCATATCTGGGGATTTTTAGGGTAAATTGGCACCTCTTTGGGGCAGGACAAAAGGTATAAAGCAGTGACCGTCCCTCAGGGTTTCTCACTGGTCCCTGTGAGGGGCCACCCCGACAACGGCTGTCACTGGGCGGGGGCTGCGCGATGCTGTGCGACTCGGGCTCCTGCCCGGCGCTGGCTCCTCGTCCTGCTGCACAGCACTGGCTGCTCGGAGTAACACAGCTTCCACTCCCGTTTCCTCCTGTCCCCACCAAGGCCCACCAGTGCCACCTAGTGGCCAGCGATGCCACAGCACCACGGCCCACCTTGCCGTGTGGCAAGGCCCCCAGTTTCATGCTTATTGGGAAGTTAGCCAATTAGATTGTTGCTGGTCCCTGAGCGCACTGGCCTGCCTGGTTCCTACCGGGCTTCACCACAAACAACTCGTTTCCAGTATAAACCAATGGCCAGACCCAGCAGAAACGACGTCATCTGGGGCAGTGGCCTGGCCACCGGCCAGCATTTCCTCCTGTATCTGCTCCCCAAGACAGCACCTGCCCTGGAGCTTGGGCCACTCTTTTCCCCATAGGCAGACCCCGGGATGGCCCAGACTGGGTGTACACTCCCAGGAGGCCGTCTCTGTCCGGCACATGGGCAGGTGGTCACGCTGCCTCGAGCTGGCAGCACTGGGGGCCTGCCACTGCTGGAGCCACTCTACCATGGGGGTGTGCTGCTTTCCTGTTCTAGAACTGGTGCTTCGTGGTTGGTTGGTTACGCCTTGCTCTTCTGTGAATGTATACACCTAATACAGTTAAAAGGGAATTTGGATGAAGTTGCAAATCTGATTTTAGCTCTACTCAGAAGTAATGCTTCTGTCACTGTCAGACGCTTTGGCACTACACCGCGTCACTGCCATTCCAGCAGCAGCTAACCCACATCCAGCTGACGGTGGGACCAGGTGCAACTGTTTTCTGTTCTGAGCATTTTTCCTCAGAGTAGGAGAGGGATAGAACTGACTTGCTGTTGGGGTCCACCAGTTCCCACATCTTACCAACTTTTTATTTATGTAATTACACTTACATACGCTCTGAGATGCAGGTGAGGGATGATGAAAGTTGACTTTTGAAAGCCAGAAGCAGCTAATTTATAGAAGAGCAGCATAATGGTTAAGGAAAGCCATCCCCTGCTTTTTAAATAGATTACGTTCATTTACTGTTACCACTCTTGGATAGCAGGTCACTTTAATCACCTGTACTGTGAATGTCCTAAAAATAAGCTCCTGGCTTCTGTTTTCCCTGAATGAGAGAAAACACCGGTTAGACCAGTGGTTAGACCAGTGGAAGCGTTGATCTTAGGGAGTGAATGTTTTCGAAGTCAACAGGAATTGTCACTTGAAACAATGTAAATGTCACATGATAAGATTTGTTTGAGGCCCCATCGTGGGTGCCTCACTGAGGGTTCTGGAAGCGCCTTAGGCCAGCTTTTTACGGTTGTTTAAAAGCGTGCCGCTAAAATCTCAGCAAAGTTTGTAAAACGTCAGTGACTGAGCTGCTCTTAGGACTCGATTTTAACCCTGACGGGCTTGTTCCTTCATCCCCTGCTGGCAGTCACAGCTGGCACCGCGTCCTGCTCCACTCCACTCTCGTTCCTTCCCCCAAGAAGAGGGGCCTCTGTCCATTTCATTTAACCTAAGCTCTAGCAGTCGTGTCCCCGCCCCCCCCCGCCCAGGTTAGGTGCTGTGGACCCTGTTAGCCAAGGCTGAGCTGGTAAAGATAAGTTTCCATGTACTGAGGTATGGTAGCGCCTTAGGAATATGGATTTGAGCTGATGAAATAATATACGTAGAATCATAGTACTTAGTCTTAGTTCCTATGACGTCCCCAGTTCCTACTTTGTTAGCTGTGACTTGCTGACGGGGCATGGGTGACAGCCAGCAGGGTGGTCTTGGGAAAGGGCTGCTCAGCAGGGAGTGGGTGGTCTTGGGAAAGCCTGGACAGCATAGCCCGGGGGTGCCGGCACATGTGGGGCCAGTGATTGGGACACCGTGGACAAGGGGACATGAGGTCGGGGGGTGCTCTGTGAGATGAAAATAGATTTGCAGTCAGGGTTGTTGCTTGATGACAATGAGGTACTTCTAACACGGTTCTAAGTTTTGGATGTGTGTAGCGCTGTTGCAAACTGTACAATTAGGTAATTTCGCCTGTACTATGAAATGGAAAAATCTTGCGGTCCCTGGGCTTTTAACACCTGTGGCTGAACTGGCCTGACCAGTGCTGGAGGAAGGCAGTCCTGAGGGCAGCACTCCGGCCCTTTGCCAGGATGGTCACGCAGGGTGTAGGCTGTGAACGCCTTGGGGGCTCTTGTGGGGTCAGGCCTTATTTGTAGACAGGCTCTCGCCTCTCTCCCCAGACTTCAGATTTCTCCCTGCTTCACTAGGACAGTTGCAGGAAGCCCCGGCAGCTGACTGGAATTGGTGGGTCTTCAACCCCTGCGTAAAATTGGAAGGCTGCTAGAGCATCTCGAAGTCTCCCGTTTAGAATCTAGGGGCTCACTGCGCTGTGGGTAGTTGAGAAAAGCCTGCGCCTGGGGAGGCGGCTTCTCCGTCGGTCCTGTGTGACGTGGCCCTAGGTGGTGTCCCTGTGCTCTCCTGGCTTGCTCCCTGGACCTGCCTGCCCCCACCCCCACCCCATTCTGCCCTGGGTCCCAGACGTTCTGGGCGGTGGGCCTGAGCGGGGCCATCTGGAAACACGCCCCTGCTCTCAGTCACGGCTCCCCACGTACCTCTCCTGGGCCGCATGCCCCTAAGACTGAGGAACTGGTCTTAGGATGAATCTCCTTGCTTGCCGCTGACTGTAATTCTGATGGTCTGATACGGGATTAAGTGTAATCAGTCCATGCGAAGTACTGGCATAAAGATTCTCATTTTAGCTTTTGGCTGTAATCCTTGTTTGCATTGAAAGTGCTAACCTACTGTCTTACCCAATAGCGAGCTGCAGCTAGAGGGGTGTGAATGACAGCAGGTGGCGTTCCTGCCACCCAGCTCCTAGTGTAAAAATAACTGGTCTCCCCCCATGTTGCAGTTTTCTGCCAACATTCTATATTTTATTAACATCACCACGTCCAGTTGCCTTTTGTCCAAGAGGACGGTGAACACCTGTGAGCCGCTAACCCCAGGGTGGACTCTCACTAGTCCTTCCAGTGCCCCATGGGCCCCCGAGGTGGGGCTTGGATATGCATTCGAAGAGAATGTGTCTGATCCACGCTGGAAAGATTTTCTAAGCTCCTGTTCACCAAAAACTGCACTGGGACTCTCCATGAGAGTGGTCTTTGAAATCTATACCTTCTCTTGATACAGCAAAATTTGCCCTTCGAGTTCCAAGCTAAGCTAACGGTTTAAATCAAGCCTTTGATAGCTTACTGGTTTATCGGTTGAAGTCAAAGTTTTAATAATAAAGCATTTATCTCTGAAACAAAGTATACTCGCTATCATAAATGTTGCTGGTAGCCCTTTTTACACTCTTTTTCTGAATTTAACAGTTACTTTAAATCTGTCTCAGTGATGCCGGGTTATTAGCTTTGCTGGTTTCGGGTGCACGTGCTGTGTGGGGTCCCCTGCACCCCTACCTCACTAAGCGGGCCCCTCTCCTTTGCAGCTGTGAAGGAGGACAGACGCGCAGAGGCAAAGGTGGCGGTGGCGGCGGTGCCGAAGAAGGCGGCTCCTCCAGGCTCCTCAGGAGGCAGCAAGCAACCCTCGCCCAGAAATCTCCTTCCAAAGAAGTCCCCTCCTTTTGCAAACGCGGCAGCAGCCAAACCGGCCATCAAAAAGACGCCACCGGGTTTCAAGGGCACCATCCCCAAGAGGCCGTGGCTCTCGGCTGCCCCCTCCCCCTCGGGCAGCGCTCCCTCGGCCAAGCAGGCAGGGCTGGCACCTGTTGCTGCCACGTCTGCTTCCAGAAAGTTTCCCAGCTCTGCTGCTTCGGTGGGCGCCATCAGGAAGCCTGGGACCACCTCGGTTCCCCTGGCCTCTCCAGCCCCGGGACGCCTGGGCCCCGCGAGCCCCGCCTCGTCACAGCCAAATTCTCAAATTCGGCAAAACATAAGACGCTCCTTGAAGGAGATCTTGTGGAAAAGGTGGGCTGTTCCACTTTGTTTCTTAAATGTTAAAGTGGAAAGTTTGCCACGTAAAGGGTGGTTGTTTCGCGATGGCTCCGCTGTTTAAGAAAAATGTCACATGTGGGACTTCCCTGGTGGTCCGGTGGTTAAGACTCCGCGCTTCCACTGCAGGGGGCACTGGGGTTCCATCCCTGGTTGGGGAGCTGAGATCCCACATGGCATGTAAATGCAGCAGTTACCGTGGGGTTTTTTTCATTCCATCTAGAGTCACTGACAGCGATGACTTAATCATGACAGAAAATGAAGTAGGAAAAATTGCACTGCACATCGAGAAGGAGATGTTTAACTTGTTCCGAGTCACAGACAATCGGTACAAGAGCAAGTACCGCAGCCTCATGTTCAACCTCAAGGACCCCAAAAACCAGGTGCGTGTCCGACCGTCAGGAGAGGGGGCAGTCCTGGCCAGGTGCTGCCCAGGCCTGGGTTAGGGCAGTGGGTCCCCCTGCAGCTGTGGGTGAGTGGCATGCTGTTCCCGTGGGGCCAGGCGCTCGCCCGCTGAGGTTCTTGCCACCCGCACGCCTGTGTGCCTGCCGGGGCCCACGCTGTCTGGATCGGCCTCTTGACCTCTTACCTGTGTTTAGAAGCAGGGCACATACTCTGACTTTCCATTTCGCCTTGTTAAGCCCCTGGCAGAAGGGATTTCTTCTACCTTTGTCCCTGACACTGTACCTTCTTCAGTCGATTGTGTTTTCTGTGAAGTGGTCTTTGTAGCAGGGTCAGTGCGGCGGGATACTCGAGATCAGCTGCCTGACCTCAGGGCCCTTGTTCTCCGAGCATCGATGGGATGCTCCGGGCCCTCGTCCTGCTGCGGGGCAGGGGCTTGCCTTGCTGCCCATCTCCACATCCTCTCTAGTATCTTAGAGGGTTTTTTTTGTTTTTTGTTGTTTTTTTGTTTTTGCGGTACGCGGGCCTCTCACTGTTGTGGCCTCTCCCGTTGTGGAGCACAGGCTCCGGACGTGCAGGCTCAGCAGCCATGGCTCACGGGCCCAGCCGCTCCGCAGCCTGTGGGATCTTCCCAGACCGGGGCACGAACCCGTGTCCCCTGCATCGGCAGGCGGACTCTCAACCACTGCACCACCAGGGAAGCCCTCTTAGAGGGAAGCCCTCTTAGAGGGAACGAGTGAACAAGAGATGTTTGTTTACAGGGGCTCTTCCATCGTGTTCTGCGTGAAGAAATCTCTTTGGCAAAACTTGTGAGAATGAAGCCAGAAGAACTTGTCTCCAAAGAGCTTTCCATGTGGAAAGAGAGATCGTCAAAGCCTGTGAGTGCCGACGGGAGAGGAGGCTGCGGGTGCCAGAAGCCTGACACCAGCGCCCCCCCCACCCCAGAGTGAATTAATAGCCCGTTGGCATGAGAGAGTCCCTTTGGGAAAGAAGGGCTAAGTTTTCATGTTTGTCTGTCTTTTTCATCTTAGGTGATGGAGTCCAGAACTAAATTGCATAATGAGACTAAGAAGCCAACTGTTAAACAGGAAACTATTCCCGATATGGAAGATTCTCCGCCAGTATCAGATTCTGATGTAAGCGTTTAGGATTTCCAGTGCTCACGAGAATTGACTAAGATGATCCCGTTCCAGACGTTGTTAGGTGCCTGAATTACTGGGCAAGACACTGAGCTGACACAAGTGTGTGTAGTTGTATTGCTTCTCAAGTACTTGTATTCAGTAGTCCTTTTGCTCTTTTTTCAGTGGTTCTTAATCACGTGAGATGTTTCTTCCATGGGTGCTGCTGATGTGGAGAGGGGGTGGCAGAGAAATGACCTTCTCTGCTTCTTGTGCTTTAGGAACAGCAAGAATCGGTGCGGGCGGCCCCCGAGAGGAGCGCAGCCCCGCTGCTGGACCTTGTCGGCAGCATGCTGCAGGACACGACCGGGCAGCACCGGGCGCACCTCTTTGACCTCAATTGTAAGATCTGCACAGGTGAGCAGATCTTGGGGGAGACTGTGGAGACCCTTCTCGGGACAGCTGCATTCAAACCAGGTTACACAGTGGAAAGGGTAGAATCATTTCTTCAAGCTTAGGAAGTGAGCCCCTGCCTTTATAGTGGTGTTGTTTTAAAGCAGTGATCGTCTGTCTACCCACGGGCAGGCTTTGCTCTCGAACGTGTGGGATTTCTCACGAAGGCCTTCCTTCTGTTCTCCAGGTCAGGTTCCATCGTCGGAAGATGAGCCAGCTCCGCAAAAGCAAAAGTGGTCAACTTCTGCCAAGAAGGAGGACTCAAAGTCCAAGCATGACAGCTCTGCCTCTGAGCCCGCTCTCAGCTCAGCCGATCATGCGGCACCAGAAACTCTGCCTGAAAACGCCTCGGAGCCAGACCTGGAAAGCGCTGCGCGCGCCCATTTGGAGGGAAGGTCCCTCCCGGTGCCTCCAGAGGACGGCCACCCCGAGCCCTCCGCCCTGGAAGGCGCCCCCTGCCCGGCCCCTGGGGGCGGCGGAGTGCTCACCACAGTCACGGTGTCTGGCCGAGACCCCAGGACTGCACCAGGCGGGCCGAGCACGGGCACGGCTCCCTCGGCAGCCCGCCCAGACAGCGCCCACCCAGCGGAGCCCCGACAGGACGTCCCGAAGCCTGTGCCGACCTCCGTGACGGTGCCCAAGTCCATCCTGGCCAAGCCGTCCGCGTCGCCCGAGCCCAGATACCTCCTGTCGGTCCCACCGTCGCCAAGCATCAGGTACGGGCCCCGTGTGTGGTCTGAGCAGCTGAGCTGTGGCCTTTCTTTCAGATGAACAGGAGCAGTAATGAGTGATTCAGTCTTTCGGCTCTGAAATCCACCCAGAAATACAACTCTCCTCAATTTTCTATTTTAAAAAGGCGTTTTTTTAAGGCTTCAGTTTTAGGATGACTAATTATCACCTTAGAAATATAGTTCTTGAAAACTGGAATTTAAATTTACAGCCATCCAGTTTATTGCCTATATAGTTTATATTTCTTTGACCAGAATGTGTTTATATCATTATGATTAAAGTAATTAATTTGAAAAAGTAAGCTATCAAAACTTGCAAGAATTCACTTTGCTTTTGTAAACACGTTAAATAAATAAATAAATATTGGGGATTCTTTGGGCAGAGAGAAAGATTCACGTATCTTCTGTGGTTTTGTTTTGCAGCATCTCAGAGTCCCGCTCCCCTCCAGAAGGCGATACCACCCTCTTTTTGTCTCGACTCGGCACCATTTGGAAAGGATTTATTAACATGCAGAGTGTAGCGAAGTTTGTCACTAAGGCGTATCCTGTCTCTGGATGTTTTGATTATCTCAGTGAGGTTAGAACCAGGAGGGAGAGAAGTGTGTGTGTGCGTGTGTGTGTGCGTGCACGCGTTTTCCACGGGCACTCTGGTCCCGCGCTGGAGTCAGGCGTGTGACCACCTTCCTGCTGAGTGTCTGGACACGCGAGCACCTCTGAAGGCAGAATAGGGGTTGCCGGGCCGAGTCAGCAGGTTACGTGGTTTGCACAGTGGCGAAAATTCAAAGAGAAATCAGACCCTCCATCTTTTCTGAAGAAGCTGAAGCTTGTCTTCCTTCTCCCTCTGTTCACTAGAGCTTGTGCAAAACCAACCTGGGTGTGCATGTGCCCACTGCAGGTGTGGCCAGACACGCATGACCTGCCTTGGTGTGGAGGGGCACACGTGACAGGGACACACGTGCTAATTTTTCAAAATTAGCAAAACAGCACTAGCATTTCAGACTTAACAAAGAGTGCTCAGTCACTTCTGAGACATACCTGGATCTTTATGCGTATGTTCCTAAAAGACAACAGTAAAACATATTGCTGACTGTCACCCTATTGAGCAGAAGCTTCTCCTCCTGCCACCCTTGGGTGTGGTCACTCATAATCCCGGATGTTAGTCAGCTAAGCAACATTTGACACCGTTATTGCTGCTTTGTTTGGGATAGTTGCAGTTTTCTTAGTTGTGAATCTCGGGTAGTTTGGGGTCTCTCTGTGACCGCCACGGTTCCACCGGCCATTTAATCAGAGTTCATTTCACTTAGGACCTGCCCGACACAATTCACATCGGCGGAAGGATTGCCCCAAAGACAGTCTGGGATTACGTCGGCAAGCTCCGATCTTCAGTGTCTAAGGTACCTGCCCACAGTCTGACCTCTGCACCCGAGGAGGAAGGGGTTTGTTTACACACGGCTCTTTCTTTGACTCTCGTCTTGCGCGTTAATACCTGAAATGTCTCTAGTTCGTGAGATACTTGCAGGTGAACGTTTAAGTTGATAGCTGGCTAACCTGTGAAGGGGTGTCTGAGTAGCATGACGGTGGAAGCTTTGTGAAAGCGCATGTGCAGTTCAGAGCTAGGAATACAGATGCTCTGTCCCTTTCTTGTCTGAGCTGATGGAGTAGAGGTGGGGGGAGGCGGCTGGGCTGGAGTCTGAACCCCTGAAATGCGGACGCAGCTGTGTGTCTGCGTGTGCAGTGCTCTTTGGGGGAGGGGCTCTTGTTTTCACTGGGGTCACAGAAGGGTTACAACCCTGGTCTAGTTCAGCCCTCCCGTTTCGGAGCTGCGGGCAGCTCATCACACGCTTAGTGGTCACTTAGCTCTGTGTCAGACACTGCCCCAGGCTGGCCCTGCACACAGAGTACCCCATCAGTACGAGCGCCCCAGGAGGTGGGCTCTGTGTTGAGGACAGTGGGGCTGAGTAGTTTTAAAGCGGTCCCTCCGAAACCAAGACCAAACCCAGCAGTCTTGAGACTCGGGCCTGTGTCCTCTTCACTAGCTCGTTGTTCGGATGTGTTGGGCAGCAGGGCTGTGACGGTCAGAATCAGAGCTGGTTGCTCCTGTCCTCGCTTCCCTCCTGCTTTTGGGGCTTAGGTGCAAGGTGAAGCGGCTGCCTTTCCGAGAGGCCGCAGGTCAATGCTCCCCGCCCTCTGTTTGTTGCAGGAGCTGTGTCTGATCCGCTTCCACCCCGCGACGGAGGAGGAGGAGGTGGCCTACATCTCTCTGTACTCCTATTTCAGCAGCCGCGGCCGCTTCGGCGTCGTGGCAAACAACAGTAGGCACGTCAAGGACCTCTACCTGATCCCGCTGAGCGCCGCGGACCCTGTGCCCTCCAAACTCCTGCCCTTTGAGGGACCAGGTAGGCCCCAGCCTTCTGCCCACACGTCCCCCCCACGCCCTGCGGAGTCAGTCCCAGCGAGCTGCGTGCCTCACCCAGACCCGGCCTTTGGCAGCGGAACTTGGGAGCAGGGGTGAAGTAGCGTCGAGCTATGGGACTTCCTGGGTAGTGGAGGGTGGCACCGGAGGTCCCCTGAGGAAGGTGTGAATTGTCTTAGAAAAGTCCTGTGAAGAGGGACAAACCTGTCCGGAGCCCGCCCGCCTCGTGTGAGCAGGGTGTTGGCGGCGGGAGCTGGGCAGTGCCGGGAGGGCGGGGCCTGGGCCTGGCCTGCGGGCTTGCCTCCTTGCAGGCGTCAGGCCAAGCCTCTTCGCTACAGGCATTCGTTTTGAGGAGAAACGAGAAATAGCGTTGAGACAGGAACTAGTTCTAGAAATAGTCACTTTGAAATCTGCTGTTCGAATTCGTACCTTCGGCAGACCACTTTCTGTTCACCCATTCCTTAGAAAGTGCTGCTTCTAAAGAATTACTTCCAGGCTGACCAGAAAGAAAGTTCAGGCTTGTCAAGGGAGCTAAGGGTGATTCCAAGGGGGACGTGGTCTCTGGGGACCCAACTCCTCTTAACCCTGAGAAGTTGACGGGACTTAAGTCTCGCAGAAAGGTGCCTGAATGGGAGTGTCTCCTTGGCCGTGGCGCCCCCAAAACGGCTAAGCCTAGAAGATGCTGAGCGTAACCCGCGGTCAGCGCTCTTGAAGCACTTGCTTCTACAGGCGGTGGCCACGCCCGCGCCCGCTGCCTCCGTGTCCATGGCCAGCGCCCCGGCGGCTCTGCGGCTGGGCCCAGCTTCCTGGTCGGTCCCCGTGACCGCAGGGCTCGTGTTCCCTGACATAACACACGGAACTGTCTCAGTGCCAAACACGTTAGAAGCCAAGCTCTCCGGGGGGCTGTCCCACTCCTCGTGCTAAAGCGGTGCTGCCTGATGGGCAGCAGGGAGGGCCGTGGCCGAGGTTCTTGGCGGGCAGCTCCTGGGGCGCTGGCCGGCTCCCTGGACGCCGTGTTCCTGACACAGCGGTGACGGTGGTGAAGCCGACTTCCCGATACCATGAGGAGCCTCCGGTCAGTCACAAGGGTGGAAGCCTAAGCGGGGCCTAGTGTGAGCGTAGATCCTGTGACATGCACACTCTGCGCGTCTGTAGCAGCGGGACCTGGGAGGTGACAAAGCCCTGTTTCACCCGCGTTGGAGCCCCCCTCACGGCTCCACCTGCAGAGCCTGCGGTGGGGTCTTGCCTGACTCCGTCCCGGTGCACCTTGTCACACGAGCAGGGGGCTGCCAGGTTCGGGGCCACAGACAGACCCTGAGTGGAGCAGAGGTGGTTGAGGTCAGGCGTGGTGAGGAGGCAGGGGCGCAGGGGCCACCGAGGGGACCCCTAGTTGGAGCCGCGGTGGGAGCTGGTGCAGTGCTGGGTTGGGGCCTGGCTGGCAGAGGGAGGGGGCCGCGCTGGGTGTTCCGGGGTGACACGGGGACAAGGAAGGCTGGGCAGGGCGCTCACCTCATCTGCTAAGTGACCACACTTGATGACCAGCGGAGTGGACATCACTCCTCCACCTGCATTCCCAAGGCTGTCACTTCCTGAAGGGGATGCTCAAAGGCCTGCGGGTTTTCATCCACAATAGAGAACGAAGGTTTCATTAAAATCAAGTAGGAAGAGGGGCTTTCGAAATGTGATTGTATGGGAAATTTTACCATAAACTTTTAAAGACTTTTAATCGAAGAGCTTCTAAATCTCAGCTCGCTCAATTTAGTATATGTATTTTTAATTCTCCTGCTACCTTTGTTTGACGTTAACATCCGTGTGTGTTCTGTACACCTGCACATCAGCCAGACTCCCTTGGCCCCAGAGGCCACGTTACCTGCCTGAGCTGCTTCGCACGTTTGTAGCGTGACTTGGCACTCCCTGGGTACAGACGTCCGTGTGTCCCAGGCTCGCGGTGTGTGCGTCATGTGCGTGTTGTGTGTGTGCATGAGTGTTGGAAGGTGGGCCGGGGGTGTTCCTCCCGTCTCTGCACAGCATCCTTTGACGGCACAGGTCCAGTCTGAGGGGCTGCCGTGTCCGTCGACGGAGCAGCCAGTGGGCTTGAGCACATGCTGCCTGGCAGCGCTGGCCCCGCACCCTGAGGGGAGCACCCTTGACCCCCCATGTCAGCCCCTCAGCAGGGAGCGCCCGCACTGCCCAGGGTTGTTGCTGCCTGAGCTCGCAGGGCCAGTAAGCGTGGAGTCAGGGTCCGACCCGGCCGCATCTCCATCCCAAGGCCTCGGTGGGGCACAGGCCTCCCACTTCGGGCAGCCCGCCAGCGGGCGGGCCTCTGGGAGGAGGAGGGCAGGTCTGTGGGGGTGGAGAGTGCCGACTCGGCACGTCCGTCTCTGGACTTGGGAGCCCCGTAGGTTTTGACAGTATGGCTCACTGGAGAAGCAGGCGAGGACACGAGGTGTTGAATCCATGTGCGGTGCCGGGGAGGCCTGCGCGGCCTGCTTGTGGTCAGCGTCCTCTCTGCCCCACGCTTGGATGGTGGACACGGGGTGGTCTCCACGCAGAACCCACAGCCCAGTCCCTGCACGGCAACAGAGCCCATCCGAGCCCAGTCTGCCTCCAGGGCCTTTTGTCCTCCCGGGCTCCCTCGACTTGTCCCAGAGGCGCCAGGCCGTCGCCACGTCACACAGCCTGGAGGACGGCTGGGAGGCCCGCGTCTCTCTGAGCCAGCGGACAGTCCTTCCACTGTGGACACGGCTCAGCTCAGTCCCACACACGCTGACGGGGCTCCACCCCTGGGGACTCGGGTCTCAGCTGGTCCGCGCGTCTAGGGGCTTTATTCACAGAAGGAAGACCAGTCAGATGGGATGCTGGGCCTAGGCCAGGGCGCCCGGCCCTCCCGAGGGGGTGGGGGGCGCCTGTCGAGGGCCCTCAGGCATCTAAGGTGTGGACCACCCTGAGCAGAGGACAGGGACCTGCCTTCCGAGGCATTGCAGGGCGAGGGCCATTCTCTTAGCAGGCTGGCTCCATCCGTGGTGTCTGCCTTCTGTCCTCACGCTTAACTGCTTCCTAAATGAGCAGACCGTTTCCGTGACTTGCAATATTGTCAGGTAAGCACGTCTTCAGTTTCTGCGTGCATAGCTGTGTACAGATGCTGTAATCAAAGGCAAAATCGTGCTGAATGGAAAGTGCTTTTCTCTCCTTTGAAATCAATAAAAATATTTCATGGAAACTGGTCATTGTTTGTCTGAATTTGAACCATTTGGTAGCTCTTGGTGCCCATCCAGGTGCACTGTGACGGAGGACTGTCTCCACCTTGCTTTGCCTCAGCCGACGCCAGTGTGCTTCTGGCTGTGCAGGTGGCGGTGCTGTGCTGGGGGCGCCTGGACACGGGCGGGCGGACGGATGGACGACGCTCTCCTCACTGGGACGCGGAGCCCTGGCTTTGCACAGGTCTTAGGGACCCAAGAGTGGGAGCGGGCGAAGTCTGCATGGGAGCCGAGTGTGGCGGGCGGGCAGCTGCTTCTCCTCGTATTTGCTGCGTCTCTGCCCAAGTCCTCTTCGAGGACGGTTGCGGCTAACTCCAGCACAGTTTCTGTTCCCGCAGGTGTGGACGTTTTGTCTTGTCGGACTCAGACCACAAGAAGGTGTTCACTTTAAACACTGAATAGTGGAGCATTCCAGGTAGATTTAGGGGTAAACGCCTCATTTGATAGTTGGACAGCTTTCATCTGGTTTATTAAAACTAAACCTTGTCCCCCCGCTGCGCCACATCCAAGGTGCATGGGGGCTGCTTCCCCCGCGGCCCTGTTGCTGACACACCTGGACACAGATCCTGGTTTGGGTCTTGGCTCAGGAAATCCACACACACCTTTTCAGCTGTCCCTCGTCCCTGGGTTTGTCCACTTCTTTCCCTGTACGGGTGGTCTGGGGCTGACCCTTTCACCGTGAAGACTCGGGGACCTACATGCAGCTAAGAAGGCTTGTTTCATCCACACCGGACATTGTGGACACGTTTCTCCCGCAATTTGGAGGGGGTCGGGCAGGGGTGCCGACACCCCGGTGCTCAGTCTGATCAGTACCCCGTGTCTGGAAATGATAGTTCAGTGGCCTCCCACCTAGTTCTCATCTACTTGATGAGTCATAAGCCTCCCCACTACCCTCAAAGGGAGGTCGGTAAGTAAGCGCCCCTCTTGTGACCATGGGACAGAGGCCCTGTGCGGAGCCGGGGAGGCGCCCCGGGCCCCAGCGGGAGCCCTGTCTCTGCACGCAGCCAGCGGGGCGCCCTCTCCTCTCCAGGGCTCACACTCAACAGTGGGCGCGCCCACAGGGGCCCCAGGCAGAAAATGGGGCCTTCAGGCGAAGGCTGCCCCTGCCCCGCCCCAGTGGTAGTAGCCCTTTGTGTCCAGCGTGCCCTTGCCAGGCGCCTGTTGTGAGGGTGCGGAGCGGGGTGGAGCCAGACGTGCCCTCACCTCCCTGACGGTCACTGCCGAGGCCCCGGTAGCACAGTGAATCATACTCTTCCACGAGTAAGTCATCTCCACGGTGCTGGTTACATTTCAAGTCTCATGCAGCCATAACGTGCACAGGTGAAGCAGATGAGATTTGACTGCTTCAGAAACAGCCCAATTTAAGTGTAAAGTCCTGGGGAAGATCAGTGGGGAAATTCAAAACTAACACTCCTCCAGCTCGAGCTTTGTTAGATCGCTTACGGGTGTGTGTAGACGAAGTAGTTGAGCTGAAAGCATTTAACAATACTAGCTGCTTAGTTAGGTGCTGGTCTCCAGGGAGTTAACTGTTTTCGAAACAAATGTAAATGTTAAGTAATTTAATTATAACCTCACCTGTGACGCCTGTGCCCACAAAGGGTAGAGTCTAGAGAATTTTGCCACGTCTGGGATATATCAGTTTTGTTAGGAAGCATATAAAGCTGCTGCAAGTTGTAGGGCTGGCGCACCTCCTGAGGACAGGACCCCACCTCCCTGGATTTAACGCAGTGACTTAGCCTCCACACACAGCGTCTTTGACCTGAAACGCGATTCATGCCGCAGGCCCTGGTGTTGGCACCTTAGAAGTTTAGCTCTTCAGAGGTAGCATAGCCCATCCGCACTGAGGACAGAGGACAGTCGTGGGCCCTGGGCTGCTGAGAGGACGCCCCTGGCCGGGGCTCCCCAGCCCTCCCCACCCCCGCCCGCGTGGCCGAGCACATTCCTCCTCTGCTGCTGCTCACAGAGCTGGCCAAGGCTCCAGCTTGTGGCTCGGCTGGGGACCTGCTCTGCCAGCTCTGGGGCCGTGTCAGTGACAGTCGGTCCAGAAAGGGCCACGAGAGCCAGTTGAGCTATTGACTGTGCCCCAAACTGGATATTAGTGAGCTGTAAATTATTCAGTAAGTGGCTGTTATAGTGAGTGAGAGATTTACTATTTTAAGTTAAAATAATTCATTTTGATTAGAAAGCAAACTTGATAGAGTATCTTTCACATCTGAGCAGAACCATCTGGATGCCATGCTCAGTGCAGTGGGCCTGGCCTTCCTGTCTCCACGCCCTCCTTTGCCCAGCTCCTCCTTCCCCTGAGTCACCAGTGTCATCAGAAGGGCAGGCAGAGGACATTCTGGAAGAAGCCGTTCCTCTTATCATGAGTGGGTGTCTTCATGGGCACCTCAGCCCTTGAATGTCAGCCTGTGAAACGAGGCGCTGAGCACAGTGGGGAGGGGGGCTGGCGGTACCTCGCCGATCCATGTGGATGCTGGGCCAGCCCAGCTCACTCTGGCATGCCGGGTCTTCCTCCTCGGGGGCGGGGTGGGACATCCGCCACCCTCGTGCTCGGCATGTCAACCCACCTCTGTTGGAATTTAGGAAGGGTGACAGGCGCTCAGAACTACACAGTGGGTGTCCAGAGACAACTATTTGATCTGTGATCAACTTAAAAATCACAGAAAGAGTAGGAAAAACAGCGCTGATTTTCTTTTTTAGTGATTAAACAAAAAATATATAGCATGAATATCTTTTACACAATAGTGATTTATGTGTAAATTGAGTTTATACAATTTGATTAATTTTAAATATGCTGTTCAAACAAAATTTTGGTCCCATGTTTATCATTTCTCCCTAACTTACCGATCTGTGACTCGGGCTTTTCTGTTCCCCTGTTGGTGTTCCGGGTTTGTTATTAGTGTGAGGGTAGAGGAGCCGTACAGAGACAGTAGCATCCCTGGGACAGTGCACCACGATCCACAATGTTTGGATGAAGACTTTTTAAAGAAATAATTATTTTTTAAGAACTGTGCAATGTTCTGAAATTCCCAGCGTGTTCTCCACGTGGTCTGTCCTTTGTTGCCCCTGCCCGAACACCGTTGGGCTTTAAGCCGCACGTCTTGTGTTGACAGAGACCTGAGCGTTCGGTAGCTTTTGATAAGCTACTGGTCGTTGAACGTCTTTCTAAACCTGCAAGAACATTTGTTTTAGGCATTTTGGTCAGCGTCACTTTTCCCGTCAGTTGTAAATTTTGACACCAGTGACCGATGAACTTATCGAATGGTGTGTGCTATATCGATCAGTATAATTTTGTTGATCATTATAATTGAGTTGTAGAATTGGTCCTTAATTGAACCTTTAATTTTAGTATGAATAGCTTAATTTACATATTGCAGCTCATAAGTTAAAGTCGAAAGGGGGTGCTGCCTTCCTGATTTGTAGCAAGAGTCAAATAAAGGAACACAGCTAAGAGTTCGTTTAGAAAACATCCTGGTACATACAGGCTTCATTCCCAGTAGGTGAACGTCCTGGAGTGTGTGCGTGCTGGCCTTCCCCACCTCCCCCAGCACACCTCTACCCTAGCGTTGCGTATAATTGAAAATCTGTAATAATTTTAGCACTGGGCGAATGAGCGTGTGCATTGGGCCCTTGGTTTTGTGGTTTGTGGGCCCGTCAGGCCGGGCAGGTGCGCGGTGCAGTTTGCATCTTTTGCAGCTGGTCTTCAAACACTTGGTTCTGTTTTGCCACAGAATTTCCTCCTCCTCCCTCTGGAAACCATCCCCCCACTGCCCTTCACACCTAGAGTTTACCCCTGAAGGACAAAAGCTACAATTCGATTCTAAAATTTGCACAACTGTTTTGTTTTCTAGGTCTTGAGTCACCGCGTCCAAACATAATCCTGGGGTTAGTAATCTGTCAAAAAATAAAGCGTCCTTCAAATGCCGGCGAATTAGACAAGACAGAGGAGAAGCGGCCCCGTACTCAGACACAAGAAGAAGTGGATCCCGTCCACCCCAGAGTGCCAGCAGCCCTGCTCCCTGAGAAGAAGCCGCCCAAGTACCCGCTGTGCCCAGGGGACGCGGCTGTCAGCACCACACCCCCGGGGTCTCCCCCACCCCCACCCCCTCCTCCAGAAGCACCAGGCGCGCCGGCCTCGTCTTCCGTGTTACAGATACTGTCGTCGCTCAAACCAGGAGCCACGAACACTGTCACAGCATCACCCGCATCAGTGACGGTGGCCGCTTCCTCTGTCACTTCCTCTTCTTCAAAAACAGCTTCGCCCCTAGAACATATCCTGCAGACTCTCTTTGGGAAGAAGAAGGCGTTTGACCCCCCCACCAAAGAGCCTGCCGAGTCGGCCCCAGCCCCCCACCAGGACTCGAGAGCCAAAGCCGGCGGCGGGCTGCCGGCAGCACCTCTGCTGGACCCAATTGTCCAGCAGTTTGGTCAGTTCTCAAAAGACAGAGCTCTGGAGGAGGAGGAAGACGACAGGCCGTATGACCCCGAGGAAGAGTACGGGCCTGAGAGAGCCTTCGACACTCAGCTTGGAGACCGCGGGCGACGCCAGGACGCGGAGAAGGCTGCGGAGGCAGCTGAGCGGGAGGAGGTGGCCTATGACCCGGAGGACGAGACGATCCTCGAAGAAGCCAAAGTGACCGTCGACGACCTGCCCACCAGAATGTGTGCGGACGCGCACGGCGGGCCGGGCCTGCCGGCGCCCTCCTTGGCCGAACAGCAGCAGATGATAGAGGAGCTCACCAAGCAGATCGAGGAGCAGCAGAGGCAGGTGGAGGAGCAGGAGGAGGCGCTCAGGCAGCAGAGGGCGGCCGTCGGGGCCTCCATGGCCCACTTCTCCGTGTCGGACGCGCTCATGTCGCCACCGCCCAAGGCTGCGCTCCTGCCGCCAGAGCCACAGGCTGCGGCCAAGCCGGCCGCGCCCCCCGCTGGCAGCCAGGCTCCGGGCCCGAGCGCCGAGGCGCGGCTGAGCCGGGACCCCCGGCAGGCCCGGCGGTTGGCCGCGGAGAGCAACGAGAGCGAGGCCGCCCCGAGGCCCCCGCTGGCCAGAGAAGCGCCCGGAGGGGCCGCTGCCGGCCCGGGGCCACTCCCAGCCCAGGAGGAGCCAGAGTCAGCCCCTCCACCGTGGGCTCCAGGTGAAGAGGCCCCACTGCCGGCCAAGCAGGACGGCCCTCTGCGGGAGCCCATGGAAAGCCCGGGGCCTGAGGGCGCGACCGGCGGGGACGGCGCGGCCAGGCCTGCCCGGAAGGTGCTGCTGCCCACGCCGCCGGGTGCCTCCTTCCAGCCCCTCTTCCCTTCGCAGCACGAGGGCCAGACCTTCCACCCTCCCGGAGGAAGGGATCCTTTCTCGGGTCCAGGGTACTCTCAGGAAAAACCTCTGGGCTCTTGCCAGTACGACGATCAGAGAAATGCTCAGTTTCCCGAAAAAAGTGACTCCCTGGCAGCTGAAACCGAAGGAGACAGAGAGCCACAGCCCAGGCCAGGTGAGGGGGCCGGCACGTTCCCTGCCGCAGCACAGAAAGGGGGGCTTCCACCCCAGTTCCAAGGCCAGCGGGAGCCTGCACCGCGTGCTTTCGGGATGTCAGGCCTTCACGGCCCCAATTACACAGGCCCACGGGGGCCAGTCCCTCCGTTCTCGGAAGAGAATTCTAATAACGACGGGCCGAGAGGGGGGCCTCCACCAGCCAGATTCGGGCCCCAAAAGGGGCCCATCCCTTCCTTGTTCTCAGGGCCACACGGGCCACCTCCCTATGGGGACGGGAGGGGCCCATCCCCTTCCCACCTGGGCGGGCCCAGGGGAGCAGGGCCGCCTCCGTTTGAAGACCGCAAGGACCCCCACGGGGAGAAGAGGGAGTTCCCGGAGGCCCCTTACGGTGAGGCCTCGGGCCCCCCTGGCCAGTGCGAGGGGCCCGAGCAGGCCCCGTTCCTGGGAAACAGGGGCGCCACGCCTTTCCAGTTCGGGGGCCAGAGGAGGCCTCTGCTGTCGCAGTTTAAAGGACCCCGAGGTGGCCCTCCTCCTTCTCAGTTCGGAGGTCAGAGAGGCCCCCCTGCCGGCCACTTTGTGGGCCCGAGGGGGCCGCACCCTGGGCAGTTTGAAGGCCCCAGGGGCCAAGCTCCTGGATTCGTGCCGGGACCCAGGGGGATGCAGCCTCAGCAGTTCGAAGAGCAGAGGGTCCACTCACCGCCCAGGTTCACCGGCCAGAGGGCACCGGCGCCCTTGCCCTTTGGGGGACCCCGGGGCGCCGCTCCCTTCCCCGAGAAGAGCGAGTCGGCGCCTCCACGCTTCCACTTCCAGGGCCCGGCCGCCCCCGGACCCAAGCCGGCGCCCCGGCCACTGCTGGAGCTGCCCAGCCACCCGCCTGCGCCACCCGCCGCGCCGGCCCCAGGCCCCGAGGCCGAATTCCGCGAGGGCAGGGGCCACGAGTACAGAGGCCCAGGCTTCGAGGGGCGGCCCCGGGACAAGGCCCCGGAGGAGCCCGAGGCCCCGCCGCCCGACAGCCGCCCGGGCCGGGCCCTTGAGGACCGCCGGCGCGAGCGGGAGCGTGGGAAGCCCTGGGAGCGGGAACGCGGCCGGACCTGGAGTCGCGAGCGGGACTGGGACCGAGGCCGCGAGTGGGACCGACACCGCGACAAGGACGCTGGCCGCGAGTGGGACCGGGGCCGCGAGCGCAACGCGGGCAGGGACAAGGGGCGCGAGTGGGACCGGGCCCGAGAGCGGAGCCGCAACCGCGACCGCGACCGCGACCGTAGACGTGACCGGGAGAGGTCCCGCAGCAGGGACCGTGACCGCGACAAGGCCCGCGAGCGGGAGCGCCGCAGGGACCGTAGTCGGAGCCCGGAGCGACCCCGGGACCCCAAGGCCGAGGCCCCGCGGGCCGCCGCCCCCACCGCCCAGACCTAGGGCCGCCCGTGAAGCCGCGCTCACGTGCTAAGCAGGTGGTCTTGGAAAGAGCTGGGTGCTCATGCACAGGACAGAACCTTCTGGACTTGAGAAATTACTGTAATTTTGTGTATGATGGTTTCTTATAAAATTTCACACCTTTACAATTCTGATGCTTTTTAAATATAAACAAGAAACTAAGAACTCTTTAACATTTCCATTTGAATGTACTGAAATGGGAAAGTACCTACGAAAGCATATTGCTTTTTCAGATTATAAAGTTATCTTTTCTAATAACTTGACTATTGTAAATTTTAAGGGAGTTTAGTGGACCTCAGAGCCATACCTTTCCTGACATCTCATCTGTGATACCTGTTTCCAGAAGCTGACTTCACAGGGTTCGGGGCAGGCGGCCACGTGTTTCTGTGCATGGCTGTGTCAGCTGTCTCTGGAATGTTGAGAAACACCAGACTTAACTACAGGTGCATCTTTCTCTTGTCATGAAGAAATTTGAATTACAAATTCCAACCAGGAAACAAAAACACACTTCTTTGTTTTGCTCAGTGTTTAGGTATCCCCTTACATGTTCCCCCCACCCCCAAACATGATTAAAAGCAACATCTGAGTAGAAATTGTGGAATTTTAAATAACAATTTATTTTAAAATGTTTAAATTTTACCAGCCTAAAGAATGTGAGAAAGTAAAGCAATTAAGTGTACTTTAAAAGGCGGGGCGGGTGGAGGGAATAGGTTTCTTTGATTTGAATAATCAGGAACGTTTTGTTTGTTGAACTTTACCATCTGAGCGGTTCTCTGTCCCGGGAAAAGTGCACTAGCTCCGCACTGTGATACATACTTGTGACAAAATCTCAACGTTTGTCATTGAAACGGAACAATATTTGTGTAAAGCCTGAGATGAAAATAGTGATATTAGCTTAAGAACTACAAACTAGAAAGCTTTTCACTGTGAGACACAGTATACTGCTTCTTGTCATGTATTTTCCAAGTACTTCTGAAGTGCGAAAGAGAAAAAACTTGCTAATTTATTTGACTGTACAAATAAACTTTGATAATTTTTTTATATTTTCATAAACTTACTTTTGCAAATATAAAATTGGAGGATTTCATTTGTCCTTTGGAGTCTGTTCCATTGCACATCACTACAGATCTTTCACTTTCTAGCACAAACGTTTAAGTTATGAGAACACCGAGAACTTAGCAATTTGGAGTGATTGGTGTTAGAGACCCTGTCAGTAGGTTACGTTAAAGTGGCGACGAGTTCCAACATCTAACGAGATGTGAAGGTTTTTTTACGTGTAAAACAAAAAAAATTTTCTAATTTAAATACAACAAATGTAAGAAATCAAGTGTGTTTCTTTAGGTTTACTTGATAGAAATTTCTGTAAATTGTATTTTATATTGCAAAGTATTATATCACTGTACATTAAAACATGGAACTTCATAGCTTTGTTACTTGAAGTAGAATAAACATCTACAGAAGGTTTTCTGTCTCGTGTGGCATCGCGTTGGAAAGTCGGGTCTGCAGAGGGATGCCTCAGCTCCCGCTTCTTGGCAGTCGGCGTGGTGTGGGCAGCGGTGCCCTTTGGCCTGAAGACCCCTGCCGGATGCACCCCGTTCCCGGGATGGTTCCAGCACAGGACCCCATGTCGAGCAGGAAGCCCGAGGCCACCAAGGGAAGGACAGAGAAGCGCACGGTCGGGATGACAGAGACGTGGGGCAGGCGGTACCGGCAGGGTCGGCAGGCACCCAAAAGTCCCCGGCCGCTGACTCGGGCCTTAAAGGAGCACCGGGCTGGTCACGAGCGTGTGGTGAGGCGGAGCTGGTGGCCCAGGCGCCTTGCCGGGTGGAATAAGTGGCAGGGGCTGTACCAGCAGATGCGGAGCCTTCAGGTCAGGGAAGCGGCCGCGGCTGGGAGGAGAAGACAAAGGTGTCGGCCTTGCCCTTGAACTTCAGGGCCACCAGTGACTGGCCCCATCCTGGTGGCCCTTGTGCCAGCATTTAGCTTCTCAACTAGTTTGTGCACCCATCTCCCGCCATGAGCCGAGACACGCAGAACATCCCTCGGGCAGGACAGGCTCTACCCCTGTGGGCTGGAGAGTCAGTAACCTAACGTCTGGTTTCCCGGCTGAGTGCCGCAAAGCGGGGGTCCCGCGAGGGGACGCCGCCATCACTGCCGCCTCAGAAAGGCGTCGGGCCAGGCGAGGCCAGGAGGGTGGCCGCTCGTCTACGGAGAGCCCACAGCGCTAGCCTGACCTTGGGGAAGACCGCCCTACGGCTAGGTCCTGCCAAAGAGGAAATCCCGAATCCTGCAGGATAGACGCGAGCAGGGCTGGGCACGGGGCCCGGCTCCAAAACGTGTGAGTCCCTCTGGCCTGCAGGCTGCTGTCCAAGCAGTTTCCCCAAAACGTCGGGGAAAATACGCGCAAGTTTTGAAATCCTCAGTCCCTCGAGTACAGCTGGGATGTTTGCCTCCTCCCCAAGCCCTGCTTTGTCTGCTCCACAGAATACTCCCGTGGCGGCCGCTGCTCCGTCCTTACCCTGCCAACTACCCCTGCTCTCCTCCAGGACCAGACCTGACGGCTCCAACCCGTGACCCCGTTTAGCCAAAGTCACTCACACACAATCAGGTGCGCCGTGCAGCGCTTGGCTCTCCGGAAACCTGGCATGAGGACTCCCTCCCGCTTGAGGCCTCGAGGGCCGCGGTGCCTGGTGGGGCCCCGTATCCCATCCAGTTCCGCAGAGGCAACTGTCAGGGAGGATGAAAGCAGCCTCCAAGGGAGGATCACACCCCAGGGGCCGGACCCTCCCCACCCCCGCACCAGCAGGTCCAGGGCCAGGGAGACAGCAGGGCGAGGCACAGCGACGGGGACCATCTGGCTGTGCCCTTGAAGGGGCCTGAGCAAGGGTTGAGGAGGCAGGTGCCCCAGGGTAGGAGCCCCAGCCTCCAACCCAGGCCCCTCAGGGTGGGGATGGGAGCTCCTGGCTTGGGATGGCTCTGACGCCTGCTTCCCATCAGACATTTAGGAAAGGGGAGGCCCTCCAACACCACCCACACTTTCCACCCAGTGGTCACCACGGGCAGCCATCTGTATCTTTTCCCTTAATCTGTTTTTCCCTCTATTTTTTTTTACAAAATTGGGATTCTATACATTCTTGTATCTTTTCTTCACTTCTTATAACCTGGGCAATTCCCAAAGGTATCAAGTATTCATCAAAAGCGTCATTTAGGACTTCCCTGGTGGCTCAGTGGTTAAGAATCCGCCTGCCGGGCTTCCCTGGTGGCGCAGTGGTTGAGAGTCCGCCTGCCGATGCAGGGGACACGGGTTCGTGCCCCAGTCCGGGAAGATCCCACATGCTGCGGAGCAACGAAGCCCGCGAGCCACAACTACTGAAGCCCGTGCGCCTAGGGCCCGTGCTCCGCAACAAGAGGAGCCACCGCAATGAGAAGTCCGCGCGCCGCAACGCAGAGCAGCCCCCGCTCGCCGCAACTAGAGAAAGCTCGCGCGCAGCAACGAAGACCCAGCGCAGCCAAAAATTAAAAAATATAAATATATTTATTAAAAAAGAAAGCATCATTTACATTTTTCACGTTGTTCATAATTTTCTAACTTCTACTTTCCAGAGAATGTGGGCTCCCTGGAGATTTGTGGGGTCCTGTGTGTTCCCAGAATGTGGGAAATGAAAGCGGTGTACCAAGAAAATCAAGATCTCCCAAATGCTGCCGTCTGGAGACAAGTGTTCTTAATGGTGTTTCTGGCCCAATTTTCCTGTACCCATGTTGCTGGTGTTCAGGTGGGGGGTCACCAAGGAAGCACAGAGACTTTTTCCATCGTTGAGCTTCACACGAGGGTGGGGCAGGCAGCCCTGGTGGCTTGCAATGTCACTGAGGGTCCCCCGTGCTCTGCATCCTCAGCTCATGACTCTTGTCCTCGTGTTTGCAAGAAGCCTGCCCCTGCAGCCGTCATGTCATCACCTCACTGTTATAGGAGGGAACCAGCAGGAGCAACAGAGCCTCTGTTCCCCTTTCAAATGTCTGGTTTGACCTCATTGGCCAGGTTGGCACCCGGCCACCTCTGGCTGCAAGGCAGCAAATCAGGGTATCAGGGTCTGCCAGAGAAAAAGAAGAGGAATTCAGCCACTGTGGACACCACCCCAGGGTGTCCCTTTATGTAAAGGGTCAGAAAACTGACTGTAGCAAGTGCTGGCGAGGATGCGGGGTGGCGGGGAGGGAAGGTGGCACCGCCCTGGAGAAGAGCTCTGGGTTTCCAATCAGTGACTTTTCATTAAATTCCACACAAGCCGGCCACCCCCCGCTAGACATTCACCCCAAAGCACGCGTCATCAGTGAGGGCAATGTCACCCCAAGGGGATGAGAACCCAAGTACTTATAGTGATTTATTCACAGTTGCCTAAGCCAGGAAACCACCCAGGTGCCCTTCAGTCAACACGGGGGTGGATAGTGGCCGAGCCACGGGGAGGAGGGAAGTGCATCCAGTGAGAGAGGCCCCAGACCAAGGCCACTGGCCGCAGGCCCCCCTGAGGGACATGCTGGAGGGGGCAGGTTGCAGACAGGGTGGGGCGGGGGGCCTCTAAGGGGCAGCACGAGGGAGGCATCTGGGGGACGGGGGCGTCCTGTCCGATGGCAGCGCTGCAGGCACGGCTGTTTGCACTTGTGACTTTGACCGTGAGCAACACCCAGACGCACAGGGAGACCAAGTGGTAGGCTGGCAGCTCCCAGGGATAAGCCCCAGCTCCCGCGCGCACACATGCACACGGATACGCACACACATGCGCACACACTGGCACACACGCACACACGTGTCAGGACCGAAAAGAAAGCAGCTCACGTCTGGAAGGCGAACCGGCCGCAGTCATGCTTCTCTCCCTGGACGACGTGCATCCTTTCATCTGGAGTGGCGCGCTCTTGGTTTTCAGGAAAGATCCCCACCCGTGTAATCAAGTAGTAAAGGAACGCTTTCCTTTTGTTTAGAAAACAAGGAGTGGGGAGGGAGGAGGAGGGCAGAGGGAGGGGGAGGAGCCCCGTGCAGCAGCCTCGGGTCCCTCTGTGCTGCTTTTCTCGGCCGCGCTATCACCCCCGTCAGGACGGCCCTGTGCATCCCTGGCTCTGGCGTCCTGCTGCATCGTGCCTTTTTCTAGGCCAGTCCTGGAATCCCTCCACCCTGCTGGGTATTCGGACCCGATTCTCTCCAGCACCGGGTCCACCACTTGCTGCTTTTACTGTGTTGTGATTTTGCGGTTTTAACTGAAGACTCGGCCCTTCCCCGCCTCTGCTGGCCTCTGACTCCTGCCGCCCTGCCCCTCGTCACTCGAGTGTTCATCTCTTGACCCCGCGAGTTCAAACTCACGTTCATTTCCTTGGAAGTTCAAAAGCAGTTGCCTTAAACTTTCCTTTGGTTTGTCTTTCCTTCTGTGCGTGCGTGTGCGTGTGTGATTAATCAATACTTTAATAGCTGAGGAACTTTCGAGCAAGCAGAAGGAAACTCGTATTTTCTTCAATGTCCTATTTCTCATCTATTAAACAATATTTTTAGAGATATTTAAACACAATATCAAACACTTAAACACCAAATTAAATACTGAACAGTTTTTCCAAATATTTAGAAATCGGTCACAAAGGTACTTAACCGAATGCCCCTAAGCCGCTGGTTGAAATCACATCTCTAACAAAGGCTTCTCCGATTCTTTTACTCCTTAAGGAGCGAACAAAACTCACAAATCACAGCAATGAGATGCTCAGCAAATGGTTGACAGACGCCGGCGCCGTGGGTCTCACCGTCTCTTCGTTATCTGGGTCAGAGAGAGACAGAGAGGGCGGGAGGGAGAGAAGAGGGAGACAGGGATGGGGGATGCATCAGGGCTTGGTCTGCAGGCTTAGCCCCGGCTGTGGGAGCTGCTGCGGCCAGAGCTGGACGGGAAGGACGGGCAGACGGGAGGGTGTGGAGGGCGAGGTGAGGCCAGGCCGGGCCCCACGAGGATGGACTAGCCTCTCTCACGTGTTTCTCTCTACCTCCAGCCTGGACGGTGCGGACATCCGGCCTGAGAAGCTGGCGCACTTTGTCATAAAGGTTAGAGGCACACCTGGCCCGAGGGATCCCGGGAGGCGGCGTGGCCAGTGGGGACACTGCCCCCAACAAGGCGACAGCCCCGCACGTGACCCCAGGTCGACCTCTGGCTTGAAAAATCAGTGCGGCTGTCGCTTCTCTTCTGGTCTCCAGATGTCATGCAGAATGTCTCTGCTGATCCCCTCAACCGCGAACACGCAGCAGAGGGGCTTCTAAGAAAAAGGGCCCGGCTAGCTACCCCCTGCCCATCATCTCGGCCCCCTGCGCGCCTCCATGCCTTGCTTACAGCCGCCCTTTGAGCCAAATTCCCAAAGGAAGACAGGCACAAACTCACCTCCCGCCCAACACGACGCCCCCATCGCCACTGTCCCCGCCCCCAGGAGAGGGGACCGGACCTCCCGTCGCTTCTGGGAGGGCTTCCCGGTCCTGCAGACCATGGGAATAAGGCTGGCCATTCTCGTCGCATCCTACGCGATCAGGGACGAGCAAGGAGGAGAAAACAGAAGCGTGCGGTGGATAAACACGCAGGCACGTTTCCATCAAAAGCAGGACGAGGCGCGGCTGTCACAGCCGTCACTCCTGGTGGCAGCCGCGGCGCTGGTACCGACAAAGACCCTCCTCCATGACCCCGTCCACGCTCCCTGGGCCCTCGAGCAGCTGCTGGGGGTTCGTGGCCTGGTGGGTGACCCAAACCTTCGCTCCTGCCCGGTCTGAGCCTCAGCCGTCGGGCCCGAGGGCATTGCTGTGGCTGTCCACCGGCTTGGAGGACGAAGAGGACCTGGGTTCTCTAGTTCCTCACCCGTGAGAGTCGGGCTCTGCCACCCCTGCTTTGGGCCTGAAGAGTCCCAAGTGGCCAGGCCACAGCCTCCACCGACGGCCCCAGGAAGCCTCACTGCGTCCCCGCGAGGAAGCTCTCTTCCCCTCGGGACTGAGCCCTCTAGAACCGAGAGTCACAGAACGGGAAGCACAGACTCTGCGGGGCATCACGAGAGGTAATAGGGAGAGGGGCCACCCCATTCGCACCCCTTGATTCCAGATCCAGCAATCCTGGAGCGAGAGCAACGCGGGTTGCGGAGCCCAGACCGTGTCCCGGGAGACATCGCCCCCGCCCTGCCCCGCGCGGGGTTGCCACCTAGCTGGCACGGTAACTGAGTCTTCAGAAGGCCGTCAAGCACACCTCTTAGACTGCCCAAAGCATGCAACGCCGACAACAGCAGATGGGGCTGAGGATGTGGGGTGACAGGAGCTCTCGCTCACGCCAGTGGGAATTCAGAATGTGGCGCAGCCACTTTGGAAGATGGTTTGATTATTTCCTACAAAACTAAGCATCCGCTTACCATACGCTCCAGGAGCACACTCCTTGGTACTCACCCAAAGGAGCTGAAAACTCAGGTCCACACAAAAGCCTGCACACGGATGTTTACAGCAGCTGTATTCATAGTTGCTGAAACTTGGAAGCAACCAGGATGCCCATCAGCAGGTGACGGATAAATAAACGGTGTCCCACACAGACAATGGAATATTATTCAGCACTAACTGAAATGAGCTATCAAACCATGAAAAGACACAGAGGAACCTGAAATGCATTTAACTAGTGAAAGAAGCCAATCAGAAAAGGCTGTATGAAGCCACCTCTATGACACTCTGGAAAAGGCAGAACTATGGAGACAGTAAGAGGATGGGCAGCTGCCAGGGGGCAAAGGGGCAGAGGGATGGGTAGGCAGAGCACAGGGGACTTTTAGGGCAGTGAAACCACCCTGTATGCTATTCAACATGCATGTCCCACACGTATCCTGTTGAACTCACACCTCGGTGTGTGCTGAGTGATTGTAGGCGCTAGTGTACTCTAATTGCGGGGCCTGCATGTCCACCGCTAGGGTATAGGAACGTGACTGGTATTAGTATGTTGTTGTGTTCTCCGACCTCGCTGAACTCACTGGCTTTTTTGTAGGTTCTGTAGGATTTTCTCCCTAGGTCATCGTGCTGCCTAGGGAGAAAGTAGACAGTTCCACTTCTCATCCTCCCACCTGCATGCTCCTTTCTCTTGCCCTGTCACGCCGAGTAGACCCTCCAGCACATGCTGAACAGAAGTGGCGACAGTGGGCATCTTTCCTTTTTCCTCATCGAGAGGGAAAGCATTCCGTCTTTTGCCATTTAAGTATGATGTGAAGTGTGGTAATTTCATACACGCCCTTTATCAGGTTGAGGAACTTGCCCTCTATGCTTGGTTTGCCGAATTTTGATTGGGAATGGATGTTAGATTTGCCAGCCACTTTTTTTTTTTTTTTTTGCATTTTTGAGGTAATCATATGGCTTTTCACTTTGCTCTATGAATATAGTAATTTACATTGGTTGATTTTCAAATGTAAACAAAACTTGCATCCCTGGAAAAAACACTACTTGGTTACGATGAGTTATTCTTTTTAAAAAATCTTGTTGGATTCAATTTGCTAAGCTTTTGTTAAGAATGTCTGCCTATCTGTTCCTGTCCAGTATTGCTCTGTAGTTTTCTTTTCCTGTAATGTCTGCATTTTGCTATCCAGCCCTGCTGGTTTTGCTACCCAGCCCTGCTGGTTTTGCTCTCCAGCCCTGCTGCTTTCACCGAATCCATATGTTTGTACAACGGCGTCACGTCCGATGCTCGCCCGCGTTCCTTGAGGCTCATGTGGATGCTGTGCTTGGGTCTCCGGCCGTTAGTCCGGAGCCACTAAACTGACTCTGCCACCCACCGGGGGTCTCCCCCTGCACGATGGCCTGTCCACAGAGCAGCTCCTCCTGTTCTCGAAAGCCAGCCCTTCACATCGGTCCATGATGCTGTTTACTTATTCATTTATTTATCTTTTTGCATGTTTACTTCTTAGCTCAGGGGAGCCCAGGTGGGGCCTTTCTCCCACCCTGACCTGCTCCGCCGGGCTCTGCCTGACTCTTCAGCTAGGGTCCTCAGCTGAGGAGGGCTACCCCTGGAGGCCTAGACCAGAACCACTTGGAGCCACGTTTAGAGTTTGAAAAAAACATGTTTTCTATTTTCTTCACATTTTATTTATAAAATAAGTCCCACTAAAGCCAGATCATTCTCACGTTTCATGTCTAAATAAAAGAGGGCTCAAAACTGTTATCTGCAAGGAACCCGCCCAAATCAAGAAACACAAAAAACAACGTAGCTGTCAATGGTCTTTATTTCCAATAAGCGAAAAACCAAGTCGCATATAATCTTGATTTTATTTTCTTTTTTAAACATTGTAAATTTCACCATACTCCGTGATTTTGCTGCTCAAAGTGGGGTCAACTGATCAGCGGCACACACATCAGCTGCGGGCTCCTTAGAAAGGTGGCATTCCGGGTCGCACCTAGGCCTGTTGAATTAGAATCTGCTTTTAAACAAGATCCCCAGGGCGAGCCTGTGCACATTATGGTCTGTGTTGATGTCACGCTTAGAATCTTCTCAAAGATTTTATCGATATCATCCTATATATTTAGTAGTTATATAATTTTCTTTTTAAATTTAGTTATTTTGATGATCTGAAACTAATTTTTATGTTAGGTGTGAGAAAAAGTGCTCTTGTTTTTTCCCCCACACCTGATACATTTTATTGAGTAAGCGGTCCATCATTTTCCTACTGGGGACATATTAAGTGGACAAAAAGAAAAGCAAATATATATATATATATTTTTTTTTTTTTTTACTTTTTTTTTAAAGTTTTTTGGCTGTGCCACGTGGCACGTGGGATCTTCGTTCCCCTACCAGGGATTGAACCTGCACCCCCTGCAGCGGAAGCACAGAGTCTTAACCACTGGACCTCCAGGGAAGTGCAGGATGATCTTATATTGTTCAAAGAAAAGATACTGCAGAAGAAATGACTAGCACTCCATAGATGTCTGAGCTCTGACAGAATGAGCAATTCAGAGCCTGATGGAAGAAAACTGCCTAAATCACAGGCCTTTCTTTAAACCACGTGGTTCCTATACAGAAAACAACCACTGGTTGAGATGGGGGTAAGGGTGAGAGGTGGGTACAGTAATTATTTTGAGCCCGCAAAAATAATTCTTCTAAAGACCACCTATTCTATGATACCATTTCTAGGACGTACCCAGGGTTGGCAAACCCATAGGGACAGAAAGAAGGTTAGTGGGTAGGGAGTGCTAATGGGTATGGGGTTCCTTGGGGTGATGAAAATGTTCGAAAACTGATTGTGGTGACAGGATGTGAATACACTACCACTGAAGAGCACACTTGAAAAGGATGAACCCACATGGCATGTGCATTCTAGCTCATCACTGGCCAGTGTTTGTCGAGTGCATTGATTACACGAGCCCTGCCGGTTCTAGGAGGAACGGTGCACCACGTGTATTTATTTATCTGACTGAGTTTTCACCTACGTACAGCCTGCCTTGTCACACCTGTATTTGGGGGCGCTGTCTCACCTGTCTACTGTTCGGGCTTACTGTAGGCCTCGTGTCCCGAGAAGGGGGGGACCGCGCGGCACCCCGTGGATACGTGGACTCGTGGTGAAGCGTTACCTGGAGAGGCGCCTCTTGCATGCGCCCTGATACCCGGCCAGGCCCTGGGAGGCCCCGCGGACACTCGACCCAGGTGTCTGACCCTCGGACACTGGACTCGGGCGTTTGGCCCCTTGGACATTGGGATCCGGGCGGCCCGGCCCTGCGGACACTCGACCCGGGTGGTCTGGCCCCTCAGGCACTGGACTTGGACGGCCTGGCCCCGCGCGCCGCAGCCTCGCCGCCCGAACCCCACGCCCCAGACCTGCGCGCGTAGCTTGGGACTGGGCGCCGCGGCGGAGGCGCGGCGGGCGGTTGGTGTGGCCGGGCCGTGGGGCGGGGCCGCGGGGCGGGGGCAGGGCCGCGCCGGGGAGGGGCTGCCGTTGCGGGCGGGCGGCGCAGGCGCGCTGCGGCCGGCGGTTTCCGCGACCCCGCCCGCCCGGCCTGGCCCCGCCGGCCTGCCCGCGCACCCTACGCCGTTGGCGCCGGCATGTCGGGCCCCGGGCAACCGGAGCCGCCTCAGGCGGGCGGGCCGGCGGGCCCCGAGGGCGCGGACGCGGCGCTGGGCGAGGCGGGGCTGAGTTTCACGACCACCGACCTGAGCCTTGTGGAGATGACCGAGATCGAGTACACGCAGCTGCAGCACATCCTCTACTCGCACATGGAGGCGGCGGCGGCCGACGGCGAGCTCGAGACGCGCCTCAACTCGGCCTTCCTGGCGGCGGCGGCGCCGGGCGCGGCGGCGGGGGGCTTCGCGGCGGCCGGGGGCGCGGCGGCGGGGGGCGCGCCGCCCGTGTACCCGATGCTGTGCCCGCCTGCGCTGGCCGATGGCGGCTTCGCGGGCGCCAACCAGTGCCTGGGTCACATTGACTTCCAGGAGCTGCGCATGATGCTGCTGGGCGAGGCGGGCGCGCCCCCCGCCGCCGAGAAGACGCCGTGCGCCGACGGCCCGGGCGCCGGCGCACCCCGGCCCAAGGCGCCCGACGGCGCCGGCAAGGAGAACGTGGAGGGCGCGCCCGAGGCGCGGGCCAAGTCGGCCGTGCGCGTCCGCCTGGAGGACCGCTTCAACAGCATCCCAGCCGAGTCCCCGCCAGCCCCGCGCGGCGCGGATCCCCCCGAGCCCGGCATGGCGCTCAACAAGTGGGTGCATCCCCCAGGGAGCGGGCCGGGTGTAACTAGGGTCCTCTGCAGAGAGGCACCAGCCTGGGTCCGGGTGTAAACCAGGGTTCTGTGCAGCGAAGCACCAGGCTGGGTCCGGGTATAGACCAGGGTCCTCTGCAGAGGCCACCAGCCTGGATCCGGGTGTAACCAGGGTCCTCTGCAGGGAGGCACTAGCCTGGGTCCGGGTGTAGACCAGGGTCCTGTGCAGAGAAGCACCAGCCTGGGTCTGGACGTAGACCAGGGTTCTCTGCAGAGGCCAGCGGCCTCACTGCAGCTCGCATCTTAACAGGGAGCAGACCTCAGTGGGTCTGGAGGCTGAGCTGAAAGTTTGTGTGGTCTGTGAAGCACAGCAAGCAGATATTAAGTACACAGCCTGCAGCATCACCTTTGCAGTGTGCACTCAGCGTCTGCATGCGGAAGAGAGATGAGTTGAGATAAGTGCACACATGTTCCTGAGGAACAAAGGTTTTGTCCCCAAATCACTCACCTAAATGTCAGGAGAGACCTCTGCTTCCCCCTCTGTTGACTCAGGTTGAGGCTGACCTCATCTTGCACAGATGCATCCCCTGGGAGGAAAGACGTCATGTTGTGAGGTTCTGAGTGTAAAATGCAGCTTCATCCTTCAGCCAGACTGCCAGCCCATAAGTGATCTCGCAGCAACAACTATCGGAGAGGAGTCGCCTGTCTGCTAGGGTGTCTCCTCAGCTTCCTGTCTGTCCCCACCCTGTAGTTTTCCCCATTTTGCCCATAGTCGTCAGATTTTGGAGGATGGCCAAAAAAACAGATTGGTGTCAGAAGTGTGATGGGAAGGGAGGTGTAACTAAAAGATGACACACAGCCACACCTTCCAATGTGAGGAAGAAAGTTTGAACTTGTCCCCTACAACACTAGCTGATAATTGTCTGTAGAGATTTCCATGATGGGGGGCATTCATGGTAACAGATTCAAGTTCCTATCTAGAAAATCAAATGTTAGCCTTTAGAGTGTGATAGTTAGTGATTGTGGTGTTTCAGGAAACTTACCTGCCACATGCTCTTCATGTGTTTCTGGGTTTCTTTTGTCTTGGCAGTTTGGTAACTCTTATTCGCCATCCATCCGAATTAATGAATGTTCCTCTCCATCAGCAACAAAACAAATGTACAACATTAGTGAAAAATAAAACTGCTGCTGCAGCCACTGCTCTGCAATTTACATACCCTCTGTTTACTGCAAATAGTTGCTCTGCTAGTGGAAATTCTAATCTTTCACAAACACAGGTAGGGAAAATGATTTGCGAAGCTTTGCTCTTCTGTATTAAATGGATAAATTGTATTTTAGTTAGGCCCCAAGGATTTTTTTTTCTTTCATTGAGCTCAATAACTTTTTTAAATCGAGAGTATTTATGTGGTTCGGGGATATTTAAAAATCCTTAGTGCACCTAAAGTTCTTCAAGTTCATGTGAATAGCTTTGACGTTACTTCTATTAAAGTGCATTTTATTTGTACGTAGAGAGGAGATTGTCACCTGTTGATAAAGTTCCTGTTGCTTCATTTTTTTCCAGAGTTCTAGTAACTCATGTTCTGTACTTGAAGCTACCAAGCATCAGGATATTGGATTGCCGAGAGCATTTTCTTTCTGCTATCAGCAAGAAATTGAATCCACTAAACAGACTTTGGGTAGTAGAAACAAAGCTTTGCCTGAGCAGGTTTGGATTAAAGTAGGAGGTAAGCGATAAAACAGAAGCTGGCAGGTGCTTTCTCCTCCTGCCTGATGTCTTTGCCCCCCCCTTTTTTTTTTTGGCCATGGGTGGGAGAGGGGAGAGAGGTGGTTTATAAACAAATGAAATGATCTCGGAAGCCTGCTTGCATCTTAGAAATCCTTCCGTCCCTCTGCCCAGTCACCTCACTTTGAACATCCTTGCGAATTTTGAACATCACGTTTATACTTGGCCTGGAAACGTTGAGTTTAGGGGCTGCTTTTTCTTAACAGTAACCTCCTTAAACAGAAAAATGATAGACTTAGGTACATTTTCGTTACCTTCAAGTTACTGACAGCACTTTCAGGTTTTTTTTTTTTTTCTCTTATTTCATACTTCATGAGTGAGGCAGGAGTCTGAAATCCGCTCAGACCTTTAGAGGACGATCTGCAGATGGGCAGAGGATTGAGTTGGGAGCAAGAGGCCATAAGGTGATACAGAAAGTTTTAGAAATAAACTTCTGAAGGCAAACTTTGCTTACCCCTGACGTTAACCCTCAATCCGTTTTTCCTGGGAAACATTCTTTTTCGAGCTATCCAACAATAACACAGCTTACACTCAGCTCTTCGAGAGCTGATAAAGACAGGGTAGGGATGCAGCTCTCCTTCTTTCTCCCACGCCAGTGATTAGTTTTCCATTGTTCTTATGACATTGCTCGCGAAAGTATACGTTAACATTTGTAAGGTAGAAAGGTTAATGTTAAAATAGTCCCTGTACTGACTACTCAGCTGAAGAGTATTAGCGATACTTGCGAATTCCTCTCTATGTCTTTTGAAAAGTTCTCACCATTCTGAAATGTGTGTTAAGGGGTTCTTTCACCGTAGAGGGTTTGGCTTTGTACGGTACCTGGGGAATGCACATCACCGCAGGTACTAATTAGACGCCTGCTGTACTTTGATAGAAATTTGACATATTTCTGTAGCACAGGTCAAAGCTATGATGTGATTACTCCTTTTGTGGGGGGGAATCTCACTTGTAAGGTGAGGGCATGTTTAATCCTAAACCACTTAGGTTTTGTCCTCTTCTGAGCATTGCAGTTAGAATATCAGTTGTCTATTAGGATAATTGCACATCAAGAAAATCTCTTGGAGAAAATATTTCAAGTGTTTTTTTCCCCATTCTGAATATCAGAAAAATCAAACAACTTCTTGGTTTTTTTATTCATAGATGACAGTTAAAATGCCTGTTGATTTAAAAGGGGGACTTTTGACTGTATTGCTGTATAAGCTGTATTGATTACGGAATACCTGGGGTGTTTATATCTTGGATCGAAAATACCAAAAAATATATTCAGCATTCACGAGGGTAAGTTTAGAAGACCAGAAAAATGAAAATACCACTTTTTCCTTCTTTTGCAAAGAAGAAGCGCTGTGTAAGCAAGCAATAAGCAAGAGGAGTCGGAGTAGGATACGTCAGCTGGACACAAACCTAGAACGAAGAGCCCTGGGAGAGCTCCAGAATGTGGGTGAAGGCTCCGCAGCAGCGCAGGGTGCCTGGCAGTCGGTGGAGTTGTCCCAGGCCACCTTCGGGGAGCAGACCCAGAGCGGGCCCCAGCGGGGCCGGTCCCAGCGCAGGGAGAGGCACAACCGCATGGAAAGAGACAGAAGGTAATGCGTGACGTCGGTGGCGTGCAGTTGTCTTAGACGCCGAGCTGATGACAGTGGTGGTGGTGACGGGCGCCTTTTTGTGGAAAACAATGGTGTAGCCATTTCTGTGTTCAAGGGAGGGAAAGCTGGCTAGAGTCAGTGGTCACCGTGCTTTGCTAGGTGGATGGGGGTACCCGAGACCACCCCCAGGTCTGATGATTCATTAGGAGGACTCATGGCTTTGATTTATTTTGGACGAAGAACCCAGCAAAGTCGGCAGAGGCGCATGGGGAGAGGTCTAGGGGCCCCAGGCGCCAGCTCCCCAGAACACCTCTCAGCGGAGCCACTCAGGATGCCTGTCACCCCCCAGCACTGGTGACATGTTCCCGGACAGCAAAGCTCCTTAGAGACTCAGGGCCCTGGATCCTACTGGGGGCTGGTCGGGGTGGGGGGGGGGGGCATTCCCTACCTGGCACGTGGCCAAGTCCCAGACACCCAGAAGGAAAGCTGGTGTTTATAAGCCAGTGGCCAACGGTGGTGGGAACCCCCCCGAAATCTAAGTTCCCAGGTGCTGACCGGGGCAGCCTTCCTGGGAGGGGGGCCGCCTGCGTACTGGCCTACTCAGTTTTGCTTGGCTCTTTTAAGGATATTGAAGAAGGAGGAAGGTACAGCTTATGTAAGTTGTTTTATCTGTGGATTTTATTTGTGCTGCTCTGTGGAGAAGCAAAAGGTGGTTAATTTTTCTGTTATAGCTGGGTACGGGATGAATCCCTAACTTCGTCATCTGTTGAGTGCTTTGTACCAGTTTCTGTTTTAGGCTCAGGAAATAGAGCATTGAGCAAGACAGATATTCATCTCTGAACCTACAGTGTTGAGCAGTGGAAATTTATTTATTTAAAGGGATATATTAAAGCTAGGCAGCTAGATACCTTTCCTAGGGATGTGTCCGCACATACAGGCCAAGCGATGGGCATCACTGAGCTCACCGCGAATTATAATGGGCATTGTTTATATTTATTTAATAAACATTTACTGAATACCTACCATCTGAAAAAAAGCCTTATACGTACTACGTGTTGACGGTAAAAGTTTTCATCCTTACTCTGCCATTTCCTAGTTTAACAACTTCCTACACACTCTTTACCTCTCCACCTGAGTCTCTCATCTATAAAATAGGGATATCACCTACTGCGTAGACGGGACACAGGAATTAAACAGGCTGGAATGTAGTGTCTGGCCCAGTGCCTGCAGTTGCAGAGCATCTAGTGAGTCCCTGCTGTTGCTGTTACCTTACAAGGTTGCTCTAGAGTTCTGAGTGTACAGGTGGGGAAATAGGAACAAGGGCCGTATTACCTGAATGTAATACGTGAAAGTTAAAAATGGTCTAAGACTCCAGGTGGGATGTAAGTCATCCCTAAAAGGACTGGATTTGGGGATATTCACAGGCTGGTGGTCTGTGGTCCTTTATGAACCGGGGCGCCTTGGAGAATCAAAGCTGTGAATCCTAGCTTCTGTGACTTCCTTGGCACCTGGGGGGCAGGTGAGTGAAAGAATGTCCTGCCCAGAAGAAACACACACACAATTTTGCTTCCAGTTTCAGGGGGTTTGGGTCCATCCTTGGTCTAGAGACTTGGACCTGGTCCTTGCTCCTGGCCCAGGAGAAGTAAACGGGAAACTTTCCAGGGAGCGTGGCTGGGCTTAGTGGGCAGCTGAGGGTGGGCTGGCCGCTGTAGAGGGGAGCCCCGAGGTGAGGGCCTGCCCTTCCTACGCTCTCAGTGGCCAGGCCGCGAGCTGATTCCTCAAGACACACAGACACCTGCTCTATTCCTTTGTTCTGCTTCAGCTTCTCTATGTGATCACTTTGGGTTTTGACTGTAGGCGCAGAATCCGCATTTGTTGTGATGAGTTGAATCTTTTAGTCCCGTTCTGCAACGCCGAGACGGATAAGGCGACGACGCTGCAGTGGACCACAGCGTTCCTGAAGTACATTCAAGAAAGACACGGGGATTCTTTCAAAAAGGTTAGTATCTAGGCCAGGATATTTTCAGAATCCTGTAAATGTATCCGTGTTGTTATTTATCCTTTTTCCTCTAAGATGTCCCAAACTGTCCTTTGTTTCCTGGAACCAAACGTCCGATGCTGAGTCCAGTGTGAATAATGCCCTGCTCGTCACTTACCAAGGTGCTAGCCACAGCCTGGATGTGTGGTCAGCTGGCAGTTAGGCCCCTGCTCTGTGCAGTGGATTGTTTGGGGGCTTAAAGGGGTTTCAGAGACCTGCCTGTAGGGTATGATTTTTTTTTTCCCCCTCAGAAGATGTTGTGAAAGGGATAAAGCACAAATAGGAAAAAAAAAGAGGCAACTAAATGTCAAATAAATAATCTGGATTTCAAACATGTTCAGAAGGCAGAGAAGAGAAACACTGTGGCCTGGGGGATCGGGGTGGGCGCTCAGGGGCTCGAGCATCTCCGTTCCTTAGGGCAGCCAGCTCGACCTTGACCCTGTCTGTCTGGGCCGAGGAGCCATTGATTCCCTGCAAGCCCTCCAGGTGGGAGCGGATGCTGGGTGTGAGTGAGGGTCCCACCTGCCCCCTCCTTGGGGGTTCAGATGAGAGAACATTCCCTGCATTGGCTTCTGTGCTCTGCCTTGGGGGGACCTTGGGTCCAGGTACCGGCCTCATTTCTCTGGGGATCAGGGCGCGTGGGATGAGGCCTTAGTGAAGAGCGGCCTGGTTTTGCTGCTGGTCCCTGCTGTCGTGTAGTCGCTGCCGTTGACGGCAGCACGGGTCTGATTAGAGAACCGAGCTGAGGTTGGCACTATAAACGTGCAGCCTTTTGAAAAAGAGCCTTCCGTATCTAGATCCTGGGGGAGCGGCCGGCCGAGCGCCCCAGGCTGCCTGGAATGAGGCCCCTTGGGCTGAGTGCTAAGAGTTTGTCTTCTCCGTTTCCCTTTTCTGTGCCCACGTGCATTTCCATCTTGTGTGTTTCGTAATTCCGTCAAGTTCCTTATTTTCATTGTATATTTAATTGCCTTTTAAAGCAATACCTGCGTCAAGTTTGTGCTGATTGGATCATTTATGGTTATTTATAATGTGGTTACTCTTTAACATTATTTTTTAGCGATAGACTTGGTTTATTGTAATAAAATAAAGCTTTTATATTTAAAAAAATGATTTAATGGTTGGCTCTGTGTACCTAATAGTGGTAAATTATTATTTATATGATCCATTCAAATATGATGAAGGTGTTTGCAACAATAAAAAAACTTAACTGTCACTATCTGTACTCAAAGATTAAATAGGTTAGAAACTTATGGACATTAATTTTTATGTATATTAGGCTTCCTGAATATTTCTGAAATGTAGTTACATTGAATTTGTAGATTGTTTCTGGGTCGGATTACAAGACCCATGAAGAAACAGGCCGAAGTGACGTCAGTAGCAATTTGGGGGGAATTAGAATGTAGGCAGCTTAAACCCTTGTGTCCTTCCTGTTTCCTCAGTGACTTTCCCCCTCTTACTTGCATGAACATTTTGCATTTTGAAAGATGTGATACACGAAAGTCTTCAGTGATTTTCCTAAATTATTTCAGTACACATCTCATCCCACAGGTCTGTTCCGACTCTAACCAGGCTTCTGTCCGAGACACTGGGGGCACCTTGAATAAGACAGAGACCCCGTGGGCTGGAGGGAAGCGGCTAACAGGTTGAGGGTGAATGGACCACCTCCATCCCGGTGTGGGGTCTGGTTGACATGCTGCAAAGATGACTCTCCCTGCTGCGCAGCAGGGAGACTGGACTCCAGGAGGAGAGATTAGGGGTGGGCAGGAGTGGAGACACAGACCCTGGTCAGAGGCCGCAGCGGCTCTGCTGAGACTGGCCAGGGCCCGCGGTGCTGGATGTAGGGCTGCTGGGCAGAGGAATTGGGGTCCACGGTGGGGTGTCTGGCTGGAGCAGCTGGGCGGGTGGCGCTGTTTCCTGAGATGGGAAGACGTGTGGAGAAGCAGGATGGGGTGGGGCGGAATCCACGTTCTGTGTCCGACGGGCTAGGTTTTCAGTGCCCAGGAGGCGTCAGGTGGAGGAGTTGAGAAGGTAAATGAGTCTGCAAGCAGGTGGTTCCCTTTGTTTTATTTTTCTACTGAGCACAGAGTTCACTGAACACCTGCCCTCCCCTCACCTAGTCTGAGCCGTCAACATTTACCATGTTTAACACACACGTGCACACGCACAGCACAATTTCAAAGACAATGACGTATCATGACCCTTCACCTCTAAATATTTACGCCTGTGTCTCCCATGTAACGCCAGTGCCGTTTTCACACCTCACAAGGTCGATAGTCATTCTCTTCTACCATCTACTACCCAGTCCGTATTCTCATGTCCCCCAGATGTTCTAAAGGTGACTTTTATGGCTGCATTTTTTCCCAAACCAGCACCCAGCCATGCTTCTGTGTTGCATTCAGTGACGTTTTTCTGTCTCTGAGCTATAGCAGTCCTCCCTACCCCCCAGTTTCTATTACGGCACTGAGCTTTTGAAGAGATCGGGCCAGACAGGTGCCTGTAGAACCCTGGATTTAGATGATTCGTTGTATTTATTTATGGTCATTAAAAATTTTTATATAATTTTAAACTTGCAGGAAAGTTCCAAGGTGAGTGCTAAGAGCTCCTTGTGTGCCCACCCAGGTTTACCCAGAACCCCCAGTTGTTCACATTTTGCCCCATTTGTTCTGTCTCTTGCAGTCTAAACCATTTGATGGTAAACTGTGGGCACCATGTGCCTTGATACCCAAACACTTCAATCGGTGCTTTTAACGAATATTACATTATCTTACATAACCAGAATACAATGGCCAAAATCAGGACACTTAACATTGGTGTAATACTCTTATCTAATTCAAATTTTGCCTCTTGTCCCAATAACATCCTCTACACCATTTTCCCCGGTCCAGCCCCAATCCAGGATCGCTGGTGACGCAGTTGTTGTGAGGTGACATTTTGGGGTCGTGACCTTGAACCCTAGCCAGGCTCTGGGGCTGCGGGGCAGTCTGTCACCCTGTGCTTCCCTCTCCTCTGTCCTGTCACCATCACAGTCGTTGGGCAGGACGGTGGCGCTGCCCCCCTGCTTTGTCTTCCCTCCTCCACCTGAAGTTGGGCTGGGGGCCCGGCCCGCACCCACGTGTCCTTGCGCACCAGCCCCAGTTATCAGGTGCAGCCGTACTGTTACTTCTCCCTTTCCTGTGCAGTAGGAATTCTGTCCTTTTTATTTTAAATTTAGTTTATTGCAGTGTGGTTGATTTACAGTGTTGTGTTAGTTTCTGGTGTAGAGCCAAGTGACTCAGTTGTGTGTGTGTGTGTACATATATATATATATATACACACACACACGTATATATATACACACATTCTTTTTCATATTCTTTTCCATTATGGTTTATCACAGGATACTGAGCATGGTTCCCTGTGCTGCACAGGGAACTGTAACGCTCTACAGGGTTAGGACCTTGTGTGTCCATCCTGTATATAATAGTTTGCATCTGCTCACCCCAAGCTCCCACTCCATCAATGCCCCACCCCCACCCCCTTGGCACCCACCAGTCTGTTCTCTGTCTGCGAGTCTGTTTCTGTTTTGTAGATAAGACACAGCATTTTATCTGTTTCTCACATTTATTTCTCACGTTCTGATCAGTGCAGATGGCAGTTTTAAAAACGTGTTGGGGCTTTTCCATTGTGACCTCTTATGTGGTCAGTTTTTTAAAATCCTGTGTTTATTTGGAAAGGACGTGCATTCTCGGTTCGGCGAATTCTGTATGTTTATTAGGTTGAGGTTACGAATTGTGGTTCAGGCCTTTCCTGTCCTCTCTTGTCTGTCAGACCTGTTGTTCTCAGAGCCCCCGTGGCATCTCCCACCGTGACTGGCCTTGTCCCATCTCTGTGGGGCTCTCAGCGTGGCTAAGTGTCGGGGGCGCACCCTCCCACCTGGGCCCCAGGTCTGTCACCCCTCTTGGTTTCATTAACCCTTTTCCTTTAATTCTCTCGTCTCTCTGTACAGATGACACCTGTCTTCTTCCTCTTCCTGACTTCCTGGTATAATTTCTCGACATGTAATTGGAACGATCTTTCTTTTTCCCACTAAAAATAGTTTTTATTATTGGCCTTCTCCTATTTACAAATTTAATGTGAATATCCAACTTTGACCAGACGTCATCTCAAGGTGTCTGATGAGTTGTAAAAATCCCTTAACACTCAGCTATTTCACTTAAGTTTCGTTGAAATAGACACTAATTGAGAGAGCAGGGTAACAATTACTAGCTTACCTTTGACGCAGTCAAGGGCGGGAGGTGTCCACTTGTCTCCCTCTTTCACGGTCACCCCAAGTTCCCATGAACTGAGTCCCAGGGACCTCGTGAGAGTCTAGATCGAGCTACACCTTAACCCCACTGCTGGCAGAACTATTCAAAATAAAGACGGGTGCCCAGGGCTCCTCATTTTATGATGATTGTTTAGAAAAATCTCTTGAAGTACCTTCTTGCATCTGAGAGGTGATTGTTTTCTTCCTCTGACTTCTACTTAGGTATTCTCAAAGGTCAATTCTGCCTTCTCAAGTACAGGCAAATATTTTATAGCTGGGCTTTGGGTGTCAGAATATAGAAACCAATGTATCAAACCATGGTTCATCTTACATTGCATTAAGACCCGTTGAAAACCTTTTAAACTTTGGGAAGGAAATTAGAATGTGTTTCTGTGCAGATATAGCTTCTGAGCATAGACAGTTGTTGCAAATGGCAGATGGCCGTGGCTGGGATGCCACGTAGCGTGTGGACAGGTGGAGGGCGCCAGCCGTTCCAGATGACTCAAAAGTCAGAGCAGTGGCAGCAGAGAGAGCGCTTATACTTCCCTTCCTGGACACAAATTAAATAGAAACCTATTATAGTCCAGCAACAAAGAGACAGCACAATTCAAAAATGGGCAAAGGACTTGAATAGACGTTTGTCCACAGAAGATAAGCAAATGGCCAATAAGCACATTTAAAGATGCTCAACATCACTAATGATCAGGGAAATGCAAATCAAAAGCACTTTAATGGATGTGAGATACCAGTTCACACCCATTAGCTGTGGCTACTGCAAAACAAAATAACAAGTGTTGGTGAGGATGTGGAGAAATTGCAACCCTTGGGATTGCTGGTGGGAATGTAAAATGGTGCAGCTGGTGGTTCCTCAAAAAGTTAAACATAGGGGCTTCCCTGGTGGCGCAGTGGTTGGGAGTCCGCCTGCCGATACAGGGGACGCGGGTTCGTGCCCCGGTCCGGGAGGATCCCACATGCCGCGGAACAGCTGGGCCCGTGAGCCTTGGCTGCTGAGGCTGCATGTCCGGAGCCTGTGCTCCGCAACGGGAGAGGCCACAGCAGTGAGAGGTCCATGTACCACAAAAAAAAAAAAAAAAAAAGTTAAACAGTTACCCAAAAGAATAGAAAGCAGGGACTTAAACAGATATCTGTATACCAGTGTTCATAGCCGCATTATTCACAGTCACCAAAAGGTGGAAACAATCCAAGTGGTGGAAACAATCCAATCAACAGACGAATGGAGAAGCAGAATGTCTGTACAGCCAATGGATTACTAGTCAGCCATGAAAAGGAATGAAGTTCTGACACATGCCTCACAATATGGATGGACCTCCAAAACAGGATGCTGACCGGGAAAAGGCAGACACAAAAAGACAAGTACCGTATGATTCCACTTACATGAAGTACCTAGAGTCATCAGATTCATAAAGTCAAAAAGTAGAATGACGGGTGCCAGAGACTGGGGGAGGTGGTTGGATGGAGGGTACATGTTTAACAGGGACAGAGGTTCAGTTTGGGGAGATGAGAAAGTGCTGCAAATAGATAACGGTGATGTTTACACAACATTGTGAACGTACTTAAGCCACTGAATTGTACACTTACAAATGGTAAAAAATGGCAAATTTTATGTTATATATATTTTACCACAATAAAAACATTTAGACTTAATTGTGTAAGAATGCTATGCTTTAAAAAAAAAAACTTACAGAAATGTATACACGCACAAAAACGGAGAGACTAGAATAATGAACGCCCGTGTCCAATAACTCAGCTTCAGGCATAACTTTGTTTCACCTATACATCCCCATCCTCCCACCGTCACTGAATTATTTTAAAGCACTACCAATTGTCATATCATTTTCATTCACAAATGTATCTCTAAAAAGAAAAGGGCTGTTTAAAAGCACAACCACGTCATCATCAGCTTCCTTAATCTCCCTCCCTGTCCAGGTTTCTCTGATTGGCTCACAACTGTCTTTTTACTGTGGACTTACTTAAATCGGTATCCAAACACTGCATTTGGTTCGTAGCTCTTATGCACCTTTTAATCTGTTCTGGCTCCCCTTTCCTATTTTCCTTGCTGTTTGTTTATTGATGAGGCTGAACGTTACTGAACCAAATTTGGGTCCACTTGCCTGCACACAGTAAAGCCAACTTGCTGACACCAGTTGCGGTGAAAACAAGTGCAGCGTTTACTGCAGGTGCCAAACAAGGAGTCTGGGCAGCTAATGCTCAAAAGACCTGAACTTCTTGTTTGGCACCCGCAGTCAACGCTGCACTTTCTTTCACTGCAACCCAGTGTCAGTAGATTGGCCTTACTGTGCGCGGGTGAGCGGACCCAAATTCAGTTCAGTAACAATTTTTGGTGACCCAGATGGGATTTCCAGCCCATCTGGGATGCCAAAAATTGTTACTGAACTGAACTTGGGTCCGCTCGCCCACGCACAGTATTACACATCATGATTAGCTATACTCTGTGACGACTTCAGCAGAGAAGTTTTTTCCATATAATGTTTTTTGTGTCATTTAATATACTACATAATCTTCATTAGTTTAATATTTCTCTCTGAGATGCTTCAGGAGCCCTTTGGAAAACTCAAAGTCAGCTAGAGAAGGAAACTTACAACTGTTGTCGAAAGCAGCTCGATATTCCAGGAAAACTTTGCTGTCTCAACGGAGAGAGAAAACCACTTCCAGTCTGCACCAGCTTACTTTTAATAGCGAAGTTCATTTAGTTAATTAAATTCAATCTAATATGAGCCAATCTTGACCCCATGCAAAACTCTTTCCTTAAAGTTCCTTTTCCACAAACCTTTCATCACTTTCTGTATCTGTATTAGTTTGTCCATTATTTTTTCCCTAGCCAGAAACAACCAGCCCTGGGACGAAATTATTCTCCCTTTTTTCCCTTAACAGAGATATTTCCATTCTTTATACCTTCTCTCACTGACAATGTATATCCTACTTTCTGTACACACTGAAATGCTTCCCTTATTACTTTTAGTAGTTTAATTACACACGTATTACAATTTTTAACCCTTAAAAACTTTAATCTTTACTGAAAACCAAGAAGCGAGTAATTGGACTTTTCTTTATATCAGCATGTTTTGATTGGCAAACTTATGAACACACCTCTAAAAACATACGTTTTCCTATAGCACAGTTTTTCTCTTTAATGTAGTACAAGACGTGTATCTAATAAACTCAAACATCTCTAGCTGTTTTTCTCTCTCATAAGAAGGCAGGAGGTGAACTTAGACTTGTCTAGTAATCGGTGTTAACGCTCAAAAGACCTGAACTCCTTGTTTGGTGCCTGCAATAAACGTCGCACTTTCCTTCACCACAACCTGGCGTCAGCAGGTTGTCTTTACTGTGTGTGGCGAGTGGACCCAATCTGGTTTAGGGACAGTGTTGGTGATTGAGGTGGGTCCTGTTCAGCAGCTGTCTGAGCACCTTTGTCTCAGGGGCAGCCCCAAGACCTTGCCGCCAACCAGCCATCCTCGGCCCACAGCGCTTTTGATTTTTGTGATAAAAGAAACAAGGCACTTGCACTGGCAGGTTGAGATGTCTTTGGTAAGTAATGGAACTCACGTGTGGTGACACCAGAGTATTCTTCCCTATCACATTGACTTCTATAGCAGAATATTGGTTGGGATTTTCCCTTTTGCACTAAGGCTTGGTCATTTGGCTTTTTTTTTTTTTAAACAAATTTATTTATTTATTTTTGGCTGCATTGGGTCTTCGTTGCTGCACGTGGCTTTCTCTAGTTGCGGTGAGCGGGGGCTGCTCTTCGTTGTGGTGCGCGAGCTTCTCGTTGCAGCGGCTTCTCTCGTTGAGGAGCTCGGGCTTTAGGCACGTGGGCTTCAGAAGTTGTGGCATGTGGGCTCAGTAGTTGTGGCTCGCGGGCTCTAGAGCGCAGGCTCAGTAGTTGTGGCACATGGGCTTAGCTGCTCCGCGGCCTGTGGGATCTTCCCAGACCAGGGCTCGAACCCGTGTCCCTTGTATTGGCAGGCAGATTCTTAACCACCAGGGAAGCCTGGTGACTTGGCTTTGTCTCTGATGGGGCATTGGTTGGGAGTTTCCCTTTTCGGGACTAGGGAACCTCGACCCTGAGGGACTGTTTTCCATTGCATCGGTTGGTTTGTTTGCTTGATATTTGACAACAGCGGCCATGAATAACTAAGAAATGAGTGATCAGAGCTCTGTTCCATCTTGTAGTCTAGGGTATATTTTACTAAACTGGTAAATGTTCAGCTGTGCTCCTATAAAAAGAAAAATGTTTTTTCTGACACCACATGGCCACAACTTTCTTCAGACTCTGGAGAAAATTGGTTAAGATGAGACTCTTTTGAAATTCCAAACCTGGTTCTTTTTTGCCTATGCAGTTTGAGAAAGCTGGCTTAAATATTTTCTCAGAATTCTGACCCTCAGAGAACAAAAATATTTCTAGGAGAAAGCTTGAAGCCATAACTCTTACCATGTCTTTGAAATGCAAACACAACCCACATTGCCTGAGACTTCAGCCTGGGTTAATTAGTAGAACTTCAAATCAAAAGGAAAAAAAGGGAAAGAGCCTTTTTAAACTCAAGTAGGTAAATTTAACTTGTTCCAACTGTTACAAAGTTTTACGTTTGCTGGGTGAGTTGCCATGACACGTGAGGTCATGATTTCCTATCTTTTCATTTGCATTTTGTTTGTTATTAAAACAGGAACCCTCATTTGGGAACTTGAGGGAATTGTTGGACTTCACTCTTTGTTTTTGTCCTGCAGGAAATAGATTTTGTTCTTCATGCGTGTGTGTGCGTGTGTGTGCGTGTGTGTGCGTGCACGCGCATTTGTCTCGTGTGTAAGTGTGCTGGTGTGGGAAACTCAAGCTTATTTCCTGAATGCAGCCCCTTGGGGTGCATTCTCCAGAACTGGACCACTTTCAGTCACAAACAAATAAAATGTAAAAAAAATGATTTTCCTTTGTAACATGGCCTGGCCATGATACTCCATAGATTCAGGAAAAAAGTGGCCTGTTAATGGATCCTTAAATTATGCTACTATTATGCAGTTAGGGCTGTTTTACAATAGAGAGGGAAAATGGGATCAAATTTATAAACTAATAAGTTTTTTTATTGAAATATAAGCTATGAGATCTCCGGATGGATGGATGGATGGATGTCTTTATATAATATTGTCATAAGTAATAAAATAGAGATAAATGGGATAAAAGCTTTCAGGTGAACTCTTTAGGAATAGTCGTGTATTAGTTTTTCCGGATTTTTGGTAACTTGAAACTTTAGTTTTGCTAAATTAAGTTATATGACGGAAATTCATTAAAGGTCTAAGTCATTTTTCATTAAGGTAAAATACTGGAACATTGATTGCTGGAGAAGTCTAAGTTTATCTTCTCTTGTCTGCTTATGAGAGAGAAAAAACTAAAGATGTTTGGGCTCATTAGATACATGTCTTGTACCACATTAAAGAGAAAAATTGTACTATAGGAAAACGTGTGCTTCTAGAGGTTACAGAATGTGCTCATAAGTTTGCCAATCAAAACATGCTGAATAAAGAACAGTTCAATTACTTGCTTCTTGGTTTTCAATAGAGATTAAAGTTTTTAAGGATTAAAAATTGTAATACATATGTAATTAAGTTACTAAAAGTAATAAGGGAAGAATTTCAGTGTGTAAAGAAAGTGGGCTAGGGGCTTCCCCAGCGGTCCAGTGGTTAAGACTCTGCGCTTCCACTGCAGGGGGCAAGGGTTTGGTCCCTGGTCAGGGAACTAAGATCCCGCATGTCGTGTGGTGTAGCCAAAAAAGAATGGAAATATCTTTGTTAAAGGGAAAAAGGGAGACTAATTTTGTCCCAGAGCTGGTTGTTTCTGGCTAGGGAAAAAATAAGGGACAAACTAATATGGATACAGAAAGTGATGGGAGGTTTGTGGAAAAGGAACCTTAAGGAAAGAGTTTTGCATGGGGTCAAGACTGGCTCATATTAGATTGAAGTTAATTAACTAAATGAACTTCGCTATTAAAAGTAAGCTGGTGCAGACTGGAAGTGGTTTTCTCTCTCCGTTGAGACAGCAAAGTTTTCCTGGAATATTGAGCTGCTTTCGACAACAGTTGTAAGTTTCCTTCTCTAGCTGACTTTGAGTTTTCCAAAGGGCTCCTGAGGCATCTCAGAGAGAAATATTAAACTAATGAAGATTATGTAGTATATTAAATGACACAAAAAACATTATATGGAAAAAACTTCTCTGCTGAAGTTGTCACGGAGTATAACTAATCATGACATGTAATGCTGCACGTGGGCGAGCGGACCCACGCTGGGGTCAGTAACGTGACTACTGCTTCCTGCAGGACATCCCACCTTCTGCATCTTGCAGACCCGTGTCTTTTGTTTCCTGGAGGCCGATGAGCTTCGGGTGGTTTGCGTGCACCTGCCTTCTCTTTTTGTGAGCTTGAGACTGACTCAGCCATTAAAATTGAGGCCTTTCACAAAGTGTCTAGAGGCGTAGTGCCATGAACTTGACCCGCGGCCGGCAGGGTGTTGGGGAGTTAGCTCTTGGTCTGGCCCCGTTGCCACGCCTAACACGAGCAGTCAGTGGGGCAGGGGCAGGGGACAGCAAATGCCCATGGCAGGAGGGGTGTGTCACGGTACAGAGTGTCTGTGTGGGGTGGTGGAAAGTTCTGGAAATGGATGGTGGTGATGGTTGCACAAGAGTGTGAACATACTTAATGCCACTGAATTGCAAACTTACAAATGGGCAAAATGGTAAAGTTTATGTCTGTGTTACCACAACGAAAATAACAAAAAAATATGGCTGCTTCTAAAAAAATATCAGAAGGGTTTACAATATGGTCAGGCATTTTGAGAATCTATTGGAAAACTAAATAAAAATACACGTAAAGGTAACTATTTGAGACAAATGTTTGAATCCCCATTTTTATCATCTGTATCCCCTTACAGGATGTGACATACGTTTGTGAGTGACACCTTAACTATATATTTTGAGGTGGTTTAGCTCTTAATTTCAACCATTTGTGGGTTTTTTTGTTTTTTTTTTCATTTGTGTTTTTGAAGATAACAGTTTTCATGTCTGTGTATATTGTACGTTAATGGTCATTTCTCAACTTTAGGAATTTGAGAGTGTGTTTTGCGGTAAAACTGGCAGAAGGCTAAAGTTGACCAGACCAGACTCCTTGGTGACGTGTCCCACACAGGAGAGTACAGAGTAGCCCAGCTATGGAGACCAAGTGACTGACTGGATGTGAGCACTGATGTCTGGGAAGCAAACGGCTGTTCCTTCGTGACCCATAAACATTTCCTAGGACCCTGGAACTCAGCTCTGATAGTCTGACTCTAAAGGGACATGATTCAGCTGATGGGACTCCAATGGGGACTTTGAAAGCACATTCTGTAAAAATATTTATCTAAAACAAAATGCTTACCGATTAACGTCCTCTTAGACCATTTGGGGATGAAGACATCTTGACAATTAGTAAGTAATTTTTCAATTATCTGTCTGATTCCATCATGTTTTCTTAACATGATAACTTGAAAAATTAACATCCTTTGTAATTTCTTTAGTCTTAGAAGGTACATTGCTTTTTACTTATTTTATTTACATTTTAAATATGCCCCCTTAGCAACTAGAACAAGTTAAATTGTTCTTAACTGTAAGTAAGACATTTTATTTCATTTGTCTGTCGCTTCCCCTTGTAATGATTTCTAGCTGCATAGAACTGTATTGCAAAATGCAGTCCTATTTTAAACCTTTTTGCTAGAAATTTTCCAGAGATCTCCTTTAAAGGTACTTGTGTCCGTAAATGAAATACTTGCTGGATATTAGACTGCTTCAATGCCCTCATTTTCGTATTGAGAGTCATTACTTTCTGTGTAATAAACTGTAGTGTTTGGAACTGAGGTTTTCAAATGAGTGGCTTTATTTGTTACAATAGATAAACCAATAGACCTTAGTGCAGTACAGTCACTTGCCATAAATACTGTCAATGGGAGATAGTTAAACGTTTGTACACGAAGGAGGCGGGTAAGTCAGACGAGACCTTTGTATGGAAGGGATACTGTACATTAAATTCTTTATTTTTTTTGTAATACTGTGGCCAGTCATTAATCTGAAGATTTCCTATATCATTTTATTGAAATGATATCTTAGCCTTTACACAAATGCCATGTAAACAAGTTGCTGAGTATTTTTTTCTCTCGTGAAATTGCACAAACCTTTCTCTATGTGCACCCGAGATCCGTCTGAAACGTTGGGTTGATGATTTTATTACATAGGCCTGGGTCTGAGGTATGATGTTACAGCCGAATGGACCATTGTAAATACACGTAGAGACAGAACACTTTGACAGCACCTCGATGAAGGACGCTCTCGGGGACCAAGTGTCCAGTCGCTGCCGCTGAGGACAGGAGGGGCAGGCCTCGCTGGACGGCACGGCGGTCTCCGACCATTGATGCCAGGACACTGCTGCTCCCCGCGGGGCCCTGGCACAGCTGGCTGCTTCAGTCGGCATCGCTTCCTCACTCGCTTCCTGAAGTTGTGTTTTAGGAGCTCCTGGAACCTGATTTTTCCCCGCCCCCTCCCATCACGGCTCCTTGGCAGGCGGAGGTGTCGCAAATGCCGGGGGTCCCCTGAGCGCCAACAGCACCGGGAAGGCCAGGATCGCCAGGGAGCCCAGGCTCTCCGTGGGCCCCGTCGCGGCCATCTTTGCCAACACCGGGCACGCCTTGCGGTCCTTGAGACACACCAGGAAGGTGAGTGGAGACACAGAGAGAGGACATCAGTGGTGTGTCCGTTCAGCCAACCCAAGTCTTGTGTTTCTGTAGCTCGTTTCTTAACTCTGGGAGGGGCCCAGGGGAGGCGCGCTCAGGCCGGAGAAGGACGAGGGCAGAGGCCAGGGCGCAGGAGTCTGGGTTCTGTCCTAAGCAGGGCAGCTCAGACTTGAGAAGAGTCAGCTGGCGCCATGTGAGGAATGGGTCTGGGGTGAGTGAGGGGGATGCTGACGGTGCTGGTGGTAAGCGTGGGAATGGACTAGGTGTGAGACAGAAAGCCCCGCCCCCCCAGGTGGTGGGCACCTGGGCAGGTGGACGGCAGAGGAGAAACCAGGAGCTGGGGGTGCAGGGAGGGGTGGAGTGAGCGAGGAGCTGTGCCGACAGGTGTGTGTTTGCTCCCGGGACGTGTGTGCGGATGCGGCGGCCCCGGGGCAGCCCCCGAGAAGGCTCGGGATGGAACGCGGCTGGGGCTGCCGTCCTCCCTCTCGGCAAAGTGTTTATATTCAGCATGAAAAGTGCCAATATCCAGGGTACGTGTGGGTCACTTAAGAGAAAATTCTGTTCGAATTTAACTGAAATAGATACTCGATGGCTTTAGTTGGATAGAATTTAACTGAAACTCCTGAACTAAAACAGACACAGGGCGATCTGATTAAAGGGTCGTTAAAACAGTCCCTAACCTGGCCTTTAAGGGTGCATCGTCAGGAGAAAAGTTCCCTCAGAAGAGGGGAGACGTGCTCGGCACCCAGAGGTGCCTGTGTAACATAGGTGACAGCGGCCTCATACCTTGGAGCCCTTGGTCTCCGTCAGGCCCGTCCAGGCCCTCGCCAGCTGGGCCTTTGTCTCCTCTGTCCCCCTGGTTTCCTGTCAAGGGCAAGTGACACACGCATTTGCTTGGAAGCCCCGATTCAGGTTCAGAGACAGACTTCCGCTGCCGGCGAGTGTGCGGTCCTGCCTTTCTGCAAGCTGGGTGCCTGCTTCCTAAGCTGTCTACCGGATCAAAAACGTTGAGAAAAGGACACCCAGCAGCGTCGGGCTGGATGGATTTGACAGAGTGCACCCACCCGCGTGACTCGCCAGCCTCAGAGCTGCACTTTTGGACCTTTAGTTTGTTCACAATATTTATGCCTGTGAAACAGCTGAGTGTTTGTCCTGTAGCCCTATGTTCAACGTGATTTTTGACAAATTATCTAAGGTGTTTTGAAACGTCCCCTGAATTGTGTTCTCTCCTCCTCCACCTGCAGCTGGTTTTGGTCTCTGGGAGGGGAGCCGAGGCCCTGCTACGAGGGCCCGCTTGTCGGCCTGTGCTTTGTGTGATGCTGGCCGCAGACAGCTTATCCTGAGTGATGTTCTTGGAAAATTGAGCCTCTTGTCAACATAGTGACGCTCAGTGAGGCGAGCAGCACTGTTGGGCGCGGTCTGTCCTGCCTGATGGTAAAAGCAGTGACACCAGTTTCCTTTCCGTTGGTGTTTGTCACTTTTCCCATCGCAGAGGGTAACACACCTTCTACAAAGGATCAGGAGCCCCCGGGCCGGGCAGTCGGGGCCTCCCGTGGGGCCTGGGCTTTCCTAGCCTCCAGAGCAGGTCCCCCATCTGCTGGGTCCCCGGGGGGGGATGGAAGCCCAGCCCTGACAGTGGCTTCTGCCTGAAGACCTACAGTATATATTCTCGTTTAATTCAAACAATAACCTTCGGTCATCCCCACCCCGAGGCAGGCGCCCCAGGGAACACGCTGACCCCGCGCCGTGCGGTGGCCTCCCCTGAATTCTGGGCCGTTTTTCTGAGACCCCCTAAAGTGATCAATGCTATTTTTGAATTTTATTTTCAAAAGTCTTAAAGGCATTCAGATCCCTATTTAGGGAAAACCTTGTTTGGTCTTTCTCTGAGGACAGCCGTCCCCCCCGCAGACTGTACTGGCGTAGATGGCCCAGGGACGGGCAGAACTCAGACACGTCTCCAAGACAACAGGGAGATGTCTGATGGTAAACTTGGGACGGGGTGAGAAGGTGCCTTGGACACGTTTGCCCTCTAGTGTTGAAACTATTCAATCTCCCGGCGTCTTAACAGTAATGAAATGATACCTCTAATTCTGGAAGCATTTTCGTCTGCTGAGGTATTTTAACTTAACCTCACAGAGGACAAAAGGAGCTCACAGAAGTAAGTTTCCCTTGGAAACTTTTCTCTTAAGCTGTTTTTCAGAAACAGAAAATTATTTGGTCAATAAGTTTGGAACAAATTGCAATCGCGAACTTTAAATCCTGAATGGGGGCCGTGAGGCTAGCTGCCTGGGGGCAGGCCGGCTGCAGGGGCAAACGGTTAGAATGTAAAATGAACTAAGTGTTAAAGGCCTTGTTGGAAAAGGTTAGTGGCCAACAGCTCCCTGTCTGGGCACCAGGCAGCCCTACAATGGCACCCCTGCGTGGGATCAAGATTCTCACCTCGTTTCAACTCGTCCCGAGTTCGTTACAGTCCTTAAAATGGATTTTTGATTTATAATTTTTGTCTTTTGCCACAGAAATGGTCACACATGCCAGTTTTCATGAAGGGAAGTGCTGTTACGTACAAATGGGGCTCCTGTGCGTTCATTCCTCACATTCTTCTCAACCCTCCTCCCCCAAATGTTATTCTAACGGTATTTGAGAAAACCATCACTTTTTGAAAAACGTTGTCACACCCGTGGGTTTAATAAGGAATTAACTGAGCTGGGCCTGAAAGCATGAAGGGCTGTACCCGAGGCGGCTTCTAGCAACGGCTCAACCTCCCAGGGCTTTTCTAGATGAGCCCGTGGACCCAGAGGGAGGGGAGGGGAGGCGAGGGGAGGGGAGGGGAGGCGAGGGGAGTGGGCCCCCCCCAGGCAGCTCAGACGTGTGTGTCAGACATGGATCGGCAAGGCCAGAAGGACCCTGGCTGAAGGCCAGGTGACTCTGGGCCCATTTCCCCTCTGGGTCTCTTCCCCCGCCCTGTCCCCGCAGGGGAGCCTCTCTGCGTGGTGGGGGTAGATTTCATGGTTGGGGTACTGGCTGGGGGCTCTGGCGTGTGGCCGCGTGGTGGGTGGACTGCACTCACCTCTGGGTCCGGGGTCTCCCAGCTCTCCGGTGGGACCGCGGTATCCAGGGGGCCCTCGAGCCCCGGGGTGACCAATGGAGCCTGGGGGCCCCGGGGGGCCGGGGGGGCCAGCAGGACCTGGCCGACCGATGGACCCTGGTGCTAAGGGCTTCCTCAAGTGCGCGGCTAGCTGTGCGATTTGCTCTTTTGGAAAACAGAGATCAGACATCTGTTCATCAGAAGGGTGTTACGTAAAGCGCGAATATACTGCCTTTCAAAGGAAGTTTGTTCATGGATTGAAAAGGGCTTTAACCGCTTTGGAGACATGTTAAATGCTGTCCAGTCCTCGGTGACCCAAAGAGTGAATCACAGCCCTAGAGCTCCTTAAAGAGCTCATGACTCAGAGAGGCCAAAAGAGCTGAAAGGGCACGATTATTTGACCCTTGTGACCACCTCATTGAGCAGACATTTAGAACATGCCCCGTGCACCAGGCACCGCGGTGAACCCTGCGGGGAGGGGCCCCCCTCCAGTGCAGACCCCGAGGACCGCGGGCGGTAGGCCAGCCCGGAGCGTGGCTTGGCTGGAAGGTGGTGGAGGGTGAGGCTGTGTGGGGATGGGGTGAAGGCGAGGATGGGGCTGGGGGTGGGAGGGGCTGCAGCTCCAGGGGCGGGGCCGTGGGCGGGATGGGACGGGACAGAGGGCACTCACCGCTGACCATCCCCACACACAGCTCTCTGATGTGCTGCTCGCTGGCTTCTTTGCCCTGGAATTCACCCCAAAATCCATCATCGTATTGGGGGCACGCTGGCATCTCCTTGAGGCACCCCCACTATCACACTCTGCAAAGTAACCTTGATCATCTAGAAGAGAGTTGATCTAAATCCAGGAAAAGCCCGACACCAGTGAGTGCTGGCCCCAGAGAGGGACACGTACCGGGACTCCGGGTTTCCCAGTGATGCCGGGCACTCCTCGCACGCCCTGGAGGCCCATGGGGCCAGGGTGGCCCGGGACGCCGTCTATGCCGCCGGTGCCATTGGGGCCCTGGATGCCCTTGGGACCCAGCTCCCCTCGACTGCCGGACTAGAGGGAAACAGCAGGAAGGGGTGGGTCAGGGCATGGGCTTCTCCCTCTGGGAGAAGAAGGGCCGACAGTTTCCTGACTTCTGACCAGAGCAGGCCTCTGAGATCTGCACGGCCGTCAGGGCCCCGGGGCTGGCCCGGGGGCCCCGAGGAGCCAGCCTCTACCGGGCACTCACCTCTCCTTTGGGTCCGACAGGGCCACTGGGACCCTGCAAAAGAGCAGAAGGGAAGATGTGCGTTTTAATTACTTGCGTGTTGTTAGTTGGTGGGAATTACTTCCCCAGGAACCAGCCTAGCCGGTTATTAGTTGGGGACGGAAGAGAAAAGCAAGTCATTCCCTGGAGCTGCCTCTGATGGTGTCACGATGGCCACAGTGGTCACTCCTCTTATTCTCGGTTTCGTTTTATGTGGCTGAGGTTGTATTATAGCTACTGAGTTTTTAACCTTATTTTCCCTAAAGGGCGCTCCAGCGGCATAGTCCTTTTTCTCATCCATGTGTACTTTGTTCCCATTCTTTATCTTTTTTAACATCTTTATTGGGGTATAATTGCTTTACAGTGGTGTGTTAGTCTCTGCTTTATAACAAAGTGAATCAGTTATACATACACATATGTCCCCATATCTCCTCCCTCCTGCAGAGCTGAGGGTCTCTGTGCCTAAGGCTCCCCCTTCTCCAGCTGTGACCTCAAGAGGCTGCCTGGCAGGACGGGGACAGGGACTGGGCCCCAACCAGACAGCAGACGGCCCAGGACCACTCATCCATCCATGCCACCGGCCTCCGCCCAGGCCACAGCTGGTGGCCCCCCTCGAAGCCGGAGGGAGATGGAGGGGCCAGGCTTTTCAGCTCAGACAGCCTGAGTGGTAAGTCGCTGAGAGCACAGTGTGAGGGGCACTGCCCGCCTCGCAGGCAGGGATGGAGCAGGTCGGGGGGCTGTTCCCAGGGTCCCGTGTGTCAAGGTCATCTAGGAATTCACCAGATGAAGGACACTCGCGCACACGACTGAGACCGTCTCAGCTCAAGCTGGGAAAAGTTGGCTCTGGGCTACAAGGTTGTGCTGGAGACGAGGGTCCCTGGGGCTGAGCCCTTTCCGTCTCCTCTAGACTCAGAGGAGGGCTCAGTCACAGAACTGGAGACCCTCACCACTGGGAGCCACGAAGATCTTCATCCCCAAACCCCCTGACTGTTCCGTTTCATTCAGCCCCTGAGGTGTGGCTCTGTCGACGAACTCCGTCAGGCTTTTATTCTAAACTCGACCTGAGGTTTAGCTCTGTGGAAGCAGCGTTTTCTGTAGCTCAGTCTCAACGCTGGCTAGTTCATGCTGGAGACACAGATGGAGCACAGGAGGGGGTAGAAAACCCCAGAGCCGGGCCTGGGGCCACCTCCTGCCTTAGGGGCCAGTCAGCAGCCAGGACGTCCCCTGCGCCTCGGTCCTCAGCTCGGCCCACCCCAGCCTGGACCTGCAGACGCTTCCCTTGCCCAGCCCCCACCCCGAATGTGGTGAGTTCTGTCGTCGAAAGTGAGGCCGACTTAGTCATACTCACCAGTTCTCCTTTATCCCCAGGAAGGCCGTCGGCGCCCGCGATGCCCTGAAACGACACAGCTCAAGGTTGCAGAACTGTCCACGCTGCCGTCCTCCAACCGTGGTGGGAGCCGGTGCCCAAGACCCCGACCCCGGCCCAGGCACCAAGCAGACAGTAAGCAGAGCCTCGGGTGGGTTTAGCCTCTTCTAGGTCCTCCTGCTGCTCCCGGGGGGTCAGAAGCAGAGCTGCGCCACCGCCCCCGCCCCTGCTCCTGGGCCCCCCAGAGAGAAGGTGCTGCCTGGAGAACAAACACTTTTCTAATCTGCTCCTGGAACCCAGATGGCCAGCAGGGAACACGCCCCACTCTGAGGGTCCCAGAGGAGCCGCCCAGGCCACAGGCGTCCCCCGTTGTACCCAGGAGCCAACTGGTCCCGGGTCCGGCTGGGTGCCCAGAGTTGTCAGCCTGGGGGGCGCGGCGGGAGAGGGAGGGAGATGGGAGAGATGAGAAGGATGCCCCCCAGCCCTGAAGACAGCGGGCAGCCCACAGCTGACCTGACCACCGGTCGCTCACCTGGTCGCCCTTCGGGCCTGCAGCTCCTCCCGAGCCCTGGGCAGAGAAAGGCTCAGCGTTAAAGAAACCACAGGGATCCCTGGGCGACCCGTACCCGCTGTGGAGCCAGGACGAGCTGGGGGCACCCGGGCGGCTGTGGAAACAGCCTGCTTCCCGGACGTTTGGCATCCTGGCCCCTACGTGTGCTGGATCCTCCTGTGGAGCCCTCATCTTTTTAGGGGCTCGAAGCCTCGCCCCACGTGGGGTGCACGCTTGTTTCACGGGCCCTGCTGCCGGACAGCAAGGCCTCTGGGCTCGGCACCACCGGAAAATATTGGATCGCGCGGCGTTTGCACTCACACGATCCCAGGGCAGCTTCCCGCCGCGAGCTGCCGAGTCAGAGCCCAAGCTCGTGTGGATCCCCTTCCCGGGGGACTGCGGGATTGGGGATCACCTTCCCAGGGGGGCTGCGGGATTGGGGATCACCTTCCCGGGGGGCTGCGGGTTAGGGATCACCTTCCCAGGGGCTGCGGGATCAGGGATCACCTTCCCAGGGGGGCTGCGGGATCGGGGATCACCCTCCCGGGGGGCTGCGGGATTGGGGATCACCTTCCCGGGGGGCTGCGGGATTGGGGATCACCTTCCCGGGGGGCTGCGGGTTAGGTCACCTTCCCGGGGGGCTGCGGGTTAGGGATCACCTTCCCAGGGGCTGCGGGATCGGGGATCACCTTCCCGGGGGGCTGCGGGTTAGGGATCACCTTCCCGGGGGGCTGCGGGATCAGGGATCACCTTCCCAGGGGGGCTGCGGGATCGGGGATCACCTTCCCGGGGGGCTGCGGGATTGGGGATCACCTTCCCGGGGGGCTGCGGGATTGGGGATCACCTTCCCAGGGGGCTGCGGGATTGGGGATCACCTTCCCGGGGGGCTGCGGGTTAGGGATCACCTTCCCGGGGGGCTGCGGGATCGGGGATCACCTTCCCGGGGGGCTGCGGGTTAGGGATCACCTTCCCGGGGGGCTGCGGGATCGGGGATCACCTTCCCGGGGGGCTGCGGGTTAGGGATCACCTTCCCGGGGGGCTGCGGGATCGGGGATCACCTTCCCGGGGGGCTGCGGGATCGGGGATCACCTTCCCGGGGGACTGCGGGTTAGGGATCACCTTCCCGGGGGGCTGCGGGATCGGGGATCACCTTCCCGGGGGGCTGTGGGATCGGGGATCACCTTCCCGGGGGGCTGCGGGATTGGGGATCACCTTCCCGGGGGGCTGCGGGATTGGGGATCACCTTCCCGGGGGGCTGCGGGATTGGGGATCACCTTCCCGGGGGGCTGCGGGATTGGGGATCACCTTCCCGGGGGACTGCGGGTTAGGGATCACCTTCCCGGGGGGCTGCGGGATCGGGGATCACCTTCCCGGGGGGCTGCGGGATCGGGGATCACCTTCCCGGGGGGCTGCGGGTTAGGGATCACCTTCCCGGGGGGCTGCGGGATCGGGGATCACCTTCCCGGGGGGCTGCGGGATCGGGGATCACCTTCCCGGGGGACTGCGGGGTTAGGTATCACCTTCCCGGGGGGCTGCGGGATCGGGGATCACCTTCCCGGGGGGCTGCGGGATTGGGGCCTGTCTGGGAACTGCCACAATCACCCCTAAAATGCTAAAATAAAAACTGTCCATCGGCGCAGATGGCAGCGCGAGGAAGAACCCGCCCAAAGGGTCCAGAGAGGGAAACTTCCCTGTGACCTCAAAGTGCAGGCGAGGGTGACCGGGGTGGCAGGGGATACAGTAACCGGCCCCTCGCCCCCACGGGGACGGGCGCAGTGTCCAGGGCCTCTCTCTCTACCTCTTGGAGGCCCTGGTGCCCTTGGCATGCCCCTGACCCCTGGCGTTTCTGGCCTGAAGGCTGAGGAAGGGCCCACTGTCCCAGCCCCAGGCCGTGGTTTCTGTGGCCCACCAAGCCCGGGATGAAGGGGTGCCAGAGATGGCAGCTCCTGGGTCCTGTCACTGCCAGCAGGTGGACGGACGGCCAAGGAAGGCACCTGAGGTTCCCCTGGGACCTGGTGTAGCGCGGCTAGGCCGGAGCCCAGACACAGCCCACAGCCTCCTCCCGGGGCCCCCGGTCACCCAGACTGGGGCCCTCTGTGTCCCAAATATCATGGGACAATAGGGACACCCACAGTGCCCGACTACTGCGCACCCATGGTGTGAGGTGCCTCTGGGGGCTGCTGACGTGGCGCCGCTGTGTGTCCCGTGGGACTGTGGGTGGGGTGCAGGAGCAGGACACCCCTGCTAGGACAGCCACTTACCCGGTCGCCCATGCCGCCTCGGAGGCCTTGGGGGCCGGGCAGGCCAGGGTCTCCCATGCTGCCCTTCCGGCCCTACAGACAAGGACGCAGCGCGTCAGCACCCACAGGGAGCCCAGTGGAGGCCCCTCCCCAGCCCGGCTGGCCCACCTGGGCTCCCTGGGCGCAGACCTCACCCACCTGGAAACCGCGGACACCAGGGGCTCCGGGGGGGCCTTGCGGGCCCAGAGCCCCCTGAAAGACAGACAGAGAGTGTGAATCCAGCTCCGCCTCCCCCGCAGGGGCTGGGCAGACACAGGAGCTGGTCCCCAGCCATCTGGCCCAGTTACTGGGGAAAGAGGTGGGAGGGATCCTGGGGGGCAGCTGGGGGTCGCAGAGGTCAGGCATGCCCTCGGGCCCCGTGCGTCAGTCGGACTTGGCGTGGGGCACCGATGCCGATGTCTTCCTTATCTTGGTCTATGGTGGGGCTGAGAGGCGGGGTGCTTCCACCACACCTCCCAGGCCCCAGGTGGGTGCTCCCTCGGCCGGCTGGGTGCTGGGACTTTGCTTCCTCAGCACAGAGGTCTCAAGGACAGGACAGCTCGAGCCTGGCTACCACCGTGTCCCAGCTTTCACAGGCTCAGCCCCTTCATGCACCCAGAATGCCACCGCAGCCCACACAGAAAAGGGGGCCCCTCGGCTGTGGCTCCAGGCCCACCCCCACCCCAGGCTTCATTCCCCCGACTCACCGCTGAGCCCCTGTGGCCAGCCTCGCCACGCTCCCCGGGCACGCCAACGTCTCCCTACACTCGGGGAGGGGGACAGAGGGTGTCAGTGGGGTCCGCGCACACTTGGGTTGGGGGTGAGGGCTGCAGATACTCACGGGGACACCGGGCTCTCCTGAGGGGCCAGCCTCGCCCAGCTCTCCAGCTCTGCCCTGCAGGGGAGGGGGGAGCCCTGCGTGAGCTCTGCCCACATCCCTCTGCCCAGGATCCAGGCTGCGGCCTACCCGCTTCCCCCTTTCCCCCTCCCCCTCCCCTCCCCTCCCCGCTCCCCTCCCCAGAAGAAAGAAGCCACCTACCGGTTCTCCTTTCTCACCCTTGGACCCTGCTCGTCCAGGGAGACCCTGCAGGTCAGAGGTCAGAGGTCAGCATACAAGACCAGAGGCAGAGCACCCCCCAAGGGTGAGGGGCTCCTGCAGCCTCCCCGGCCTTGATGCACAGCCCCCTGCAGGCGCCCCCACTCAGGAACCCACGGGAGGAGACCACTGGCATTGTCCCTGGGGCCATGGCAGGAGCCCCATGCACTCACCGGCAGCCCATTGGGACCCTTCTCTCCCGGGGCACCATTGCGACCAGCTTCTCCCTGTGGGAGTTTGGGGGGACATGGGGTGCTGAGGCCCTGGAGGCTGAACTCCCTGCAGACCCCTCCTCCCCTGCAGAGCGCCAGCCAGTACCAACCTTCTCGCCATCGAGTCCCAGCACACCGTCCCGGCCATCCTTGCCCGGCATGCCCTGGGGACAGCGGATGGCGTGAGGCCCAGTGGGCAATCAGCCTGGTCACCCTCCAGGTCACGCCCGCCAGCCCCTCCCTTCCCCGGCCCCCCCCTTCCCCAGGCCCCTGCACTAGGTCTGCCCTCCTGGGCGCAGGGGGCAGGTAGTAACCTGTGCTGCCCTCCGATCGCACAGATGAGGGCGGTGAGGATGCACCCAGACCACACGCTGCCCCCCGCGTCCCGCGTCCGCCCAGACTCTTCATGCGCCCCAGAGAAGTTCTGCTGTGCCCACTTTACGGACGGGGAAACTGAGGCTTGGGAGCCAGGATTTGGGCTCAGGCCTGCCGAATCCTAGAGGCTTGACTAATTTTGGAATCTCAGACACAGCCGTGTGCTGGGAAGGTGCCAGGAGAGCAGCTGGGGTCCCTCCCTCCCCTCCTTCAGCCTCCCACTGCCAGGCTGTGCTACCCCAGGTGGCCTCCCAGGGGCCCATCCTCTAGGGCCAGGATGGGGAGGGGGCCAGGAGGAAGTGGGGGTCTGGGCTGGGTATGGGCACATAGCAGGGATGAGGGGGCACAGGTGGGGAGGGCCAGTACTCAGGACCCTCAGAATGCCCCCCACCTGTGCCACCCAGTCCCCCACCACCCTCACGTGCCCCTGGAATGCAGATGAGCTCAGCCCGAGACCCTCTACCTCTGTGTGGTCTAGACGGCAAAAGATTCCGTGGCCTCCGGCAAAACGCAAGCGTGCGGGCCCTTCACCCACAAATTAGGCATTTCCAGAAGGCGACAGCAGAGCGAAACAAGGGAGGGCCAGTGGCCCGCGCAGCTGGCCCAAGTATAGCCCAGGGCCGTGGGAGGAGAATGACTCTCCCGGGGAAGCAGGTGCAAAGGGCAGGGAGCAAGGGGCTGGCAGAGCCCCCTCCGCCCCTATGCTGGCATCCACGGGCACTCACCGGCTCTCCGACCAGCCCGGACATGCCAGGGACACCTTTAGGACCAGGCCTGCCCTGAAAGACAGGCAAGGGACCGCAGTTAGGCCCATCGGGACTGCTCCTTCCAGATACCTCACTAGGTCCAGGGGAGGGGGGCGGGGGAGGTAGGCCGGGAGCCTTAGACGCGCCGTGCGCCCCACTTTCTAGGTGTTGAGCTTGGGCCGGGGACAGCTGTGTAGGCCGGGTCCGACCCCCAGGGGAAAAGACCCGTCACCCCGGGAGCTGAGGGTCCCGTGGATGCGGCAGCATCACATGGCCGCCTCCTGGACCTCCGGCCGCTAGGCTCAGGCGGGGGGAAGATGGGATGGTTCAGAGACGGTCACTTCATTCTGTGAGATGCTGAATTATCTCTCGGCTTCACTTATGTTCTGCTCAACCCGAGAGTCGTTGGCTCTGTTACTGCATCTCACAGCTGGGCACCCTCGGCCCAAGGTCAGGCCCCACCGCCCGGGGCCTCTTGACGGATGCCAGGGGCCAGGGTGCGCACTCAGAAGTGTGGTCCTCCGGACCCTGCCCTGATGCTCCGGAGAGGGGTTGCCGAGGTGACAGTAGCTTCAAGGAGCCACGGGGGCAACAAGGCCGGGGGACTCCTGGGGGAGCTGCCTGGGCAGGGGGAGGGCTGGGACCCCCAGGCCCAGCTTGGCACTGTCCAGCGGCTCCCCCCCACCCGCAGGAGAGGGCAGCTGCCCCTCGCCTCCCTGGACTTACCGTCCATCCCCCACCACCCACCCGCCCTGTGGATCAGGTTCTCCCAAGGAAGGACCCAGAGAACACAGGCTCTCTCACTTACGAGGTCGCCCTTGGGGCCGCGCAACCCCTCTGGGCCCCTCTCGCCTCTGTCACCCTGCAATGACAAGGGGGGACGGGGAGAGAGTTAACTCAAGAAGGTGGGAGAGCAGGGTGACGATGCTGAGGGTCACAGAGGTCAGAGGGACACTCACCGCACCTCACCTCATGTCTGGAAAGAGAGAACGCAAATCTCCCACGAAGGACGGGCTGACTCTGGACTCGCCCCCTCCCCCCAGGTGTGTCCACTGGTACCTGCCCAGGTGTGCCACATGTGATTCCCCCCAGGTGTGCCCACGGGATGGGCAGCCCAGTGGGGCTGGGGGAGGCGTCAGAGTGAGCAAGAGAGAAGAGAGCCTGGGCCTGCACGGGACCACCCCCCACCCCCAGACACACGTACCACTTTCCCAGGGGCTCCTGGGATCCCGGGGGGCCCTCGGAATCCGATGGGACCCTGTGGAGGAGAAGGGGCACCTGAGCCTCTCCTCTGAAGCCTGGGCAGCATCCCCCAGCACCCGGCTCCATCTGGAGAGGCCCGCCGGGAGCCCCCCACCCCAGCCCCCCAGCAGGCCCCTCCCCCGTCATCCCCCCAGTGGTCCCCAAGCCCCTCCCCCTCCCACATTTGCCAAGGCCTCCCCTGCTGTCCCGTTTGCCTCTCCCATTCCCTTTGGGCCCAAGCCACAAAAGCCTTCACAGGCCCCGGTTTTGGGAAACATCCAGTGAGTGGAGGCCCAGAGGGCTGCGGTCACACAGGCCACCTGTGGCCACTGGTGAGGACCCACGCTCAAGGGGCCCATCTAACGTCTGGAGGTGGCCCCCAGCCACCTCTTGACCTCGGGCTGGCCCACAGCCCCTCAAGGGCCAGGCAGCGGGGCGCTGGTGGACTTACCCGGTCCCCGGGGGGTCCGAGTGGCCCTGGAAACCCTTGTAGGCCCCGTGGACCCTGCAGGGAGAGAGCTGGAGCTGCAGGGCCTGGGCCGGCAGCCCCCGGGACCGCACACCTCCCAGGAACTGCTGAAGGGCTCTGGTATATCCCCCAAAACCCTGCCTCAGGACCCGCACCCGATTCCCGTCCTGGGAATTGGTGGACTGTCCCCACCCCACATCCTCACCTGTCCAACACCTCCCCTTACTCACCTGCAGCCCCACGGTGCCTGGGATGCCAGGGGGCCCGGGGGGGCCGGGGTCACCCTGCAGGAGAGGAGGGTGGCATCAGCCCCGAGCTCTCCCCCACCTCTCCGAGCCCACGGCCCCACCCCGCTGCCAGAGCCCTTGCCATGCGGGGCGTCGCCCCACTTCAGAGCTGAGCCCCCAAGGCCCAGAGGGGTGGTCCCGTGTCCTCCCCCGCCCTCCCCAGACACCTCCTCCTGGCGGCGGCCAGCCCCTCTGCTGCTCACACGGCAGTCTGGCGGCTCGCGCCGCGCTAGAGGGCACCCAGCCTCGCCCGCAGCCTGTGGGTGAGGATGCCCAGATGCCCTCCAGGGCAGTGGCAGGGACTACTGGGGGCCACTCCGGGCTGAGGCCCACCTTCTCCAGCCCGCAGCGGGCCCGCCCAAGCTCAGGGAGCTTCCGTGTGAGGCCAGGTGTTGCGGGCTCTGTGCAGAGACCCTGCCCCAAATCACCCGCCTCTAAGAGCCGGGCCCCGAGGGGAGGCGTGCACAGAAGCTGCTCCGTCAGAGGGCACCGAGATGCCGCCAGCACGTCCTCACACACCCCCAGCCCTGCCCGAGACCCAGCCCCCACGCCCCCAAGTGCCTGTGCCTCCCAGCCACCCCCGGGCGCCACCCAGCCGCCAGCCGCCTTCACCTTCTCGCCATCCTTGCCGACTTCTCCTTGCTCCCCTTTGTAGCCGGTGGGTCCCTGAAAGACAGCGGCGGGTGGACGGTACAGACCCCACAAGCGGCCCTGAGCCAGTTAAGGCCTGCCTGGCCCACTGGCCCAGCTGGGGAACAGAGGCCCGGTTGGGAGGAGAAGGGCTGGGCCAGGGAAGGGGGCTGGGGGCCTGAGGCCAGCCTTCCCCCATGCCCTCTCTCAATGCCCCCCCCAGTCCCCAGCGGGTCACCGCGGTGAAGGGGGACAGGGACAGAGCGAGGTCCCCCAGCAGGGCAGGGGCCAGCCCGCCTTGCTTCCCGCAACAATCCTGCAACCAGGGCAGGCTTTCTGGACGCCCACCTCCCCCCGGACCTCCGCCCACACGGGGGCCCCGCCGCCTCCTAGGGGTGTGAAGGTGAGCTGGGGTCTGAGTCAACCCTCAGTGGCCGCTCACCTTGAACCCTGGCATTCCTGGGGGCCCCGGTGGGCCTGGCGGGCAGATGGCCGGGCACTGTTGGGAAACAGAATGGTCAGACCCTTCCCAGTAAACCTGGGGCAGTGCTGAGGTCAGAACCCAGGGGCCCAGAGATGGGCCATTTGGGGTGGGTGAAGGGGAGCTCAGGCCACATGGGGGCCTCCTGGGGAGCCCAGACAGGGCCTCATTCAGGGCCACCGTGGGGCGCGGTGAGGGGCCGCAGAACCAGAGCGCGGCCGCCGGCCCCTCATAGCCGGCTCCGATGTCTCAGCCCCAGCGCAGGTTCAAAGCAGCTATTCAGCGTCATGGCCGCCGGCTGCACAAAGGGGCCTTTATCACGCGCCCGGCTCTGCAGCCAGCTCTGCTCGGGGGTCCCCTCGGCGCCAGAGGTGCCTCAGGGAGGGACACGTGGTCCTCGGGCACAGGCCGCATGCTCCACACCTGGGGGCTCGGCGAGCCCGGGGCGGCATGGGGGTGTCTGGATCATTCCACAGCTGCTCTGGCACAGAGCCAGTGCCATCCACCTCCCCCAGCTGTCCTCCTCTTTCCAGAGGACCCCCAAACCCTCCCTCAGAACGCCAACCGTCAAGCACTCGGGACACGGGCTGGGGAGAGAAGGGCAGCAGGGGCCCCAGTGGGCAAACGGGCTGGGCCAGGCTCTCCCTTTAATAACTTCCAGCCGCTCCGAGGAGGAGGCCGGGTGCTGGCCTGGCCCACGAACAGCTGTGCAAACGAAGCCCACAGGCCCCAGGCCTCCAAAGTCGCTGTTTTCTTCTGACGGGAGACACAGCTCAACAACCAAAAGCAGGTCCCAGACTCCGGGCTGGAAGCTTTTGTGACGGGGAAACCTCCCGTCGCGCCCCCAGCGCAGCCACGCTCTCCGTGCCGAGGGGCGGGGCGGGGCGGGGCGACACGTGATTCTGCTTAAATTGACTTCAGTTCGTGCTGCTGCGCATGCCGGGGTAGACCGGTGAGGCGGGGAGGGGCAGCTCGGGGGAACTGTACCCAAAGCTGGTGCCACCGGCACTGAACCCGTCCCTAGGGGCCCCCGTCCCTGCCTCCCTGTGCTCTCCAGACGGGCCCCTCCCACCAAGACAGGCACCCCGACAAAGGGCTTCACAAAGACAGCACGTGCCCACCTGAAGGTCAGTAACGCCTTCGGGAAGGACCCCTGGGCGACCCTGGAACAGAGAGACGCCAGTTTTGACGTGGCCCCCCCCCTTCCCTCCCCCCACCCACTCAAGACCTCCTGGGGACTCAGGGGCCCTTCATCCCCCCGTGGCCAGTGCCAGGTACTGCTGGTCCCCCCCCTTGCAGGGCATGTGACAATGACAGAAACCACCTGCCCTTGGGGCGGGGTGGCCACTAGGCCTGAGCCTCACTAGCCCTGGGTCAGCTGAGGCACACGGATCCAGCCTGGACTTGGCTCACGTCTGGGGTGTGGCCAGGACTCTCGACGTGGACATGGGAGCTGGGGCTGGGGGCATGGGGGGCCCGAGGACGGGCACCCTGGGGACAGGAAGGCAAGCCCACCAAGCAGTCGTCATGCCTGGGACTCCTCCTGAGAGGCTCTAGAACCCCGCCCAGTACTCACAGGGGGGCCGGGAGGTCCCGGGGGGCCAGGGAGGCCTGGAAGTCCAGAGGGTCCCTGTGGGGGGGATGATGGCTTAGACGGAGCAGGGCCAGCCCTGACCTGAGTGAGGGGCCCCGCGACTTCCAGAGAGAAGATGCCCCTATGGGGGCACCCCCAGTGCTGCCGTGCTGGCCCGCCCCAGCCCTGCGCGTCCTGAGGTCTGCGCTGCCCTGTCCTGGGTGTCAGCCACGAAGGCCCACCAAGAAAGAGGGCGAGGGGGGCTTCCCTGGCACAGTGGTTAAGACTCCGCCTGCCAATGCGGGGGACACGGGTTCAAACCCTGGTCCGGGAAGATCCCACATGCCGCGGAGCAACAAAGCCCGTGTGCCACAACTACTGGGCCTGTGCGCCTAGAGCCTGTGCTCTGCAACAAGAGAAGCCACTGCAGCCAGAAGCCCGCGCACCGCAACGAAGAGTAGCCCCCGCTCCCCGCAACTAGAGAAAGGCCGCGCGCAGCCAACGAAGACCCAATGCAGCCAGAAATAAATAAATAAATTTTAAAAAAGAAAGAGGGCGAGGGGGAGGGAGAGGAGGGGCACAGGGAGGCGGTGACAGGGGAGGGAAAAGGGAAGGAAAGCGGGGAGGCCCCCCCCATGGTTGCATTTGGGGAGTCCTGGCAGACACTCACCGGGGGGCCCCGGAGGCCAATTCCGCCTGGGACGCCGCTCACCCCTGCCTCTCCCTGGGGGAGGTAAGAAGTGAGAGTTGGGGGTCTGCACCCAAGGAGCTCTGAGGATCCCCGGGGAGTCCAGACCAGGCTCCCATATCCCTACACAGGGCCAGCCTGCCCTCTCCCCCCTGCCCCAGTCCTGGTCTGGGACCTGGTCGCCATGTTGGCTCGGGGTGTGGCGGGCATGCTCGGGGGTGGGGGGGGGGCACGAGGGTTATCAGTACTCACGGGGGGTCCAGGGAGGCCTTTGCCCTGCAATGCCAAGCACGGGGTCAGAGCTTGCTTGGGACGGGAGGAGGTCGCCCAGCACCCACCCCGTCCCCCTGAGCTGTCAGGTGAGTTGCTGGGGATGAGAAGGCACAGCCCAGATAGCACCCAGGCCCCCAGCCCAGGGACCAACCCCCAGGAGAAGCTGCAGAGGGGCAGCACACGTGGCATTTTGGGGCCCCTCAAACTCCCACCAGGAGGAGAAGACAGTACTCACCCCCAGCCCAGGTGGCCCTGGGGGTCCCAGACTTCCCTGCGGAACGAAAGGGGGCATCAGGGGTGGGCTGGGCCCAGGCACCGTCGCCTATGTTTGCAAACCTGTCCCCTTCCCTCTCAAGTCCATCTCCCCTGAGGAGGGGGTTCTTGTTTTATAGAAGACCGACAGGGGGTCGGGGGGACCTCTGATGTCCCAGGGGCCTGGGACTGGTCCTTTACCAGCAGTCCTGAGGAAAAGCCTCCTACTGCAGGCCACCAGGAAGGCACATGCCAGGTGTGACCTGAGCCACACAGCATAGCCTGATGCCCGGCTCCTCCAGGAAACCCTCCGGACTCCTTGGTCCACAGTAGGAAGCCCCAAACCTCCAGCAGCTGCTGGCCTGCCCGTCCGCCCAGCACCCTCCTGGTCCTCTTGCTGCCTTGCATCCCAAGGATGGGGCCCTTGTTCAGGAGGCCCTTCCCCTCCTGTGCCCCAGGCTCCCTGCAGAAAGCCTGGAGCTAGTCCCCCCTCCTCCCTTCCCCCACTTTCCCCCACTCCCCCAACGTCCTTGGAAACATCAAAGCAGCCACTCTCTTCCTTGTTTCCCACTCAGAACACTCCTACAGCCCAGTTCCCAAAGGCAGGGCTGCGTCCTGGCGCCCTCCCCCCATCACAGCCCCCCTGCCCTCTGCACCCCAGGGCTGGGGGACAGTCACTTCTCGAAGGGGGGACAGGGAGGGAGTTGTCGGTCTCAGCTTTGCACTTGGAGCCACGAGAGGAGTTGGTTGGTCAGAAAGGGGGTTTTGGTGAACAATGGTCAGACTCGGGGGACAGGCTGGGTGACCGTGGGCCCCTAGGGTGGGCACAGAGAGAGGGGCAGCAGCTCACCAGAGGAGGAGGAGGGCATGTGGGGCCGCTCACGCCCCAACCATACCAGCCCCCGCAGCACGGTCTGAGGGCTGGGACAGCTCTGACCAGAGGGGGCGAGGGGGCACTCATCACCCTGTGTCCTCATGCCCTCCAGCCCCCTTCCACCCCACGGCAGGGGCGGGGCCCAGCCAGTGCAGTCACAGCAGCTGCCCTCAGAACCCACAGCCTGTGGACAGCTGGTGCTCAGCCTGGCTGCCCCTGGCTGGGACCTCGCCCCTGAGCTGAAGCCACTGGACGCGGTGCCTGCCTTACCCGTTCTCCGGGGGCGCCCTTGGGTCCAGGGGGTCCATCGTGCCCGGTCAGACCCTGGGGAGGGAGGTGGAAGGAGGGATGGAGGGGTCACATGGGAAGGACGTGCCCTCTCGGGGAAGAAGCAGGCGTGGGCTCCGCCCTAACTAAAGCCGGTTGAGAGAGGCCAGAAAGACCCTCGGGCCGGGCACCTTCCCCTCTGGCCCCACCCACCACCCACCTGGTGGGAAGCCAGCGGCTGGAGCACCTGCCGGAGTGGGCAAGCCCAACGGGCAGGAGAGTTCCCCTCTGACATCCCCTCCAGTGTGTGCGAAGCCCCCAGGCCTGGGGCCAGGCCTTAAGCTCCCGAGGAGCCCCTGACGCAGGCACCCTGGGGCTCGGAGGGGTCTGGATAATGGGCCTTTGTTCCCAGAGAAGCCAGAGCTGGCGGGACTTTCACCTCGCCTGTGCGCTGGCGCTGGCGTCTGGCAGACGGGGCCAGACACTAACAGGCATGGGATGAAGGCCAAGGGACCCTGCCGGGGGACATCCGGAGACACTCTTGGGCCTGGCTTTCCTGCTTGAGCTGGCCCAGTTGGAAAACAGCAATTAAATCTGACTCCTGGGCGCTGGGATGGAACCCGTCCAGGCTGGGAGGGGAGTGGGGGGCTCGTGGGAGGAGAAGGAGGGGCCGGCACACTCACATCCACACCAGGCAGTCCCGGCATCCCGGCTTCTCCTGGTTTCCCTGGCTTCCCCGGGGCCCCTTTCGGTCCCTGTGGAGGGAAAGGGCAGAGGTGTGAGCGAACCTCCAGCCAGAGCCTTGGCCTTGACCAAGGAGAAGAGTGTCCTCCAGCGGGGCACGACCTAGCAGCCCTGGATGGGCCCCTCTTCACCAGAGCCCCAGCCCTCCTGCTGCCCTGCCCTCCCCTTGCTGGCCCCAGGAGGCCTTACCCCTCCAGCTGCCCCTCTCCTCTCCTTTGGTCACATCTGGAGGACACTCACCCAGACGCTTTGGCCTCCCCAGCTAAGGGCCAGTGGGCCCCTCTGTGGGCCCCTCCGTGAGCCCGGGACCCTCAAGTCCAGGGCCTGAACGGCTCTAGGACGGCTCACTTGTGGGACCTCTGGCGGGCTGGATGTGCAGGTCTGTACGGACCTCTTCCCTGACCTGCCGGCACTTGCCCGGAGACTCACTGGGTCCCACCCACACCCCTCCCACCTCTTCCCGCTCTGCCCCTGCTCCAAGGCCGCCCTATGGCAACCCGGGGCCCAGCATGGTGGGAAGGGGTGTCAATGACCCCCCTGCTCTAGGCCCACCCGTCCCCTCCAGACTAGAAGGAGGCCTCCTCCCCCCACCTCCCCCCACACCCGGCAGCCAGGACACTCACCAAGGGCCCAGGCAGCCCTGGAGGACCAACTTCTCCCTGCAGAGAGGGAGACGCCCACACGTGACCAAGGGTCCTCTGGAAGCTCCGCCCAGGGGAGCAGAGCTGGGCCCCAGAGGAGGCCCCAGGAGGCAGGATGGAGCCCCTCACCCCATCATCCACACCTGTAGGCACCTCCCCTCTAGGGCCAGGTGCAGAGGCAGGTGGTGGGGAGAGGGGTGAGCTGGACAGACTGGGGATTTGAGCCCACTTTGAGGGCACAGGGACACCCCAGGAACGGTGGGAGGCGTCATGAAGCCCCACCTCTCCGCCTGCCTGAGAAACTCCAGAAACCCGGTCGGAGGTGGCAGCCTCCAGACACACAGAGGACCGGGAAGGCACCCTGGTACCCTCTCCACCCTGACGGCCACTGGCTCTGACATCTTTCACCCGAGGCTTTCAGGCCAGGCTTTAAGTGGAAACGTCCCCAGAGGGAACGACTGGGGAGCCCTGGGGCGCCAAGTGCCCAGCCCCACCAGGAGGGGAGGCCACCTGGGTCCAGGGCCCAATACAGCCACACTGAGTGACGGCCCTGCGGCTGGGGTGGCGGGAGGGAGACTCAGGACCATCAAGGGCCAGGCAGGGCCCTGGGGACCCAGAAGGAGGCAGGTTCTACCCAGGGAACAATACTGGTGAGGAGCGGCCTGGAGGGCCCTGACTCTCACGGACGTGGCTGAGTCGGGGGCTCTCAGCCTGCCGGGTCCTGGGGGCAGCCTTCAGGGTCTCATCTGCCTCCCATAGAGCTTCGGCCACGCCTAGGCGGGGGCGCCCTTGGAGGAGGCCACTTCTGGGGCAGAGCCAAGCCCCAGCCCCGTCCAAGGCTGGCTCCAGCCTCTAGTAGCCGCCAACGAGACCCACCCAGAGGGACAGCCTTTACCCCCAGAAACGAGGAGTGCAGACCCCTCTGGGGACCCAGAGACACACACCCAGTGCCCACACCTCCAGCCCCAAGAGCACCATGGAGCCACCCGCCCCCGTCCTGGGGAGGCAGTCCCCGGGGGGTCCACCCCCCGAGAAGGAACAAGGATCGTCTTTGTCCCGTTTCACTCCCCACAGGGCCGCTGGCTCATCGCCCCAGCCCTGGGAGGTGCAGTTAGCTTTCTCTCCATCAGGACTGGGGCTCAGGGAGGTTGGGGCGGCAGCGAGAACCCCGCAGAAGCTCCCCGGCCATCCCCGCCCACACACTCACATCAATGCCGTCCTTGCCTGGCTTCCCAGGTGGTCCTCGGGGGCCGGGGGGGCCTCGAGGTCCCACTTTCTGAAATGGAGAAATGTCATCAGGCAGCTGCATCCCCACCCTCTCCCGCTGGCAGGGGGGGGGGTCCCCCCTGGTTGGAGGAGAGCTAGGGCCTGTCCAGGGCCTTGGCAGTGTCCCCTGCCACCTCGCCTGGGCAGGAGGGGCTGCGCCGGGGCTGAGCCCCGCAAGCAACAAAGGCCACATTGTATCTCTCTGGTGGAGACACAGCGCTGGCACCGGACCCTGCCTGGTGAGGAGGGGCAGGCCCTGCGCGCATCTCCGAGGTGTCCTGGCGTCCGTGGAGGCTAGCCGGGGGATGGCGAGGAAGCTATGGGGCGACAGGACTGTGCCCGCTGTCCCCGGGGCCCCGGGCTCCCCGGCTCCCTCGCTGCCCCCGGGGGTGAGGCGGGGAGCTTATCCCCTGGCTGTGCTGCTCAACGCAGACCTCAGAGCCACGGACCCCCACCCCAGCCGCCTTCCAAGGCGAACCCAGCGCACCGGGGTCCCGCGCTCACCTGCGCCCCGGTCACGGTCACGGTGGCGGCCAGCAGCTGCCCAAGCAGGAGCAGGGCCAGAGCGGGGGCTCCGGCCATGGCTGCACACACGCTCTGAGCGGAGCCGGCGGGGTGGCAGCGGCCTGAGCTCGGCTCGGCGGGCGGGGCTGCCGGTGGGCTGGACGCCAGTTCCCGCCCCACTGGCCCTCACACAAGCCCCCCATTCAGCTGGGCCCACCTGGGTGGGCGGGGGCTTCTGCGCTGCCCCGCGCCTCCCTGCCGAGACAGTCGGGGAAGAAAAGAAACCCAGTGGCGTTTTTTTGGCCAGCCTCTGAGTTAAAATTACCCTGGGACTGGTGAGGTACACACATGCACCTTTTAGCAAGCAAGAAAGAGGCTCTTTTCTCCCCTTGGTCCTCGACCAGGGTGTGGAGAGGGAGAATCCCACGTTGAAGGGCTCCTTTGGAGAAGGGGCAGTCCTGTCAGCGGGGTGGGTGAGTCCCATACTCCTCCCCAGGGTCCGGAGAGGGACCCAGGCTGCCCAAGGCCCAGGAAGACCCCCAGAGAGGGTGAACACGCCTGTGCCAGGGGTGAGACAGGGCCCACCGCGGCCCCGGTTCCCACTCCGGGGCCCTGCCGTGGGCAGAAGAGACTCTAGGGCCATGCCTGCTAGGCTGGAACGCTGCCCACAGGGCCCTCTCCCCAAACTTTAACTGTACTGAGTGGTCCATTCATGTGAACCAGCAGTGGCAAAGGCCGGACTCTCACCCGGCCCCGCCCCCGAGAGCCAAGCGGGGGCCCTGCAGAGAGGAAGGAAGGCCCACCGTGGTCCTGAGGCCCGAGCAGGAGCCCTGAGGCGGGCGTGGGCCGTTCCCGTTTCTCACAAGCCTTGGCAGCCCAGCGGTTGCCAGATTGGGCACGCTCTGCTTCACCCCGGGAGCGCATGGGGACAGCGGGGTAAAGGGCAGCCCCCGGGGACACTCAAACATCCAGGTCACCTGCAGAGCCACTGAATGCCCGGAATCCCAGCCCCGCCTCAGGCGTCTGAGGCTTTAGGATTCCCTGGGAAACGCTGCTTTAGGATGAGCTTCGTTTCTGCAGGTGAGAGCTCAGAACTTTTGAGATGACGGGAATTAGCCCAGGAGGGAGCATGCAGCTAACCGAAACAGTTAAAACCTCCCCTCCCCGTTGGGTTCAGCTGCGGGCTGCTCGTCAGGCTTGGCCACACCCTCCAAAGGGAGGGTGGATTCTATCAGGAAGGGCCAAGAGGATCCCCCGAGTTCCAGCCTTCCTGCCAAGTCAGAGTCATCTCAGGACATCCTCAGAGATGCAGTGCGGGGCTGGGTGTAGGGCACGCAGCTTCACCCCACCCCTACCTCCAAGGCACCTCCTGCCCAGAGCCCTCTCCTTCCTGCGCTGCCGGGCCAGACTCAGAGGAAGCCTGGCTGGGAAGCGGCTGGAACCCCCCCTCCCGCCCCCGCCCTTACAAACTCACTCCCAGCTCTGTGCAGACCCTCCCACCTGCTGCCCGGAAACACCCTCCCCCTGGAGAGCGGCCCCTGCCTCGAACCCAGATAGCCACGGTGGCCTGGGGAGAGGCCACGAGGCTGGCCTCACGTCCACCGGTCAGTCCGGTGTCACTGCCCACCTGTTCTGGGCCATCACTCTCCCCGAAGTTTGCGGGTCAGGTGGGCCCGAGCTGCCTGCCCTCCCGTTCCCAGGCCCCACTGCTGGCACAGACATCCGGCCCCCAAGGACTGCTCCGATGGGGTCCACTTCTCACTTCACGCCCCAAGCTTCTCCACCTGAACCTGAGCCCCATAACGGTCTGGACGAGGACCTGATGACACTATGTCCCACCCCCACCCCAGCGAGTGACTTCCAGTTTGTCTATCCCCCTCCCCACAGGACAGGAGCTGTGGGGAGAGCATGAAAAGGGGACCCAGGTCCCGGCCCCTAACTCCCTCCCCCTCCCCCGCCCCCGCCAGGTGTGACCTCCATCACTTCCGAGTCTCCTCGTCCTTGGTGCTGATGTAGAATGGAAGGGAGTGGTCCTGGCACAGGGGACAAAGCCAGGTTGAGGGGGAGCATGCCCTGCGGGGTGGGGGCTGCTGAGGGAGGGAGTCACTCCGTTCCCAGGCTGGTCCCTGCGTGGAGGACCGATGGGGTGAGGGGCAGCTGTGGCCGCCAGGGAGGGGACAGAGGGGAGCCGAGGGACCAGCTGCCCAGCCCCAGAGGCTCTGGGGTCAGGGTGCCCAGGAGGCCTGCACCACTGCTGCAGCCCAGGCACTCCCACGGGCAAAGCGGTACCACAGCCAGGCCACGTGCACCCAGGGGTGTCCAGCCCCCAGCCCCTCCCCTGCCCCGGCCACCACAGGGCCACCATCCACGCCCAAACACTCAAAAGTCAGATGAGTTTATTCAGAAAAGGCCTCTGCACCAGACTAGGAAAATGAGCCCCCCTCCCACACCCCCAGCCCATGAGGAGCCAGGTTACAAAGGTGGGGGCCGGGCAGCGGTACAGGACGAAAGAGGCGGGAAGTGAGGTCGAGGTAAGAAGGATGCTAAAGCCTGGCCTTCCCCAAGGGCGGGACCTGCCCTTCCAGCAGTTGCAGTAGTGGCTGCAGTGACCAGCAGGGAGAGGCCGCAGAGCTGGGCGCGGAGAACAGCTGGCGACATGGCTCCCAGGCCTGCGGCGGGGCGGGGCAGGGCCCCGGGCGTCCCCTTCCCTAGGGCTCTCCGGGCTCGACAGAGGGTCCTGCCTCCGTGGGCTCTGCCCTGTCATCCACCTCGGGTCCTGCGGTGGCTGGGCTCCCGGGGGCACCCTGCTCCGGCCCTACCGGGCCACCTGCTTCTTCTTTGACCCCATTTTCACCCTCTTCAGCCACTGGGCGCCCTGACGGGGCAGGGGGCTGGGCGGCGGCCAGCGTCACGGTACCATCCCTGGCAACCTGCTCCGTCTTCCTGCGCTTCCTCACGTCGTCAGCCACCTTGGCCTCCAGGGGCTGGGGGCGGGGCTGCTCGGCCTCCTCCGGGGCTTGGCTGCCCACTTCCTGGGTCTCCGCCCCGAGGCTGCCCTGGCTGAGGGCACAGCCCTCCAAGTTCAGGGCGATCTTCTCCACCTCCGAGGCGCTCGGGCCCGGCTCCCCTGGGGCCCGCGCCCGCAGATTCGCCTCCAACTTCCTCTTCTTCCTCTCCTTGGGGTTTGGAGACTCTGGCCCCTGCTCGTCGCCGGCCTCATCTCCCTGGTCCTTCTCCGAGGCTCCAGCTTCCTGGGGCCCTGTGCCAGGAGGCTGGGGACCCTTGGCCACCGGGTCCCCCTCTTCATCCCTCCCTGGTCCGCAGGTCTGCCCCTGGGCTGCGGCCTCAAGGAGGGGCTCCCCAGGGCTCTCCTCCCCGTTGGCCTGCCTTGGGCGGGCCGGCCGGGGCGAGCAGGGAGGAGAGCACGGCCTGAACTTCTGCAGCTTGTCGTGGGGCCCCCAGACGAACCTGCAGCGGGGCCGGAAGTGCTCCCAGGCGAAGTACAGCAGCTCACGGCGCTGGTGCCGGCACCGCACAGTGAACACAAAGTAATCCAGGGCGCTCTGCCGCACGCCCGGCAGCTGCCGGCGCACCAGCGTCTCCTCCAGGAAGAAGCGGGCCAGGGGGGCCTGGTAGTGCTCCAGGCCCAGCTCCCCCAGCGACTTCAGGATGCGGGTGATGCGGAGGTTGTTGTGGCTGTGCCTGGAGGGGACAGGGGGCGCTGGCAGGGCTACGCGGGGCTGGGCGGCGCTCGGCCAAAGCCCACCCTTCCCTCCCCCGCCACCCCGAGAGCCTGATGTCCACCAGCAGAGACACTCCGGCCCACAGGCCAGTCTCTGTCCCCACCCGCTCCCCCTGCAGGGCCCCGGTCCCTGAGAAGACGGCCCGTGAGCCTGGACCATGTAGGTGAGGGACTGTGATGCACCCTCTAGAAGGGTGACTGTCCCCTGGGTCCCATGGAACACCCACCCCCACCTCAGCTGAAGAGGACCAGGTGGGGACCCTCCAGAGGCGGGGCCTCAGTTACCCATGGGCGCGGGTGGTTGTACCATCAGCAGAGTCATGCTCTGTGCCTCCCCCAAGCCCAGCACTTCCCAAGGCAGGAGAGGGGAGTGCGCCTGCCACCCCCAGCGGGTGCGAGGCCCAGGGACGCTGTGATGGTGACGGAGCTCCCCTGACAACCTGACCCATGCCCACGTGGGCAGGGGGGCACAGCCACGAAGCTTGTGGACTCACGCGGCTTTCTTTAGTGCTCACACCCCTATCAGGTGGGGTCCACCCCCGCTCTGCAGGCCTCGTCCCCAGCCTGAGACCGGCTGAGCGGCCCCCGAGCCACTGGGCCCGGGCTGGGCGGCGCCCTCACCAGCTGAGGTTCTGGAAGCGCTTCTGGTAGTTCTGTGCTCGGCACACGCGGCCCGTGTCTCGGTCCGTGAGCTGGATGCCGAAGAAGCCCAGCATGAGCTCGTAGGCCTGGACCAACCGCTTCCTGGCCTCCGTGGAGCTTTTAAACGCCTGCAAAACGCCCCCCGAGAGCAGCAGGGAGCTCAGGGTGGCGCCAGTGCAGTGTGGGGCCGCACGCCGCCCTCGGTCCCCGATTCATCCCGGGGCTTCGGCTCAGACCCTTAGGGTGAAGCGTCAGGGCGCAGAAGCCCAGGGATGCTCTCTTCACTCTGAGCTGCCGCAGGGTCTCTCTGAGGCCTGAGGCGCTGCTGTAGCCCCAGGGGGAACTCCCTGACCTGAGAGGGGACCTAAGGGACTCCAGGGCTGGACGCGGGGCAGCAAGCACCCCCCCGTCTCCTCGGTGCACCTGCCTGGCCTCTCTCGCGGGCTCCTTGGCTCCTGGAGCCCCCTCCCGATCGCCCAGGGCATCCCCAATCCAGCCCAAGCCAGGGCTGACCAGGGCAGAGCCCGGGCGCTCTGACTCTGCTCGTGGCCCCTGCCCGGACCCCTGGATGTGAGCGATCCTCACCGTCGGATTTCTCTGGAAGCCCGCAAGGAGCACTGAGGGCAGAGGCGAGGACCACTTGGGAGGGAAGATAGTTACACAGCGGGGGGAGGGGCTCCTCTAGCTCCTGTACCTCCAGCAGCTCCGGAAGGGCCCGTGAACCCCTGTGGCCAGCCAGGCCCCTCCCCGGGCCTTTAGACTCACCTCGACCTCTTGCAGCGTGAGGGGCTTGGCGTGACAGTTCACTCCCGGCTCCCGCAGGGGAAACAGCCTGTGAAGGAGGAGATGGCACAGGCCCCGGCAGTGGCAGACGCGGGCCACCAGCCACCTGGCACGCGTTGGCTGGGCAGCCTGGGGCGGCTCTCCGCTTGCCTCCGGGGGCTGGCGGGACCACACGTGCCACAGGTTCTCACCAGTCAGTAAAGCCAAGGGGCAAGGGTGGGAGAGCTCCAGGGAGGGTGCCCAGGATGAGGGCCCAGGACAGACCCACCTACAGAAGTCCCAGCTTGCCCACTCAGCAGCAAGGGCACCTGCCAGCCGCCCCCCGGGAAGCCCTCCATTCCTTTTCATTTTCACGTTCTTCTGTTCCTCCCATCATTAATGCTGTGGAATTATTCCCCGGGGAACCCTGCGCCCCGGGTTGGCCCCCTGCAAGCTGTCCTTAAAGGACACTGCGTTTGTGGGGCAGCATCCGGGGGCACCTCAAGGCACTGTTAGAACCCGCCCCCGCAGCACAGGGGCTCCGCGGACAGGCTCGGGACAGGCTCATGGGGCCTCCAGTCCGCTGGTTTGCTGCTTTTCCCGTCCCCATGAGCGGCAGAGGCTGTTTACAGCTGGAGAACCCGGGAGAACCCAGACTGCAGGACCCGGTCTCCCCTGCCCCGCCAGCAGTGCCGGGCACTGGGCCCTGAGGGCAGTGCGCTGTGCCTGGGAGAGGCGGAGCCAGGCTCCGGCCTGGGGGGTGCCTCAGGCCTCTCCTCCGGAGCCCCGCCCTGCAAGCTCAGCCCCGCCCTGCAAGCTCAGCCCCGCCCTGCCCACTCACCACTGGATGTAGGAGTGATTATCCTCCAGGAGGCCGTACTCTTCCTTCCAGTTCTGAAGAATGTCTTCAATGAAACAGCCTGGGAGCCCCACGGGGACAAGTCAGCCAGGGCCCCGAAAGCCCCTTCCCCCACTGCCCTCCGCTCCTTTCGTGAGGACCTCGGGGCCTGGCAGCTTCAGGCTGTGCACATCTCGTGTGATTTTAACCCTACTTCGGCCGACTGCCACTCTGCCACCTGGAAAGCGGACCCTCATTGCTGATGGAGAGCAGACCTGAGTGGGCAGGCCCCATCCGGGAAGGACACGTGGTCCCAAACCTGCGCCTGTCTTTGCAGCAGGGGGTCCTCGCCATAGCCCACAAAGCACAGGCTGCTGGCCGGAATTCTGCCCTCAGACAGAACCTGCAGCCTGGGCTCCCGCAAGGCAGCCCGTTTCTGCAAAGGGCCAGGAGGGGAACAGCTGAGGCCGCCGGCCTGTGCTGTGGCGGGAAAGCAGCCTCAGACAGCGCGTAAGTGCAGAAGCAGGGGTGGTTCCAAGGAGACCTCACTATGGACACTGAGATCTGAATCTCATACGGTCTTCACATCTCACAAAATGCTATTATATCTTAAATCTTCCCCAACCATTTAAAACCGTAAAAACTGTTCTTTCCCGTTAGTTTACATATGCTGCTTTCCCACCATAGAGGGAGAGTCGGGTAGTCGGACAGAGACGGTGCGGCCTGCAAAGCCACCAGCATTCCTTGCCTGGCCCTTCGGAGCACGTTGGCCAGTGGATCCAGGCCAAGGGTTGGGGACTTGGCAGCCCCTCGGCAGCTTCCAGGGGGCCCCGCGGGGCTATCTGAAAGCCACGTGTCCAAACCAGGTCCCAGCAGACCAGACAGGCAGAGGGGAGAAGGGGGCCCCCCAAGGCTGGAGCTGTCAGCAGCTGAGCAGGTACACACCGTTAGGCAGGAACCGAATCTCGTTTTTGTAGAAACTCAGGTTGGGCATGTCACCACTGGCATCTCCTTCCACCAAATCCTGAGGAGCCAGAGAAAGGTGCCAGACAGGACATCACCAAAACAGGCCGCCTCCAAGGGCCCCTCACGCTGAAGCGTTCCTGGGATGGGTGGGAGGGAGCGGGTGTCTGCTCTTGGCCCCTGAACCTCCAGGCATCCGGAAGGCTGGTGAAGACCCCGAGTGCCAAGCCTGCGCCCTCCACCCCGAAGGTGAGGACGAGCCTCCACACTTGGGGGACAGCAGCCACCTCTGACCACCAGCGACGACCTTCCCCCCACCAACGCGGGCCAGGGCTGGGAGGTCCCCTTCATCTGCACCCCAAAGACAGCCCAAGGATCGCCCGAGACTCTTGGGTGCAGACAGCCAGGGCTGAGGGAAAGGAGGCTGTGAGACGGGCTAGCGGTGCCGGGCCTCCTGTGGACGAGCTGCCGGCTGGCGCCGTCACGTGTTTTAAAGGTAAGGGCACTGAGATGGGAGTTAGGGCGCCGTGCTGTCACCCCATGATTAGGGGAAGAAGCAGCAGGCCCAGCTGGGGTGTCCGGCAGGACGTGGGACATTGTCTGAGAAGGGCTGGTGGGACACTGTCCAGCTGGCCTTCTCCGGGAGGAGGATTTGGTCCTGGGTGGGCTGCAGGGGGCAAGGGCGCTGCAGGCAGCTACCTACCGGGTAGTGGTGCCGGTACCTGCGTGTGTCCCGCGCTGCTCGCCAGTTTCGGGACCCTGTCACCTTGAGCTGGGAAGAGAGGAGATTGGATGAGACCCCTCCCCACTCCTCAAGGTGGCCAGCAAGCAGGACCCACCCCACGGAGCCCCCATCCTGGTGACGGCAGCGAGGACCTGGGCTGTCAGCAAAATCAGAGGGGGTCGGAGTAGCTGGAGTGAGGCTGGCCCCCTGCTGCTCGCTCCAGCCCTCAGGAACCCCAGGCCAATGTGCACTCTTGGGGTGGAGCCCCCCTAACTCTAGTTTCACTTTCTCCTCCCATGTTTGCTGGCTACCCTGCTTGGATCACACCCCAGGACCTCGCCCTGGGAACCCCGCCTTTCCCAGCACTTCCTCCTTGCGCTGTGCTCTAAGTTGTCACCTAAGGGGCTGTGTCCCTAAGGGCACTGGCCTTGCCAGGAGGGGCCCCAGATGCTTCCCATGGTGGGCTTCTTAGCCAGATGCCAGTGTGGCCAATGGACAGCGGATGAAACTGAAACTCAGCAGAAGCTGGCCCCGCCCCTCCATCAGTTTCCATTTGTCTGCCCATGGAGCTATGGTGGTGACAGTGTCCTCTCACCTACGCTGCACCATGCCCGGTGGGCATCTGCCTGGGGAAAGAGCCAGATTCCTGCCCTGTGACTCCTGTGACCTGTGACCCTGACCACTGCCCAGCCGACCTCCCTGAAACACTAGAGAAGTGCTGAGGCCGCCGGCCTTCCAGCCAGGCCCAGGAGCCCCTTGGGGTCCCTCTCGCTGACTGACCAGTCCAAGACACAGAGGGAAACCTGAAAACCAGAGCTCTCATCTGCTACAGGGAGAATCCATCCCTGACACCACACAGGCTGGAATTCAAGACTCCCTAGACATGGTGCCAGGACGCCCTCATCCCAAAGTGAGGGGGACACATGGTGACAGCTACCACTTGGGGCCTTCCCTCTTACCCAGAACCCCAGCTGCACCCACTCCGGGGATGTAACACCCGGCGAGTGCTAGCAAGTAACCGCTGGTAATGATGAGTTACCATGGTTATGACAAGTAACCAGTGGTGACAACGAGTAACCGGTGGGCACAGCCGGCCACCCTGGCGCAGGCACACCACACACATGTAGCCTGTAAGGCCACCTCCAAGACGACGTGGGGTCAGCCCCAGCCCGAGTGGGTGGGTGCTGTGCCCAGTGAGGATCATGGGGGTGGGGCAGGCTGGGGGCTCTGGGCCTGAGGGAAGCTGGAGTCCTGGACGGTGGGGCAGGGTGAGGTGAGCCCCGAGGGGCGCCGGGTGGAGGAGGAGCTCCGGGAGGCCGAGGGGAGCAGTGGGGGTGGCCAGCACTGAGGGCTGGGGCCTCGTTAGAGGACAGAGCCAGGGCCTGAGGCTGGGGTAGGACAGAGGGGAGTCCAGGATGTGCGGGGCCACTGCCTTGAAGAGGTGTCCTTACGCAGATCTGGTCCTGGGGACAGGGGTCTGAGGGTGGCCCTGGATTCCCTGCAAGGTGCCCTGGTGCGGGGGCGGATCTCAGGGTGCCCTGGGGATCACGATGGGGGAGGAGGACAGGGCCGGGAAGAGGGCAACCGTTGGAGATGGGGAGCCGGGCCCCAAGCCGGGTCTCCGGGAGGGGCCTCCACACTCGGCCCCGGGGCCGGGGGGGCAACGATTTTCCAGGAGCCGGGCCTTGCCCCCTATTCCAACGCGGCCTCCCCAGGGGCGCCGAGTCCCCAGCGCGCGGGGGCGGCACCTGGAACGCGCTGGGCCGCGCGTCCGCCTCGGCCTCCACGTCCCCCGGAGCGCCGGCCTCGCCATCCTCGTCGGCTCCGGCCCTCGGGCCCTCGCCGTCCTCCTCCTCGTCCTCCTCCCAGGTCGAGTCGCAGTCCGGGTCCTCCATACTCCAGCGGCGGCGGGACCCGCTCCGGCGGAAGCGAAAGTGATAGAGGGAGGAAGCGCGGGGGCGTGCCGGGGGGCGTGCCAGGGGGCGTGCCGGGGGCGGGCCCGGGGCTGCCGACTCCGTCCGCCCCGCCCGGAGGAGGCCCATCCCCAGGAGGACCCCTGAAGGATGTCCCCCTGGAGGAGGCCCATCACCCCGAGAAGGCTCCTCCGGAAAACGCTCACCCCCTTCCCCCGTGAGGTTGCCCCCCACATGCCCACCTTGGTGATTTCTCCCTGGAGAGGCCCCCTGGAGGATGCTCCCCGCGGACACCCCCTCAGGATCCTCCCAGAATATCCCTTCCCCCTGGGAAAACGTCCCTCCCAAAGATGTTTCCCTGGAGGATGCTTGCCTCCCCAGCCCACCAACCTGAAAAGTCTCTCTTCCACTGTCCGGGAATGTTCCCCTCCACCCTGAGATCCCCACCCTGGAGATCTTTTTCTTGGAGGATGCTTACCTCCTAGAAGTCCAGAACCATCCCCTGGAAGAAGCCCCGCCCCCACGTCCTCCTCAGAAGAATGTAGCCCAGGATGCCCTCTCCTCTGAGGATGTTTCCAGAGGGTCCCTGTCCCCCAGAGCACCCCCCAGAATGTCCCTTCCCCTCCAGAACATTCCCCCTGGAGGATACCTCTCTCCACCATGGTGCCCCCTCAGGATGACCTGAGGCAGGATGTCCCCCGAAGGGTGGCCCCCTGGAGGTTGTCCACAGCAGATGTCCCCCACCCTGTACGAATTTGTGGAGGATGTCCCCCCGCAAGGATGCCCCCAGGAGGACACCCCCTGGAAGTTGTCCCCCAGGTGTCCCCCCAGGATGCCCTCCAGGTGTCGGCTGGGGCAGCAGTCTCATCAGATTTCCTTTGGGGACTGAACTGCTTTCAAGCCCCCTCAGATGGTTGGTAGAACCCATCTTTCTGAGCAGTAGGGCAGAGATCCCTGTGTCCCCTCCAGAAGTTCACAACTGGGCAGTTTGCTTCTTCAAGGCCAGCGGGAAAGTCTCTCTCCAGTAGAGAGTCCCATAGTGCAGTGTCCTCGTGGGTCTGCCCTCCTGTCCCCCTTGCTGCATTATAATGGTTATAGGAAAGCACAGGGGCTGCCTGCACTTACGAGGGGCCACCAGGCAAAGATCCAAACACCTGGAGACAGAAATGACCGGGGATCACCCTCGGGGCTGTTCAACACAGACTGAGGCCCAGCCCAGCCCCCGGGGATGCTGACCTCGCCCAGCCCTGCAAGTCAGCTACCAGGCCTCAGGGGACGTGACAGTCCTCAAGCTGTGTGGCCGGGAACAACCCAGAGCTGAACAGAACCTGCCAATCTTGGCCACGGGCACAGCTAAAGACCTTTTTTGGTGCTGGTGCCAATTCCTTGCAGGCTCACCAACCTGTTACCTCTCTGGGTACCATCTTGCCTGGACGACTTTCTAGAAGGACAGTGGTGACTCCGCCAAAGGTATGGAGCTCTGGGCATTTCTGCAGATCGTCTGCAACCGATGGCCTGGGCAGGTGTCCCGAGGAGCAGGTGACAGGAGAGCTGCCAGGCATCGGGTGGGGCTGGCCCACCGCAGGCTGCGGCCACGGGCCTGGCCTTCACCTTAGCTGACTTGCAGCTGGCCTCGGAGGCCCTGGCTGTGACTTCCAGCCTCTGATGAGGCACTGATGGGTGCTGGGGTGCCCTCCAGGGTTGGGCAGCTCTGAGAGCACGTGGGTGGGCAGGTTCCCCCGCTCTGCCCCAGAGAACAGACAAGCATGCAGCGGAGGCAGGGCCGTGGCCCCAGCCTGCGGCGCTCAGAGCACAGCCTTCCCACGGCTGCCTGCGGCCACGCACAAGGCTTGTTCTCAGATGCTGCCCAGCTTCCACTTTACAAGTGCCATTCACACCCAGCTGCACCTGGGCTCCGTCTAGATCCACCCCCCCGCGACCCGTGGCAGGAGGTTACCGCCGAGGCTGTGATCTTCTGCTGGAGACTTACCCCACGGGGGCCCCCCATGAGGCAGGTCTGACCGTGGGGTGCAAGCTTCTGCCCCAGCTGCCCACACAGGAAAGTCGGGCTGGAAGGCCAGGGCTGCTCAGGGTCGGCAGACCCGACCCAAGACGCTCAACCTGACACAAGACACTGCTGGACAACGTCAGCCCTGCCGGGGAAGCGAGTGCCGGCCTCCGACCCCGCGCCAGGTGGCCTCAGCCCATGGAGCTCCTGGCCTGGCCTCGTGGGCTCAGCCTGTTCTGACCTCGTGCTCCTGGTGCTGGGGGACGGGTGGCATTCAATGTCCTCGTGGTTTGTCCAGATGAGGGCGAGCACCTTCGCCGTCACTCGGGAGGCCCGGCTGTGCCTCTCAACACGAGCTCAGCCAGAATTCTCGCCTTCACGTTCGTTTGTTCTTCGGAAGGAGGCACCAGTTCCCGCTGGTTTGCTCTCCTGACATTTTGCATTTGAAGGGTTGCTTACATGCAACGAAGTAGCCACTGGAACCCATTGTTACTAGGTTGTATATTCATTGTATCAAGTGATCCAGTACATCAAAGTTAGCTTCAGTTATAAATCCTGAAAAAATACAACTTCCTATTGTAGGAGGAGTTAACTTACTTTGGTATCAGAATCACACAACTCCAGGTTGCTTTTTGTGTTTTAATGTCCCTCAGTCAAACACAAGCGTACCTCGGTCAGCCCGGGGCCCAGGCTGCGGCGGGTCAGCCCCACGGCCTGCCTCCCTCCACATGCTCATTTGGTCTGTTGCAAGTTACTTGAGAATACAAAAATAACCGCTACAAATTCTCTGTGTCGGCATATAAAAACTGAGCAAAAATTATCTCAGTAGTCTGTTACCTTAAAACAAAACATCTCAGAAAAAATACAACACAGGTTTAACTTCTGCAGTATTTTTTTTCCATATAAAACACTAGTAAAATAGGCTCCTTAAAAATTAAATAGTGAAACATCAACCAAATTATATACATCGTTACAGTACAAGTGAGTGAGGCAAAACACCCAGTTCTCAGTCTCTCGGGTGGCGGAGGGGCCGGTGCCCGCGGCCTGACGCTCTCCTGAGGCCGCAGTCAGTTGACAGCGGTAGACAGATGGACAGATGGACAAACGGGAAGACCGGGGCTCCTCAGAGCACAGAGGGGGTCGGTGTGTTATTGCTGGCTGTGCCCCGCTCTCTGCCCACGCAGCCTGGTTTGCAGGCCCGTGCCAACACTTAGCCACAGGTGCAGCTCAGCCGTCGTCACGAAGCCACGAGTGTCCGGCGTGATCGTGGCCTGGGCTCACACCTCTTGGGTCTCAGCATCTGAACGTGTCCTGTTCCGGTCGTCAGGGGCCATCTGAGCCCAGGCGATCTGAGTGGCACCGCGGGAGCCTCTGGCACCTGAGGGCAGGCAGCAGGCCCAGTGGCATTTGACCCGACTGCCTGGTGACCACGGTGCCCGCCTGCTGTGAGCGTCTACGTCCGGCGCCGCTTGGCCGCGCTGGGGCTGGAGGGGTTGCTGTTGGCGGTCAGGACTTTGTCGGTGACCCGGCTGCGCTTCCGCTTGTCCGGCCCCTCTTTGGACCCCAAGTCTGAGTTGCTCTTGTCTTTGTCTTTGCTGGACTTTTCTGTTGCTTTCCCCAAGCTTCCTGAAGATGAAAAAACTGGGAGACAAAATCATTTGGCTGAAAACAGAATATCCAAAATTTTATTTCATCTTCCTGTTCAGTTTAAGAAGTCTACACCTACACACATGACATTGACCCCAAAAGGCTCCTCCTGAACTGGGGGTGCCCATGTGGCCTGCCCCTTGGGGGAGCGTGCCCGTCTTTGCTCCTTGGGGTTTGCCCTGCACTGAGACGGCCGCCACCCGTTCCACTTCAGTCGGACACCCTCCTGCACCCCGTGACCACTGACCGGGCCCGGGGCCAGGCTGTCCTGTGCCCCCTTCCCCGCCCCGTGCCGGCCCCGTGCGTGACCTCCCAGCGTGGGAGGCTCTGCCTGAGCAGACGGAAGGGGCCTTCTCAGCTGCTGAGCCAGACGCCAGGCCCTGGCTGCCAGTGACGGGGAGGCCTGGCCAGGCTGGGGTGCTGTGCCCCTGGGGCCCCAGGAGGGGTGGGCGAGCTCCATACTTACCATCATCGGCCACATTGTGGGGGTCCACGTCTTCCTTCATTTCCTCGTTCGTATCCTCCTCAATGACCACTTTTCCTGGGGGGAGACGGCCGATGGTGACCTAGAGCCCGGGGCGGTGGGCGCCACAGCCCCACCCGACCTGTAGCAGCTCAGGCCAGGGGCTCCTCCTGACTCGGGAGGCGTGTATGTCCTTCAGGAAGTCCTCCCCCCGTCCCGGGGGCCCCCAGACCTCCCCCTCCAGAGGGCCCAGCATCCCCCTCCGGTGATGCTCACTCCCCGAGGCTCGTGACCTTCACCCTGACGCCACCACCCTCAGCCTTTCCTAGTTCCCAAATCTGCTCTCACCCGAGTCTTACCTTCTCGGACTTCTTGAATGATTTCTTCTGGAAGGACGAAGTTCCTCTCTGGATTTGGGAATGGAAGAATCTCAGACTCGTGCTGATGGCAAACAGGGCATTTTGGTTTTTTTTAAGAAACAAAGAAGAAAACTTGATTTTAAAAGTCACATTGAAAAGAAAATGTGACTAAAGACATGTAAGAGACAACTCAGGAGCGACCAATGAACACACGTGACCGTCTTGGGGGCTGCAGTGGGCAGGCGCAGGGCTGAGACCTTTCTTCTTTCTCTTGTGCAGTCTACAGGGGCTGGCTTGTCACAGAGACCCAGACAAGGCCAAACTACAGTGTGGGCCACAGGCAGGCATCACGATGGGAATAAGGGTTTAGTGTCACCTGAGATGATGCCGGGCCGCTCCGCCGGCTGGCACGCCTCCGGGGGCAGTCAGGCAGTGCTGTGGCGTGGCCTGGCTGCACGGGCTCCCCCTCCAGGAGAGCGCCTTCAGAGCCTGCGACAGCCGTGAGGAAAGGCCATGGTGCCTGGGTCCCGTGTCCGGGGGGAAGGAGCCAGGGAGGCAGGGAGAGCCACCCCCGTGGAAACCAGGTAAGCAAAGCAAAATGGAGGGAGGTCACACACATGCCAGAGGGAGAGAGGCCCCGAAAACACGGACCACCGGACGAAGAGAAAGGTGAGCTGGTGGGAGGGGTCTCTAGGTTGGGAGGTGGGTCAGGAGACAGGGCCTCCAGTCCCCAGCTTGGGAGCTGTGCTGACAAGCCAGGTGGTCAGCATGTAAATGTGCCACCCAGCATCCGGAGCTTCGCAAACCCCGAGGCCTCCGGGGCTCACGGTCACCTGCGGGGTGCGGTCCACAGACTCATGTTTAACCCCGAGGGCTCCGGGGCTCACGGTCACCTGCGGGGTGCGGTCCACAGACCCATGTTTACGAGGCCCCAGGGGACCGAGGCATCAGCTCCATAGCAGTGCTGGGGTCTAAGGAAGCGGGGCGGGAAGGGCCACCTGTCCTGGGCTGAGACCCCTGGGTGGCCCCCCCCAGTGTCACGTGGGCCCTGTGCTGGGCGTCACAGCCACAGGACCTTGGAGCCAGGGCCGGTGCCTGAGAGCCAACTGTCTCTCCTACCGCACCAGGGCCCCCCAGGACAGGGGCCCTGCCACACTCATCTCTGTGTCTAGCTCCTGGCCCCCAGCCTGGAGTCGGGGTGCAGGAGGTTCCTGGGGGTCGGGGGACCCCCAACGTGACAAGCACGGGAGTCCTGTCAAGCCTCTGAACACAGGAATTCTCGGGGAGCGGGGCCCCAGCTCATGGGCACGGCCCCCCTGCAGGGCCTGCTTTAGTTTAGCGACTTGTCCTCGAGTTTCCTGGGTACTGACTGTGGGCCAGGAGGTCAGTTCCAGGGCCCAGCTGTCAGTTCCCCTTTCTATGCGAGGACGACGAGGCGCAAACGACTTGCCCAAGACCAACAGGGAGCAAATGGCAGCGCGGTTTATGGACACAAGAAGGCCCGGGCTTCGCTCTCCACCTCACAGATGTGCAGCAGGTCTCAGCTGGGGGGCTGGGGCAGCCCCAAGTCCCGAGGAGAGGCAGAGCCTTGCCTAACCCCAGCACGGTCTCCCACCCTGCTGGTCACCTGACATCCCCACTCCCACTCATTCTCCAGACACCCCGGCCTCCTCTGCGTTCCCTGACGCACCAATGCCTGCTGCCACAGGGCCTTGACACCTGCCATTCCTCTGCCGGGAATGCCCACCTGTCTTTTCTGCCATCCTGGTTACCTAGTTAACCTTTTCCCCCTCAGACACGGCCAGCTGGGGGTTCCATGAGGCCTGGGCCCCTGCCTGCCTGGTTCTCACAGAAACCACCGTATTCATCTTAATGTGACTCAGACCCGGTCACCTCCCTGCCTGTAGCACTCGGGGACTTTCCACAAGACTGACAATGGCCTAAGAGCCCCCTCCCATGAGCTTCAGCTCCCTAGTTATCTCCTGGCAAGACCTTAACCGGCCACCCCCCAACCCCCCACCTAAGGTAGTTCCACGCGATAAGTAGCTACCGTCATTAGGCTTGTGTTTCGTTAAACTACTCAGAGCTATCTTGTTCAACAACTGGTCCCCTGTGGGACATCCCAGACATCAAGGTCCCTGAGGCCAGGGCCCGGCAAGGACCCAGGGAGGAGGCACGGAGGGGGCTCCCTGCCACCAGCTCTGTCTGGGGAGCGAGGGGCTCTGGCCCTGGGAGGACGGGGGAGGGTGGGGTCCTGCTCACCAGCGCCTGCATGTCGTACATGGTGCTCAGGTGGTCCCAGATGACCTTGGATGGGACCTGCCGCCCGATGTTCTGGCTGAACTTGTCTCGGATACAGATCATGTGGAAGTGCCGGTTCACACCTGCAGAAGGAAGGGGTCAGCTCGTGGGGAGGGGCGGGCCAGCAGGTAGGGTGGAGAGGAGAGGTGGGGGGCAAGGGGGCGAGAGGGGCAGCGGTTGGAGGGGCTGGGGGTTCGGGGAGCAGGGGTGCGGGGGCAGAGGAAAGGGCAGGGGTCAGCGGGGAAGGAGTAAAGAGGGGCCGGGGTGGCTGGGCGCAGGAGCGGGGGCTGAGGGAGGGGGTGGGGTGCGCAGGTGGGGGCAGGGTCGGCGGGGGTGCAGGCACAGGAGGCCCCGCCCCGTCCGCCCCGCGCGCGCCCCCGGCCGTTGCCCGCCGCCCCGCCCCCACGCGGGTGCGCGGCCTCGGCGCGGCGCTCCGCTCACCGACGGGCTTGTGGCCCAGCATGGCGTGGAAGAGGCACACCTCCACCTCGGGGCTCCACACCACCGTCTCCTCGGCAGGGCTGGTGGCCGCTTCTCCCGGCCCCTTGTCGCCCGCCGCGCCGCCGCCGCCCACCTCAGCCTCCCCCATAGCCCGGCCGCCCAGCGACGAGCCCCCTGCGGGAGCTGGCGCGGCCACGGGCTCCGCGCAGGCGCACTCCACGGGGCGGGCGCGCGCTCGGTGGGTTCGCTCTCGGGCTCGCGCGCGGCGCCTGCGCAGGCGCAGCTGCGGGCTGGGTCGCGGCGACTCCTGGCGGCCCGGTCCCGCGGCGCAGCGCCGTCAGAGTGCGGATCACTGGAAGGAGTGCGTTTGGGGAGAGGGATGGAAACGCCCTAAATTAGGTTGTGGCGATATCTGCACAGCTCGGGGTAAACCCCGCTGAACTGTACGCTTTAAATGGCGGAATTTCAAGTTACACCCCAGTAAAGCAGCTAAGAAGAAAAGAAACAGGCAACCTACAATGCCTGCGAGTGTGGGCTCCAAGAGCTTCCATTGCCCCTGGCCTGAGCGCTGCAGAGGGGCTCCTGCGCACCGGGGAAGGGGCGTCCGGGCCCATCCTCCCCGACCCGGGCCTCTGGAGTGGTCGGCAAGTGGGTTAACCCTGGCCGGGGAGGGGCGGGGCCTGGGCCTGGGCGGAGTCTGGTCCGAGGGTGGGGTCAAGCGGGGCGCCGGCCTGGGGGCAGTCCCGTGACGAGCTCAAAGCAGCACCCAATCGAGGCCGCCTGCTCCGCCCCGCCCCATCCCCGCCCACCTCGGGCTTCTCCCCGGCCCCTCCCCACCGGGTCAAGTCCACCGCGGTGACCGGGGAGGGTACCTAGGCGAGGAACGCTCTTCGCCTCCCGCTGAGTGTAGACTCTCCGTCAGGCTTCCGGGTCCCCTTCCGGCTCTGCGGCCTGCCAGCTGTGTGCTGAACCTCTCCAGGCCGCAGTGCCTTCCTCCGTGCAATGGGAGCGACGACGGCGCCTTCCCCGGGGGTGCTGATGGGGGCTGGTTTCTGCTTGGGGACCCGGGCACACGCTCGGGCTTCTTAGCAAACATTTGGAGCCACTCTGGCCAGCCTCACCCCCTGGGACAGCCCGGGGACTCAGAGCCTGAGTCTTCCCATCCGTGAAGGGCGATGCTGGCGATGCCGGTCCCCACAAAGTGGGGAAACGTGGCCCATAGAGGATTCCACAATGGCCCAGGGCCACCAGCCGTCCTGGGAGCCACGATGTGGCTGGACGTTGTGATTCCAGCTGGGCCTGTGCTCCTCTCCTCTCTCTGACGCACAGGTGGGGCTCCCCTCAGGGGGTTGCTGCGAGGTGGGAATGAAGCAGGGCCCAAAGCCACTTAACACGGGCTCTGTCACACAGGAAGTGCTAACAGACAGTGGCCCTCACCATTTACCTCCCTACTGTTCCAAGACACGTCGTGGTCTCTGCGCCTCCACCAGGTTCGCCCTCTGCTCATCCCCTACCCCATCCCTGCCTTCTTCAATCTGGAGAGCCTCCTCCCCCAGGAACCGCCCCCCCCCCCCGACTGCCTTGGCTGGTTTGTGCCCCTCTCCTGCAGTCTCTTCGGCCCTGCCTGGAGTCAGCTGTGCCTGATTATTTTCCCCACTGCACTGGAGGTTCTGGGGGCCGGGCTGTGTCTTGGTCCTCTGTGGTGGCCACTGCACCTGAACCGTGTTTGGCCAGCTGCTGTGGTCCACAGACACCTGGTTCCCTTTGTTCTAGGCAGATCCTGGAATGCGTCCCTGGCAATCAGACTCGATGCAGAGAGACAGGTTGGACAATTTGGGCAAAAGGAAACCATCTTCTCCACATCTTTCTTACTCGAAGCCTCCCAGTTACTGCCTGTCTGCTCCACCAACTCTATCTGTGGGTTCCGTGCCCGCCTCCGTGCCCAGCGTCAGGATGGAGCTGAATGCCGTGCTCAGCTGCCAGGACTCTGCCTAATCCCAGTGATTTGGCTTATTTCCCCGTGTCGCACAGATGTGAGCACAGTTGGAGCTAGACTTAGGCAGGATTAAGGGATCGGGAGCACTGTGCCTGCGCCTTCAGCCTCTGGGTTTTGGTGAATCAAGCATCGGGCTTCAGAGCGACTGACTGCACTGGTGATCCAGCGTGGGTGACGGGGCCACCTGGGAGTTACTTAGGATGAGCAGCCTCAAAATAAGATGTGGAAAAAAGTTTTAAAAAGTGAAATGAAGCTGGATAGAGAGATGTGTGTGGGCCCGGTGCGTTTCCTTCTGGGATGATCATGAGAGTCTGGGCTGAAGGAAGCCCCTTAGCCCATGAATGGAAAGCTGCTGGGGAGAAATTCCTCTGTTATGGGCAGTTTCTTCCCACCTGGTTACGAAGGCAAGGGGTGGGTGTTGTCTAGGGATGAAACATGGCTGGGGAAGAGGCGGTCACTCAGGTGTCATTAGCAGTTGATTGTTGAGTGCCTCCTGCATGCTTGGTACGGGGGTGTGGGTAGGGACTGGGCATGGTGACTGCTCTGCTGGGAGCCCACACTCTGGGGATCACACTGAAGAAGACATAAGATCTTATGTGAAGGAGTGGAAGAGAAGGGAGCTTCCCTGGGGATGAGGACAGCCCCAGGTGGCAGGACTTCAGAGAGAGGCCACAGGTGCAACCAGGAACCTGACTCTGAGCCCCACACTCTTGATCTCAGTGCACAGGGGTCCCTGGATCCTGGCATGGCTCAGACACCACCCCTGGACACACTCTGGGTGCTCAGAGCCCTGGACACACACTGCAGGGGCCAGCTAAGACCAAGGGCTTCCCCTGGATGTTCTGGGCAACTAGACCTCCAGGGCCCTGGGAGGGGTGGGGGATGGGTAGCTCCTCCCCCAGTAAAGAAGACATTGGATCAAACTACCAATGTTATTTTTCACAGAACTAGAACAAATAATTTTAAAATTTGTATGGAAACACAAAGACCCTGAATAGCCAAAAACAGCCTTGAGAAAGAAGAACAGATCTGGAGGAACCACGCTCCCTGACTTCAGACTATACTATGAAACTACAGTCATCAAAACAGTATGGCACTGGCACAAAAACAGACACATGGGTCAGTGTGGACAGAAAGCCCAGAAATAAACCCACACACTTGTGGTCAATTATCTACAACAAAGGAGGCAAGAATATACAATGGAGAAAAGACAGTCTCTTCAATAAGTGGTGCTGGGAAAATGGACAGCTACATGTAAAAGAATGCATTTATAAAATTTTCTCACACCATATACAAAAACATAAACTCAAAATGGATTAAAGACCTAAATGTAAGACCAGAAACCATAGAACTCCTAGAGGAAAACATAGGCAGAACACTTTTTTACATAAATCATAGGAATATTTTTTTAATCTGTCTCCTAAAGGAAAGGAAATAAAGGCAAAAATAAATAAATGGGACTTATTAAACTTAAAAGTTTTGCATAGCAAAGGAACCCATCGACAAAACAAAAAGACAATCTACTGAATGGGAGAAAATATTTGCAAATGATATGACTGATAGGAGTTAATATCCAACATACATGAACAGCTCATACAACTCAACATCAAAAAAACAAACAACCAGATTAAAAAATGGGCAGAAGAACTGAACAGACATTTTTCCAAAGAGAAAAATGCAGATGGCCAACAGGCACATGAAAAGATGCTCAACATTGCTAATCGTCTGGGAAATGCAAATCAAAACCACAATGAGATATCACTTCACACCTGTCAAAATGGTTACTATCAAAAAAGAACACAAATAACAAATGTTGTCGAGGATGTGGAGAAAAAGGAACCTTCGTACTCTGTAGGTGGGGATGTAAATTGGTCTAGCTGTTGTGGACAACAGTATGGAGGTTTCTCAAAAAACTGAAAATAGGGCTTCCCTGGTGGCGCAGTGGTTGAGAGTCTGCCTGCCGATGCAGGGGACACGGGTTCGTGCCCCGGTCAGGGAAGATCCCACATGCCGCGGAGCGGCTGGGCCCGTGAGCCGTGGCCGCTGAGCCTGCGCGTCCAGAGCCTGTGCTCCGCAACAGGAGAGTCCACAACAGTGAGAGGCCCGCGTACCGCAAAAAACAAACAAACAAAACAACTGAAAATAGAACTACCATATGACCCAGGGATCCCACTCCTGGGTATATATCTGAAAAACAGAAACAAAAACACTAATTCAAAAAGGTACGTGCACCCCAGTGTTCATAGCAGCATTATTTACAATTGCCAAGATATGGAAGCAACCTGTGTCCATCAACAGATGAATGCATAAAGAAGATGTGGTACACACACACACACACACACACGCACTACACACACACACACACACACACACACACACACACACACACACACACGCTGGAATACTACTCAGCTACAAAAAAGAATGAAATTTTGCTATTTGCAGCAATGTGGATGGACCTGGAGGGTATTCTGCTAAGTGAAATAAGTCAGACAGAGAAAGACAAATACTGTATGTTATCACTTATATGTGGAATCTAAAAAATTAAACAAACTAGTGAATATAACAAAAAAGAAGCAGACTCACAGATATAGAGAACAAACTGGTGGTTACCAGTGGGGAGAGGGCAGGGAGGAGGGGCAATATATGGACAGGGAATTAGGAGGTACAAACTATTAGATATAAAATAAACTACAAGGATATGTTGCACAACACGGGGAATATAGCCAATATTTTATAAAAACTATAAATGGAGTATAAACTTTAAAAATTGTAAATCGCTATATTGTACACCTATAACATGTAATATTGTACATCAACTATACTTCAATAAAAAAAATAAATAAGTTAAAGAAAATGATGTTGATTTCCCCTCTCCATCCGACTGCGTATTCCACCTGCACAGAGCAAGTAGGGTCACGTGACAAGCGTCATGCCAAAGTCCCTGTGCCCGTGTGTGTGAGGGGCTGTGTGGCTTCACTGCCCTTCCCGTGTAAGATAAGGGAGGGTGGGTGGGCACACCCTGGGGGCTACACATGGGCTGAGGGAGGGAGCGCTGGGAGAGGCTGGTGGCGAGAGGGGAAGTCGACACGAGGTATGTGGGGGAGGTGTGTGTGAGTGTGTGCATATGTGTGGTAAGGAGGAAGCCTAAAGACACTAAGTACTGGGAGAGAAATACCAGTAGAAGCCACAGATAATGTACGCAGAGCAAAGAGTGCTTCGTATTAAAAAACAAACTTTGAAAATAAATCAGCCTACCATTTATCTACCTTTCCATCTATCTATTTGTCTATCCATCTATCGTTTATCTATCCATCTATCATCTATCTTTTCTACCTTTCCATCTATCTACCTGTCTATCCATCTATCTATCTATCTACCTTTCCATCTATTTACCTGTCTGTCTGTGTATCCATCTATCTGCCATCTATCTACCTATCCATCTATTTTCTATCTATCTATGTATCTATCTATCATCTATCCATCTATCTATCTATCCATCTGTTTTCTATCTATCATCTATCTCTCTACCTATCTATCTATCTCTCTACCTATCTCTGTATCTATCATGGGAGGTAAGAGACAAATAATAGCGGCTCCTGGAGGGCGGAGGTACTGAGCAGATGGGGCAGGGGGACGGAGAGACCCTTTCCCGTGTGTCCTTGTGTACACGGGGCTTTTTGAACCACATGAAGTGAGCTGCCCATTCAAAAAATTAAATGAAAAAAATCTAACCTGCGACATACTATTTGCAATCATCAACAAATGATAAATTTAATTACTTTTTATGAGGTATGATTGACGTAAAACATTCTATTAGGTTTCAGGTGTACAGCATAATGATTTGGTATTTGTATGCACTGTGAAATTGTCTACTTATTGAGAAAAGATGGCATATTCCTTGTCCGGAAAAGAAGAGGGCTGTGAAGAACCAGCAGGCGGGCGCCAGGCTGAGGGGACCCGAGGAGAGCAGAACCCCAGGGCTCCACAATGAGATGCAGGCTGTGCAGGAACCTGGGCTCTGCACTGAGCTCAGGTCGTGAATTAACCACTCACCGCCCACAGCCCTGCCTGCGCACGTGCCACGACGCTTGTACGTAAGCAACCTCACCACGGTCCCACAGTCAAGGACAGGGCCAGGAGCTGACCTCCAGAAGCCACCCAGCCGTGCCCCCCTCCCTCCCAGCCCACCAGGCCTGCTCTGCTCTGGTCCTCATGTGCTCTTACCTGGGCTCCCTCTTGCAAGCCACCCTCCAGCCCCCTGGGGCCACAGATACCTCCCCTACCTTTGCCTGTCTCTCTCCTGCCCAGACTTCAGCTCTCAGGTCCAAGGTCGCCGCCCCAGGGGCCTCTCCCGACTCCCAGACAAGAGGGGCTCCTCTGTTTCCGTCTGGTGCCCATGCGGAGACCTGGGAGGGTACGCTAATGGGGGTGGAAGAACTGGGCGCTGGCCGGGGGTCCTGCTCGCCCACGGCCGTCCTCGGGCCTCGTCCCAACCTCTGGACCGGGAAGACAGCTTTGTCACCTCGGTGCCCGGGGCTGAGGGGCCTGGAAGGTGAGGAACCAGCCTCAGCTTGCAGCCCCACATCACACCTCTAGGGGGAGTTTCCCACCCACTGTTTGGACCCAAACCAGGGCTCCTGTCTCAGAAACCTGCAGGCAGGAGCCTAGTGAAGGCATTTCCTGTTCCCTGGGACCAGGCCCACCCCAAGGGTGCCAGTTAGGGTGTTTTTTTAAAAAATTTAATTAATTAATTAATTAATTTGGTTGCGTTGGGTCTTCGTTGCGGTGCGCGGGCTTCTCATTGCGGTGGCTTCTCTTGTTGCGGGGCACGGGCTCTAGGCACACAGGCCTCAGCAGTTGTGGTGCACGGGCTTCAGTAGTTGTGGCGCACGGGCTTAGTTGCTCCGTGGCATGTGGGATCTTCCCGGCCCAGGGCTCGAACCCGTGTCCCCTGCATTGGCAGGAGGATTCTTAACCACTGTGCCACCAGGGAAGCCCGTTAGTGTGTTTTGAAAAAGAAGTCCAATTCTTCAGGCCGGGCACTTGAGGAATCTCCATGATGACCGCAGGGCCATTTGTCCCACCCGCTGGGGGAGGTTCTGTGCTCAGCCCGGCCCTCGTACTGTTACCATCCCCACCACGTCACCCATGGGGCCCAGGGGAGGTGGGGAGCCCCGGGGGGAAGGCTCAGCTGCTGGTCACTCCTGACTGGTGGAGTGCTCAGCTTCCTTTTGGGGTTGCCAGATTTAACATGTAAAAATAGAGGGTGCTCAGTTAAATTTGAATTTCAGTTAAACAAAGAATAATTTGCAGTAAAAGTATGCCCCAAATGTCACATAGGATAGACTTATATCCAAAATTATCCACCGTTTATTTAAAGATCAAAGTTAACTGGGTGCCCTGTATGTTACCTGTGACTCCTCACGGCTTTTGACTGAATTACCTTCCGGTCAGCAGCTTGGTTTGTCTTGAAACGTGAGGGCCGCCAGGTCCACGGTGTTCCGTCCGGCTCCCGCTGAAGCGAGCTGCAGAGAGAGGGACAGGGCGGCCCCGTCACCGCGGGGGCTCGTTAGGATGTGTAGAGGAGCTGAGGGGTGCAGGCTCTGATGGCTGCGGGCACTGGTGCTACAGGTGCAGAGGGCCCCCGGGAGGGGTGCACCGCCTCCTGCCTTGACGGAGGGATTCTCGGTGCATTTGTGCGATGGAAAGCCGCGTGGAATCCTGCCGGGTGTGCACCTCAAGTCCCTGGGTCTGGGGAAGGAGGGGGCGGGTTCCGATAGACCCGGGCTGCTCGGTCGGCCTCTTGCCAGCGGCCTCGGCATCACCTGGGACTGGTCAGCAGTGCAGCGTCTCCCCACACATGCGCACGTGCACGCAGCTCCCTCCAGGGGCCTCGGGGGGACCGAGGTGAGGGATGCCGCCTGACCACCTCCCACGCTCCCCTCCAGTGGCCTCGAAGGCGGCGGGGGCCAGGCTGAGCTGCTTTTTATCGTCTTTTTATTTTCCAGTCTCTTGGGGGAGGTGACCTCTCGTTTCCTGCCTGTCCTGGGAAGTGTGGCCGTCCAAGCCCTGGTTCACAGCCCTTTGTCATCAGAGCGAGGCCCTGCTGGAAGGTCTTTGTTCAGCTGTGGGAGCCGGTGGCCTCACCTGTGACAGCACGGACTGAGCCGATGGGAAATGAGAGGAGGGTCTCCCGGGCAGTGGCCGTCATGATCTCCTTTGTGGTGGGGAAACTGAGGCAGGCTGGGTAAGTGGTCCCCTATACAAGGTGGGGGGCCAGGCTGAGTGCTCTGCTCGTGTGCCCCGGAGCACCAGGCCCCACCCTCTCACCTCCCCTGAGGGTGGGGTGCCACAGGACAGCACTCATTTTTTCCCTTCCCTCCCCGTCTCCTCCGGTGGCCCCAGAGAGCCTGGGCACCCCTTTGCAGTGGGGCCCTTCCGGGGGAGGGGACCACCTCTGAGGGCTGTGGAGGTGGTTCGAGGTGTGGGGAAGGGGCCCTGCCACACACAGGAGGGAAGGCAGCTCTGGGTGTGACGGTGCACAATGGGCCTTGTTCTCAGCTTCTCTGTGTGGTGTGGCCTCACCCCGGGGCGGGGCGGGGGGCAAGGAGCAGACCCTTGATCTCCAGAGGCTGGCCTCTTACCGATGTCAGCTCTGAAGACCCCTGTCCCCAAGGGGACTCAGCCAACTCCTGCTTCCCCCAAGCCCCGCTCTGTTTTTCTTAATGAGGCTTTTATGCAGTCAGCTGATGGCGAGTCATGCATCATGTTCCACTGTTACTCTCATCTCCTTGGCTCTCCTGGAGCCCTGGGACAATTAGGACTTCAGAGACACCGCAGGACGACGATGTGACAGTCGTGAGATGTGTGGAGCCTGTGCCTGGGTGACCAATCATCTCAGCTCTCAAGGCAGTTTCAGCGGGACGAGCCAGGCGGAATGTGTTTACAAAGATGGACTCTTTCCCCATTAATTCAGCTGCCAAAGGCCAGCTCTGCTTTCTTGAGCAGAAGGAAGAAAAGGAAATGATTCTTTGGGTCAACGTGGAGAATGGCTAACACTGTCTTTGTAAAAGGAGCGATTCTTTTCACAGGTGAGAGAAATCATCCTGAATTAAAATCCCTTCCGCCTCGCACTGTCTGAAGTCGGGGTCCACAGCATCTGGGCCTCGGCGTGGTTTCTGTCCACTCTGAGGAGGGAAGGCGTGGGCTTTGAGGGTCGTCAGTATGGGCCTCAGGTGGGTACAAACTGCAGCCCAAATATGGACACAACGCAGGGGGACAAAGAAGTGACCACTGGGCTCACAGTTGCCCAGCAGGACTGAAGCAAAAGGGCCCCTCCTCATGTTGTCTCAGGACCTGGGGGCAAGGAGAAAAGCCAGGAGCTTAGAGAGAAACAGGCATGATCCCTAGAGACTCAGAGCCAGAGTGACGACAGCCGCCTCGGACCAGCAAGTTTCACGAGGAGAGTGATGCTGGGCCAGGGCCGGGCCAGCCTGCGCCTTCTTCAAGCATGAGGACAAGGTGCTGCCAGGCTCGGGGCCTCCCTGGCACGACAGCATTGGGAAGGAGGTGGGTTCACAGGACAGACGTGACCCCCGAAGGGAGTGTGGGCGCACGTGCCGGGGGGATGCAGCACAGTTTCATTCCCTTCCCTTGGCCCAGCACAGCCCTGGGCTCCTGGAAAACAACGTCTCTATCATCATAACACTTAAGTGCCGTTAATGAGCGTTACCCGGCTAGAAGCACTGTCAACCGGAGAGGAAGTCTTGACCGTGTCGTGGAGCGGAAGGTGAAAGTCTCCGATCAGACGTGTGAAGGGACATAGTGACCAGCGGGGAAGGAGAGCTCACGCCACCAGGCTGGGGCGGGTGGAGCGGAAGGTGAAAGTCTCCGATCAGACGTGTGAAGGGACATAGTGACCAGCGGGGAAGGAGAGCTCACGCCACCAGGCTGGGGCGGGTGGAGCGGAAGGTGAAAGTCTCCGATCAGACGTGTGAAGGGACATAGTGACCAGCGGGGAAGGAGAGCTCACGCCACCAGGCTGGGGCGGGTGGAGCGGAAGGTGAAAGTCTCCGATCAGACGTGTGAAGGGACATAGTGACCAGCGGGGAAGGAGAGCTCACGCCACCAGGCTGGGGCGGGTGGAGCGGAAGGTGAAAGTCTCCGATCAGACGTGTGAAGGGACATAGTGACCAGCGGGGAAGGAGAGCTCACGCCACCAGGCTGGGGCGGGTGGAGCGGAAGGTGAAAGTCTCCGATCAGACGTGTGAAGGGACATAGTGACCAGCGGGGAAGGAGAGCTCACGCCACCAGGCTGGGGCGGGTGGAGCGGAAGGCTAAGAAACAGGTCTCACCGTGTTCTTGGAAGTTACAAAGGCGTCCTCTCCAAGACAGAGAGCAACCCTCTAACCTAGGGAAACTGGGGGGTGGAGGGGAGTCAGCAGGGAGCATAAATGCCCCAAGTCTACCATCTTTCAGAGCAAGTGTATGTTGAAAAATCAAGAAATAAAGATGCCGGCAGATTTAAGGTTCTCGTGCTCACCCCGTGTCTTATGGCTCGGGCTGCTATCACAGAGACTGCACGCTTGCGGGGCTTATCCACAACAGACGTTTATTTCTCTCGGCCTTGGAGGCTGGAGGTCTGAGATCAGGGAGCCGGCACCGTCGGGTCCTGGTGAGGCCTCTTCCCAGCTATAGACGAAGGTCTTCTCCCTGTGTCCTCACGAGGCGAGGGAGCTCTCTGGGGTCCCACTTACAAGGGCACTAATCCCATTGTGGGGGCTACACCCTCATGACCTCATCACCCACCTCCTAAGGCATCGCTTTGGGAATTAGGGTTTCAACACTAGAATTTGGGGGGACACTAACGCTCAGACCACAGGACACTGGAAGAACTAGGAGGAAACCCTGGAATAGACGCCCCTGGGGCATGGGGTGTGTGGTGACAGGAGGGACCTGAGAAGGGCCTGGCTCGCCAGCATCCCAGGCTGCGGTTAGCGTGCTCAGAATGGAGCCTGACACACAGCCAGGGGCCACTGGGAGAGGCTGTCACCTTCTGACCCTCCGCTCTGTACCCTCTGTGCCATCCAAACTGTCTCGCACCAACTCTCTTTTTACGTCTATTAAAAAAAATAAAATCCACCAAGGCAATGATCTCAGATGGTCCAGAAGAGGATCCATAGAGAGACAGGGGTTGAAAAGCAAACTCGGGCAGATGCAGCGACCTGGTGCACCTGGAGGTGGGGGAGGGGTGGGCCAAGATGCTCTTGTATGAGTCATACAACTTGAGCTTGAGATTATTTCAAGTTAAAAAATTTAAAAATATATAGAGACGGAGAGGAAAAAAGATACGTGAAGGAGACCTACCGCAACAGTGAGTTTTGTTTTGAAAACTAGCATTGTATAATTTCATACGTGATCAATCCCCAAATCCTGGCATTTCTAGGTATTCCAGAGCAAGGCTTTCTGATTAAAATAATTCCCCAAACCTGCTTTGTAAAATGAAATCATTTCCATTTCATGTTAAGTCCACAGATGGAGGTGGTCAGCGCGAGGTGGTGGTGGGGAAGGCAGAGGGGAAATGAAAAGGGCTTTCAGGGCTGACCCCTCAAAAGGATCTCATGGGGTCACCAGGGGTCTCCCGTGAGCATTGGGGTATCTCTGACAAGACCACTTGGACCAGTTATAGCCCCAAAGATGGGGTGGGGGGCCTGCTGGGGTAGGGGTCACTCCGGAATCCTGGGAACTCATGTAGAGGCAGGCCCTGGTTTCAGCATTGCTTGGAGGAAACGCAGTCCTGAAGACCCTCCCGCCCCTTGGTTTTACACAGGAGGGGAGGACCCCCGAGACTTGGCCTGGGGGCAGCTGAGGACTCCCATGGCTCCTGGCAGCACCAGAACCCACCGTGTGATGCTGGGCCCCTGTCCCCCCTGAGGAGCCATCACGGGCCTGGCCGTGAGTGTGGTCTGTCCTGGGACAGAGCGTCTGGCGGGAGCTGTCCTGAAACAGTCGCACATCACCTGGCTCACTGGGGGTCCTGGCCGTGACTCTCTTGCCCAGGATGGGCTTCTGCACCCGAGGAGTCCAACGCAGGATGGCCCCGGCGGGCAGGTTTTGACCTAAGTCCGCGAAGACGGCAGTCGTGGCTCTGAAAATGCTCAGCGTGAGAGCTCACGCCCGGCCTCGGCTGGAGGGCCTTCCTTCCTTCCTGAGTGTTCTCCCTCATTTCTGTGTTGGGGGGTCTGGAGTGGCGAGCAGCAGAAGGGACCGTGGCTGGCTCGCAGAGCTGGCAGGGCACGGGGGCGCTGGGGCAGGTGGGGCCCCTGCTCTCCAGCTCTGTTCCTCCAGTCCAGGCCCACGTGCTGGGAAGGGGTGTGTTGCACTGATTGTCGCCAGCTGGATGGGCCTCAGGGGGTGGAAAGGCAGCCCTCAAGGAAGCCCGAAGGGCTGCTAGGAAGGGACATGGCTGCTGGACCCCACGGCACCCTGTGAGACTGTCTCCCGGCTGCCTTCACGCTGGCTCGTGGGGCCGGGGAAGTGGGCTGGCTCGGGGGAGCCCAGGGTGGGACCCCAGGATGGGACCCGACCAGCCCTCCTACGCAGCCCCCGTCTGAGAGCACCCCCGCCTGGGCTCCAGCTCTGTCCCTGGGTCCCGGGCCCCTTGCCTGGCCGCATCGAGGACGCCCACGTGGGGCCTGGGCCATGTGCTCCTCCTTGGTTAATCTCTGAGCTCCGCGTGAGGCTGGGGCAGGGCGGCCGCTCATGCGGACCTGGGTTAAGTCAGAACAGATGCGGTGCTGGCCCTTCCTGGGACTGAGGCGAGTGGTGGGCTCAGAGCCCAGTGCCTCTTGGCATTGGTCTGTCCAAGCTGGGCCGTGCCACCTGTTACGGGCCCTTCCCGTCGTCCACTTGAGGCTCAGGGTCTGCGGATTGGGCAGCAGTCAAGGCCAAGCGGGTGTTCAAGGAGGTGTTGGGTGTTCAAGGAGGACCACCTGGTGCTGGGTGTTCAAGGAGGACCACCTGGCCACCCACTTCCCTGCGGGGGCTGCCTCTGGAGAGGACCGGAGGGGCGGTGGGGGAGGTACAGGATGGTGATGTTTCTTGGCATCAGCTTTGCACCTCTTTTCGTGCTGCACGGTGTGTATATATCATCTATTTGAAAAATTGTATCTATATGTATGAAAAAGGTGTATTATAAAAGGAAACAATGGAGCTTCCTGGTGGTGCAGTGGTTAAGAATCCGCCTGCCAATGCAGGGGACACGGGTTTGAGCCCTGGTGTGGGAAGATCTCACATGCCGCAGAGCAACTAAGCCCACGTGCCACAACTACTGAAGCCCACGCACCTAGAGCCCGTGCTCCACAACAAGAGAAGCCCCCGCAATGAGAAGCCCGCGCACCGCAATGAAGAGTAGCCCCCGCTCGCCGCAACTAGAGAAAGCCTGCGTGCAGCAACGAAGACCCAACACAGCCAAAAATAAATAAATAAAATAGACACAACATTAAAGAAATAAAAAATGTTTTAAAAAATAAAAATAAAATAAAAAACAATGAAAAGACGAGATGTAGAATCAGGTCTCGGTCGGGGCTCACCCTGAGGCTTGCACATTGGGGAGTTACTTTGGGCTCCCCGGCAGGTGATTAGTGGAAAGTCAGTCAAAGTCACCGACAGGCAGTTGCCTTTACAGAACCCCGAGCTCAGCCTGGTGTTTTCGGGGCCCAGCAGCAAGGCTGTCCTTGACTTACGTGTGGGGCTGGCTTTCTGGACGGTTGGGAAGGCGGTCACATACCCGCTCAGCCGGCTGGTACCTCCCTCTGCGTGGGAGGCAGCAGGCAGGGCATCTGGGCAGCCGAGATGAGTGCCTCCTGTGTGGGTGGGAGCCAGGTAGGTTTGCCTTTTCTTTTCAGGAGCGCCAGCAGCTCTGGTCATCTGCTGAGAGATGTGATCACACCTCTTCTAGAGCCAAGAAGACACACCCGTCGACCACACGTGCTCTAGGTGAACACATTCACCCTCCTGGTCACGGATGCCACCTCGCCATGTAAGAATCTGCCTCTCTGGCTTCTTGGGGCCCCAAGGGCTGAGGCCAGGGCTGCTCTGGCTGGGGTTGGGGTGGAGGAAAGGGGATCAGGACCCCAGGGACCCCAGGGTGGAAGGTGGGCCTTAAAATTCCTTCCCTACTCATCCCCACTGAGGCTGGATTCCCACACCAGCAGTGGGCAGGGGCTGGGGGACAAGCTGCTCAGGGACACAGGCCTTTCCCCGAGCCCTTCTCCCATCAGTAAACTAGGGACAAAGCAGGGGCATCTTCTGGCGCTGCTGGGAGGCTCGAAAGGGGCCAGTCCATCCCCGGCCGGACCCCATAACTTCTGGGTAAATGCAGCTTCCCAGGCTCCCTGCTGGAGCCCCAGTGCAGGGGGGCCAAGAACCAGACAGCCTGGTGTTGGGGGGGTGCTGCACTGAGAGGGGCCTGAACTGAGGCCAAGGAGGCCTCCCACCCTGAACCCCCGACGAGCTGCTCCCTCCCGGCTGGTGCATACAGTAGGTGCTCATTAAATGTGTCGAGTGACGGAAACAGGTGCAGACTGGTGGGCTGGGCTGTGGGGACCAGTGGGAACCCCAGGGGACCGTCGTCCGATGTGAGGGGACCGCGTGGGCAGCTCCAGGCCCCTTCAGCCTTGGGGTCACCTCAGGTAGGGGTCCGTGCCATCAGACAGGAGGCGGGGCTCTGCCTCCTGAGGTCCTTCTGGAAGTGTCCCTTTCTAATGCAGACGAATGATGAGGGAGGAGCCTGACAGCCGGGAGAAGGAACTGAGTGATTAAGGGTAATCTGGGCCCAAGAGAAGTGACCAATGTGGACTGACAGCCTGCAGTGCTGGCTGCCCTGCTGGTCCGCCTCTCTGTGGACACCAGGGTCCCATCGCTGGGCTGGGCCAACTCCTGGAATGTCTGTAATGCCGCCCCCACCCGCGTGTCCTCAAGGAGCTCAGAATAAAGCCAGCCCTGCCGTCCAGCCCTGTCCACCTGTCCCCCTTCTACCCTTGGCTCTCCTGCTCTGGCCACACAGGTGTCACCCTCCCAGCCCCCGAGGGAGCGTGCCCCTCCCAGCCACTCTCTCTGTCTGCTCCCTGAGAGCCCACCCCACGATTCTCACCTCCTTGTCTGTTTTCCTCATTCTCATCTGTGCCCCCCCTGCCCTGCTGCAGCACCACTGGGTCCCCAAACAGCCCGGGCCTGGCACTCAGGAGGGGCTCAGGTACATCTGTTCACGGGAATCTCCAGCCACTCGGCGGGCTCTGGGGGAGTGTAGCCAGGGCTGCCCGCCTTGCTGCTTCCTCCAGGCAGCCTCGCTGGATTAGAGCTACCATGGGCCTGGGGGGCGGGGATGCCCCAGTACCTGGGAGGGTGGGGGAGGGCTGGGGGGGCGGGGATGCCCCAGTATCTGGGAGCGTGGGGGAGGGCTGGGGGGGCGGGGATGCCCCAGTACCTGGGAGCGTGGGGAGGGCAATTTGATGGCTTCTCGGGCACCCCCTCCCTGCTCCTGCTGAGGCAGCAAGGGTGGCGCAGGTGGTTTTGAAATGAGGTTTTCACGTCTCCCTCAGGCTCCTCAGATAACCCTGGGTGGCAGAGGTTGTAACCTGTGTGCTCATCAGTTGTCCAGGAACAGCGCATTTGGAGGAATAGGGGACGGTGAAGTGATCCCTGGTGTGGGGCAGGTGGACTGATGAGGGCGGAGCAGCTGCCCGGGGGCTGTGGACCTGCGGCCAGAGGCAGGGTGGGGAGAGGGGGTCCCGGTGGAGGGAGGGCCAGGCCGGAGCTGGGAGACCTGAGTGTCCTCTGCCTTGCTGCGGACCCCAGGTGACGTTGGCAGAGACCCACTCTGAGCCTCAGTTTCCTCATCAGTTAAAGGAACCACCCTGCTCCCTGTGGAACAGACACAGAAACCAAGGCATGGAGGGGCCCGGCAACTCCTGCCAGGTCACACAGCCCGAGAGAGGGCAGCCTGTGTTTCGTGTCCCTTCCCTGCCGTTCCCCCCTTCCTGTCTCCCTTTCCTGTCCCTGCCCTCATCGCTGTCCCCTCAGCCTCCCCTGGGCTGCATCCAGTGACAGCCCGATAAGGAACGGGGGGAGGGGTATAAAGGGCTCCCCATCCCAACCCCCCAGGACACCCTTGAAGGGCCATCCCCATCTCTGGGCTCCCATGGGGTCAACTGAGGCCTGCTGGGACATGGCATGTCCTCTGCTTGGACACCTGGGGACCTCTCACCTGCACAGGAAAATTTGCTTTTGGAAACGTCTGAATGTCAGAAATTTATTTTAACTTTGTGTCTAAACAATGGCTTTGTGGGCGCACACAAAGGAAGGGGGGAGGGCTGTGTGCACTGACGTGGCTGCAGCCGCACGTGTGTGTGCACGTGCACGCATGTATGTGTATGCGTGTGTGTGCGTGTGCACGTGTATGCATGTGTGCATGTGCGTATATGTGTGCGTGTGTGCATGTGTGCGCATGTGCGTATATATGTGTGCGCGTGTGTGTGTGTGCACGTGGCAGCATGCGCTCCATTCAAGGACTGGCACTTTTGTCGGCAGCGGCTGGCAGTGCCCACAGCCCCGGGTGTTGTGCTCGCCCGTCTGCCAGCCTGATTACCTCCAGGTGGCGCTAAGCAGAGGCTTCACTCGGTACTTTGTCCTTTCACGTTACTTCAGTTTTTCATGAGAGAATGAACTGCTTTTATCATAAAAGATAAAGGTTTTGCATCTTGAAAGTTAATGTGCGCACAGCAAGCTAGACAGGCGGGGGCTCCGGGTGGGGGGACTGGGTCCAGCCCAGCCCACCTCTCGGGCCTCACTCCCGCTCCATCCGGGTCCAATTCTCTCCCTGGAGGCTGAGCTCACATTCCTTGAGGAGTGAAGAGGTGGGTGGGTAGACATGTAGGCGAGCCGGAAGTTCTGCAGCTGTGGCCGCACCGGAGCCCCGTGCAGGTGCTGGGAGCTGGCTGGACGCGCGCGCCCACTTCCTCCCGGGCGTCCCTGGCTGTGGCAGGCGACTCCCTCGAAGTTTCCTTATAGCTTCACTGGGGTCCCCGGGGGTTCCGAGAGCAGGAGGAGGGGAGGTGGGATTGGGGGCCCAGATGGTCAGGAGGGCAGCGGCCAGGCAGTAGCCACCCCCACCACCAAGCTGGACCGCAGGCTGAGAACTGGTACCCTCAGAGCCGAGGAATGAGGCCTGGGGGCGGGAGGCAGCCCACGGCAGAAGTGCAGACTGGGCATGTGTGCGAGCACGTGTGTGCATGGTGCGGGTGCACGTGGGGGGGACCCTCCCGGTTGGAGGGGCAGCCGCTCGTGGCCCCTCGTCCTGCCTCTCCTCCTTCCCCATCTGGCTCTGAGCCTTCCCCTTGTCCCATTCTCTCCTTCATCACTTCAGCCTGGGTGGGGTTTCTGTGGTGTTCTGATAAAAATTGGAATTCAAATCCTAATTGTGGGAAGCAGTGGGGGGCAAGTGGGAGGCAGGAGGGGGTGGGGGGGAGGGTGGGGGGGGAGGAGTTGGATGGGGGGCAGCTATCCCGTTCTCAGGCCCCTGCAGCCAGCCACTGGCTGGTTTTTTTCTTTCTTCAAATGTATTTTAAAATGTATGGAATTCTCTCCCAAGCCCTCCTCCTGTTGCCTAGCGACAGCGATGGGGCCAGAGGTGTCTTCCTATAGGAGAGTGGATTCCTCCCTTGTCCCTGCGCTGGAACTCAGCAAACCCGCAGGAGGTGGGCAGGGGCTCGTCCAGAGCTCTGGCCCCAGGGGACAGTGGCATTGAGGTGCAGCTAGGGTGTGGGACAGCCTGCCATTGTCCCCAAGTGTCTCTCTCCGTGACTGGCCTGAACTTCACTGTTGGAGTTTCATTCCTTTGGCTATTCTTGTAAAATGTCATTGCCCCTACTGGAGCTTTTGCCAGTGAATCCCTTACCCTCAGAGTCGGTGGGAGTTCTGAGACTTCCCTGCTGATAAGGCGGGTGGGTCAAAAGCACAGAGGCCTTGAGCAGCCCTGTGCCAATTGGAATGGGGTGGCTTTGAGGCAGCCAGGCCTCGAGGGGCACCTGGCAGGTAAATGAATGAATGAAGGGGAGCGTGGGGAAGACCGCCGAGGAGACTCAAGCGGGAGGACAGAGTGCCTGCAATCTGGAAAGATGCTTTCCTTCTCGTCCCCCAGGCTGGGGGCCTCCGGGGATCCTGCTGCGGTGAGATAAAGGCAGAGCAGGGGAAGCGGAAAGGGGAGGCGGGGGCCCCCCTACTGCAGAAGGTCCCGCTGCTGCCGGGAGGCTCCAGACAGGGCGGCTGTGTCTGAAGACAGGCTGAGTGCCCCTCCCTGGCCTGGCTCCCCACCTGCCGGCCCCCAGGGAGGAGCTGGTTTTTCCCTCGGTTCCCTGAGCTGGTCGGAAGGGCCGTGGAGACCAGGGGCAAACAGTCACAGGACCCCACACCGCACTTCGTTGGGCCTCACCTGTGCCCAGGCCACAGAACAGGACCCTGAGGGACAGGGCGTCACCACACAGCCACTGTGGACCCAGGTCTCCCGACTCCGGGCTCTCAGAGACCAAGCGCATGTGTTTTCAGTAAAAGGGACCAGTCGGGGGCCATCTGCCGTGTCAGTGACCCTCTCACGAATGAGCGAGCGAACCAGCAGCTGCAGGCGGGCCCGCCGGCCCTTCCGCGTGGGAGTGCGTCACGGGTCCACAGCCTCCTTTATTCCCTTATTGAGGGAGTCGGAGGATGTACCTGTCACTGCAGGACATGTGGGGTGGTGGGGGTCCGCGCACACCACAGGGTTTCACCATCACTGTGCCCAGCCACGCGGGCACTTGGCTCTGAGAGCAGACACACGCGGCACACAGAGCTAGCCTCTGGGGCTCCACGGTGACGGGCCGGGAGCTGGGGCGGTCAGGAGGGGTGTCTGGCAGGGCATGGACATGGGGCCCCACCAACGTGGAGTGGGCAGACAGTAAAGTGGACTCGGGCTCAGCGGCAGACCCTGCCCGTCTGCCCGCAGCAGGGTCTGGGCAGTGGGCATCTCATCCCACGTCCACTCTGCCCCCACCTCAGGGGACCGTCCCTTCTGTCCGCTCCAGGGCCATCACATCCAGCCCTGGCCGAGAGGGTGGGATGACCACGCCCACTTCTCAGATGGGGAACCCGGGGCTCGGGGGAATCATGGTGTGTCTGGGGCCCAGGGAGGGTCTGAGGACCTGTCACAAAGAGTCCAGGTCCTCCTTCTGAAGCCGACACCGGAGCCCAGACTCAGTCTTTGCTGAACTCTGATGCCCACTCGCTGAGCAGGGCTGGGGGCTGCACTGACCTTGGGCCCATCTGCTGGACTCCCGTGTCCCCTGCACCGGTGGCCACTGGGTCACAGGAGGGCTGCCTGGCCTGGGGACTAGCTGTGGGCCTGCCCCCAGGCCTGTTCTTGGTGAACAGCTTGGGGGAGGATTTTGTGGGGCTCAAGTGTATAATACCCCGATTCATAGCAGATCCCAGGTCTGAAGGGGCCGTGGATACTGCAGTATCTGACCGTCGTTTCTGAGCGTGGGGAGACCGAGTCCCGGCTAACTCCAGACCAGGAGCAGGTCACCTGATCCTGAGTCGGTGCCGCCCAGGCAGGCGGTCTGCCTGTCTGTCTGTTTGTCTGACTGTCTCCCTTCTGGGCAGATGTGCTTCCAGGCCCAGGGAGGACCTGCTTTAAGAGGCCTGCGCTTCGCTTCTGGGCCCCTGGCCACTCGTGGTCCCGGCTGGTCCAGGGCAGCTCCCCTGGGACCCGCCTTCCCCTGGCTCAGGGCACCTTCCTGGGGCCGGGCCATCCTGTCTGGAGACCAGATCCCAGAGTCCAAGGAGGCGCCTGCCTTTCTGGGCGCCCGAGCTGGGGCCAGGCCTGCCTGCTGGCCGTGACAAACGAGTCTGGGCCCCCGCCTGGCTGCCAGCCAGTGGGCCGCCTGTACCCAGGGCCCTTCCTCCATACCGGTGGCCCGGACCTCAGCACTGGCCTCTTTCGGAGAGCTGGCCGGCTCCCCTCTGCCTTGCGGCGTCCACCCTGAAGCAGCTGGGAGCTGGGCCGCAGGAGCTGGACAGCAGGAGGGAGAGCGTGTGAGGACGTGCCTGTCCTGGGACCCACTGACCTGGCCTTGTGTCCACAGAGCCAGGATGGAGAACTGCGAGGCTAGCTGCCCTGTGGTGTCCCTGCAGAGCTTTGCCACCTTGGCCTGGGGAGGACAGGCGGTGGGGGGCTGCCAGGGCTGGGCGATGCCAGGCTGATCCCTTCATGGACCTCTTGTGACATCAAAGCTTCCTGGGATTCGCCCTTGGAAAGGTGGTGGGTCGGATGCCTGCTGCAGAAGGGGCTGACCCGGTCCTGAGCTGCCCGGAGGCCCTCTTGGCGGTGCCGGGACAGAGGTGGTCCTGCCAACTGGGCTCCTCCCAGCGCCAGCTCTCGGGGTCACCACGCTCCGGCCCCAACCTACCCCTTCATGTCTCTCTCCCTCAACATCCATTAGTCTGAGAACAAAAAGACCGCCTTTCACCCAACGCTAATTTCTCCTCATTAAAGGCTGTTTTGGATCTGGGAGAGGATCTGTCTCTCTTTCTGGCTTTGAAAGAGAAGGGGCGCGGGGGAGGGTGAGAGAGGAGAAGCCGAAAGGAAGTGCAGCCTCTGGGTGTGGGTGCTGGGTCCTGGGCCTCGGATGCCACGGAGCGGGCCCAGGGCCGACCCCCGTCCAGCTCGCAGGCGCTGCGCGGACAGGCGTGGAGGCCGAGTGGCAGCCCCTCTGTGACCCCTCCCGGCCCCCCGCCCGGCCCCGCCCGGGCCTAGTACAGCGTCTCCCGGGTGACATTGCTGGAGAAGGTGTGGCTTCCGGACACGCTGCTGGCCTTCCTCGAGAAGGCCAGCCTCCTCCTTCTGTGCCCCCACAGGGGACACAGGCAGGCCAGCGTGGACAGGAAGATCTGGCGGAAGTTGGCGGAGACGAGGTTGTACAGCACGGGGTTGATGGTGGAGCTGACGTAGAAGAGGGCGTTGGTCAGCATGTAGAAGTAGTGGTAGAAGTCATACAGGAACCTGGGGTGGGAGAGGACGCTCAGGCTGGCGGGCCAGACACAGCCCGCACGGGGCAGCCCGTGGCTGACGCGGGGGCCTGGGACAGTCATTGCAGACTACTTGGACATCTTTTGAAGTGGGGATATTTCACAATAAATTCCAGGGCTCTGGTTTCTCTTGAGAGGTTGGAAGTTCTGAGCACACTCCCGCCTGGCACCGGTCAGCTGAACTGCCGAGCTGAGCTGCAGCCGCCCACCCGAGGCCAGCTGTGCAGTCCCCCTTGGCCGCAGTCTCCACCTCTCCCTGCAGCCCAGCTGGCCTGCCCTTTCTTGTGCAGAATCCCAGCCCCTGCTCAGGGCTGCAGGACGTGGCCAGGGCCTGGCCTCAATGGAAGAGCCAGGCCAGGAACCCCCTCTGCACCTCCCAGACAGCTGTGCACCTCATCTCGACTTGCTTGCCTCTGTGCACAGGGATCTCACCCCCTCATCTGGCAGCTCACTTCACTACCAGGCGGCCCTGAGTTTCAGAACCCCTTTACTTTGGGCTGTGTTCCATGCCCTGTACCTTCTCTTCATCCTTTCTAGATTTTCCCTCCCTAGTGGCTCCCCGACACTTGGAAGAGCCCACAACCCTGGGACCTGGCAGCCCCGCTACGCAGAGGAGCTCACGCAGCGAGGCTGAGGCTACCGTTGCGGGGAGGCCAGCTGGCGAGGCCGGCATCCATACGTCGCAGTGCGGGTGTGATGCTCTCGGAGTCCCAGGGGTCCTCCTGCCAACTCCTCCAGGCTGGGGGTGGTCTGGGGGCCCCGACAGTCGCCATCACTCCTCCCACAGCCAGCAGCACCAGCCCTTCCTGTCGCTCTCCAGACGCCCCCAAACCTGTCTTGTACTGACTGTTTTAGGACTTGCTTTCCTTTTACGAAGCAGCTTCCAGGGTGTCTGTCCCTCTACGGACTCTGCCTTCCCTGCCCTATCACAGCCGCACCTGAGGGCCTGTCGGGGGACGCTGACCCGCCCACCCTGAGCTGCCCCTCTCAGCGCCCCCAACCCCTACACTCAACTGTTTCGGGAAGCATGCCCCCAGCCCAAGCCTCACCCCTTCGGCCCCAGCCTCCCATACTCACGGGGTCCACTGCTCGTCCGAAATGTAGCAGAACATGAGGCGTCGCACATGGTAGGGCAGCCAGCAGACCACGAAGGCGATGACCACGGCACCTGAGACGTGGAGGGACGTGGGCCTCAGGGAGGTGGAGGGAGAGGTCCCGTGTTCATGGACTGAAACAGCTAATAGTGTTAAGATGACAGTGCTGCCCAAAGTGACCTAGAGATTCAGTGGAATTTCTATGGAAATCCTGATGACATTTTTTGCAGAAATAGAAGAATTCATTGGGAATCTCAAGGGATGCTGGACAGACAAGACAATCTCGAGAAAGAAGAACAAAGCTGGAGGACTCACCCTTCCTGACTTCAAAACCTACCACAAAGCTACAGTCATCCAAACAGAGTGGTAATGGCATGAGGACAGACGTATAGACCCATGGACTAGAACAGAGGACCCAGAAATAAGCCCTCCCATATATAGTCAAATGACTTTCTACAGGGCGCCAAGATCAAAGGGAAAAGGGCTGTTTTTTCAACAAATGTTCTGGGAAAACTGGATCCCCACATGCAAAAGAATGAAGCTGTCCCCTTACCTCACACCATCTGAAAAAATTAACTCAAAATGGATCAAAGATCTAAACATAAAAGCTAAGGTATAAAATTCTTTGAAGAAAATATAGGACAAAAATTTCACAACATTGAATTTGAAAAGACAACAAGGGAAAAAATAAATAATTTGGACTATATAAAAATAAATAACTGTGTATTAAAGGTCACAATTGACAGAGTGAAAAGGCAACCTACAGAACGGAAGAAAATATTTGCATCACATATCTGATAAGGGATTAATATCCTGGGCATATAGAAAACTCAACAACAAAAATCAAACAACCCAATACAAAAGCAGGCAGAGGACCTGAATAGACATTTCTCCAAAGAAGAGATACCAATGGCCGATAAGCACATGAAAAGATGCTTAACATCACTGATCACTGGGGGAATGCAAATCAAAACTACAATAGGATACCACCTCATACCCAATAGGACAGCTCCAATAAAAGAAAAACACAGGAAAGAGTAATCTGGGGGAGGATACGGAGAAACTGGAACATGTGTACACTGTCGGTGGGAATGTACAATGGTACAGCCACTTTAGAAAGCAGTTTGGCTGTTTAAAAATATTTTTTAATTCAATAAATTAAAATTCTACTCCTGGGTTTATGCCCCCAAAGAACTGGAAGCAGGAGTTCAAACAGATACCAGTAGCTCATAGCAGCACTACTATTCAGAGTAGCTGAAATCAATGCATGACGGATAAACCAAATGCGGTCCATCCGTACAACAGAATATTATTCAGCCCTAAAAAGGAAGGACATTCTGACACAGGCTACAACATAGATGAACCTTGAAGACATTACACCATGTGAATAAACCAGTCACAAAAAACCCAAATACTGTGTGATTCCACCTAAAGGAGGTCCCTGGAGGAGTCAAATTCACAGAGACAGAAAGTAGAAGGTGGTTGTCAGGGGCTGGGCGGGGGGGGGGGGGACTTGGTGTTTAATGGGAAGAGTTTCGGTCTTACAAGGTGGGAGGGTTGGTGGTGGCAGCCGCGCAGCCGCATGGGCATCTACACGCTGCCCAGCTGTGCACTTAGAAACGGTCAGGATGGTGAACTTCATGCCCTGTATATTCCACCACAATGCAAAAGAAAGCACCCAACCACTTGCGCAAACTTCGGGCCAAGTGTGCTGTCCCGGGGCAGAGAGAAGGGTGTTCCCCGAGAGGTGCGTCGTCTTCTTGGGGACGTGGGGGGATCTGTGGGAGGTCCTGGGTTTGGGATCCCCGCTCCAGGGCTGCTGCCCTCTGGGGGGCTTGCGGAGACCCTGGGCCAGGGAGGTCCCAGCGGAGGCACTGCCTGCTGGCAGCAGGGGTTGGTGGCACTGGGCTGCTCCAGAGAGCCCGCCCGCACACAGCAGAAGCAAGCGCTGCCGCCCTGGTCACCTGACCCGCGGCTGTGGGGGCTGAGCCGGCCCGGGGGCGAAGCACTCCCGAGTCACTCTCCCGTCAGTCACGTGCTGTGGACGGATGCAGACGTCATGCTGTTTTGGAAATACTGGAGCAATAAATGATCCAAGTGAATTTTACCTGTCTCTTTTGACTGTTTAAAAAGGTGGTTACCGGACCATTGAACATCCCACGTGGGGCCTGCATCACGTTCCTTTTGGACAGAGCTGTGGGGACCTTTTCCTTCCAAGACCTGCAAAGGTGAGGGGCGGGCAGCCCGGGGCAGGGGGGAGATGGGGCGTGGATCCTGGGGTGGTGGGAAGCACAGGGTAGGCACTCTGGGGGACCGGGGGGGCCGGGGCTGCCTCAGGAGAGCAGGGAGGGGCAGGTTGTTTTGAGGACCCCTCCTCGGCCAGGCCCGGGGACACACAGAGGGAGGATGGACCCTCACGTCCACCCAACACGATCCTTCAGGCCTTCAGGATTCCCTGCGAGAATCTGTGCAGAGGGACTGCACCTCCGGCCTCTCCAGCTGGCACCCGACTGCCCAGCACGCATGGGGACCCCAACCCTGCGGCCCTGGCTTTGTGAGCAAACTGTCCGACTCAGCCGGTGCCAGGAGGCTTGCTGAATCGGTGGATGTATGGATGGATGAGTGAGGGAGTCAAGAGAAGCCCCGACCCCAGGGGGAGCCGGCACTCTGAGCCTCGGCCCGGAGGCGCTCCGTTCCCAGGGTCTCTAAACCTTCTGTTTGTGGTACCCAGCTCGCTGCTTTGCTGGCCCCTGGTGGCCGCCCGCCGCCCGCCCCTCGTAGGGCCCAGCGGTTACGTACGTAAGACCCGGACGCCGTGGCGCAGGGCCTGGACCCGGCCGGGCTCGATGGACATGCTGAACGAGCTATGCTGGTCTCCGACTGTGCGCACCTGGCCCTGCTCGGCCGCCTGGCGGACCATCACGGTCAGCTTGTTGGCAATGATGGTGTTCAGGACGGAGATGGCCACCATGGGGAACACGAAAGACATGAAGGTGTTGATCTGCGAGAGGTGGAGAGGGGCGGCCTGTGAGGCTGGGGCAGGGGACGCGCCCTGGCACCCACCCCGCCCACCGGCCCAGGTGTAGGGGTTGGAGCGTGGGCGGCGCTCGGTCTGTCCGTTCCCAGACTGACTCTCCGCCTGCTCCCACAGCCCTGGCTTCCTGGGGGAGGTTTGCAGACTCTCTGTCAGCTTGGGGAGCCCTCAGCCTGTACACAGTGTGGAGTAAAACCCTGGGGCACCCCGGCTGCGGTGAGGGGCCGGGGCTCTGCGTTCCCGGGTCTGGACAAGGAAGCGGTCCCTCCTGACTTCTCTCCAGGATGGCTCACCCAGCGTCCCTCGTCCTGCACACGTACAGCTCACGTTAGGACACGAAGGGAAGACCCGCCCCCCGCCCCACTTCCTCTCAGCCCGTTGAAAAGCGCTTCTCGTTGGCAACTCCACCTTCCACGTTTCTCTGCCTCTGGGGAAACTGAGTCTCCGGGTGCTGAGGGGCTTTGCCAAAGTCACCAGCTCAGAGCGGCTGGACCTGGACTTGAGCTGGAGCCCAGCTCCTCAGTGACACCAGGCTGAGACCCGCCTTCACGGGCACCTGCTCAGCCCGAGCAGCTGTGGCCTCCCTGAGCTGCCACTGGCGTTGCTGACAGGGACGCAAACCCGCCAGTGCACGTGTGTGGCCCTGAGCAGCGATGGGGAACGGGCCTCCCACCGAGCTGGTCCTGAATCCGCATCACCTCCCAGGGCCCCGGAGTAACAGCCTCTGGCGTAAAGCCGCGTTTGCCGCTGGCCTTTGCGCACGCTGGTCCGCACGCCACGTTCCGACGCCCGAGCTTCTAAGTGTGAGCTCGCGAGCCCTTGTGAGGGGGCGGTGCCTCTTCTCCATGCCCCCTACCCAACCGCCGCCGCCCTTAACGCTCACGTGAAGTTCAGAGTCACAGAGCAAACGGCTGCACCTGGAGAGACACCTGCACTGGCCCCACTGGGTTCCGGGGTCTGCAGGGGGTGCCGGGCTCCAGGCTGCCCCCTCCACCTCCTAACTCGGGTGGGTCCCGGGGTCTGCACGGGGTGCCGGGCTCCAGGCTGCCCCCTCCACCTCCTAGCTCGGGTTTGCGCACAGCCCTGTGAGCAGAGCCGAGGGTCCCGCGTGGAGGTCTCCTCGATGGTAGACAAGGACTGTCTCAGCAGGGTAAGGACCGTCCAGCTCTGCCCTCCTAATGCGGCAGCGGCCAGCAGGAGGCCAAGAGGTGCTGGAGGCTCTAGAACGCCGACGGGTTCGCCTCCTGGGCCTCCTGGATGTCAGACCTCTGTCCCGAGCAGGGCAGCCCACACGGCCCTCTCTTCGGGGCATTGGCCGACGCCTCCGCAAGTCCTGCCCGCCCCACAGTGCTCCGGGTCCCGCTTGGGAGGACTGTAGGCATCCAGGAGATGGTGGCTGAGGCCACCTCTGGCTCCTTTTGAAAAAGACTCCCCTAAACTAGAGGACAAACACGTCAGACGGGCCGCGTGGGCCCTCGGCAGGCGTCCTTTCCACACTTGCCAGCCCTTGCGCCCGTCACTAGTCACCCACTGGGCGCTTGGGAGTGGCCTCCCCCGGGCACCCTTCTCTCCTGCGTCCACTGAGCTCAAGTGGCGTCTGGAGGTCCTCCCGCAGGACGATGATGGGCTGGTGCGGCCGAGGGGCAGCTCTGGGCCGGGGGCTGGGCTGGGGTGCAGGGGGATGCCGGGCCTGGGCCCAGGAGACACACCAATTCCCGTGAGTCACCACAGCCGGGCATAATTTAAACAAAACAGATGTATTCAACACAGATTTTAAATGTCAAAACATTTGAAATACCATACTTCGATGAGCACAGACAGCAAAACAGCCACCTCTGGGGGCCGCGAGCGGTGGACCAGGGCCCAGGCCCCCAGCGGATCCCCCAGTTGGGAGAAGTCCAGGCCCTGATCCTGAGGTTCTGGAATGGGGAGAGGGGCCCCGGCACTGCAGGCGCCCCCCAACAGAGGCCTGGGGACGAGGCTCGGGCCGGCGTGGGCTTCCGGAGGGGCGTGTCTTCTCTCGGCCTCCCCCGCCCCTCCAGCCTGGAGACTGAGACTGAACCTGGATTGTGGGGTACCAGGGCAAGGCCTGGCTCTCGGGGTCGCCTTCTCTTGCCGAGGCCCACAGCACGGATGGGAGCTCAGTCTGTACCCCTTTCCTGCACTCCACCCCAACTTCTGGGAACAGGGGAGCAGCCCACTCCCGGCAACAAGCAAAGAGAAGGGAGTCTGCTAAGCCCTGTGCAAGATGTCCAGGAACCACTGCAAGTGTAGCCACAGGAAGGACAGAGGGGAAGGAGGGGCAACCGGGGCCCTTCCAGACAGAGACATGCGGACGTGGAGGGATGCGCCTCGTCTATGCATTTGTCCCAGTAAAATGTGAGAGCACCTGGGGATAGACAGCCTGACTCTCAAATTCAAATGGAAAAAAAGATAATCTAAGAGTAGCCAGGAAAGTTCTGGGAAGGAAGGTGACAGGTCAGTAGGGGACGGGAGGCCTCACCCACTGTGGGAGGGCACTGAAAAGGGATTGTAGGAGAAGAGTTTGGCGCGAATAAATCAGGGGAGCAGGAGAGAGGCCAGGAGCGGTTCCGATGAGGCCAACGTGGCCTGTGGCAAAGGCAGCGCCGGAACCAGTGGGAGGAGGCGGGTGACGGGCTGCAGAGCTGGGGGCTGGATGCTCAGGGCCTGCTGCTTCCACTGTCCCTTCCCAGGACCACCGTCCGCTTCCCTGGAAACACCCACCCCGCTCCATTCCTGGCCAATGGGCACAATCCAAGAGGCCCGGGTGAGCCCTCATTGGACACACACAGGCCGCACGTTCACCTCTCCACCAATCACGTTTGTCCTATGAGAACCAGCCCCAGGCCTGCTGTTCAGAAGAGAGAGCCCACCTTTGTGGAGGGCCTGCTGAGCAGGAAACTGCTTTTGTGCCCATTGGTTCTGTTCTCCCACCTTGTGTGGGGGACCTGCCTAAGAACGGGCCCTCACAGGTGAAAGGAGAGCATTTGTAATTTTGTGAGGGACAGAGAGTGAAATGGTTAAGCAGTAAAAAGAAAGTGGAACAGGACCCAGGTCTGTCTGGGAGGAAGGGCTGCCCCCGACCTGCCTGCAAACAGGTGCGGGGCACCAATGGAATGCGCATAGCCTGGCCCGCAGTCACGGGGTCCTCGTGCCTCTGCCTCCTCCTTCAAGGCTGTCGTCCCATCCACCCTTCCTCTGAGGGGCAACAGCTCGTCTCGTACCGGCCTGTTTCTGATCCCACTGTGTTTAGGTAAAGAGACAGCCCCTGGACTCCGGGGCTTCATGGCTCAACGCCAGCCTGCGGTGAGTGGGAAGGTGCGAAATACCGCTCAGGGGCTTCCCTGGTGGCGCAGTGGTTAATAATCCGCCTGCCAATTCAGAGGACACAGGTTCGAGCCCTGGTCCGGGAAGATCCCACATGCCGCGGAGCAGCTAAGCCCATGTGCCACAAGTATTGAGCCTGCGCTCTAGAGCCCACGAGCCACAACTACTGAGCCCACGTGCCACAACTACTGAAGCCCACGAGCCACAACTACTGAAGCCCACGTGCCACAACTACTGAAGCCCGCGTGCCTAGAGCCCGTGCTCCGCAACCAGAGAAGCCACCGCACTGAGAAGCCCGCGCACCACGACAAAGAGTAGACCCCCCACTCGCCACAACTAGAGAAAAGCCTGCGTGCAGCAACTAAGACCCACCACAGCCAAAAAAAAATATATCTCTCAGGGTGTTTGCAAAACTCAGCAGCGTGTACAACGGCTTCTGAGGGGGGAGGCAGAGAGGAGGGGCTTCCTGTCAAACCCTCCAATGTAGATGGCCTCGCTGGCCTGGCAGGGGCCACCCCCAGCAGATGACCAGTCCAGCCAGGCCCAGGCTTCAGGGACCGCCTCCTCCTAACCTCCTCACCCAGCAAATGCTGAAAGTCCCCTCCCTCTCGGCCACCACCAAGGGCAGGACAATGATGCAAGTCACTCCAGAGTCCCTGTTTGTCACTGTCACTCAGCACAGCCCTGCTCGAAAAGCAAAAACCCAGAACAAGTTCAATGCCCACCCACTCGGGCTGGTTGATAAGTTATGACGCGTCCACACCACGGGGTGCTGTAGACACTGAGAATGACCGACGGGGGGGCCAAGGTCATGGTTTAGTGAGAAGAGCAAACACAGAGCAGCTGGTGCCTCCGTAAAGTAAGGAGGCGCCTCGACGCCCAGGATTGCTCCCTGGAGAGAAGCCTCACAGAGGCTGACCCAGGCCGACTCAGGGAAGGGCAGGGAGCTGGGGGGCTCTGGGCACGCCCTCTTGACCTCAAAGCACCTGAGTGGAATGAATGTCTGTCCTGTGACAGGTGCCCAGGCCCCTGCTCCCACAGTGACACGAGAACAACACACCCCACCTTGCCGCCCTGGGATGGGGTGTTGGAGGTGGAGGGCACCAGGTCTCAGGGCATCCACCCTTGCTTCACAGGCGGGACACCAGGGCTGGGAGGGCAGACACTGTCCTTCAAGGTGACACAGCCCAGAATCTCCCAGGCTGACATTGTCCGAGTAACTCTGCCCTCCAACATCCCTCATCTCATGAGCACCCAGACCCTCCGGACGCTGCTGGGATCCCACCCAGGAGGGCACACGCGGTCCACGGCAGACAAGCGTCTGGGAAAGAAGACAGATGAGTGTCGAGGGCCCGCTGCTCTGTGGGTCAGAGCCCTGACCGCAGGCCTGAGTGTCTGAGGAGAAGCCCAGCGTGTGCCTTTAGGGGAGGGACCCCGAGCCTCCCCAAGAGCTGCCTGCATTGCTGAGGCCCCAAGTGAGTCATCTTAGGGCCTGAAAGGCCACCTCGGGGTGGGGGAGGGGCTCCACGACTGCGTGCAGCTCCGGGCTTGCTTGGCCACTCGGGCCACTGGTCCCGGCCCCTCACAGTGCGGTCCCGCCCGCCGTTAGGTGGCTGCAGTGCCAGATTTTGGCTCAGTATAAAGGACTTCCGCTTTCTGGTTGATACACACTCTTTAGCTAACACTTTTTTTTTTTTAAACAAATTTATTTTTGGCTGCATTGGGTCTTTGTTGCTGTGCGTGGGCTTTCTCTAGTTGTGGTGCGCAGGCTTCTCATTGCAGTGGCTTCTCTTGTTGTGGAGCATGGGCTCTGGGTGCGTGGGCTTCAGTAGTTGTGGCACTTGGGCTTAGTTGTGGCATGTAGGCTCCGTAGTTGTGGCACGTGGGCTCAGTAGTTGTGGCATGTGGGCTCAGTAGTTGTGGCTCACGGGCTCCAGAGCGCAGGCTCAGTAGTTGTGGCGCATGGGCTTAGCTGCTCCGCGGCATGTGGGATCTTCCCGGTCCAGGGCTTGAACCCATGTCCCCTGCATTGGCAGGCAGACTCAACCACTGCGCCACCAGGGAAGCCCCCCTTTAGCTAACTCTTAACAGAGTGCTTTCCATGAGCCAGACCCATGTTCAGTGACTTGCATGTGTCACCCTGTGGAATAGGCACATAGAAGCTGTTGGTGCTCTCACTTTATAGAAGAAAAAGCCCAGACACAGTCTGACCCACAGCCCAGTGCTCGCTTCCATGTTCTGGGGCCTGTGACACGCAGAGAGCAGAGAGCAGACGAACGGAGAACCCCCTGGTCGTGGGAAAGTGTCGGGGGACCTCACTTCGGTGGATGCATGCCCCACCCCCAGCTTCCCAGAGAGGACACTTTGGGTAACTGCAAAAATTTGACAACAACTTCTAGTCCAAAGGCCACAACTCCATGGTGATCTCTCAGGACTAAACATCTGTCCATTACTCTCTCCTTTCTTTTTTTTTTTTTTTTGTGGTATGCGGGCCTCTCACTGTTGTGGCCTCTCCCGTTGCAGAGCACAGGTTCCGGACGCGCAGGTTCAGCGGCCATGGCTCACGGGCCCAGCCGCTCTGCGGCATGTGGGATCTTCCCAGACCAGGGCACGAACCCGTGTCCCCTGCATCAGCAGGCGGAGTCCCAACCACTGCGCCACCAGGGAAGCCCTCTCCTTTCTTTGATCTCCCTTCCGCTCCACGCTGGTCCCCGTGCTCCTCTTCAGGTTTGGAGTTTCTGGGAGACGACTGACCAGAGTCACCAGCGACTTAGAGTGGAGACAATGCTCCTGCCCCAGGGAGACTTAGGGTTCAGGACCATGGACAGAGCCCATCGCTGCGGAGGGGCTGCCCCGGTGGAGAGGCGTGCCGGGCTGGGAGCAGCTGTGGTTGGCAAGACTGGGTGGGGAGGGACTGGGGAGTGGGACCCCCGAGCCAGCTGGGGGCAGCGATCAGCAGGAACACTCCACCCTGTCCCCAGACCCCTCCTGTCCACTGATGAAGGGCAGGTGAGCAGCCTGTGACCTCTGCAAGAGGCCCCCACCGAGTCCCCGCTGCCCGCGCAGCCAGCAGCCCTGCGCGTGGGAGTCTTTGCCCTCCTGGAGTGCCGCAGCCACAGAGGACCCCCCCCCCCACCCTGCAGCCACATCCTGCCTGGTCCCGGCTGTGCTGCAGCGCTGGCACCAGCCGGGCTGCCAGGAGACCCTCAATCGGATTAGGGAAATGGCCCTCCCACTGCGTCTGTCCCTCCACCTGTACCAGGGTCGCCGTCCTCGAGGAGAGACAGGATGGGACCCTGCCCTCAGCAGCACACAGGGCAGGTGCTGGGGGCCTGGCCTTGGCTGTGAGTTGGTGGGGGGTCGTTAATCACCCTGGGTGTGGAAGCCGGGGTGGTGAGTCGCGTTCCGGTCGTGCCATCCCATCTCAAAACTGCATCGAGACCATCTGTAGACTGAAGTCCTGTTTGCCGTGTTTTCAGATACCTGTTGGCTAAAAAGCCCATGAGAACCTTCAAATCAGTGGGACATCTGCTAATTAGCAACCGACGGGGCTGTAAAAATCCTTGACAAGGACAGGCGCAGGGCAGGGGGTGCAAGTCTGACCCCGGGCCCGGCCCCCGCCTCTGTGTCTCACGGAATGTGGTCAGGGAGGCACCTTAGCGGTCACCTGTCACCTACCGTGAAACCACAGCCCCCCGCAGGTGCAGCTCAGCTCTCACCCCCACTGGCACCTCACACCACGACGATGACCATGTACTCGCTCGTGACAAATTCTGTCTTGCAGCGTGGCTCCCGGTCCAAACGTGAGCCCCCAGGGTCGGTTGCCAAGCCTTCTGTGTGTGCCTTTCTGCCGTGTAGGGCCACCTTGATTCAGGAGTAAAAGCGGGGCCGGTTCCGCACAGAGTGTTCTGCGTGCACCCTTGAAGGAAGTCAAGCATCGAAGAACGTTCTCCGCTCCACGCCAGGAAGACCTGGGGCCCTGGTCTTAATCAAGAGCCCCTGGGGGCTGGCGGACGTTGGGAGTGGATTTCCGGGGAACCGTGCGAATCCCCCAGCTGTGCCTGGGAGTGGGTCCTGCAGGACCGGGTCCAAGCTGGTGTCACGTGCATTTCAGAAAGCGCTTAGGAAGGAGTGGTACTCCAGGCCCGGGGCCTGTCCTCCACCTCTAGGGGTGGGCGGGGAAGCGGCCCTACTGCGCGTTCGCTGGCAGCTGAATCTCCAATTCTGTGATTCAGCTGTGGGACTGAATCTCCAATCCCACGATTTTCAGTGTTTTCTTGCCATGTGATTGTGTGGGCAGCTCAGCAAATATCCTGTTCCTTCCCGATTTTGAAGTACCGTCCACTGGCAGAGTGCTAACTGCGTTCCCCGTGGACATCTGGCCCTGTACCCAGTGTCTCGGCTCCTTTCAATAGAATTAGCGCTCCGTCCCTGCTTGCGGGGAATCTGATTACGGTAGACCTGGAGCCGAGCGGCCGGTGTGAGGGAGGGGGCTGGGAGCGGCCACCCACGTCCCCCCAGGCCCCACTGGACCAGCGTTTGGATCTAGTTTTTCTCTCAAGCTGACCAGCCCCTGGGCGTGGAGGGGACCTTGTGCTCTGGGCTTAGCCCCGGGAAGTGACACTTTTGCTCCTTCAGCCAGGCCTCCTGGGGCTTCCACCCCAAATGGCTGTGATTAGGAGTGGGGCGCCTTAGAAATGATGGTGGGGTCCTGCGCCCCACCCCCACTTGGTCCCCACCAGTGCCGGCGGGCCCGGCTGTGCTCTTCTCCAGGACAAAAGTCAATCAGTAAAGGAAGAGGAACGCCAGTGGGTGCCGGCCAGCTGCCCAGCGCCACTCCAAAGCTCCTTCCCCCGACGACCATATCTGTTAAAGGCCGTTCTTCCTCCGTCCCCCAGAGACCACAGGCCTCCACGAGGCTGCGTGACCACATGGTGTTCCACTACGCTGTCCTCCTGCACGGCTGCACAGGGCCCCTCTGCAACAGCGAACAGCCCTGGCCTTTGCACCGTGTGAACGGCCTGGGGCACACGAGACTCACTGCTCTCCACATGCGTGTGAGAGGTGGGCCTGTGGGGTGACTTCTGTTTCTAGAACTGGAGTGAAGAGCAGAGCAGCCCAGGCTGGGGTCTTGCCGTGCCCCCCGGGCACGTCCCCTTCTCACGCTGGGACTGTGTCCTGCCTGTGAAGATGGGGGTGGCTGGTCCAGCTTGAAGGCCAGGAGACTGAGGACAGCCCAGGCTGGCCCCAGCCCAGTTCCTGCCCTGCCTGCACCCCTGCAGAAGGACTCCTGCCTGACGCAGGCCCTGGGTGCCTGGAGCACTGTTGACGTCTGAGCTCGAGGGCTGGGGGGGAGGGGCGGAGGGGGCGCTGATTGGCACCCAGGGAAGCCTCCCTCTCTTGAGAGCCAGGCCAGTGGCTTGCAGGGACGCCAAGAGGCCTTCCTGATGCTCCACTCAAGGCTCATCAGCCCTTCTTTTCCTCGGATGCAATTTCAGGAAACGAGGCTGTGCCGCTCAGGCCTCCTGTGAGTCGGGCAATTACCTGGAGACAGGCCCAGGGCAGCCGGCTTCCTCCAGCCCAGGAGCCGCGGACCTGAACAGGGACAGGCTCTGCGTCTCTTCTGGAATGTTCCAGCACCCTCCCTTCTGTTTACGCGCAGCATCCCCACCCCCTCCCCTCCCCACCACAGGCCCGCAAGCCTGTGCTTCACGCTCCGTCCTCCATCCTCTGAATGCACCGTGCGCCCAAGCCCCCCTTGTCTAAACGTCACAAGCACTTATTGGGCACCTGCTGTATGCGAGGCACCTGCACACAGACTGAGGTGAGCGTGGAGGACAGGTGGACAGGTGTGGCATGGAGCCTGGGGGGACAAGGGCCACTTTCTGGAGGAGGGACCTCCATACGGAGACCTGAGGGATGAGGGGCACCCATGGGCCTGAGAAGGAGGGGAGCACATGAGATCTCGGGAGCCCGGGGGCCGGGCGGCGTCAGATCCCAGACAGTGGGCCATTTCCTCCTGGTCATGGAAGAGGGGGAGGGGTGAAGCAGGGGACTGCAGGCGCAGCTGCGTTTGCATTTCGGGAGAGTTCTGCGGGCAGGGTGGGTAGGGCCTGGGGACAGAGGGCCCAGGGAGGGGCCCAGGCCCCGGAGGGAGGTGATGCGTCTGTGTTAGGGCGGTGCCTGTGGGGATGGACACATGGAAGTTTGGGAGGCACTGGGGGGCTGAGGCAGGCCCCGGGGTGGGTGGACATGGGGGCAGCGAGGGTGATGCTGAGAGGAGGTCCCCCTCCACCCTCAGCCTCTCAGGGCCCCTGGAGCCGTGCGCTTGGCGGTGCAGGAGGCTCCAGGGCAGAGCACGTCTCCTTCTGAGCAGGTGTCTTTGCTGCTGCTGACCTCCCAGGTCAGAGGTTCCTTCTTACATTTTTCCTCCAACAATTTGAGTCTCTTTCCCATGGAAGTGCCCTGAGCAGAGATGCTTTCCCGAGTCTTCCACCAAGTCCATCTTCCGGGAGGCGCCCTGAGCTGCCGGGGCCCCTCCTCCCCCAGAATGACTCACTGAGTTCGTGAACTGGGGTTCTTCCCCCTAGGTAGAATCGCAGGGTAAACTGCAGCGTGCGGGCATCTTGGAGCCCCACTCCCAGCCCAGCCTGGGTACCTGCGACCTGCAGACAGGGGGGGAGACGTGGGGGAGGGGCAGGAGCTCGGGGTATCGTTTTGCCCTTGAGGTGGGTGCACGAGCCCCCACAGGCCCGGGTCCCCTGTCCTCTGCTCCTGGCGTTGCCGGCCCATGCCTCCCGCCATCGACCTGGGCGCTAACTGCAGCCTCTGGAACTGTTCCAGGTGCACTTACTGGGGCTCGTTCAGGGCAACCTTGTGCCCCTCCCCCCTTCAATTAACACCGGCCCTTCCCCGGCCAGGGAGGCCACTCGAGGCACTCCCGGGCCTTGGCCTCCCTCCCTGTATGGGCCTGGTCCCTGTACTGGGCTGGGCCCGGGCTGAGCTGGTAGGCAATCCCGCCACTTGAGGGCACTGATGCGGTCGGTTGCGTAAGGGTCAGCGCTGTGAGGTCTCTGCCTCTTCTGGTCAGTCTGTCGTCGTCCCCATGGACTAACCGCAAATTCTCACCAACGCAGAGCTACAGGGCAAAACCCACAGCGACGCCGGGCCTGAGCAGTCCTATGATTGGAGACACAACTTCAAGGTCACCCCTTGGGCGGGGAGACAGGCGGTCACTGTGGCTGCTTTCCCCTGAGGCCCAGGCACGGCTCTAGCCCCGTATGTCCAGGTGTCTCTGGACTGGCCGCCACAGGCCCCCACACCACCAAGTGGCATGCTTGCCCAGGGGCAGTACTGTGCCTGCCCGCAGCCTCACAATCACCAGGACCCCCCAGGGGCCGTGCGGTGGCACCTAGACTCCCCCAGTCATCCCAGATGGTGAGGCAGCTCCTCGCAAGCTCTCCTGGACCAGACTGCGCCGTGAACTTGCCACCCTGTGGCCCGTGGCAGATGGCCCTTAGGACGGCCGAGAGTGGCTCCCACCTTGGACGCCCACCTCTTGCAATGTGACTTGGCCACTCCTCGCATAGAGACGTAGGGTCTGTGGCCCACCCCTCGACTGGGCTGGCTCTGACCAGCGAAATGCAGCGGCCGTGTTGGCCTGTGCCTTCCCAGCCAGGCCTCACACTCTCTTGCTGGCTCTCTCAGAATGTGGCGGCCACCATGTGAAGAAACCCTGATTTGCGTCTCACCCTGGGACAGAGGCCCAGGTGAGAGCCAGTACCAGCCTCCAGACAGAGGAATGAGGCTGTCTCAGACCCATCCAGGCCCCGTGGAGCCACAAGACGACCGAAGCCACATGAGTGGCCCCAGCTGAGACCGGCTGAGCCAGCTCAACTTGCCATCCAACGGATCACAAGCAAATAAATAGCTAGTGTTTTAAGCCAATAAGTTTGGGGCTCTTTTGTTACGCAGCAGAGGTTAGCTGAGACACTGCCTTACAAAGTGCTGTGTTTTTAATTTATCTGTCCCACCACTGCATTTTCTCCTTGGAGGGAAACCTTGCTTAAATAAAATAACATCCCCCCCAGCCCCTGCCCCAAGCACTGACAACAAGTCGTGTGAAGGCAGGGGGATGCGGTGGGAGCGCTGGGCAGGGTCATTTGTGTGGCTGACTGGGCCGTCTGACCCCAGAATTTGGGTACTTTTTTTTCTTATCTCTTTATAGACTCTGGTTCTAGGGACAGGTTGCCAGCAGACAGCTGGCCAGGTGGGGACTGGTTTTATAAAGGTTACTGGGCACCACCTGTGATGTCCCACCCCTCTCGCCACACTGCAGAGTAGGGTAAGAAGCATGGTGGGGGTGGGGGCAGTGTCTTTTACTTTTATTTCCCATGAAGAGAGGCTCATTAGAGAATCTGACCTGTGGGTCTGACTTCTTGAAAACCCAGCAGCGTGTAATTAAAGCTTGAAAGAGAAGAGCCGGCTGCTGAATCAAACTCAAGTGAGTGTGAAATCAAACGTGAGAGGGCCCTGGGCAGCTGAGCCCAGCTTGAGACGAGGGACCGGCATCCTTTAAGGGGTCTGTGCTTTGACGGTGTCTGAGTGGTCTTCCCTCAAGCCCCCAAACCTTGGTCCCACTTACTGTGCATGTGTGTTTGTGTCTATGCATGCACGTGTGTGTGAGCTGCGTGTGTGCACACTTGTCTCCTGTGTCTGGCCCTGTCTTGCTCTTGGTGTAACCGAGCAGGGCCTCCGGGTCCTTCCAGGGACAGACTCCTCCCCCGCGTCCTCTGCTGTAGTTCCTCTCTGAAGTTCTCAGATAGCAGTATCTGATGGTGCTTCCTGAGCTGTTTCACAGATGCTAAAACCCCCGCCAAGAGGTTAAGTACTTGATGACCATGACCATGTAGCCCCCAGGCCTCCTGGAGTCTGAGGATTGATAATGTGAGCCCACCCTGTTACCTCGCTGTCAGCCAATCAGAGAATTAATTGTGCACGAGCTGATCACATACCTTGCGACTCCCCCCACTGCCCCCCGCCACCCAACTGGGCCTTTAAAAATGCTCCCCTGGGGCTTCCCTGGTGGCGCAGTGGTTGGGACTCCACCTGCCGATGCGGGGGACGCGGGTTCGTGCCCCAGTCCGGGAAGATCCCACATGCCGCGGAGCGGCTGGGCCCGTGAACCATGGCCGCTGAGCCTGGGTGTCCGGAGACTGTGCTCCGCGGCGGAAGGGGCCACGGCAGTGGGAGGCGCACGTACCGCAAAACAAAAAAGTGCTCCCCTGAAACCCATCGGGGAGTTTGGGCTTCTTCAGCGCTAGCTGCCCGGGACTCCATGTTTGGGGCCCACAATAAACGCTGCATCGTCCTTCACAACCAAGTGTCAGCAGGTTGGCTCTACTGCGCGTGGGCGCGTGGACCTGAGTGTGGTTGGGTGACACTGGCTCACGCAGAGCCCGGGTGGTCGCTTCAGCGAGGGAAACGCCTCATGACAGCTCGAGGCCTTGGCTCCCTCCACGTCGCCACTGAGAAGGCCATCAGGTTCTATGCTGTCCAGCTGCTGCACCCCTGATTCCGAGCAGACCCTGCGGCCCCCAGTCCATGCCACTACCAAGGGGACGTGTTTCTGAACAAACTTCCCCTCGGCCAACACCCAGGCTTACTATAATCACGGCGCACTGGTTTCTGTTGAGGGATGAAAATTAGCAGATTTAGACGATAATTACCCGGCTCTGAAAATTAGCCTCTAACGAAAAGGGTGCTTGAACCCAGAATCCAAATTTGACGTTCAGACTACGTGCCTTTGAAGAACGCTCTCAGCCGGAAACAGGGGCCGGCCAGAGCCCCGGCTCCCGGCCACTGCTCTGCCGTCTGCCACCCGCCCCCGAGTGGGGTCTGCAGGCCCAGCCTCCCAGCCTCCCAGCCTCCCAGCCTCCCAGCCTCACAGGCTCACAGGCTCACAGCCTCACAGCCTCACAGCCTCACAGGCTCACAGCCTCCCAGCCTCCCAGCCTCGCAGCCTCGCAGCCTCGCAGCCTCCCAGCCTCGCAGCCTCGCAGCCTCGCAGCCTCGCAGCCTCCCAGCCTCGCAGCCTCGCAGCCTCGCAGCCTCGCAGCCTCGCAGCCTCCCAGCCTCCCAGCCTCCCAGCCTCGCAGCCTCGCAGCCTCGCAGCCTCGCAGCCTCCCAGCCTCGCAGCCTCGCAGCCTCCCAGCCTCCCAGCCTCACAGCCTCACAGCCTCACAGCCTATGTCCCTGGTGCCCCTCACCTGTGCATTTATTTCGTGTGTTACGTTTCTCACCCTCGCTCCCACCTCACATTACACAGAGGGGGCGACACCGCTGTGGACAGAAAGCGTGTCCTACAAAATTCACCTGTCGAATCCTACCCCCTCGGGTGATGTGTTAGGAGGTGGGGCCTCCCGGAGGTGATGAGGTTGTGAGGGTGGAGCCCCGGAATGGGGTCAGAGGCCCAGGGAGGCCCCTGCTCACCCCCCAACGTGAGGAGAGGGAGAGGACACAGTCAGTACCAGCGCCTGGACCCTGGTTGTCCAGCCCCAGGGCTGTGAGAAACACACGTGTTGTTAGAAGCCCCCAGCCTGGTCTGTCGGAGCAGCCTGAGTGGATGGAGACGGCTCTCTGGGTTACCTGCCCCCAGGGAGCGATGGGAGGGTGGCACCTGGGGCGTGGCCACCAACCTGTCCTTAGCCGCGTGGAGGAGGCTGGGGGCCGCCCATCCCGTAGGGGCTGCTTCCTGCAGAAAGCATCTTGTCAGGGGCCACCTGCTCTGCGTCCTCTCCCACCCATGCGAGGAACTCAGTCTCCCTCCTAACGCTGTGTTTGTCCCAAAGGCACAATCGGTTCATTTGTTAGACTGGGCGTGTGTCAAGACACTGACGTTAGGTTTTTGATGCAGAAGTGCGATCCAGCTGAACCCGGCGCCTGTGCGCGGAGCAGACAGGCTTTCAGCCTCTCCTGTGGCCCCACCTCCCACCTGCAATTACGGCAATTTGCATGACTGTGAGCGGGGCTGGCCTGGGCCCAGGGCTGTTCGGAGCGCCAGGCTGTCCTCACGCCCCCAGCAGGCCAGGTGAGCAGTGGCAGAGCCGGGGACGGTGGAGAGGCCGAGGGAGAGCGGTTCCCCTGGGCACTTGTGATGATGCGTGTGTGTCTCTTAGTTGCTGCCACCCCGCCCCGTGGCTGCCTGGGGACAGAGCCTGGTGCCCTCCAGTCACCCACACACTGACTGTGTGAACGAACAAATGAACGACCGCCCGCCCAGGCTGCCCTAACACAGTACCCCCAACTGAGCAGCTCATAAACGGCAGAATCTATTTCTCACAGCTCTGGAGGCTGGAGGGCTGAGACCAGGTGCCGGAGTGGACGGTCTCAGGTGAGGCTGCCTTCCGTGTCCTCATGTAGCAGAAAGAGGGCGAGGGGCTCTCTGGCCTCTTCTTATAAGGGCGCTAATTCATCATGGGGGCTGCACCCTCATGACCTCATCACCCCACAAGCGCCCCATCCCTTAATACCATGACTTTGGGGGTAGTGTTTCAAAACATGAATTTGCGGGGACACAAACATTCAGTCCAGAACAGCTGGCAAAGGAAGGGATGAGCTGTCTCCACATGGGGGGCCCCTAACCTGGGGGAGGCTCTGGCAAACGGCCCCAAGCACACACGGGAGCTTTGTGTGCACGGACAGGCAGCTTCCTTTCCCGGGAGGCAGTGTCTGCGGCTGTACAGCCCGATAGAACAGTGCGGTTTGTGCCAGCCGTCAATGATTTACAGTTTTCTAGGGGCTACATTAAAAAAAGTAGAAACGGGTGAAAATAATTTCATTAATAGATTTTATTTAACTCAATACATTCAAAATATTATTTCAACGTGCAATCAGTATAAAAAGCGTTAGTGAGATCCTGTAAATTTTCCTTCATCCAAGCTCTCTGGAATCACGGGTGTGTATTTTACACCGAAAGCTCCCCGGGATTCAGACTGGACGCCGCACCGCACACAGGGCAGCTTGGAGTTCTCATGAGAAGCCACGCAGAACCGTTTCCAGGTGGCATCCACCCCACAGCCCATGGCGCCTGCACTCCCCTGGTCCCATCTCTGGTCAGTGGGGGAGACAGAGCTGCAGCCTCCGGACCCCCTGGTCATCCCCAAAACAGGATGCGTCAGCGTCTGCACAAGGTCAAGGATGAGTCATTCATTCACAAGGAGCCGTGAGCAAAGTTGCGCTAAAGAGTGAAGCCTCCCTATAGGGACAGTGGGCAAGCAGCCCCCCTGGGAGACACTACAGGAGCAGCACGGACCCCAGTGCAGCCTGCGTGTGGGGCCATAGCTTCCAGAACCAATAATGGCCTTCTCTGTACCCCACGAAGAATCCAGATGTACCCAGGCTGCCCAGTGGGCAGGGGCCACAGGGCGCGCTCCCGGGAAGGCATCCTCTTCTTTTGTCCTGTCACCCACCAAACCTCAGAAATGAACCAGAGTTTTGTCAAGGAACTAAGCCCTGAGGACAGGACGCTGGGAGGGGCGGCGAGTCCCAGGATAAGAGGCAGAGCAAGCGGCTTCCCCACCTGAGTGTCAGCCTCCTCATCTATAAACGGGGACAGTCGGGAGAGCCCCGAGCCCCAGGGGTGGCCACGGGGATCAGAGTTGGCTCTCAAACCATCATTAGTGATGCCGGGAGCAACCACGTCAGGGCTGTCACAGGGCTTGATGGGGACCAAACATTAATCACACCTTCGTCATGGACCCCTCACGTGAGGTCTGCTCACCCAGCTCAGAACCTTCCTTATCACCTGAGACCCAAATCAACAGCGGCCACCAGAGGGTGGGGGCCCCTCCCTCTCAAAGACCGGACCACTGCGCCGTGCCCTCCGCGAGCTGACCCAGCGCATCACTGGGTAAGAGGCCCCAAGCCACTCAATTGCAGCCACGATTTCTAGACCTTCTCCCAGTCCGGAACATTGGAATGGACACAGACTGACTCCACATGGAGCCCTGAGTGTCCCTGACCGAGGGACACCACCGTCCCTGCGACAGTGCTCACAGCCCGCAGAGAGGAGTGTGGGCGAGCATGTCAGCCCGCAGCTCACGCTGGAACCCACCGCTTCTTTCTCTCCTTATTCTCGCTAATGTTTATGCCCTGGAGCTGAGACTTGGAAGTCTGGTCGCACAAAGGTGTCTCCAGGCGGCCTTGCGAGGATGCAGACAGAGACGTGGATGCAGACACAGAGGCTGCTTCCCTGTTATGACTGGTAATCAAGATTCATTTTCTCTGACAGCTCTTATCCCGAAAAGACAACCACACACTGTTGATGACATGTAAATTACTTGGGATTTGCAAGTCAATTGCTTTCATGAATATTCATGGATGCGTGATACCCATGCGTGTGGCTCTCAGGACACAGACTGCCTGGGATCCCAGGCGTGCGTCTCGCAGGGACGTGAAAAGGCTGCCAGAGGCCCCTTTCACCCAGATGTCAGCAGGGTCCGCAGGCCGTGGCTGCCCCACGGTGATCCCCACCCGCAGGAGGAGAGATGCTCACTGGGGAACGGGGAGGAGTAGGGCTGCTCTCGCCCTGTTGATCGACCTACTTCTCCTAAACCAAAGGTGGCCACGTGGGGCTCTGGTCTAGACCCAGGGCTCCCTGACCTTGGCCGGGTGGTGGGAGTGGGACGAAGCTGCAGGCCCCCCGGGACACGCACACACCTGGCTCCCCGTCCATCACCCGACACGGGGCGGGGAGCTCCGGGGTTCTGTTCCCCGTGGCCACGGGCACCCAAGGAAAGCTGCAGCAGCCAGTCTGTGAGCTGGACAGTTGGAGGGAGCCTGGGGTCCACCCCCGGGGGAGATGCCTGGCCTTCTGTGGCAGCTGCATGGCCCGGCCGGCCCGCGGCTGACCCACCTGGTGATGGGCCCTGTGCCCCCTCCTGCTTGTGGGGTAAAAACACGCATGTGCGCCCAGTGGGTCAAAGGCCCAGGAACTCAGACGTCAAAGATATTCCTCTTGAACCAAAGCAAAGTGGGTTTGGGTTGGGCCCAAGGCAGACTTCCTGTTTAAACTAACTGCTAAAGCCAGTCGTTGAAGGAAGTTTGGAAATGTCCTGCGTGAAGAGCAGAGGGCCAGTGGCCTTTATTTCCAAATCCTGACACAGGGGCTCCCCACCAGGTGCGGCTCTCAGTGACCTACAGATGAAAGCTCACTGCGTCCTCACCGCAGTCCAGATGGGGAAACTGAGACAAAGGGAGGTTCCCGTCACCCCGAGAGCAAGTGCAGGTGGAGACGTGCATCTAGGCCACCTGCCTGGCTTCCGCTTGCCGCTAGCACCAAAAAAATGAAACACATTAGGTATAAATCTAACAAAGTATGTACAGGATGTATAGATGGAAAATCACAGAACTCTAATGAAAAAATCGAAGAATATCTAAATCAATGGAGAGAGAGTCCATGTTCATGGATAGGAAGACTCAATACTGTTAAGATTTCAATTGTCTTCAACTTCATCTATAGATTCAACCCAACCCCAGTCCGAATCTCAACAAGTTATTTTGTGGACATTGATGAATTCATTCTGAACTTCACAAAAGACCCAGGACAGCTAACACAACACTGAAGGAGAAAAACAAAGTGGGAGGACTGACTACCCAGCTTCAGGACTTACTATGACGCCATCAATTCAGCACGGCACTGGGGAAAAAGCAGACAAAGAGATCAGCGGAACAGAACAGAGAGCCCAGAACTACATCCTCACAAATATAGTCAACTGACTTTCACAAAGGAGCAAATCAATTCAATGGAGAAAGGACAGTCTTTTCAACAAATGGTCCTGGAACAACTGGACAACCATATGTTAAAAAATGGGCCTTAAACCTTAAAAATTAACTCAGAATGGATCATAGACCTAAATGTAAAATGTAAAACAATAAAATTTCTAGATAGTAACACAGGAGAAAAATCTAGGTGAGCTTGAGTTTGGCAACGTGTTTTTGGATGTAAGAACAAAGGCGTGATCCATGAAAGAAAAAAACTAAGTTGTATTTATTACAATGAAAACTTCTGCTCTGCAAAGACACCGTTAAGAGAATATGACAAGCTACAGATTGGGAGGAAGTATTTTCAAAACACGTATCTGATAAAGATACGTGGAGCAACTAAGCCCGCGTGCTGCAACTCCTGAAGCCTACGCGCCTAGAGCCCGTGCTCTGCAACAAGAGGAGCCCCCGCAATGAGAAGCCCACGCACTGCAACGAAGAGTAGCCCCTGCTCGCCGCCACGAAAGAAAGCCTGCGTGCAGCAACGAAGACCCAACGCAGCCAAAAATAAAAAAATATTTATTTTTTTTAAAAAAATAAATAAATAATTTAAAATAGATAAATAAAATGGGCACAAAATTAGAGGATTAAGCACTTAGCAAGGGGCCACCAGCTGCGTCTGTGAACAGGTGACCCTGCCTTAGCGCATGTCCCCCCGCGCTTTGTCCCTCTGATGACCCTCTGTCTGTGACGTCCCCCTGGCTGAGGGGCTCCTTCCCTGACTCCAGGCCCTAGCCCGGAGGCAGATGGTGCAAGACCGGATGTGTCTGGGCCGGTGGCTCCAGGGGCCCCTGAGGGGGACCAGCGGCCTCTGACAGAGCTGTGGGAGAGGTCAGCCCCTCCTGCCCTTGTAGGTGGCGGCCCCCAAGTCCTCCAGCTGGATGCCAGGGAGCAAGGGGGCCCTGCTGTTCTGTCCCCCATGCCCTGAGCCTCACCCTCACCAGCTGCATCCTGCCTGCCGCTGCCCCCACTGACTGACCCCCTGTGCCCGCCTGGAGCCTGCCTGGGCCAGCCAAGCTTAGGACCCGGACCTCCTGGAAAGATACCCACTGTTGGGGGAGCAGAGGCCCCTGAGTCCCTGGGAGGAGGGCAGCACTCTGATGGAGTCACAGCACCCGGTAGAGGCCACTGGGGGTGGGGAGCAGTGGGGTCCGGGCAGGCGGTGCCCTCCCACCTGGGCGCAGCGTCGCCGGGAGCCCTTGTCTGCAGCCCAAGGGCGGGGCCTGATGTTGGGCCAGTCCAAGGGGTTTCCGCATTCGCCACCCAAGCCTCAAGCCCGTCCGGGACAGTGTTCATCCACCAGCTAGACCTAAACCCTAACCTTCCTGGCCACGCCTCTGCCCTGCTCAACAAGCTCTCAGGTGGGCACCAGGGGCCACTTCCCTCCGGCGCTTGGGGGAGGCCCAGTCCTCGTCTGCCTGCTCCCGACTCCTGGCTTCAGCACGGAAGTCCCACAGCCCAGGAAGCCCTCAGTCCCGAGCACACGGGGACTGGTCACCCTTCTCAGGGCTACAGGGGCTAAGCTCCTGCGGCCGCCCTTCCCCCATGCACGGCCAAACTGGGCTGAACCTGGTCCCACAGAGGGGTCATGGGCTGTCCCTGCGTGGAGTCAGCTGCCCTCACCCCCGGCCGCAGCGGGCGTGACGCCCCGGGTGAGCCCTCGGGCTCTGGCACGCTTCCCTGTCGTTCAGAAGACCTCTCCTCCCCCACAAACTCCCCCGCCGTCGGTCCCGCTGCCTTGCACCAGGGGCCGGAGGCCCAGGCGGGGTGGGCTCTGTCTCCACCCTACGGACAAGGAAACCGAGGCGTGAGAGTTCAACCGCCTAGCTGAGGCCCAGGGCTGACATCTGAGGCCTCGCGCGTGCTCGCCGGGGCCCGAGGGCTGAGGCTCCTGGAATTTTCACGGCAGCCCGGGACGCAGGTGCCATGCTTGTCCTTGCATCCGTGGGACCAGGGCATGGAGGGCTGGATGCTCGAGGTCCGCGGATGGGCAAGCTGGGGTGCCTGGTCCTCTGGGGCCAACGTGCCTGCGTGGTACCCCCGAGGACATCACCACAGCTGCCCCCACCCCCGACTCACTGCTATAGGCACTCCTGCCCCACCCGCGCCGAAGCATGGCCGCCCGTCTCCTGACTCATCACCCTGAACTCCACCCTGGCCGCTGGCATGTGTCACAGACCCGCTGAACTCTGCTGCTCGTGGCTGTGCCTGGGCGGGGACCTTGGACAGAGGTGCAAGCCCCGGGTGGACAGCACGTGTCCTCCGCTGGGCCGGGGCGGTCTTCCGGTGTCCCGCAGGTCCCCTGCGCTGTGACAGGCTGCAGGTGCTGGCCCTGCTACAGGCCTGTGTGACCTGAGTCACTCCTGGCCCAGACATGCCCGATGTGAGGGTGACAGCCCAGCCCCACCTCCGGGCAGGACAACCTCTGGGCAGCTCCCGTTCCAGGGCGCCAGTGGGAGGGGCTGAGGCTGGACTTCTCCAGAGCCCCTCACCTGCCACCCCTGCTGCCCCAGACAGCTGCTCTCCCCACCCTCCCCGGGCCCTCCCGGGGGCTGCAGGCAGAGCAAAGAAGCTGACCTGGGCGAATCCATGGGCTGCAGGCTGGGAAAGGCGGCCGAGTGTGCGTCTAGGCACCGACAACTCTCAGCATCGATTACCTGCCAGCCAGGAGCCCCCAGGCACGGATGGACGAGGGCCAGACAGTAGGACAGTATCTCTCTGACCGTTGTCGGGAGGGGCGGGGTCAGCAGGTGCCTCAGGGGCCCCTCTCCAACTGGCACCGCAGGTTCCCTCAGGATAAAATCCACCCAAGACCCTTCTCTGCTGAGAGGTGTCTCCATCCTGAGCCCAGGGCCCTGCTGAGAGGGGCTGTGGTACAGCTGCCAGTGCCCGGCCGAGCACCTGCTGGCCCGTCCAGGTGGGCCTGGTGGACGCCCCTCTATTTTGAACGAGGAGCAGGTGTTTGTCCCCAGAGAGACTGCCTTGCAATCTGCTCGGCAGAGAAGCCCAGCCTCCCAGTCAGCCTGCCCGCCCTTCACGGATGTTCCTTTTTTGTTTTGTCTTTTTGAGCAAGACGTGCACATAGAAATAAACTTCCACTGTGCACACACTACCTTCTGCAGAGCCCTGGTCCAGCCAGAGGGAAACGGGCCCAGGGACCGGTCGGCAATCAAAACCACAAACGCCTTCAATTCACTGAAATAGAAACAGCTTTGCAGAGGGGATGTTGAGAAACGAGCCCTCTGCAGTTCTTAGAACCAAACATAAAAACTCGCAGGAGCAAAGCTTCGGTCAAATGGAAGCGTTGCTCGCTCTTGCGTTGAGCTGTCCGTCTGCCCCCTCCCACCCGCCCCCCCGAAACCTGGCAGCTTGCCGACCAAATCAGATGCCGGGGAGTCAGAGCTGCCTCGCTTGCTCTGCCCACGTTCCTCAAGGAGGAAGTGGAGCCCAAGGATGGCTACGGGAATTGTGGGGTGGAGGGATGGAGGGCTTCCTGGAGGGGGCAACCAGGGGCCCAGCTGAGCAGGTGGGGGGAGGTGAGAACATCAGTGCCAAGGAGCCCAAGCCTCCGTCCTGCCGGCCAAAGCTCAGATGCTCAGGGAACCTGGGGACAGCAAACCACCCCCTTCCCCAGACTTGAAAGCCCCTCGGCCCCTCCTCCAGGAAGCCCTCCTTGCTTTAGGAAGCCTGACACTGCTTGCAGATCAATCTCACTCTTCCTTGTCCTCACAGGGAGCCCTAGGAGGGGTGCAAAGAGCCGACTGGCCCTGTTTTGGCCAGGCCGTGGGCTTTGGGCACTCCTGCGGTCGTGCCGGGCCTGGCACTGTCTGCTGTGACAAGGGGTGAGCAGCGCCAGGAGCTGGCAGCTGGGCTGGCCCTACATCGGTCACAGCACTGGGGGGCCCAGGGCACAGAATACAGATGCTCTGTCCCCTGGTCTGCTTTGCCGGCCCTCGCCCAGGAACCAGACTGGCCAGTCTGAGACAACATCTCCCCTCAGACTCCCGGGCAGGACGGGTGGCACTGAGAAGAAACTCGGGGCAGCTTCTTGGGCAGCCCCGCCCCCGCCCTGGGCAGTGCCTCAGGTCCCTGCTGGCCCCAGGAAGCTCCTGCAGACCGAAGTCCGCCCTGGATGTTCGCCTGGGTTCCCGGGGTCCAGGGGCCATCTGCCGCAAAAGCTTTCGGCTAGAGATTACGACTGGCCCAGGGTCCATCTCTTCCGGCTGGAGGTGCTTCCTCCAGCCACCCTGGACACACGTCCTTGTGGAAATCCACGCCCAGCTGTCCCGTCTGTGCTGCCTACTGTAGTCGCTTTGTCGCCAGCCAGGGGCTCAGAGCCACTGCCCAGCGGCCATCCGCAGGGACGCCCGGAGCCACTTGTGCTGAATGCCGGCAGCCTTGTGGAGCGCAGCAGTCGGCTCCACACCTGCCTGGTTGATGGGCCCTGTCACAGGGAAGGAAGCCACGGTCCGAGGTGGTGACGGCTTTGCTTATTTTCAGGGGCAGAGGCTCACGCCTTGCTGCACTCCAGCACTCGGACCCACCTGTTCACGGTAAACTCCGGGCGGGATCTCCCTGTGATCCCCACTCCCTCCCAGCCCTTGCTGCTCCCTGATACATGGAGATTCAGGGGCTGTGCCCACGGACTCAGGAGCCGTGCTGGGAGGGCAGACGGCAGAGGCAGCTGCAGAGAGAGGAGCCCGCGGTGACAAGTCTGTGGGGCCATGTGGGCACAGAGGCCCCGTGTCTGACCCTGGGCCGAGGGGGCTGCACGAGCTCCCGTTGGGGGCTCGATGTGACCTGACCTGGCTTCACGAGATAACGCTTCCCGATGCACTGGATGGTGTCTCCGGCAACTCCAGGAGCACTGTAGCCTTTGGGAGCAGTGAACACAGGTGACACCAAAACCCTCTCCGTCCTACCAGGCACTCCCAACAAGTACCAGCGCCCGAACCTCCAGCCCCGTTAGTGGAGCCGGTTTCCCGACTGGACTTAGAGGGTCGGATGCACACACAGCATCTGGTTTCCAAAGCAACCCCGGAGGTGACGGTGTGACACCCAACACCGGCAGAGATACACGACGGTCACGAGCATCGTTCAGCATCTGTCACCTCCTTTGGTAGCAAGGGACAAGCAGACATCCCAGCTTGGACTGTGGGCGCCCCCATTATTTGTGGAGATGGAACTACCTGACCCCCAAGTCTGTAAACTGACGAAGCCCCTGACATTTGTGAAGTGTTTCTGTGTTCCAGGGGCCACATTGCATGGGAGAGTGAGAGTCTCCCGGGACCCGCATGCGGGTGGCCAGGGATGCCGGCTCCGTCTCCCGGGGGGTGGGGGGCACAGAGTGCAGAGAAAGGGGTCATAAGGGGCCTGTGCAGCCCCAGCCCCTCTGGGGGGTCCTTCATCAAGAGCCCTCCCTCCTGGGCTCCACGCTCTGACAGCAGTCGTTTCTCCAGGGCAGGAGAAACAAAAGCAAATTTAATTTATTGGCAATAGAAGTGGGAGTTCCCAGGCAGCTGTGGCCCGAGCTGTCGGCTCCTGGAGACCAGAGCCTCCCTGGAGGTCCGTTTCCGTCTGAGTTCTGGCACGTGGGTACTTGGGTTTCGACTGTAGTTCCTGCACCGTGACTCCAGCTCACAGTTTCTGGGAGGGTGGGGGGAAGTCGACCCAGGGGTGTCCCATCTCTTTTGCGACTTAGTTAAAAAGGTCAGGGAAGGAGTCCGTTAAAACTCAGCAGGAGGCCCCCCAGAAAGGGCTGGAATTAGCTCTAAATGCTATAACTGTCAACCAGGTGCTGCCCTTGGGCTGCCGGTGACCCCAGACCACAGGTCACTGTCTGGCAGCTCCCTTCAATCCCTGTCAGGGGCAGGACAGGGAGGGGAGCTTTTGCTCTTTTGAGAACCACCGGGTCCCCAGGGGATGGAGCAGGGATTTGGGGGCTTGAGGCAGAGCCACCAGGAGCCCCCCTGTGCCCAGGCCAGGGAGCCCAGTGGGTTGGGAGGGTGCCCACGCGCTGGGCTGGGGGGCGCCGGGGAACTGCCCGCAGCCTGGCCTCACTGCCGCCGCCCCCTTTTCGGCTCACCCTTGGGCCAGCGCAGCCTCCTGACGGGGTCCCAGTGTCCATGCCTGCACCCAGGCTGCCCCAAACAGCAGAGCCATCTCACCTGCTGGGGCCCAGGTGGAAGCCCAGGCCTGTTCTGCACACACGTCCCCTCGGCCTTCACATGGCCACTCGGAGATGCCTTTGCAGACCCTGACCCAGGCTCAGGGACCCCACAGGGTTGCTAAAGGTTTCAAGCTCGGAGCAGAAAAGATGGACCCTGGAGCCCCAGACCTCACCACACCCTTCCTGCCGTGGCTGGTTCTCCCCATTTGATCCGCTCAGCTGTCAGAGGCACCTGTCCCACCACAGCAGGCTCCCGTGTGCTCATCAAGTCCACCGGAGCTCAAGTTTGGCTCATCATGGTGTCGGACAGGACCTGGCAGGGAGCAGCCAGCACTCCAGTAGGCAACGTGAAGAGCTTGAGCCAAGGGGTACCTGACAAGGTGTGAACAGGTGGGACTCCTGACAAGGTGTGAACAGGTGGGACTCCTGACAAGGTGTGAACAGGTGGGTCTGCCTGACAAGGTGTGAACAGGTGGGTCTGCCTGACAAGGTGTGAACAGGTGGGTCTGCCTGACAAGGTGTGAACAGGTGGGACTCCTGACAAGGTGTGAACAGGTGGGTCTACCTGACAAGGTGTGAACAGGTGGGACTCCTGACAAGGTGTGAACAGGTGGGACTCCTGACAAGGTTGGGCAGGTAGGGCAACTGGCCAGGCCTAGTGCAGGATCCTGAGGCTCCCCAAGGGAAGCCCTTTCCACCCCAGGCCCGAGGGCCAGTGACGGAACCCACGGCCGTGGTGGGAGACGGCGCCCACTGCACAGCAGGGAGGAGATGGGGCAACACAGGCCGCGAGCTCACCTGCCGTCTCCCTCTACTCCTCCTGCACCTCCCACGGGCCTCACCTGGCTGGACTGCTGGGCCCTGTGTGTCCAGGCCCTGGCGGGACAGAGAAGGTGGAGGGATCTGGGAGAGGGGACAGGAGGACGCTGCTGGCATGTTGCCTGAGGCACCTCTTCATCTGGGTGGTAAGATGGGTCCACAGTCCCAGCCTCACAGGGTCACCACGGGGGTCAAATGAGAACATGTATGAAAGGCGGTTCTCGGCCTGCCTGGCCTGTGCCCCTCTTCCTCCCCCAGACCCCAGCCCTACCAGGGCTGTGTTCGCGCAGGGAGGCCAGAGGGCATCTCCTCTGCTGAAGACACCCAAGGCCCCGTCTTGGCTGTCCTGGGACTGTCCAGGGCTCTCTCAACGGCGGCCTGTGAGGTCTGTGTTCAGCCCTCTCCTGCTCCTGCATTTACCAAGGGGCCCCGTGCTGGCCGGGGGCTGAGATGATGCGGGCAGGCAGCCCACAGGGGCCAGCCCTCTGTCCGCAAGAGCTGTCCTGTCCCGCGTTCTGCCTCTGCCCTTGGAGTGTGGTCTAGTGGAGCTACTGGTGGCCCCCAAAACATACGTCCAGTCCTAACCCCCAGAACCAGTGAATGTGACCTTGTTTGGAAAAAGTGTCTCTGTGGATGCAATTAAAGATCTCAAGATGAGGTCATCCTGGAGTGGGGGGGCCCTAAATCCAAGGACAAGTGTCCTTAGGAAGAGCCAGAGAGGAGAGACACAGACACAGGGGAGAAGCCACGTGAAGACTGAGGCAGAGACGGGGGGGATGCGGCCGCAAGCCCAGGGCCGCCTGGGCCTCCAGAAGCTGGAAGAGGCAGGAAGGACCCTCCCCTGGGCCCCCGGAGGGCGCCTGGCCCTGCCCACGCCCTGATTTTGGAATCTGGCCTCCAGATCTGTGCGAGAATAGATTTCTATTGTTCCGAGAGGCCTGGTCTGTTGCTGGTCTTTGCTGCTGTGGCCCCAGGACAGTCAGCCCCCGAGACCAAGGAGTTTCCCACGGTCTCCGTGACAGACAGAAGCACAAAAGGTGTTTGGGGTTAGAGCTTTTTCAAAACATGAAGACCCGCCCCTGGTGGTTTTGACTGGAACCTTTCTGAGCGTCTTCTAGCTGCCCTCCAGATCCGACACTAAAGGAGGTATTTTTAGTACATGAGACGGCATCTCTTAAAACAAGCTGTCAGGAAAATGAATTGCAGGAAGTTTAACTGGTGTTCACCCTGTCTTAGTGCCTTGCAATTATCCACCTCGAGAGTCTGCAGGCGTGTTTGACAGGGTGGGGCCTCAGAGGCGCCTCGCTGTTCTAGGAAAGCCCCCCTTGGCTGGGATTCGCTGTCTGTTCGCCGCCAGCTCGCCGTGGCCGGCTGCTGTTTTTTCCCATCTTCTGGGCCTCTGAGCGCGCAAAGAGCCCACTGTCCTCAGGGCCCCCATGAGCTCGGCGCCCCCCAAGCCCCGGGCCTGCGTGCGGCCACTGCCCTCACATGTCCCCTCCTCCTGAAACCCCGTGCAGCCCCCGGCAGAGCAGATGTCCCCGGCTGGGGCTCAGGTCCACCTCAGCAGAATGAGCCTTGGCACTGGGCGGAATCTGGTGCCCAGGCGTCGTGCCAGCCTGTGGGGACAGAGGGGCCTTCGGGCCGGCCGCTCTCCCTCCTGCCTCCTGCAAAAGCCACGTGGGCATCGCCGCAGGCGTCGGCACAGGACCCGCCACGACTCAGCTGCCTGACCCCTTGCTCGTGGGGTTCTCCGTCCTGCCTCCTGCCCTGGACGCTGGTGCCTGTGCTCCTGACCGGCTGTCCCCGGGAGACGGGCAGACCAGTGGGAGACCACCGGAGGGTGCTTTGTCACAGCTTGGCCCTGCCTCCCCAGGCCCATCCCTGGGGTGGGGAGAACAAAGGGGTGATGTCACGGGGCTCCCCACACTGAGGACAGTCCAGAGTGGGGTCTCCAGACTACGGGTCCAACAGGATCCCTGGGATGGAGAGATCCGTGCCCCCACCCGGTGCACCTTCTTCTGAAGGGTCCCCAGGAGGGGCTGGCAGCAATGGGAGCGGCCGGTGAGCCCAGATCAGGAGCGCCCGGGAGACAGGTCAGCACAGATGTAACTGCTTCTCCCCCATGCCCCCTGCACAGTGCTTCTGACCATGCCCATCCCGTCGGGCACAGAGCCCAAAAGGGACCGGTTCACAAATGAGTGAGTCTTTGATTTTGGCTCCGGACCAGCATGTCCTGGATGGCTCTACAGACGGGGCTCCGAAGTGACACGACCCAGATGTACTTTTACTCCCTCCTGACCCTCGGGACCTGGAGGTTTGGGGTCCTGCCAAACAACTGGGAAGTTATGCTCTGGACCGCAGTGTCCCACGGCCTGCTGTGAGCAGTCACTACTTAATAGCTCCTCAACAGGGTCGATTCCCAAACAGCCCCAGGATTCTCTGAACTTCAGGAGGTTGGAAGTGGTGTGTTTTTTTAAACAGAGGAATCCTTTTTGGATTACTCACTGAAGAATGCTCTTAACCTTTAAATATGTCCAGAGAGAGTTACTGAAATTTACAATAAATCCACCTTTTAACAGACAAAGAGCTAAAAATGTTTAAGTCCAAATAATGTTGCACTTTCTCCACAAGCCTCAGTACAAGATTTACTCAGATGCAGTGGCTGTCTTCAACGTTATGTTTCCAGGATAACTGTGTTTCTTTTCATGTATTCTTTCGCAACATTATTTTAATAATCCCTTTGAACCAGGTCTTTTATCATAAGCTGCCTCAGATATTTTTGAAAGCAGGCAGTGTTTAAAATCCACAGATGACTTCCACGTGGGGTACTGCACAAGCTCTCCTGTCATAACCTGTACAGTTGTACGCAATTTACCAGGCGATTGTTTTCAGACACAGGGCAAGCCACAGGGCGCGACTGTGGCCCCTGAGAGCAGGGAAATCACAAGGTGGGCCCCACTGTCACCCAGTTCTCTTCCTGGGGACACTTTTCTGGCTGTGGCTTGAGGAGCTGGGGTCTGGGCAGAGCATGGCTACTCCAGCTGAGGAGGTGGAAACCGGAGCTTGCGGCTGCAGGAGGGGCTTCCACCTGCTGAAGAGGGGGACATGCATGCCCGCGGTAGGGTCCTCGGAAGCCTGCGGGGGGCCTTCCTATGGGTCTGGGCTGGCTGGCGTGTGTGCACAGACTGAAACCTTGAAGGGCTTATGGGAGGGCGGCTGGCATTCTGGCAGAGCTGGAGGGGAGAGGAGTGCCCTCCCTAACACACCGAGTATCCTGCTGAGATGCCAGCAAGTCCACACCTTAGTAGTAAGGACCATGCCCTGGAGGAAGGCCAAGTCTAGACCCACCCTAACTAAGCCTAAAAGCAAAGGACAATATCGCCAGTGGAGACTGAGCCCAGACTTGAATCCTCCCAGGACAGGAGGGCTGGGCTTTCCACAGAGCTGCACTAGTGAGGCGTAAGCCCAGCCTCCACGAGTTCACGATAATCAGTCTGCAGCTGAACGGCACTAAAACAAGAGCCAACACTCTTCAAGGGAAGAAAGTAGAATCCAGAGTCTTCAACGTGTCATCTACAATGTCCAGCGTAAGCAAAAAATTACTAGGTATGCAAAGAAATCAGACAACGTGACCCACTAATAAGAAAAAAGGAGGTCCATGAAAACAGACCTCCGGGTGAACAGTGAGCGTGAGAAGTGTCAGGTGTGAAGGGGTACGATATGAACGCTCACCAAACTTTGATAACGTAAGGGTGCGTGTTGATAGCCCGAGAGCAGCCATTACAAGAACAGATTCAGAGAGGTAGACCTCGAAAAGTCAGTAGAGGGCTTCCCTGGTGGCGCAGTGGTCGGGAGTCCGCCTGCTGATGCAGGGGACGCGGGTTTGTGCCCCGGTTCGGGAGGATCCTACATGTCGCGAAGCGGCTGGGCCCGTGAACCATGGCCGCTGAGCCTGCGCGTCCGGAGCTTGTGCGCTGCAACAGGAGAGACCACAACAGTGAGAGGCCCACGTACCGCAAAAAGAAAAGTCAGTAGAGGACCTAAACCGGATACTCTGGCTTCCCAGCCTGAGGACTAAGAAAGTGGAGCATGTGGGGAGGAAATCTCAGCAGGTGAGAGCTGGCAAAGGGTCTGTGCATTAACTGACACCAATCGTGGGGTTACCATCGACCCGCACACACACGGACACACCCAAAGAACCAGAGCAGAGCTTCCGAAACCTGAACTGTGATATAAACCACCTCCAAGATCTAAGACTACACCCCGAATGGTGCCCATAGGGGGAAGAGCAGAAGAGCACAGTCAAGAACCTGAAAACAGAACTGACATTGGAATCACCACCAACAGAGAGTGAGACAGAACTTCAGTTCTAACTGGGCTGATGGCTAAAAGAAAAGAATCAATGAAAAACGTCAACCTTCTGCGGAGGATTTTAACATAACCCCAAATACCACAACGGTATTGAAGATGTTTGGGAAGTGATCCAAAATCACTTGACATTGAAAGAACCAGAGAAATATGGTTAACTCTCAAGGAAAAGACAATTCGTACACGCCACCCTCGAGAAGACTCAGATGATGGGATCACCAAAGACTTGACAGAAGCTACCGCAATCATGCTCCCTGAGGTAAAGGCAACCCTCCTGAAATGACCGAAAAGATAAAAGTTCTTAAAAGAGAAAAAGAAGCCATGTTAAAAGGACCGATGGAAACTTTAGAACTAAATAATACAACATTATCAACCACGTTGACCCTTACGGAATAATACACCCGACAACAGCAGAATACATGTTCTGCGCGTGTGCGTGTATCACCCGCCAACACAGACCATTATCTGGGACCAGAGCACACACAGTAACACCGTTAAAGAACTGATATCGTGCAAGCGTGTTCTCTGAACATATGGAATTAAATGAGAAATCAATAACAACATGTTAGCTGGAAAATCGCCAAACATTTGGAAGTTAAACAACACACTTCTAAAAAGGAAGCTCTTTCTAAAGAGAAATGAGAAAATATTTTGAGCTGAATTAGAACACAGCATTTCAAGGGTTTTGAGGTGCTACTAGAGCAGTAGTTAGGAGAAAGGTTTTAGCATTACATGTTTATATTATAAAAGAATTGAAAGAAATCCCAGGTCTTGAATTAATTGTCTAAGCTTCCACCTTAAGAAATCTAGGAAAATAAGAACAAATTAAACCCAAAGCAAGCAGAGAAATGAAATGCAGTTAGGAGCAGAAAGACAATTTAAAAAATCAATGCAATCAATAGCTTGTTCTTTACAAAGAACAATAATATGGATAAACTCCTAGCCATACTCTGACCAAGGACAAAAGAGAGAAGACACAGATTACCAATACTAGGAATGAAAAAGGAGATATCATCACAGACCCCACAGACATCATAAGGATGATAAATGAATACTACAGACAACCCTATGCCAACTTAGTTAAAATGGACCAATTCCTTGAAAGACACAAGTTGCCAAAACGTACTCAGGAATAAATACATAACCTGAACATCCCTATTAAAGGAACTGAATTAGAAACGTTCCCATAAAACTTCAGGCCCAGATGGTTTCACTGGAGTAGTCTACCAAACCTTTAAAGAAGAAATAATACCAATTCCACTCACTCTCTTTCAGAAAACAGAAGAGGCGCCAATACTTTCCAACTCGTTTCATGAGGCCAGAATTATCTTGATACCAAAACCAGACAAAGACGTTACAAGAAAAGAAGAGTATAGACCAGTATCTCTCATGAACACAGACCCAAAATTCTCAATAGAATATTAGCAAGTCAAATCCTGCAACATATGAAAAGGATAATACACGACCAAGTAGTTTGTCCTAGGACTGTGAGACTGGTTCAACATTAAAGTAATCAATGTTTTCCACCGAAACGAGGTACCTAGTATACCCAAATTCACCGAGACGGAAAGGGAAGTGGTAGTTTCCAGGGGCTGGAGGATGGGTGGATGGGGAGCAGCTGTTTAAAGGGTTTCTGTTTGGGAAGATGAAGAAAATTCTGGAGATGGATAACGGTGACGATTGCACAACAGTGTGAATGAACTTAATGTCACTGAACTGTGCGTCGGAAAATGGTAAATTTTATGTAATGTATATGTTACCACAATAAAAAATTAATATCATTCACCATATTAGCTGACTAATGAAGAAAAGCCACACGATCATACCAACAGATGCAGAAAAAGCATTGGACAAAATTCAGCGTCCATTCATGATAAAAACTCTTAGCAAACAAGGCATAGAAGGGAACTTTCTTCACCTGATAAAAAACATCTACTAAGGGCTTCCCTGGTGGCGCAGTGGTTGAGAGTCCGCCTGCTGATGCAGGGGATGCGGATTCATGCCCCGGTCCGGGAAGATCCCACATGCCGCGGAGCGGCTGGGCCCGTGAGCCATGGCCGCTGAGCCTGCGCGTCCGGAGCCTGTGCTCCACAACGGGAGAGGCCGCAACAGTGAGAGGCCCGCGTCCCGCAAAATAAATTACAAAAAAACAAAACAAACAAACAAACAAAAACATCTACTAAAAACTTAAACTAAAACCCTCATACTTAATTGTAAACACTGAAGACTTTCTCTCTAAGCTCAGTAACAAGGCGAGGACGTCTTTTCTTCCACCCCTATTAAATATCATACTAGAAGTTGTAGCTAGGCCAGTAAGGCAAGAAAAGGAAATTAAAGAATTGGAAGGGATGAAATCACACTTTCTCTATTCACAGACAACAACACTGTCTACATAGAAAATCCCAGGGAACCTACAAACGAATTTCTAGAATTAATAAGTTGTTATTATTATTATTATCACGGTTACAACGTCAGTAACTAAAAATCAATCACATTTATATATACCGGCCATGAAAACTTGGAAATAGAAAAAAATTTTAAGTACATATATAATAATTCCCCAAACATGAATATTTAGATACAAATGTAACAAAATATGTGTAGGATCTCTGTGCTGAAAACTACTACTGTTGAAAAAATCAAAGACCTAAATAAATGGAGAGACGTAGTGTAGTCATGCGTTGGAAGAGGCTCAATGTTAGGATGCCACGTCTCCCCACATGATCTGTAGATTAACACAATCCCAATCAAAATCCCCGCAGGCTTTTTTGTAGATACTGAAAATCTGATTCTAAAATTTATGTAGAGAGCAAAGGAACTAGAGTAGCCAAAACAATTTTGGAAAAGAACAAAGTTGGAGGACTCGTGCTCCTTGAAAGACTTCCTATAAAGCTACAGTGGTCAAGACTGTTGGGCTGGGGACAGTACAGACACATAGATTAAAGGAACAGATGACAGTCTGGATAGACCCCCACACATGAGGTCAGGTGATTTTTTAATTAAGGTGCAAAAACACTCCAAAGGAGAAAAGATCATCTTTCACAAGCGGTATTGGTCGTGGATATATGTCTGCAAATAAGGTACCTATATCTCACACCCTACAGAAAAATTAGCTCAGATTGGAGCATAAACTTAAGTATAAAACATAGAACTATAAAGATTCCAGAAGAGGAGAGAGAAGAAAACTTAGTGACCTTGGATTAGGTACAATACCAACAGCTCGACCCATTAAATGTTTTGGTAAGTTGGGTTTCGTCAACATTCCTACTTTTTGCTCTGTGACATGCAACGTTAGCAAATACAAAGATGAGCCACAGAAGGGGAGAAAATATTTGCAAATCACATATCTGGCAAAGGACTTAGATGCAGAATATACTTTAAAAACTCTCAAAAGTCAACAATAAGAAAACAACCCGATTTTAAAAATAGGCGAACTATGGGAACAGACACTTTGCCAAAGAAGATACACAGATTCCAAGGAAGCACCTGAAAAGATGCTTAACGTCATGAGTCACTAAGGAAACGCAAATTAAACCCTCAACAAGATACCACCACACTCCTACTGGAATGGATAAATGAAAACAAAACCACCAAACCAGACACTGACGATGCCAGGTGCTGCCCGGGATGCAGAGAACTGTCTTTCCACGTTGCTGGGGGACATTCGAAATGGCAAATCCACTTTTGGAAAGGTCTGGCAAATTCCTATAAAGTTAGATACACTGCTTGTATGACCCAGAAATCTGCCTCCTAAGTGTTAACTCGAGAGAAATGAAAGCATGTGTTCACACGCTGTCCTGTACGTGAATATTTGCAGTGGCTTTACTCATAACTGCTCAAAACTGGAAACGACCCAAATGTCTTTCGACCAGCGAATGGGTGAACAAACGGTGGAACATCTGTGCGACGGACTCGTACTCCACGCTATTGATACAGGGGACAACATGGATGAATCTTAGGGCATTACGTAATCAAAGGAAGCCAGGCTCAGAGGTTCCACGTACCTGGCGTCGGAGTCAGGCCCAAGGCCGTCGGAGGGGTGGGGCGGGGTGGGTGAGGGGATGGGGGTGTGCAGAGACTCCACGGGCGACAGGACCGGGCTCTCTCTTTGGTGGTGGTGGTTACAGGGCTCTATGTATTTGTCAAAACGCATAGATGTAAACAAAAGGAAAATGATTGTTACTGGATGTAAACTTAAACCTAAGAAAACAGAAAAGCCTGGATCTGGGATCTTATCATTTTTCCACCTTCCCCGTAACCAGCCGGCTCTCGGTGATCACGCGCTCAGAACGCCGCAGCAGCTTCCTAACCGTCCTCTCTGACCCCCGCTGAGTTCTCAACAAGGCAGACAGAATGGTCCCCTGAAACGTATGTCACATGGCTCCTTGCTCAGAGTCTCCCGTGGGGCCCATTTTTCCCGGATAAGGGACACTGCGTGCCCTACATGATCACCTGTTACGTCTGGTCCTGCCCTGGGCTCGCCTGCTTGGCCACGTCGCCGTGGCAGGTGCCGGCGGCCACAGTCCTGTACCTGTTGCTCCCTCTCCTGGAAGCTTCCTCCCCAGATGCTGTCACACCTGCCCCTACCTGCCGCTGTGAGGCCTCTCCTGTTCACCTTTTCTCTGCTGCCCTCCTTACTATCTACCATTTGCATGTTGTACTTATTTATTTTGCTAATTGTCTGTCTTCTCCGCCGGGATGTGTACTTCACGGGGCGGAAACCTTTGCCAGTTTTGTTCCCTGCGGGACCCGTGGTGCCTCACACACGATGCTCGTTGAGTAGGGGTGGAAGGGGGTGAGGGAGGCGGCTGTCATCACAAGTGACAGGAGGGGATTCTTCATGCACACGGTGCTGCAGAGACCTGGCTCAGGCCCTCGGGCAGCGAATGCTTCTTGGAGGAGCTGGACGGATGCTGAGGGCGGACCCTGAGCCTACAGGTATGGGAACAATGCCAGACCCAGGGGTTTCCTGTAGGACCTGACGCGTGCATGCAGACCCCCAGGGCGGGACTGAGCGTGGACCACAGGATCAGCTCCCAGCTCCGGCACGCAGAGCTTTCTAGGGAGGAGACGGGCTCTTGTTCCCCTAAAACGGCGAATCAGAGGGCCCGTCTCTCCCGATGCCGCGTTTTGTTGTGTGTGGGCCCCTGAGCCCTTCCTCGGCTCCTGGACCAGCCGGCAGGTGAGGAAGCTGAGGCACAGACGGTCACATCGCTCGCCCAGGCCCTGCAGCTGCCCGTGGAGAAGCTGGGATCTGACCTCGGGTCCTGGGCTGCCACAGGCGAGAAGCCCCAGAGGGCCCCTTTCCGGGCTCCTGGGTGCACTGGCCTGGCCACCCTCCCCCTCCCGCACCAGCCTCGGGGCATGAAGCTGCCCCCACAGGTGCACGTGTGTGAAGTCCCCAAAGGGGGCAGGGATCGCAGCAGGTGGGTGGCTCCACCTGGGCCCCTTGCGGGAGCAGCAGCCCGGGGCCGGTGCTGGGCCTGGCTGGGATGCCCCCACCCTCTCTGGGCCTCAGTTTCCCCTTCCTCTCGGGGCCAGGCTTTCACCAGGGACGGCAGGGGCCAGGTCTGATGCCAGGCATTGCCGGGTCGGAGCGGGGTTCTTGGGGACCAGGCAGCCGCCACAGCTGGGCACCACCGCTCCCCCCACCCCCAGGTGCCAAGCACCTGCCCGGTTCCTGGCGGTGATGCAGCGGGCGCAGGGCAAGCGGCTGCCTGGGGCCTTCCAGCTCCCCAGGAACGTTCCTAGGACCCTTTGGTTCTTTCCTGCCCAAAGGCACCCCACCCCCGAGGGAGGACCCGGCACCCAAACAGCCTTCACAGGACGAGGCCTTGGACCCTGAGCTTTCATCTCTGACTGACTCATGGAGACACGGTGTACGTTCACCGAAATCACTCCTTTATCTAAGTTCCGTGAGTTTTGATACACGCGCCCGCAGCACGGGCAAGACGCAGAACATTCACCACCCACTGCCGACACCCCCCCCCCCCCGCCTGTGCCCAGGTCACGCGATCAGAGTCGTACAGTCGGGGGCCTGTTGAGGCTGGCTTCCGTCCCCCGGCACGGGGCGTGCACTCCTGACCACTGCATCTTAGAGACCAAAGAAAGGCTTGAAATCCCGTCCGACGAAGGCCTGGTGCAGCCACACCCTAGACGGACAGTCAGGGCGGGAGGGGCGGGGCAGCTGGGGTCCAGTGGGGACACAGTCTCCCTGGGGAACAATGGGAGAGCTCTGGAGATGGGTGGTAAAGCTTTATGTTATGTATCTTTCACTCTAACAGAAAAAAAGAACAAAAGGCTGGTGATTCCTCTCCCCTCGAAACAGACGCTCGATAACCAGGCGGGACGTTTGCTGCTCCTCTGCTGGAGGGAACGGAGGCCTCCAGCACCACCTGGCCCGGCCTCACTGTCCTGCTGCTGCCCGTGGGAGAGCACCCTGTGCTGGCCAGAGCCCCGGTCCCTGCGGCTGAGACTCCAGACGCGGGGGACGGGCTGCCGGCCCGAAGCTTGAGGGCGTCCCCTGGGGCGGCCGCTCACGGGGGTCCCTGCCCTCCTCACTGCCGCGGAGCCTCAGGACAGACCCTGTGCTCGTGCAGAAGCGCAGCAGGATTTTGCCAGACCGAGGAGTCCCGTCCCACGTCAGTACAACACACGCGCGAACCGTGGACCTCATCCAGCCACTGTCCCAGCAACAGCCTTTCTGGACCAGGGTCTGATGGGAAACCATGCCTTGTGCTCAGGCGCTGTGTCTTTAATCCCCTTTAATACAGAACAGCCCCCCGGCCTGTCTTGGACTTTCACGATCTGGGCACCTTGTGAGCACAGGGCAGCTGCCTTTAGAACATCCCTCAATTTCGGGGACAAAGAGATACGTGGAGGGTCCGTTTCTGGGCAGGGGTGCCGTGTCCTCAGTGCGTATACAGCAGGAGGCCCACGATGGCCCCAGTCCTGGGGGCGCTCACTCTGGCGTCTGCCCGTTTCCCCAGTATAACGTTCCTCTCGGGGGCCTGTGACTCGCCCAACTTCAGCCATGAGTAGCAGCGTCACTGAGGCCGAGTCGGCTGCAGGGGAAGCAGCGGCGGCTCCACGAATGGGGCGCCAACAGGTGGATGGATGGGGGAGGAGGGCACCGGGCGCAGCTGGTGGCACAGGACAGAAACAGAGAAAATGATCGATGCCCTGATTTTACTGGAACCAATTTTCTTCCACTTTGTGGAGACGGGTCTCGGCTGCCTCTGCCTCCGCGGAATCACGTCAGACTTTAATGGCCTTGGCGCTCAGTACACCGCCGGGTCCATGTGCCCACAGACACGAGCCCCCCCGGCACGAGCCCCGCCCAGGGCCAGCCCCCCTCCTGCAGCCGGGCCCGAGCCCAGCGAGGAGCACTGCTGCCGGCGGCACTGAACGCGGAGGCAGACAATGAGGCCGCGCTCCCGGGGTGGCCCCCCCCCCCCCTCGCGCAGCTGCTGCCGGGGCCACGGGGCCTGGAAGACGGCGACCACGAAGTGACAGCCGAGAGCTCAGCCGCGCCGACGCGGCTGCCTTAGGGCGGCCTCGCTGGGGGGGGGTGTGCAGATGCCCTGTGGTCACTAATTCACCCTTCCCAGGGCGCGGCCACGTGCAGAGGGGCTGCTGTGACCTGGGAGCCTCCTAGAGGTCCTCTGTCGGCCCGCCCTGGCAGAGCATTGAGCTCCCAGGAGGGGGACACCTACCCCCGGCTGAGCCTCACGAGGACTGGGTTTACGCACGCTGCCCCAAGGACACTTGCCGGTGACTGCACGAGGCCACCACTGTGCACTCACCACCGCTGGGCACTCACCACCGCTGGGCACTCATCACCGCTGGGCACTAACCACCGCTGGGCACTCATCACCGCTCGGCACTAACCACCGCTGGGCACTCATCACCACTGGGCACTAACCACCACTGTGCACTCATCACCGCTGGCACTCATCACCGCTGGGCACTAACCACCGCTGGGCACTCATCACCGCTGGGCACTAACCACCGCTGGGCACTCATCACCGCTGGGCACTAACCACCGCTGGGCACTCATCACCACTGGGCACTAACCACCACTGGGCACTAACCACCACTGTGCACTCATCACCGCTGGCACTCATCACCGCTGGGCACTAACCACCGCTGGGCATTCATCACCGCTGGGCACTAACTACCGCTGGGCACTCATCACCGCTGGGCACTAACCACCACTGGGCACTAACCACTACGGGGCTCTAAGCTCCACTGGGCACTCATCACCACTGGGCACTCATCACCGCTGGGCACTAACCACTACGGGGCTCTAAGCTCCACTGGGCAGTATGAAGCATAAATCCTGGACCAGGGCGCTGGGCGCTCTGCCTGCAGGTGCCCATCAGCATCGAGGGCTGGAGGTGACCCTATTCCTGGGGCGTCTCTGGCTGTGGCCCAAGGTCTGGACTCTGAGCTCACGTGCCCACCCACTGCAGGTGTGGCCCCCAGATCCTGCCCCCCCCAGAGGCACAGATGACTCTGTACTTTGGAGGGAAAGGATCCCCTTCTAGTAACTGAGCTCTGGAGACAGCCAGTGACGGGGACAGGAGGGCCTCTCCCACTAAGGCCTCCTCGGGTCGCTGCCCTCCCGGCCAGCTGCCCGGTCAGCGCCCAGTACACGCTCACAGGATGGATGGACACGGGCCCCACCGGACCCGCAGCTGCGACACAGAGCCTGTGATGGCAGGACCTCATCACGCTGAGGTCAGAGCACGAGGCCAGGCCTGAAACGCAGTGGACCAGACACGACCAGGGTCAGCCCACCTGTGTGGGGACCACTGCCTGCCCTGGGAGATGCCTGAGTGAGCAGGGACAGCGCTGCCCAACAGGGAGACCCCACAATCCCTGGCACGTGCTGTCTTCCACTCCAGAAGTCGGCCCTGGGCCCAGCAGTCTGTTTAGGAGGATTGAATCCAGTTCCCTCTGGGGTCCAGGGAGGGGCCGGACCGTCCTCGGGCAACGTGGCAGGCCCTGAGGCCTCCTCCTCCCAGACTCCCCCATTGACCTGAGGCCCAGGGTCTGGGGCCTTCGCTGGCCTGCAAGGCCCTGTCCTCACCGTAAGCTCCTCTGGCCCCCTGTCCACCCCCAGCCCCCGGCTACACGCCCAGAACATGCCCAGCTGTGGCCAGCAATGACAATTCCAAGCGGCTCAGAAATCTAATCACTGAACCACCTCGTTTCTAAACACGACTTCGTTTGCAAGTGTCCAGGACAGAATCTCACAGGTGTGGAGGGCTGACAGGCCTTGTGGGATACAGTTGGGCTGGGAGGGGCCCCCGTTTTGGAAGGTAGGGTCATTTGATTGGGCAACGTCGCCCCACGTCCAAACGTGGCCCATGAGAGGCAGACACATGGAGGCGGGCACCCAGCCCCTCTTTGGACAGATGTCACGGTTCAAAAACCGTGGACGTCGGCCCAGATCTGCCAGGTGGCCCAGAAGCCCGTGTGGGGAACGTAAAATCCCCCGGGGAATCCTCTCCTGGGTGGCGGCTGGCGGTGCAGAAGAGACGCAGCGGGGAGCAACGCCAGGGCTGAGCTCCCCCGCGAGGAACGTTCTTTCAGGCACAGGAAGCAGCCCGCATGCAGGAGCCCAAGAAGCCTCGTGGGAGCCGTCAGCATCAGAGGGAAGGGCACCTTCCACAACCGGCCCGTCAGTCTCTCCCAAGCACATGGCCAAGGCCTTTTAAAAAAAATGGAAACTCTGATCTCTGAGGGCGCCAGGAAGCCAGCAAGTATTGAGTAAACTCTCGGCAGTGCCACAGCTGCGGGCACAAGAGCGGTCCTTCCGCAGCGCGTGCTACAGCTGCGGGCACAAGAGCGGTCCTTCCGCAGCGCGTGCTCAACAGACACCTGTCTAGTGGACGCATGAGCAGGACACGCCCCGGCCCACATCAGCATCACAGCCTCTGACCAAAAGGATTCCTGGGAGTGGCCCTTTGGGAGGCGAGGCCATGTCACTGAGGTGTCTGGTTCCATGACCAAGAGAGAGTGAGGATGCTTTGGGGGGAGGCCGTGCTCCCTCTGCTCTTGTTGTTTTTTCTGGATGATCCGAATGCCGGCTGCTCCTGGCTGAGCCACAGGGGCCAGAGCGGGCAGGGGTCTGAGGGGAGCATCCCCTTGGAGGGCAGTGGGCACTGCTGACCCCGAGCTGCTGACCTGAGCCGGACACGTCCAACCTTCATAGGCAGGTGTCATGGCTGCTGTCCCCCAACCCCCCAACCCTGGGCACAGCCCCTCGAGACCTCACAGGAAGCCGGGAGGCCATTCCCACTGTTCACTGCATCCGCCCTGCTTGCCACTGTTTCTGGCACAGGAGAGGCATCAGTAGAGAGGCGGCCGCCTCTGACTCATCTCCCCGCCGCACGTGGCTGCCGGGGCCACTCCATGCAGGGACACCCGGAGCCACACGTTTTCAGCACAGGCGACGGGGGACCCGAAGCTTAATTCTGCCCACCAGGTCCATCTTGGTGGTGGCTTGTGGAGGGTCAGCCGCAGCCCAGGGATGGACATGCAGACGGCATCTCTTGCCCCCCAGCACGCCAGCTCTCCTACCCTGGCACACCCGTCATACTCAGAGGCAACAACATCAATTCTGCTGGGAAGCTGCGGATGGCTCAGGCATGAAACGACAGCCAGACGGGACAGCCCAGAGCGCCCACCCCACCCCCACTCAGCCCAGCTCCTCCTTTCCCATCCCACCCTGAGATGGAGGATGCCCCCCCACCCGCCTTCACGGCTACCCACATTCTCAGGCCACGATGCCGTTGAAAGCGGTGTCTCTGCCAGGACCTGCTCCCATGGACGCCCTCCTCCTTCCATTTCGGGGCCCTGCCTGGAATGTCCCCGCCTGAGAAGCCCCTCCCCAGGGTCGGAATACCCCTTCCTGGCCAGGCCGCCTCGTCCAAGCCAATTCCCCGGGGAGGGCTGCCCCCTGGGTTCCCGCGCACTTCGCCCAGACCCTCAGAGGACCATTGGTCACCCGGCTCCAGTGTTATCCACCTTACATGGGCCCCCCGCCTGCCACCACGCCTAGTACCTTAGGATTTTCCAACAGAAACAGCGTCGACACCACCACCACCAGTAAGAGTGCTTCCGAGAGCTTCTCCACGCCAGGAGCCAAACAAGCACTTCCCACACCTTCTCCCTTGAATTTCCATCTTCAGAGGTGGGGGGCTGTGATTGCCCCATTTCACAGATGGGAAAACTGAGGCTAAATTAAGGAACTGGCCCAAGACAGCATCAGGCCAGGAGGCACAGGGGGAGCAGATCTGGTGGGGGCGGTTCTGCTACAGAGGAGACGGACCACAGGGCCTTTTGGGAAGCTGATGGAAGGGACTCTCTCCCGAAAGAGGCCGGCACCAGCACACACAAGGTTACCCTGCATCTCGGGGAACATGGAGACAGCTGAGGTCCATCCACGGACGCCCCTCCCCTGGAGAGGTCACTGATCTAGGGCTCCAGCCCCCTTTGATGGAAGGAGGGGATGAGATAAGGGGGGCTGAGACCTGGCAGCCCTGGAGCGAAAGGGGGGAAGAAGTGGGGGTCAGGCCGCTCTCAAGCCCCACCCCTCCTGCCGCACCCCCCCCCCCTTCCCAGCTTCCCAGGAGTAAACTTCCTTTGGGACACTTCTCCAACTTCCTGTACCCAGAGGGTACACAGACCAGAAAGTACTGTTGGGGTGAGGGAAAGAGACGCGTTGAGGCTTCCCTGAGGGGGTGCCTTGGACCCTTGCCCCCAGGGGAGACCCTGGCCTGGTGCCCTCCGACTCCTGCTCCCCTGAAGAGGCCGCTCACCTGGATGACGACCTTGACCTTGGCGGTGCCCACGATGGGCGTGCACACCAGGCCACCGGGGTGCTGGCCGTCGGCGCTGCGGTTCTGCTGGCCCATGGTGAAGAGCATGGGCACGGCCAGCAGGCCAGAGGCCAGCCAGATAGCACTGATGAACTTCTTGGTGCGGCTGCGGGACATGAGGGTCTTGGCCTTGAAGGGGTGGCAGATGGCCAGGTAGCGTTCCACACTCAGGCTGGCCACATTGAGGGCCGTGGCATAGGTGCAGGCGTCGCGCAGGAAGTAGTAGCCGCGGCACACGGCATCGCCGAAGGCCCAGGGGTGGTGCACCCAGATGAAGTTGTACAGCTCCACGGGCATGGCCAGCAGGAGGATGAGCAGGTCAGACAGCGCCAGGCTGCCCAGGTGGTAGTGCACCGTGCTCTGCAGGTTCTGCAGGGACTTCTTGCGTGCCAGCGTGAACGCCGTCACAGAGTTGCCCACCGTGCCCACCACAAAGAGCGCCAGGTACACGATGGTCACCAGCACCTTGGAGTAAATGTCCGTGTTCACGTCCAGGTCGCTGCTGGGCGCCGCTGGGACGGGCTCTGACAGGTTGCCGGAGCTGTTGCCGAAGCCCGGGGCCAGGAGCGCCGCCTCCAGCCCCGATGGCGGTAGCAAGAAGGGGTCGCCAGCCTGGGAGACCCGTGGGCCGGGCGCCGAGCTGTTGAGGTGCATGTCCCGCGCGCCGGGCGGGGTGGGCGCGTCTCAGGCAGGGACAGAGCAGAGGGAGCCCGAGGGGTGGGCGTGAAAGGCAGAGGGGGCGCGCCGTCCAGCCGGGAAGCGCCGACCCCTGGTCCGTGCCAGCCTAGAGCGCTCGGGGCTTGCACTCACCGGGGGCTGCGCGCTTTCCCGGCTTCCTCCGAATACCAGACCCCACGGTTCCTCGGCCCCGGGGCGGCAGCGCCGGCTCCAGCTGAGAGCGCCTGGCTGGCCGGGGCTCGGGCTGCGCGGGGCGAGCCTGTGGTGCCGAGCGGAGCGCACGCCTGGCTGTCCGGAGCGCTCTCTCCTCGCTCGTGCTCTCCGCGCACCCCGCTCCGCGTACCTCCAGCCGCGCCAGCACCCTCCCGGGCTCCGCGCCTCCCCTGAGCCGGCGGCGACTGGCGCGCCCAGCCGTGGGGGACGCTGGAGGGGAGAGGAGGCGGCCCCAGCCACTGTCTCCGCCCCTCAAGGGGGCAGGGCTGGCTGGTTGCCCCCGCGCCCTCGCAGGGCCCATCCGGGCTGTGGGGAGCGCCCCAGGGACCTGGGATTCCCGCGGGGTGCGCAGGGAGTGTCGGCTCTTTCCAGGCACCCTCCTCAGGCAGCTCGGCCTCCGGGCCCAGGTCTTCCCAGCTTCTTATGCCCCGCCTCCCCAAGGGAACTGCCCCGGGTCGCCTGCAGCTCGCTAGGTGGGGGAGAGGAGGTGAGGGGGTGGGGGTCCCAAGGAGGAGGCCTCCTGCTGGTATGGCTGGGCTGCCCCTCCTTCCTGGGGTGCCCACGGGGCGCCAGAAGCTGGGTGCCCAGGGGAGCTCTGGCACAGTTAAGTGGCGGGTGGGGAGGAGCTGAATGGGGGAGCAGAAAGCAGAGAACAAAGCAGCACTGGTCCCCCGAGCGGGCTGGGCTCCTGCGCCTGGCACCCTGTGGGTGGCCTTGTGCCACTGTGGGTGCAGGGGGTACGGTCCAGGACTGTCATCACCACCTAGACGTGGTCCTCAGATGTCACGCTCAGGGCCCAGCCGTGGACCTGGCTGGCTGCACCTGGTGGGCTGGGGATCAGAAACTGCAGTGGGTGGAGGGGAGAGAGGTGCTGAGGAAAGGGGGCGAGGCCAGGGAGCCCTGCCCAGACCCCAGGCATGGCCAAGGGAGAAGTTCAGGTTCAGTACTTACTTTTCTGTTCCCAACTGGCTCTGGGCTTGCCTGCTCCTCTGAGCCCTGATGTTCTCACCACGGAGTCTTAGCGCATAAAATACGTGCTTAAAAATGTAGCCTTCACAGGAAACACAAACGTCCCTTTGCTGGAGGCCAGCACAGTGAGCTCTGAGGCGACAGAAGTGGTTTCAACCTGCTTCTCAATATTTGGGCAAGTGTTTTAGCTTCTCTGTGCCTCGATTTAGTCGTCTGTGAAATGGGCACACAGGTGAATGGATGCTCCTGGGGGCCCAGCTGTTCTGGATGCCGTCAGCCCTGCAAACAGCCCTGCTCAGTGGACACCTGTGGAGTGAACGCTCTTGTGCGGATCGTGTGGGGACTTCGGAGGGTGAGAGCGACGTGCCCAGGGCAACAAAAGCTGCTTTCAATCCACCAAATTAGCCCAGGTTTGCTCTCTGGAAGACAGGCCACCAGTTCAGCGAGCAGGTCCTGGGATTGGGAGCTGAGTGTCCTTGTCACAGGAGTGATGTGTCAGACTGTGTCGGGCCCATGGAGGCTCATCCCTGCACCCAGGGGAACGCCAGGGTCTCACCACGGACGGTGCCATCCGTTGCCTCTCTCGGGAGCCGCCAAGCGGAAGGCAGCAGCCCGTGGCCGCTGGGACCTGTCCTTCGCCAGGCAGTAGCTGTCGCCGCTCAGAACGCCCGCAATGGAAGCGTGCTCTGGCTGGGCTGTTGCGCTCTGGCTGGGCTGCGGAAGCTCGTGTTTGGTTTTCACACCCCTGACCTTTCCGCTAAGCTGACTTCTTTTCAAAGCTTTCTTTTCCAGCCAGCCAGGAGCTTAAAAAGTCATGAAAGGCAACGTAGCACAAATATTATGACAAGGCCTTTGCTTGAAACCACACAGGAAATGTCACCTGGAAGGCTTTGCTGTACCGTGTGGGCGGCAGGCCCTTGTCTGGGGTCCCCGGCCACTTTGAACCCTTCTCCTGTGAACCGGGGAGCCCGGACGGCCCGGCAGCCGGAACCTTCGACTCCAAGCTGTTTTCCCTTTCTCCTGCGATTTCCCCAGGCACGAGAGCTTCTTGAACTGCTGAGACCCCTTAGAGAAATCTTCGGTGGGGTGCTCGGGGAGGGCGGGGCCAGTCCGCTGTGTCCTTCAGTGACCGGATCTCACCCTTGACCCCCTGAGTCCTGCGCGGGAGAACCTGGGGCCATGCTGCCCTGCCCCTGCCACTCCAAGCGCTGCGTGCCGGCAAGGGCTAAGATCCGTAAATGAGGGGTCTGTGTTTCTTGGAGAAGTAGGCATGTCACCTGAGGGGGCAGCAGGCACCTGAGTGGCTCTGGATTCCTGGGTTCCCAGCATGCTGCAGGCAGGGTGGGGTCCTGGCTGCGGGCCCAGCAGTCTGTTTAGGAAGACCCCCCCCGCCATGGCGGGGGTCCCGGCTTGTTTGGTTTGCTAACTTCTCCCAGGCCCCTGTGAGGCTGCTGTGTACAGTGGGTGCTCAATGGACTTCTGCTGAACTAGCGTAAAGGGGAAGACAATGGACAGCGAGATGAGGGCTTTGCTTCCCCGGCTACAAGAACCTAGTCCTTGGAGTCCCAGTGTCAAGGGGCCCCTCCCCCTCGGAAGTGTGTCCTTAAGGCAATGTCCCTCTCTTTCCTCTGGTCCCCACTCCACCGCTGGGCGACTCTTGTTAACAAGAAGGCTTCTTCCTAAATTAAAAAAAAACAAGTTCGCAGTGATACCTGTATCAGTTATCTGTTTACCTCCTGCTGCATAACAAAGGACCGCGAGCTCAGTGACTCAGTGGCGAGCACACGTTTTATTGTCATGAATATTATTGCTAGATTTCCCATGAGGCTACAGGTGGGTGGGAAGTAGTGAGCGTTTATTTAGAGACACTAAGGATTTGTAATATGTGTAATTTGTAGAGTTTAGCTGTTGATTTCCCACCCATGGCATGGGATTGCACATGTCAGAATGCACAGCTTTCCAAGGAGGGTTTTAAAAATAGAGCAACACGTGTGTAAGCGTTAGCGGGCGGTGGGGGGCGGGGCGTGGACGTCCTTCCAGCCTCGGTTCTCACGTCCTCGTCCCTCTGGCTCCCTGCTCGCGCCTTGGCCCTTGGCCAGCTTTCTGGAAAAGCGAGCTGCGCTAGCAAGGAAGAGCAAGAAGAGGGGGAGGGTGTGGCTGCGGGGAGCGCGTCCTGCTGCCTGGGTGTCCGGCTGCCTAGGAGGTGGCTGGGAGTCCGGGGTCCACCTGCCCTGACCTTGGTAAATAAACTGACCAAGCCTCAGTGGACCCCAAGTCACTAGGTTGCTACGAGCACCATGTGACGGGTGCACAGCTCCACACCGCGTGGAGGTCACTGCTCTATAAACTCTGGCTTTATCGCCGGTGGGCTCACCCTGTCCGGAGCTGGAGAGGCTGGACGGGGAAGAGGAGGGGCTCAGCTCCTGGGACCCCCCAGCGAGTGTGGGCGTGGGGGCTCATTCCCGTGAGTGGCAGTGAGACCGTGTACCTCAGACTGGGACTTGAACCCCCATGTGGGGACTCGAACCCGGCCAAAACCCACGGTCTTTTTTTTTTTTTTACATCTTTATTGGAGTATAATTGCTTTACAATGGTGTGTTACTTTCTGCTTTATAACAAAGTGACTCAGTTATGCATACACATATGTCCCCATATCTCTTCCCTCTTGCGTCTCCCTCCCTCCCACCCTGCCTATCCCCCATGGTCTTTTTTTTTTTTTTGTGGTACGTGGGCCTCTCACTGCTGTGGCCTCTCCCGTTGCGGAGCACAGGCTCTGGACGCGCAGGCTCAGCGGCCATGGCTCACAGGCCCAGCCGCTCCGCGGCATGTGGGATCTTCCCGGACCGGGGCACGAACCCGTGTCCCCTGCATCGGTAGGCGGACTCTCAACCACTGCGCCACCAGGGAAGCCCCTCCCTGGTCTTTTAACTGAGATCACACACCTGGTTTCAAGACTTAGTGAAGCTCAGGTTCTTGAGGTCTCATTGCAGAAAGAATTCAGTGAGAGACACAGTGATAGGTAAGAAGCAGATTTATTTAGAGAGAAACACACTCCACAGAGAGAGTGTGGGCCATCTCAGAAGGTGAGAAAATCACCAGGGTCTGGGACTGTCAGTTTTTATAGGGCCGGGTAATTTCATAGGCTAATGAGTGGGAGGAATATTCCAGCTAATTGGGGAAGGGGCGGGGATTTCCGGGAATGGGGCTGCCACCTACTTCTTGACCCTTATGGTCAGCCTCGGAACTGTCGAGACGCCTGCAGGTGTGTCATTTAGCTGACTTGTTACAAAGAACGCATGCTGAGGCTTGAGGTCTAGTGGAGGTGGACTCCTCCGTCATCTTGGACCTATTTGGTTGCAATTAGCTTACGTCGTGTCCTCGGGCTAGGCCATTCTTTTAAGGGTTGTGCCCTGCCCCCTTCCCTCTTTTTCCGCAGGGTGGAGGATGCATGAGGAAGGCTGTGTTCCAGGCTGCAGGTCAGGGCTGGTCCCTCTGGGGCGCCACCCTCTGAAGCAGGCAGGGAGATGGCCCGGGGCGGGGGGGGGCAGAAGTCAGGCCACGGGGACCTCACTGTCCCAATTGTCGTTTCACCCTCCCGCCAAAGCACGGCCCCTTCTCCTAAGTAATTTAAAGCATCTCGCGGTGCACTTTTCCGGATTTATGGAGCAGAAGCACTTGTAAGAGCGCCGGCCACTGGTACTCCCGGCAGAGAAGGGCTCGGTGGGGCCTGGCAACCGTGGACTCCGCCTGGGGCATGGAAGACTTCAGCAGAGACGTGTCGGGAAAGATGATGTTTTGGAGGAAACAGGGTATGTTAGATCATCTTCTAAGGAAAAAGAGAAAATCCGATCTCCAAAACGTGGTTTGATGCAGCCCAGTTTCCTAAAGATTGCTGTCGGGAAGGCTTTGCCGTGGCATTCATTTCAGGCTGATCAGCACAAAAGATGCTTTTGAGAATTTTCTTTGAAGTTGAATTTTCTTTGAAGTCCCCTGACTTCCGGGGACCAGGTTTGAAACTGATGGAATAATCCCGCCCACGTGAGGCCACCACCTTCCCCCCTCATTCCCCTCCCCCTCCACACCTAGGTCAGGCTGCAAGGAGGGTCCCTAATTACTGGCCCAGGAAAGGCATCTTCTTTTAGAGATTTGCTCTTGGGCAAAAGACGACCGCACATCCAATGCAGAAGGACCAACAATTCCATCTGTTCGATTTGCAAAGAAAAGCAGTATTTTGTCAGCTCTCACCAGGGGAAGCTGAGAGTTTATGCCTCTTATAAATTTACCAATTTCTGGTTAAATTTCCCAGAGGTGCCTGTGAACACACTTGAGACTGAAGCTGAAAGAGTCACATTCAGCTAATGCGAGTCTCCTGGCAGCTGCTGGGACCCCGCCGCACGCCCCGGTGGCCCTGGCTCTCCTCCGGGGGCTTTGCCAGGCGGTGTCTCTGGTTGAGGCGGGAGGGGCAGCTGTGTGTCAGCATCCCTCTCCTCTGCCTTTGACGTTCTCTTCTCCTGGAGGGGGGATGGCATTTGCATAAACAGGACTCTGGTGCTTCCAGCTCATCCTCCAGAGATCCGAAGCCTGTGCCCTTTGTCTATAATCAGGAGTTCTAGTTGCCTAGAAATATTTAAATGGAAAAACGTTTCCCATTTCCTAATGACTTCGTATAAGTTCCGAAATAAAACCTGAGCCTAATAAATAAATTAATAATAATAATAAATAATAAATAAATAAATAATAAAATATTTATAAATATTTATAATAATAATAAATAATAAATAATAATAAATTTATAATAATAAATGTTTATAAATAAATAAAATAATAAATAAATAAATAAAAATAAATAATTCCGAAATAAAACCTGAGCCATGCACCCTTAGTCATTCCTGCCGTGGAGCTTCGATGGCCCATTCAAGGGCCGCCCTTGGAAACGAGTATGTGCTAGAAGGGCTGAGACCGGGTGACCCGCTGGCGGGGGGCGGCCCCTGCTCCACGACGGGAGCCCTGGAGGGAGGAGGGGATCCCACAGAGGCGCCTGCAGCAGGCCGCCACTCCGGGTGCAGTCCCCGTGGCAAGTTTGGGACTCTCGTGAGGGATGACGAGGCGGGGCGGGGCCAAGCACCCCTTCTCCCCTTCACCCTGCAGGCGGGTGTGTCATGGGAATAAGTTCTGGCCAGCAGGTGTGCGGAGACGGGGCGCCCCTCCTGTCAGGCCTGGGTCCTCCTCTGGCTTCCACTGCCTGGTCCAGTGCTCACGGTGGCGGGACCGCAAGACAGAAGCTACGGGAGAGATGCCAGCACCACTGACTTGTGCTGGACCCCCGCCTCCCTGGGAACCCAGCCTCCGTCACACCATTTCTGGAGTGAAGTGGAGCCTGCAGCTCCCGAGGACGTGGCTTGAGGCCCTGGAGCGGCGCCGGCTGTTCCTGCAGGCATTTTGGAACAATGAACCCTTTGTGCCCTCCAGCTGGTTAGACTTGGCCACTTGCCCCCAAAGTGGCCTGAGAGGGTCATCTGTGAACTCACCAGATGCCTCCATCATTTATTCACCTATGGGACGAGGAGGCCTGGAGGGCCCGGTCTCCTCTCAGGGGCATCTGACTCAGCAGCAGAGGCTGGGCAGGGGCAGCTGTGGTGAGGGCTCCCTGAAGGGACCGCACCCCGTGGCCCCCGGCGGCCGCTGTCCTGTCTCGGCTCTCGGGTCAGGAGTGCAGTGGGCTGGCCCAGGCGTCACCTGCTGGGCCCCTGATGGGGGCTCTGGAGATAATCGCTTTGGCTCATCCCGGTCCTTGGGGCTATCAGATGGCGGTCCCGTCCTGCTGGCTCTCAGCGGGGCTGCCTGCCCCTGAGGCCTCCACGCTGAGCCAGCGCAGCACTTTGCAAACCTCTCGTGCTTCCATCCCTCGGCGTCCGGACAAGTTCTCAGCTCTCAAGGACCCAGGCCGGGACAGGCCCACCCGTAATCCACGATGAGCTCTCCACCATAACCACATGTGCAGAGGCCCCTTTGCCAGGTCTCATTACAAACTCACAGCTTGGGGACCAGGCCCAGAACTTTAGAATCTCGACTGAGACCTTCAAAGTTCTGCCCCTGGAGGTGCCCCAAGCCCAGAGCACCAGCCGGAAGTGTCTCGGGTTTTCACTCCCCGGGGCAGATTTCATCCCATGACCCACTGGTGCCGTGGCCCTTGAGACAGGATACGCTCTGAGCTGTGAAAGCTCTCCAGGCTCCCTGTGGGATCGGGGGGCCCCGCTTGCACGGGGTCTGCTTCTGGGCCTGGAGCTTAGACAGCAGCCCTTAAGAGATTGCCAGGCTACCTTGCTCAGGGCACGCGAGGGGCACCCTGGACATCGGGGTGACGATAGGACGCTGGGGGTGATGCTGTTCTGTTGAAATGAATCAAAACCTCTGAAGAGCTGGAAGACTTGAAGGGCCCCTTGGCTGCGATAGACCGGAGTGCAGACACTCCCCAGATATACCCGCCAGCGGAGGGGTGTGGTGGGCAGAGCTGGCCAGCACCCGGCCCGGGGGCTCAGAAGGGCTTCCTCTGGACCTGCGGATCGTGGGTGGCTGAGGAGTCCCTCTTTGGGCCCCGTCAGGGTCCAGGGCCGCCGTAACCGAGAACCACAGGCTGGGGGACTGCAATCTCTCCGTGGGTGAACGCAGGGTGTGCATGAACCCCCCTTCTCCAGGGGCAGGAGAGATACACCGTCACTCTGCCCGTGGGCATCCCTGTGGGCACTCGGAGCACGACCCAGCCAGCGAGGGCAAGGGCGGACCTTCTCTGGGGCCCAGTCCTGGGAGAGCCCTTTCCTGGGGCAGAGCTGAAGGCTCTGCAGACACACAGTCTGTCCCCCGTGTGTGTAATTCTGGGGGAGCGCGATGCCCGCGCACGAAGGGCTGCCTGTTCTCCCCTCGGAAATCTCTTTCAGCGGGGCAGTACCGCTCTGCAAGCTGGTTTTTAAAAATATCATGGGGGGAGAAAAGAGCATTAACATGTTGGAGGGAAATGTGTTCTAGTGTAAATGAGCAATTAAAATATAATCAGATTATGCATGCAGAACCACGCAACCTGCTGAAATCACACCCTCTGTCGGGTCCCTAAATACACGCGTGCTCGCCTGTGCACATACACTGCCTCGTGGCCGTCATCGGAGCTGGGATCTGCTGCCGGCATTGTTCTTGACATGCACCGTCTCCTTGAATCTGCTCCCTCCCTCCCCTCCCCCTCCACACACACACACACACAGAGCCGTAGATCGCATATTAAACACACACCCATATATCATGGTTTTGATGGCTAAGAGAGATGACATGTCATTCTATTTTTCTTTTAAAAAGGGCCGAGGCTGCTGGAAGCCGCCAAGTGAATAATCTCGCAGTCGACAACCATCACAGCCCTTGAATCTCAGAGTCTGGTTTCTATAATCTTTTCTTCAAATGCCGTTTTGGTTGAACAGGCTCGTCCGCTGGACGGGAAACCTGTTGCCCCTTTGTTAGTCTCCTCAACAGGCCAAACGGCGCTGCTTTGCTGGTGACAGCTGGTGCTGGCTCAGGAGGGGACATCTGTTGGTTTTGCTTGTCCAGACCCACAGCGCCCCCGCCCCAGGCCGGCCCCCCTGCTGGGTCCCAGGGGTCTCTGTTCCTGAGAGTTCACCCTGCATGGCCTTATGTGAGGGCCGGTCCTCTCCTCCCCACACCTGGTAATCAGGGTCCCCATTCCCACTGCCCCAGGGACACTAGGTGGATGCCCAGAGTCCTTCCTGCCTGTTGGGAAGGGGAGGCCCCTGTCACCGGTTGCTAGGCTGCTTCCAGCAGAGCTGGGGACGGAAAGAGGCCCAGAGCCCTGATGACGTTGCTCTAACCCTTGATCCTGCCATACCTGAAGCTCGCCCTGCCCACCCCGCTTTTTCTCATGCTGGTTCCATCTCCTGCACTCAAGCATCATGACTGTGGGTGCTTGAGCAGAAATGGACGCGCCGAGCCCTCCACGGGCCCTTCAGACATCGCTGGCTGTTCCAGGTCCTCGTGACTGCCGAATCGTTCAGGTGTGAGGATGGAGAAATGGCAGCAAGGCGTGGAGAGAAAGCCCAAGCCCTCATGTTTCTGTAATCAGTTGGAGAATGATGACGGTGCCACGCATGAATAGATTCCCGTCCTCTCTGGAAATTTCAAGGCTGGGTAATGAAGACGTTAGTTCCTGGGATGCTTCGGTCTGATGGGAGCGGAGTGAAGATGATTTGCTCCTTCCCGTGACAGCTAATGAGTAGCTTTGTGACAGCATGTCGCTGTCTCAGGCTGATTTGCCTACACAGCCAGCTACTTAAGAAAAACAAGGTTTTGAGAAAACATAGTTCTAGGGCCCTCGGATACTTCTTTCAAAATACTTCAGAAGCTCCACCTGGCACCTTCCTAGTCTGCACCTTCCTATTCTGAACCTTCCCGAGCAGCTGGAGGCCGCGTCCTTCCCGCCTTGTCGGCCGTGGGCTCCCGGCTTTGTCATCCAGGTTTAGGGGGACCGGGAGGGGGCCGTCGGCTTCTCTGCAGATCTCCTTTGCCTTTTTAAAAACAATTTATTTTATTTATTTATTTATATTTGGCTGCGTTGGGTCTTCGTTGCTGCACACGGGCTTTCTCTAGTTGCGGCAGGCGGAGGCTACTCTTGCCCAGTGACCATGGCTCATGGGCCCAGCCGCTCTGCAGCACGTGGGATTCTCCCGGACCGGGGCACAAACCCCCGCCCCCTGCATCGGCAGGTGGACTCCCAACCACTGCGCCACCAGGGAAGCCCAGAGGCTATTCTTCATTGCGGTGGCTTCTCTCATTGTGGAGCACGGGCTCTAGGAGCGCGGGCTTCAGTAGTTGTGGTGTGTAGGCTCAGTAGTTGTGGTGCACGGGCTTAGTTGCTCTGCGGCATGTGGGATCTTCCCGGACCAGGGCTTTAACCCGTGTCCCCTGCATTGCCAGGAGGATTCTCAACCACTGCGCCATCAGGGAAGTCCCTCCTTTGCCTTTAAATTAAGAGCCGTGGGAGGGCTTCCCTGGTGGCGCAGTGGTTGAGAGTCCGCCTGCCGATGCAGGGGACATGGTTTCATGCCCCGGTCCGGGAAGATCCCACATGCCGCGGAGCGGCTGGGCCCGTGAGCCATGGCCGCTGGGCCTCCGCGTCCGGAGCCTGTGCTCCGCAACGGGAGAGGCCACAACAGTGAGAGGCCCGCGTACCGACGAAAAAAAAAAAAAAAAAAGGTGGCCGGAAAGAGAAGGCCCAGCTGCTGCATTGACTGGTCCCACCACTGCAGCTTGGAGGAGGAGGGAGGGGGAAGAGGGGGAAGGGCACGGGGGGCGGGGCTTTCCCGAGGAAGAAGCCTGGAGCAGCCCTCCTTGCAAGGAGTCCTCCTCCCCCTGCTAAGTTGCCAGGACTGCTCAGGAAGCTTGAGCTCTGTTACTTCCGTAGAACACAGCAGCTTATCCACAAGTTCGTTGTAAAGCCTTCAGTTTAAGCCATCGCACCTGGGGTTTCCCGGGACGAGAACCCCAGCTTCCTCCACGGTCATTGTCTGCATCTTGCGCCTCTGTCTCTGGGCATATTGGAAACCAGTGCATTTCCTTCCCAAGGAGAAGGCAAGCAGGCAGTTCACCCTCCAGAGAAAAGCCGGGCGTCGGCGTGTGGATGGGACTTTCCCGGTGGCCTTGGTGAAGCTCCAGCTGGAGGCGAGCGATGCGTAAGGCCCATGAGGGGTCTGGCAGCTTCCCAAGTTCACTCCTCCTTAAGACAAAGCGAGACTTCCTGCCCTGCCACGCAGACAGAGAGTAGAAAGGGCTGAGTGCAAAGTGGCCCCCGTGGACCATCCCTGGGGAGCCAGGCCGGGGAGGCCCCCACCCCATCCCCCCACCCCCCACCCACCTGCACGGCACCCCCGTTCCCACCTCTCCCCCAGCCCCCATGCCCCCTTCCCCTCCCTCCTCCCTTTCCTCCTCACCCCTCAGCAGCTCATCCCTCCTCCAGCCATCCCATCCTTGCTAAGACAGGAGGGTGGTCACCCGAAACCTGACCTCGTGTTCCGTGCTCTGACCACCTGCTAGCCCTGTCCTGGCCGGTGATGCAGGGCTGCAGGCGGCTTACGCATGCTGCCCTCAGAGCTTTCCTGGTGAAGGTGGGAGATAAAGACTCGAGGAAATTGCCGTTCTTGTGATGCTTGTCGTGAAGACACGGTCATTAGGTGCAAACCAGACCCGTGAAGGGGCCTTTGGGGTGAGAAACGGAGGCCGTGGGACGAATTAGGCTCCTAATCAGGGGCTCCAGGCGTGGTGATGGCCTGGGTAGCCGTGATTAATCGTGGAGGGCTCGGCACTGCTCTCGGGCAAGTGAGTGACTCCCGGGGGTGCTGACAGTACGGCCCCCGGGATTGCCTGCGTGCTCGGGGACTGTGTGGGCGGGGCCGGGGGGTGGCCTGAACTTGACGATGAGCCCCCGCTGCCTGCGGTGCTCCTTAAACACTGGGGGCAAAGACCCTCCCCACCGATTCTAAACCAGCGCGTGTGCGGGCAGTGGGTTCTGCCTTTAAAAGCAGGTTCCCACAAGGTTCTGGTGGAGGTGGTGGGGCCCCGAAGCCCGAGAAAGGCCGGCACAGTGGACGGATGTCCTGGGGATACCTGAGTTCTCAGGACAGGCAGCGAGTCCTGGCGCATGTGTGTGTGACGATTTATGTTCTGTGTCAGCCCGACGGGCCACGGGGCACCCATGTGGTGTGACTGGGACTCACAGCATCAGCTCCCCTGGTCCTCAGGCCTTCGGACTCAGACTGAACTTGCCCACCGGCTCTGGGCCTCCAGCCTGCAGACGGCAGACGTGGGACTTCTCGGCCGCTGTGGCTGGGAGCCAGCTCCTCGGAATGCCTTCGTATCTGTGTGTTTATACGCACCTCCGGGCTCTGTTTCTCGGGAGAACGCGGGCGGATCGCTCTCCCTGCCTCAGTGTCCCTGCCTGAGCAGCAAGGGTGATGATTATTGTAATTATTTTAAAAACACTTTTACTGCATTTACCATAATCTGGGAACTCGAGTCCTCGTGGGCCCCAGTGAAATTGATACCGTGGTCTCATCCCCGTTTCGGAAGTGGGGAAACCGAGGCACAGAAAGGTCAAGTCAAACTCCCAGGACCAACAGAACTGAACCCACAGATCCGCCCAGGCCTGTTAAATTCATGCTGCGCTGCCAGCCCCGCCTCACAGGCGTGGAGGTGGGGTGAGGTGTGGACGCGTCACGTGCAGCTACTCAGTTAAGTAGGAAATTGTTGAGTTCATCGTCACCACTCTCTGCCGGCCCCGTCGTGGCCCAGAGTCAAGCCTCCCCCGGGAGCCTCCACGAGAGCCAGGGGGACATTGGAGGCCTCGCCTCTTCCCTGCAGGGGCCAGGGTGGAGGCCGGGCTCCTCCCGCGGCACCTTCCTCGAGCCTGTGGCCCAACCCAACATGACTTGGAATAAATGATCACGTTCTGAATTAAACACCACAGAATGTAATTACCGTGGCAGCCAGCTGAGAATAAAATGGATTATACATATAACAGTCATCAAACAGCTATTGCATGTGCCTGACTAATGTGCTGACGATTAAATAAATCTAAGTGCAAACTGTCATTCAGAGCAGTTGCTCTCCAGCTCGTCTCGGTGCCCCCGGGAGCTGGCATGGGGAGGAAGGGCCTCAAAGTGCCCCCAGCACCACTGGTCCTTCAGGGACCACCGACCCCCGGCCTCAGTCCACAAGGGACACAGAGGGTCCTGCACCGACCGGGATGACGGCAGTCGAGCGCGCTGTGTCCAGGAGCGTCCTCGGGGCTCTGCACAGGATTGAGCCATCCTCACCTCGCCTTATGAAGGGGGTCCCCGTACGGGTCCCGCCTGCAGCTGAGAACACTGAGGCGGGGTTCGCCATAACTCTCCCAAGGTCAATCCACTTGTACGTGCCAGAGGCCGGGTTCAAACCCAACTCCAGGCCCAGGTTTGGAACGCACTTCATGGGACAGCACTTTAGAAGTGAGCGAGTGTCTGTGTGTACGTGGTCACGCTTGCACACGCCCGCATGTGTGCCCACACACTGTCATTCGATGGGGTGAGGCCCTAGATTTCAGCAGATGCCCCAGAGTCCTGCAAACTCATGTGGCATCCCACCAGCCCCCTGAGGGGGGTCCTCCCCAAATTGGAGGTGGGGAACTGTGGGAAGGATGGGCTGGGACCTGGATCTCAGAAGACCCCACTGTACCCCCAGGGGAGGTGTCCTGTGAAAGGTCCCCTTGCCTGAGGGCTCCGGCAACATGGCCACAACCTGTGAGGACGTGGCCCCCCAGGCGCCCCCAGGCCTAACCCGGCTGCTCAGGTGGAGGAATCTCTGGGGGAGGGGGAGGGGGAGGGGGGGGGGAGGGTCCTGCTCCAGCCACTGGATCCGGGTATTTCTGGTTCCCCTGGGGCTCCACCCCAGGACGAAGCCACATCCCAACCTGCAGTTTGCTCACTTGTATCTGGGCTAATTTCTGGGTCAATTCACACCTGTCCCTTGTAGGTTCGATTGCTGTAGCGATGACTCCCCCACGGCTCCCTGGGGAAGGGCGTTGGGTAACCTCTGCCTTTTCAATGGGTCTTGCTCCGTCCTCTGGTGGCATTTCAGGAACTGCCATCTGATGTTTGTACCATATCCCTCCTGGGGAGCCGCCACATCTACCTCCTGCATGGGCGGGACTCAGGCCAGCTGGCCGGCCGGTGGGGGTGTGCGGTGCCGCCGCCCCATTGGGAGAGCCACCGATGCCGGCCCGTTCCCCTGCAGCTGCTTCTCCAGAGTCCTGGCCATCGGGCAGCGAGAGCCACCGCCTCCTGGGCCCCACTCATTGTCCCACAAACACTACTGAGCACCGGCTGTGCGCAGGCACTGCTGCAGGGGAGCAAACGAGATCCCCGCCTTCAGGGCACTCGCATCCCGGCAACAGACGGCACAGCTACTGATGACACCATGGTTGGAAGGTGTCGGGCACCTTGGAAACAGTTATGGTCGGGGAGCAGGGGTGCCAGAGTGGGGTGTGGGCTGCCATTTCCCCGAGGCCATCAGGTTGGGCCTCATGGCGAAGGAGACGTTTGATCCAAGACTGAGGGGGAGCCGTGGGGATGTCTGGGAAGGTGGAGCTGCCCGTGCAAAGGTGCTGGGGCAGCAATGGGCCTGGTGCGTGTGTGGAGCTGCGAGGAGCCTGTCAGACAAGGACGAGGAGTCAGGTGTGGCCGGAGGGCGGGGCCTGGACCTCTCGGAGGGAGTGTGTGACCTGTCTTTGTCGCAAAAGCATCCTCTGGCTACTGGTTTTCGCTCCAGATGGAGGCGCTGGAGATGTGGATCCTCTTCCACCCTGAAAATCCGCCGGTTCCTCCTCCCGGCCCTGGCTCGCAGGAGGAGGTGGGCTTGGAGAGCCTCCCAGCTGGGCTTCTGCCTCGGGCAGTGTCTCCCCTTCAGAGAGGTCTCCGCGGAGGGCCGAACCTTTGTTCCCAGAGGCTCTGCTGCTCCGAGGGCCTGGCTTCCAGTCTGCCTGTGCCCCTCCCCCCAACCCCCAGGCTGCATCTCCCCCCCCGCCCATCCCCCAGGCTGCATCTCCCCCTTCATCTCTGATCTCCAGCCCACCAGCCTGACACGTGATGCTTAATTACCACGGGGACTCGAGTGACAGCCCAGAGCTCCCCGGGAGCGTTTGATGCTCTGATGCTATAATATCTGATTCCGATTCTTGGGGGTTTCCCTGCCTTTCATTTCAAATTCTGCTTGTTTGTGTCACTTAAACATTGATGCGCGCTGTCAGCAAGGAGGGGCTGTTTCGTATATGCTCTTTGAAACATCCCAACCTACCCACCATGCTGTTCACCTCAAGTGGGTGAATTACACGCATGTCATTTATATTTCACTAAAGCTGTTTTTTCTTAAATGTCATTTTTAATGAGTTCCCACCCAGCTCAGCAGATGCACGCACCACAGACACACCCCTTCCAGGGCGAAGACAGGAGTAAAGGAACGCAGGAGCATGGGCTCTGCCAGGGGCCCGGGGTCCCGCCCCCCGAGGGGGTGCGCTCCAGGCCCGGCTGGTGGGGCTCTCGCGGGCCTGGGGCGGGGCAGGTACGTGGGGCAGATGCTCAGTTAATGCTCGGGTGTTGTCTGTAAGGCCGCGAGCCTGTTTGTTCCTTGCTTGAACCCAGGTCCTGCCCAGTTCCCAGCAAATAGAGGGCCAGGATTTGAGGAAGGATTGGTGTCCAGCTCACATCTCAGAAATGTCTCCCAGGGGAGTGGAAGGGAGAGACCCCCATTTTGTTTTGTCCTGCATCTGCGGGGCAGGGGACGCTGGCTGGGGAAGGGACTGGGGTCCGTGTGGGCAGGTGGGCCCATGGGTCTGGATTCCTGTGCCTAGGACGCGTCTGTGCCGCCCCCGGTGCCTGCGGCCACAACTGCGGATCCTCTGGGCTCTCTGGGAGGTGCGGGGCTGGGGGCCGGCTCAGAGCTCACAGCCAGAGCTGGTGCTGGGGGACCCCCACCCAGATCCAATTAAGCAGCCCATTCCGTCCACACCCCTGGACTCCGGGGACTTCACAGACCCTCCCAGAGTGGGAGGCAGAGGTGCCTGACGCGCCCTGTGCGATGAGGCCCCAGACGGGGGAGCCACCTTCTGACAGCAGCCACGAGCCAGATCCCTTCTCTTCTGCTTCTTCCAAGAAGCGTCGCTGAGAACCGCCATCGCTATCCTCTGGCCCTCAGGAGAGGAAGCAGACAGGGTCGCGGCCCAGCCTGGTCATGGCTGCCACATTTGGACACTTAGGGAAAGAGTAACTCAGTGCCGGCTCTCACCTGCGTGCGTACACGTGTTCACGCACATGTGTGCTGACCGCAGCGCTGGCCACCCTGACCGAATCCCAGCACGCCATGACAGTGGCAGGAAGTGGGACACTGGCTGAGGACCCAGCCCCCCCCACGAACCTGGGTGCTGGGCCCTGAAGGGAGGAGACTCTTGGGTCACAGCTGCGGAGGGGTCATTTCGAGGGGTGGGGGGACACCCACCGGGGGAACCCAGCCAAGCGAGTGCTCACCCCGGGCAGCCCACGGCGAAACAAACTCACGAAAGCCCACTTGGAGGATTTGCAAAACTGCCGAACTTTGCAGATTTGTAGAAATAAAACACACGGGGCAGGAATATATGCTTTAAATATTAAAATATATTTACATACCCACAGTTTTAACTGAGATCACCCACAATAGACATTCCACGCAAGTCCCGACACCCTCCGGGTAGAATTCACAAGTGCTTAGCACACCGTCAGGTAAAAAACAAATTCTATAAATAGGTGTTTATGCAAAATACGCGTCCATAAAAACATCCTTATGCAAGTCGCTCCCGTCCTGCTGCAGCGCTGTGGCCCCAAGGACAGGAGGTGACGGCAGGTTCAGAACGCACGCAGGAGAGGGGTCCACGTGGATGTGCCCCGGGGACGGCAGCCCGCCGGCCTCCTCTGCATCAGGAGAAACACAGGAAGTCAGGGCCAGGCCGCGCACAGGATGGTGTGGACCTGCGCATAAGCACTGCCAGCTCTGGCTCACCCACGGGGGTGGGTGCTTTGTCCCTTCCACGGAGCAGCTCCGACAGCGCCAGCATCACCGGCCTAACGTCTCCAGAGAGCAGAGAGCTTGTAAACCGCCGGGCAGCCACCAGCTCCACATCCGCCCTTCAAAGGAGCGATCAAGGGGTGCCAGAAGTGTCTCCCCGAAGTCCACAGGTGGTTTCGCACTTCTCGTAACTACTGACGGAGTTACGTAGGTATCGCACACGTTGCTTTGGAAGCACAGCTGTTCGTGTTTCCGAGGGATCCTGAGCCCCCAGGGGATGCTATCTGGCTAAGTCCGTGGGAGAGGGCCAGAGTGTGAGCGGACCAGAGGGAGGCAGCCCTGCATCCGGCCGGGAAGTGGGCCGCTCCGTCCGAGCCAAGAGCCGGTCACCCCACTCTCTCTGGCGAGGTCTGGGGGGCTGGGGCAGGGGCGTCCGTTCGGACGTCTTGCGTTCGTTCTCCTCCGTGCCTTTGAGGCTCAGTCCCCCCAGACCCAGTGGCAGAGTTTTGCAGGGTCCTCAGTGCCGGGGATCAATCAGGGAGGGGTCACCCCTTCCGGGGAGAAATTAGATAGTGTTCCTAGGAAGTGTCACGGCAGGCCCGTGCCCCCGGGCAGGCGGGTGGGCTGTCAGATGTCGCTCTGGATCTGGAGGGCTGAGGGGGCTTCCTGAAGGTCCGTGGGGTTGTCGGAGGCTGAGGACTGGCTGGGCAGAGAAGCCTCCAGGCCGTCCGAAGACCCCGACAGGGGCTTGTACAGGAAGCAGGCAGTGGTGAAGAAGACGAAGCCCAGGACCTAGGGAGAAGGGAGCCGCTGGGCCTCTCCTGGGCCACCCGCCCAGCCCCGGCTTTCTCACGAGGTCCTGGGGAACCAACCCTACTCTGGCCAGAGGGTCCACCCGTTCTGCATAGCCAGTCCCTAGCCTGGACCCCAATATTGTTAGGGGGGAATGAAAAGTATGATTTGACTTAAATACAGAGGCACTGGATGAAGTGGAGGTGCTTGTCGTGGGCTGAACGGGGTCCCCGCAAAAGATGTGTCCAAGTCCTGACCCCCGGAACCTGTGAATGGGACCTTGATTTGGAAATAGGGTCTTTGTAGATGTAATTAAGTTAGGGGTCTTGAGATCACTCTGGGTTAGGGTGGACTCCAGATCCAGTGACGGGTGTCCAAACAGAGAAAGGGGAGGAAGGTTTAACACAGTGACACACCGGGAGCAGCCCCGTGATGACAGAGGCAGAGACAGGGTGAGGAGTGTACAAGCCCAGGAGCCCCAAGGATGGAGGAGCCGCCAGGAGCCGGGAGGGGCACGGGACAGAGTCCCCTCAGAGCCCCCAGGGGGGACGGGCACTGCAGACACCTTGATTTTGGACGTCTGGCTTCAAGAACGAGAAAAAAGGAATTTGTTTGAGCCACCCGGTGTGGGGTCTTTCGTCATGGCCACCCCAGAACCTAAGTCAGAGGCGGCCAGCTTCGGCGGTCACTCCACCACAGCCACCACCTTGAGCTCCCTGGGAATCACGCGCAGCCTGGAAGATGACAGTGTGGGCGCGCGTGCCAGCCTCTGTACGCGGGTGTGTGCGTTCAGCGTGTGAACCCTGGGTTTCCTGGAGCACCGCCCAGGCAGATGGGCCTGAAGCCACAGGAACGAGAGGCTGTTTCCACTCTGTGGCCCCATGAGCGAGTGGGATAGCACTTCGGGGGTGCACCCGGCTGCCCCCACCCCCGCTAAAATTAGCACTGACTCTGGGAGCCAATCCTACCCCTGTGCCGAGGCCGCGGGGGGACTATCTGGGCAGACAGCCGTCCCGGGGTCCAGCCTGCTGCTCTGGCCGAGGGACCCTACAACACAGGGAAAAAGAAGAGCAAGGGCCGGCTCCCTGCGCGGGGTGCGTCTATTTGAACTGACCCGTTTGTCCAGAGCCGCGCAAATCCCTTCTCACACTTGGCTATTTTTAAGCTAATCTTCGGGGAGATAAACCCAAGGGTGGCTGAGAATCCTCTGTCTCTGAGGCCCCTCCCGAAAAGGCTCTGCCAGTGGGACGTTCCCGAGTCCACCCTCCACCCAAAGAAATCCAAGACATTCTTATATACCAGCCCTAGGATTTCATTTTCTTTGGGAGGTTGTGTGCCTTTTCCTCCAACGGGGGAAACTCAAAATATAAACACTGTGCTTCACCCCATGTAGCACACGCCAAGAGACACAGCAGGAAGTTTCCATTAACAGCTTGACAGCAGAGGGTCAGGCTAAGAAGCAGGACATAACTCAAGACCCACTAAGGATGGAGAAGGAGAAGCGCTGCTTGTGGACCCAGCCAGGCGACCCGGCCCAGAGCAAGCAGGCCTGCCCGGGCTCTTGCAGGGGGAGCAGTTTTGATTTCTCCAAAGCCTTAGCTGACCAGAGCCCAGGGGCAAACCACCAAGCCGGGATGGTGAGGGCCCTGGAGGGCAGGGGGTCTGGAGAGTGAGCCCCTGTGACCTGGGCCTGCTGTCCCACTTTTCCCGCCACTGGCATCACGGCATCACGATCCCCAACAACAACAGCTCAAAAGGGGGAAGGATCCCACTTCTGGAAGCCAGGCTGCCGGATGATGCCCAGGGCTCCAGTGGGAAGACCCCAGTGGCATGCCCAGGTGCCCGAGCTAGTTGGAAAAGGCTCTCGGCCCTTTGGAGCAGACTCTGGGACTCTCTCCCGCCGCCAGCGCACCGGGGGGCGAGGCCAGCCCACTCACCTTGTACGACAGCCCTGCGATAAGCAGGTACTGGCTCATGGCCGAGTTCTGGTACACGAAGCAGGAGCCCTGCTGGCCGCACTGCGTCTGCCAGAGCAGGCATGCCTTGTCGATCACCCAGCCGAAGGCGATGGGGCCCGGGATGCCCCCTGCGGAGAGAGGCACATTCAGTACCCGGACAGCCCGCGGGGGCGTCCAGAGACCCAGACCAGGCGGGCTCTAAGGAACATGGCTTCGGCCACTGGTGTTCACAGCGGGTGCAAAGGGGGCTTAATGGTCCTTTCTCTGGGGGCTTGCCTCCACGCCGGGAGAGTCCCCACGGTCTTCGACTCTGGTGGAGCCCGTGTGTTAATGAGGAAATGGGTCCCTCTGGGCAAAAACATGGCCACGGGTCCCTCTAGCGGACGGTTAGGGAATGGAGCCCTTCCCCTGGGCGGGCACAGCCTCGTGCGGGGACGCACCCCAGCCCGGCGCGTGCCCTTGTGCGGTGAATGCACACCACAGCTACGCCCGGCTCCCTCCCACAGCACAATACCTAGAGTTCTAACCACGATCCACTGGATTCCTAGCGCAAAGGATCGCTGCTGGTCACAGACACACCTGCAACGGAAAACCGGCGCGTCAACGCCCGGGAGGCGTGGCCAAGTCACACCCCACGCCAGTGGCCGCGTCCTGGCCGAGCCCCGGGCCGCATCCCCAGGTGGCAAGCACCTCACAGAGGCAGTTAGCGCTCTCCTGCCACAGCTTTCCGGGGGGCCCGGCACGTACCCCGCAGGGGTCTGCAGAGCTCCGCCGTAGCTGCAAAGGGAAGGCTCTGGGCCAGAGGGAACCCAGGCCCGGGCTTACCGTAACGTTGCCGTTAGTGCAGGGATGCTGCTGAGGAAGGTAAAGATAATTACAACGAATATGAAAAGCAGAAGGAGGGGTTTTCTTTGACAAGTTGAAGTGCATTTCCCTGCGGTAGCATGGCCAAAACCAGAGGAAAAATTCTGAGGGACACAGCTACAGTCTCGGTACACCTGGGGAGCGCAACGACAGCGCTGATTACAGGAGGAAGGGGCGGAGGCCGCCCCGCCCCGCGTCCGGGCGCCACCGACCGCCTGGGCAGCAGCCACGCACACTCACCTTCTGGCCACCGGGGCCAGGCGAGGCCGCCTCCGGGCACCCCGCGTGGCAGGGCGAGTAGTACATGAGGCCGTCGGGGCCACACACGGGGCTGTAGTGCTCTGGCTGGCAGCCGCAGGCGGCGTTGCAGGCATCTGTCAGCCCCAGGTGGCCTTCGGGCAGGAGGCTGCGGGTGGGAGAGAGCGACAGTGGGGCGCAGGCCAGCGTGGGGTCTGGTCCCTGAGGGCCCATGTCTGCAGGTTTCCAAACTCGCTGGGTTTGTTCCACCCGAGGACCGGGGCTTCCTGCATCGCCTTGGCTCCTAGAATCGCTGGATGTGCTCAGAGCGGAGCAAACCAGCCCTGCGCGGCGCACTCCCTACCTGGCTTGGTTCTGGGCAGGCAGTGCGTTCACAGGGCTCGAAGTGCAAAAACTGCTTGAGTGCCAGGTGCAAAGCGTCCCCGTGGCCCCGGTCCCTGCTCTACAGCGCAGGCGTGGACGTTCCACAGATCGCTCACCTGCGCCCTCACAGACACGCACGCTCCCTCTGCGCTCAGATGGAGCACACTGTACGCATCGTTTCGTCCTGCTCCTTCCTTCCCGCTCAGCACTATCTGGGAGGCGCCCAAGACTCCTCCCTCTGCCGTGGTCCCAAGCCCTCCACCCTGCACCAACTCTTGCCTAGTTTGGCTGTAACGGTACGATGGCATCCTTGCCCTCGGCACTCACACTGCCGTCTCTACGGGGAATTCCCGGCCAGCAATCGCTCACCTGCGTCTACGTCAGGTATTCCCAAATCACCCCCAGCGGGCTGTTCCCCTCACGTTCCCAACGCAGCGACGCACGGGAGCCCCACTTTCCAAGACAACTCGTAGAGAGGAGGTGGGGCTGGGACTGTCCCGTTTTACAGACAGAGGACTGGGGCTCAGGTGCCGCGTGTGAGTGACTGGCCATCGGTCCCCGCTGAGGACACCATCCTTACCGTTACGACCATCTCCGATGACCTCACCTCAAGTGCCCGACACGCCCCGTCCTCCCCAGGGACCACCGGTGCCCCCAACAGGTGTGCAGAGGTCTCCCCTCGCCCAGGGGCCACCTGGCCCCTACCTGCCGTTGTAGCTGGCGGTCACGCCCGCCATGGGCACGTTGGGGCAGTGCATGAAGAAGACGAGGAAGGCCAGCATGCTGGTCAGGCTGCAGAGCAGGCAGAACCGGATGATGCCCGAGCCTCGGAGCTTGCACCTGCTCACAAAGAAGCCGCCCAGGAACGTGCCTCCGCCGCCCGCCGGCACCACCAGGTACCCTGTGGGGGGGGAGGGGCTCGGTGAGTCCCGGAGCCACGGGGGTGGGGCCAGCACCCCCCTGGGCCTGGTCTCCGCTTTAGCGATGGGAGACGGAGGCCCACAGCCATGGCCCCAATCTGCGTGGCGGCACCGGGCTCTGCTCTCGATGTGAGGACCCGGACCGGTGCTCACAGGGGGCCTCGGAGCCTGGGGAGGCCACCCGGCCAGCTGCTCAGAGGCCCAGGGGTGCAGGGGCAGAGCAGGAGAGGGAGGAGGAGAGGTCCCTGGGCCCTGCCCCTCCCACTGGCGAGACCCAAGGACAATCGCGCTCCCCTGGCCCACACGGCCTCTGCGGAGTCTGACCACAAGGGGGTGTTTGGAGAAGCTGGTGGCCGCCCTTTGGTAGCAAGTTGGGCTTCATCGGCATGTGGCTTCCAGGCCTGCCCTGGGATGGGGTGCAGATGGGAGGGGGGGCTCTCCAAGGGCGGAGGAGATCTCAAAGACCCTGGGTGCGGTGAGCCCGTCTCCCCAGATGGAGACCGGCTCTGGGGGCAGAGGGGGGGACCCAGAGGACACAGCTGTCCCAGGAGGGCTGTCGGCCGCTGTGGGGCAGGGAAGCAGCTGGCGGGGGTGGGGCTCTTGCAGGTGGGGTCACAGCCAAGAGGCCAGCAAGGAGGGGAGTCTGGGGCACTAGTCACCGGGGAGCCCCAGTCTGACACCGTCCTCCCTGGGGGGAGGCGCTCGGCCAGCATCGACCCACATACACCTCCTGCCTGGCAGGTTCTCAATGAGGCTGTGGCTGCCCCCCCGCCCAGCGCTACCCGTGGACAGGGCCAGAAGGGGGGGTCTGAGGGGGACTCTCACTCTGGCCACTGAACGCCTCCGGTCAGGCAGGCCCAGGGCTCCAGCCTCAGGGAGACCCCAGGACACCCACTGCCTGGCTCACGGGGACCGCCAGGCCCGAGGGAGCGTGGTGGGACCTGCCACCCAAACCCTCTCCGCCACAAGCCAGGATGACGCATAAGGCCCAGGCTCTGGGTGGCAAGGGGGGCGGCAGAGAGAACGGGTCAGCAGGCCGTGTTTAGCACTTCCCAAACTGTCCTGCCCATTGCGGCGGCAGCCTTTGTAAGTGTGATTAGAGCTGTTGTGTAAGAGACCAGACACCTGCTCCGGGGCCCCTGCCTGGGGGGACCACACGCCCAGGATGTGCGCCCCGTCTTTCTAGAAGAGACCTTCAAAGGCCCCTCAGTCTCTAAGAACCAGTGAAAAAACGGAGGACCCCCACCACCACAAGATTCAGGGAGCATTCTCACCAAACAAGGTGGCAGCTTCCGAGGCACTGAGGCTGAACTGGGACTCGAGGAACTTGGGGCCAAACGTGGACATGCCAGCGATGAGCGTGGCCTCTGTGGCCCCGGCCAGGCAGAGCAGGATGAACGTGGGGTTCTTCAGGAGGAGCCAGATGGAGCTGGATGTGGGCGGGGAATGGAGACCAGAGAGAAGAGACAGAGGGTCAGAGTGGGCCAGAGCCCTGGCCCTTCCCAACTGAGCACAAAGAGCCTGGTTCTGAGAGGGGAGTGGAGTGGGGTGTGGGAGAGCCAGGGGGCACCCCACATTTACTCCAGAGAAACAGAGAGTGGGTGTGGGGCTGGGCTGGGGCAGGGGGAGAGCTGGCACCAGGATCCAGGGCCTGTGGCTTGTTGTGAAAGCCGCTGTCACAGAGGTCGGCTGCAGTGGGGAAAGAGACCCTGAGTGACTGTGACACTGTTGAGTCTGCCCCAGGGGCAGCCGGGAGAACCAGCAGAGGGGCCTGAGCCAGGAGTCGGAGGCTGCGGGGGAGGCGGCTGTCACCAAGTCCAGGACTGGGTGCCCCCCAGGAGAGGGGAACGGGGCCTGAGGGGTGGGACCACTTCTCAGTCGCCAGCTGGTGAAAAGGAGGGACAGAAATCCCTGAGGGCTTGGGCCGAGAGGCCCCTCCAGGGAGACCCTGTGTGGGCTTGGCTGTCTCTCCGACTTCTCTTGGTGTGCACCTGGGGGGCAGTGGCCGGTGTAGTGATGCCAGGGGCCTGAGAACTGGGCCTTGGACCTGGCCTGAGAGTTCCCCCTTGAACCCAGTGCACACGGCTCTGCACCCCGCCTGCCTTTCCCGGGCCCGGCCCCTCTCAGCCACCGGATGGCAGGTCCAGGACTCATGAGTGATGTGGGCTGGGGACAATTTCCCCTGGAGCCCTGGGTCCATCTCGGCGGCTCCGACAAGGTTGCCTTCGCTCACATTCTCCGTGTCTGCAGCTACGGCCTCCACCCAGAGAACCAGCCCCCACCGACCCTACGGGTCATCTTCCACCGGGAGGGAGACCCCCACCCGGCCAGCCGTCAATGCCGACACCTCCCTGTGCGCGTCAGAGCAGCACAGACACCCTGACACTCCGGTGGTCTTCGTTTTGAGGACACAGGCCAGCAGTAAACCGGATCCTGCCACGGAGCATGCAGGGTGGCCAGTTAGCCTTCATGCCCTGGGAGGGAACTGACGCTAAGGAAGTTGCCCCCCACCCCCGGCCCCTGCGGCTTCTCAGGGTAACTGCAGAGTGGCCTCCTTCCCCATCCTGCTTCAAACAGGGACCCAATTCCTTCAAAACTGACTTTCAAACTCAAGGACTTGAAAAGGTTTCTTTCTGGTCAACAGCCCAAGTCCCACATCCATGAAGGAAACAAGATGCGGAGGAAACGCCATCCTGGTGGGGCTCTCTGGGAGCAGAGTGCGTGCGTGTGTGCACGTGTGTGCGCGTGCGTGTGTGCACGTGCGTGTGTGTGTGTGTGTGTGTGTTGAGGGGAAGCCCAAGTGCAGCCAGTCCCTTCCCGGTCCTGCCCAGACTTGCCCAGGCTTTGGGGAGGCTCGCCTGGGCTCAGGGGCAGGTGACTCTCCCCAGAAGTATGTGAACTTCCTTATTTCTTAATCTCAGCCTGCAGATTGCTTGGCTGCAACTCCCATGTTGAATTTGCTCAGAGAACTAGTCATGACCTTGACAGAGGGCCCATGTTCCAGTAGTTATTTCACTATCAGCAACCGGTCTGGGGAACCAAGCCTGGGCATAAACCTCCTTATCTCGGGCTTCCCCCCGGGTCCACTGGGGACCAAGCTGTTGACGCCGTCGGTGCCAGTGCTCCCAGGTGGCCCTGCCCCCGCTGCACGGGGCGAGCCTGCCTTGCCTGGGCGACCCCGCCGCCCCGGCCACCGTGGCCCTGGGCCAGCTCTGCCGACCTTGGTGACAGCCTCCTGAGCGGGCGGCTCTCCTGGGGGGGTCTAACCAGGCAACGGGTAGCCAGGGGGGTTCCCTGACCCCACGTCACCCCCCCGTGTTGAAGACAGACGGCGGGGGCTCATTCCCGCCACTAAGAGCCTCCACCTGCCACGTAGACACTCACGGGCTCAGGAAGTTGCGGGGCAGGTGGGCGCTCAGTGAGGCCGAGGACTCGGGCAGGGGACCCTCCGAGGGCCGCCTCCCCCTGGCCAGGAGAGCCCCCCATGGAATGCCCTGATGAGGGGCACCGGCCGGCCAGGAGGCCCCAGCCGCACGCTGTCCCTCTGAGGCCCCAGCAGCCCAGGCTCTGTTTGTCCCAACGGTGTGTGAAGACAGCACAGTAAGACCAGGTCACGTACTAGATAAACGAGAGGTCACTGCCCGAGAGGAGGGGCGGCCGCAGGGCGGCAAGGACGGGCAGCCGGACGGTCCCCTCCTTGGAGCCCCGTGGGCACGTGCAGGTGACTCCCAGTGAAACGGTCAGAGAACGGGGTGCAGGGGTGACTCCTGGGGAATGATCTTGGGGGGGGTGGTCAGTTGCTTTCCTGGGAACTGTGGACAAGCTGGCTGTGGGCAACTCGCTGAGCGTCAGGGATTCACTCCGTGACCGTGAGGCGTCAGGAAGAGCCCCCAGAGCCTGCCGTGTGGCAGCGCAGACGGGTCCCTGCGTGCGTGTCCCTGGGTCCCCCACAGGCCCGGGAAGTGAGGGGTGGGCACCATGAGGCTGAGGCCCCGGGCCTTCCGTCGCACCAGGCCCTCGGTTCCCCCAAGCCAGGAGGCTCTGTCCGCTCCCCCTTAATCCCTTAGCCCAAGTGTTGGGGCCAAGCCCTGAAGACGGTTGGGTCAGAAGGAGGTTTAGGGGCTGTGGGCTCCCCATGTGGCCCTGGAGGGGTCACAGGACTCTCCTAGCTTAGGGTCAAGACCTAGCATGTGTAGGACCCTAAAGGGTCTTCAGGACACACAGACACAGACAAGAGGCCCCCCAGGTCCTTACAGAGGCAGGTCTCTAATGGTCTTCCCGAAGTCGGGGTTGCTGGTCACCCTGTGGCTGCTGTCCTTTAACTGGTGTGTGTCAGATGCTCTCATGACCATGTAGCGCTGGGAGCCTGGAAGGATGTGAACATCTGTGAGGGGCAGAGACCAAAGGCCCCGATGCCCCTCCTCCTGGGTGTGGGACCAGCCGGTGGACGAGGGCGCCCAGACAGACGGCCCGTACAGATGCACCACGGTGACGGGTGGCAGGGATGGCGAGGTGGGAGAGAGCCAACGGGCCCAACCTGGGACCAGAGGGAGACGGGAGGTATTGAAAGGGGCGCCCATCGCCCGGTGAAACAAGCCTCTTCCGTGGTCCCCGAGCGGGCAGAGGCCGCAGGGCTGGAGGGAGCACACCGGCCGGGCCACCCTGCCGGATGGCAGCCCCCACCCAGAGGACGACGATCCCGGCCCCACCGCTCCTGGCAGGCAGCAGGAGCAGGGCATGGGGTGTCCCTCTGCGGGACGCACCTACCTGGCAGCTGCCGCGGGTAGCCAAGGATGGGCACAGCGATGAGGAAGGCGGCCACTCCAGTGCCCAGGAAGCCCACCCACCAGGCGCCGACCCACAGCGGGCTCTCGGTGGTCAGCTCCGTCCTGCGGGAAGAGGCACGTGGGGACAGCGTTGTGCTCACAACATCTAGGGCACGCACGCCGGGCATCCTGCTTGCCGGTCGGTGAGAGGCGGAGACCAAGGGCTCTGCGTGAGGCCCCCGCCCTGATGCCCCACCACCCCCGGTCTGGGACCAGCAGTGGACGGAGGGCATCGGGACGGACACGGGGTGGACATGCACCAGGGGACCCTGCCCAGGCCCACTCCTTCCTCTGGGACCTGCGAGGCTGCCTCCCGACGAGGCCATAGGGGCTGGGGGCCCAGGAGGGGCAGGGCAGAGGGTGGGTGGCTGGTGCCCTGGCCTCGTGAAGCTCAGGGGGCTTGCCTGCGACCCCCGCCTGCACACAAGTGCACCTTTAAATTCAAAGGTACGTGGGAAAGAACCCTGGGCTGGACAGCCAGGTGGACAGGAGACAAGGGGCTGGCAGAGGCCAGCCGGCTGCCCCTGAGTTGTGTTCTGGGGAAGAAACTGGCGACTGAGCCAGTGCTGTGCTTTCCTGAGTTCTGTGAGCCATTCTAGCAAATTCCTAGAAGGCGGGGTCCTAGAACCCTCCGCTTTGCAGCCAGGTTGGACGGAAGCGTGGGTAACTGGGAGCCACCACTGCAGTTGGCGTCTGAAGTGTGGGTGCTCTCGCTTACCTGTGGGGTCTGAGCTGACTCCAGAAGTCAGTGTCAGATTGAGGTGAACTGGGGACACCCAGCTGGTGTCCAGAGAATTGTTTGGTGTAGACCCCCCCCCCCCCCCAAAAAAAGAACCTCCCGGTGGCAGCAGGAAATCCCCTCTTGGTTCTGCAAAGGGCATTGGAGCAATGGTGGCCTGGTCCCTTCCAGCTTCGGGAGGCCGTCCATCCATGCAGTCCCCTCCCTCAGGCCATGCTCTCCAAGCTGCCCAGACTCCCAGGTCCACCAGAGCAAGGTCGGCCTGGACCCACCCCACCCGGGCCGCGTCCTCCTGCCCCAAGAGTGGGCGTCTTCTCTGTGGGCCCAGGTCACTCACCGCTGGCCTATTTCAGTGTAAATATTCAGCAGGGCACCTCCGACCAGGTAGCCGGCTGCGGGGCCAAGGATGGCCGCGGTGTAGAAGATGGCTGGAAGGGAAGCAGAGCTGTCGGGGACCTGGTGCGCCCTCTGCGCCACCCCTCCGGCCCCGCTTGCATTTCTGCACCTCCACCCCATCCCCAGGCATGAACTCCTTGAAACTGGGGTTTCGTTGCACAGTCTCCACTGTGTCTGATATCGGCTGGCATCAGTCTTTCAAGGTGTTTTAAAATTATTTCCCTCAAGCCCCTATAGACACCATTTGGACTCTTTCCCCCTCAGAAGAGCAAAGATCCTAAGACTCATTTTGCAGGATGAGGGCGGCACCCATGCAGCGCTGCAGGCTCACCCGGGTCCCAAATGCCCCCGGAACGGCAGCCGCTACGTGACACGGATGAGCAGAGTCCAAGGTGGACGTAACGGAGCAGAACAGCGGGCAAATCTGGCCGGGCCGGGGCGTCGGCCGCGGGCTCTCCACTGACCCCGACCCCTTCCCTGGGAGAGCTGACCTCGCAGGAGGGATTTGGAGAAGCGGCTGGCCTGAGGCTGAGAACGCGGAAATCTCACCCCAGATAAACGAGAGGGTCTCGGGGGCAGCTCGGGGCTCGAGCCCAACCCCCGAGGGCGGCGTGGCAGCACCCAGTTCTGCAGCGCAGCCACCAGCCGAGCCCGGCTCGCGGGATCTAGTTCCCTGACCAGGGATCGAACCTGGGCCCCCTGCAGTGGCAGCGCAGAGCCCTCACCACCGGACCGCGAGTGTCCGCGCTCCATCCCTGTGGGATGTGCCAGGGGTCGGGCCGAGGCTGGCGAGTACCACCTCCAACACCTGAGGTGTCACCTCGCCTAGGAGCACCTGGGGCCATTTGGGGCCGCGTGTGGCCAACAGGGACACGCATGTAGGGGGCTTGGACGGGGCAGGGCTCTGAGTAGATGGCCGGCTGGCGTCACCACCATCACACCCGAACCACTCACCAATGTAGACAGGCGAGTAGCTGGACTTGACATTCTCGTCCAGGTAGGTGACGCCCAGCGTGTAGAGCGGGGTGGCGCCCACGCCGTGTAGGAACTGGCCCAGCATGAAGACCAGCTGGTAGCTGGACAGGCCAGAGGCGTGGCCCCCGCAGGTTGCGCTGCGGTTGGCCCGGCACGTTCCGACGGCCTCGTCCACCTGCACCTCATAGGGGCCGGTGGTGAAGTGGGGCAGCGAGAAGACCAGCGAGCCAGCCCCCATGACCAGCACGCCCCAGCCCAGCCAGCGGGGCTTGTGGCCGCGGCCCCCGAAGTAGCCCACGAAGGTGAGGCAGAGGCAGGCGGCCACGTCGTAGGCGCTGGCGATGAGGCCGCTGTGGTAGCTGTGCAGGTCGTAGCGCCGCTCGATGGAGGTGATGACGGTGTTGATGAAGCCGTTCACGGTCATGCCCTGCAGGAAGGAGGCCGCGCACAGGAATAGCAGGAAACCCCGGGGTGTGTTGAAGGCCTGCAGGCACGTGGGCGCGAAGGCCCGCCAGCCGCAGGCCTCGTCCGGCCGCCCCGTCGCCACGTAGCGCACCTCCCGGGCCGCCTGGGGCCCGTGCTTCTCGGGCTGCGGCTGGCACAGCGGCTGGCTCAGGGGTGAGCCGAGGGACGCCCGCCTGCTGGGGGGCATGCGGTCACACTCGCTGTTGGTGGCCAACGGGGGGCCGGGGAAGACCAGCTGCGGCATCTCCGAGGGCGTGACAGCGACGGCAGCGGGAGTGGATGCGGAATTCCAGCGGCGGTCCGATCTGCGGGAAGAATCCATCTCCAGGAGAACCCTCCCCCGGCCTGTCCCCGGGGGCACCGACGGCTCTGCCTGTCCGCTACCCAGCCTAGTGAGGGCAGCCCCCGGCCTGAATGAGGCCACAGAGCTGAGAGTGGAGCTGAGACACAAAAGGACTGAATCAGACGCCATGTGAGCCCCTGGTCCACCCCGACCCGCACCTTCCCCACGGTCTTGGCTCGCCGGCCTGAGCTGTGTGCTCCGCCAGGGGCAGCTGACCGCGCCCGCCCTCAACTCCACGCCCGGCCTCCATCTTCCCTGAACTCACACCCGGCCGGCCTTGTGCTCTTTAGCATGAAAGGGAAATCCAACTTAGTCCAGCGTGTGGAGAGTGTGGGAAGTGAGGAAGGGGGTACAGGCAGGCCCACCCGGGCCGCCGGGACGGCACCTGGCGGGAGGGTGGGCTGGCGCTGGGCCTCGCCCGTGGCTGGTCTCTCGAGATGCTGAAACCGCTGCAGGTCGCAGCCCTGCAGACAGGTTCAAGGGACACTGTGCCAGCGCTCCATCTTTCTGCAAACTCCCAGCCCGGCCTCTTCCCGTTGCCCTATCTGGGCCCTCACTTTGACTCCCAGCCCACGGACCAAAAGGAGCTCAGTCGGGCCTGAGAAATGGCTGCATCTCGAGGCTCCCGGGGCTCCCAAACACCCCCAACACCCCCAAGCTTTGAGAAAAGGCGGGACCTATTGCCAGGTAAACAGATCTTTCTGGACCCCCCAGGTGGCAACAACCACTCTGCATCTTAAGAGGAAAAACGCTGACTTTCCCGACAGAAGTAAGCCGGTCGGCACAGGTACAGTCGCTGTGACAGGAAACACCTGACCCTGGTTGTACCCACAGCCCCGGGGGCCCCGTGCGAGGGTCTTCTGCCGAACTCAACACACTTCCATCGGGTTACCTCTCGCTCTGGGCTGAACCGTGTCCCCTGGAATGGGAGTGATTTGGAGGGGGCACCTCTAAGGAGGTGACAGGTAAAATGAGGTCACGGGGGCGGGCCTGGTCCACTGCGGCTACTGTCCTTTAAAGGAAGGACTCTGGACCCAGACAGGCACACAGGGAGAACCCGCTGTCGGCCACTCAGGGCCCGAGGCGGCCCCAGACCCCCCACCGCGCACGGGTGTCAGTGATGTCGGGAGAGGCCGCTGCCCAGAGGGCTGCCGCTGCCCCCAGACTTGTCTCAGATTAGGCTTGGTGGACCGAGTCCTTCAGGCAGCTAGTCACAGAGCACCACTCTGCTGGGCCCCGAGCCGGGGACGTGGAGGGGCAGAACGGTGGTCCCCACCCCCGGCCCGAAAAGATACATCCTCCCGACCTTGAGCATGACCTTATTTGGAAAAAGTGTCTTTGCACATGTGATCGGTGACTTGAGATGAGGTCCTCCTGGCTTGGGGAGGGCCCCAAATCCAGCGACAGTGTCCTTATTAGAGAAGCCACGTGACGGCGGAAGCAGAAACTACAGTGATGAGGCCACAAGCCAAGGACGCCTGGGGGAAGCTGGAAGAGGTGGGAAGGACCCTCCCCCGGAGCCTCCAGAGGGAGGGCAGCCCTGCCCCCACCCTGACTTCTGACTCTTGGCCTCCAGAAATGGGTGGGGAAGAGAGTTCTGTTCTTTTAAGCCCCCAGTTTTTGGTCCCTCGTTGCAGGACGCTCACGCAGCCCCCAGGAGGCCCGGCTTCCAGGAGACCACAGGCCTGGAGGGAGGTGGAGTCTAACAGACACTCAGAACAGGACGTGAGCCCAGAGGTGAGTGCAGAGGGCGGTACCACTGAGAGTCCTGGGCGGCGGGGCGGGAGGGGACATGGGGTGCCTCTGGGGGAGGTGCACCTGGCAGGGGCCCAGCTGGCAGAGGGCAGAGAGGACTTTTCCGCCATGCTGGCCACGGGCAGGTCCTTCAGCCCTTGCGACGACAGGCTTTCGGCTGCTGTGGGCTGGTCTCGTTTGTTAGCTTGCTTTGTTTTGTTTTGTTTTTTGTTGTTTGGCCAAGCCACGTGGCATGAGGGATCTTAGTTCCCGACCAAGGATCGAACCTGTGCCCCCTGCAAGGGAAGCTCAGAGTCCTAACCACTGGGCCTCCAGGTTAGGACTGTTTTTAAACAAAAGATTGGCTTTACCTTGTGTTAACCTTGCCAACTGGGAAGCGGTCCAGGGTGAGGGGAGTGGGCCGTGGTGGGACCACACCCAGGTCTGGGAGGCAGTTTTGCATGTGGGGGGGTCTGGGAGCTCCGCCTCTCCTGATCCCCTCGCACCCTGTGCGTTGAGGCTGGGACGCCAGGTCTTTCTGCCAGACCTCTGCCTCTCCTCCGCTGCGCCGTCTTAGCTAATTTTAGCCTCAGCCCGGCCTCCTCTCCTGCCTTCCCTGGGGCCAGGCCGTGGGCACAAATGCCATAAGACAACGCAGCATCCCACTTCCTGGCGGAGTCTGAGCTCCACGCACAGCCCATCGTACAGGAAAGGGAAGTGGGCCCAGAGGAGTCAGGAGTTTCCCCAAGGCCACACAGCCATCCAGGGCCAGTTAGGACGAGACCACGTGGTCCGGCTTCAGAGCCCACGAGCGTGTTGGCTGTCCTCGCCAACGTTTCACTCAAAGAACCACGACCAACTGTGTGGCATTGACACACGGGGTCAAGTCTTTGCTCTGGAAACTGGCACTGCCAGGCGATCGGCAGCCAGATGTCGAGGCCTCCCGCCTGAGTCATTCCCCAGGGCCCGCGACCACGCCCAGGGCTGTATGTGTAGAGCCGCCACCCCCTCCGTGCACCCTGGTGCGCCAGGCTCGGTCACGCGGACGAGGAGGGTGCCCACGGAAGGAGCAAAGTTCACCCCGCGTGAAGGACCGTCAAGCCTCCAGGAGGGACAGAAAGCCACGCACCTGCTCCCAAAGCAGGCACTGTAGGCACCTGGGCCGCCGTGGAACAGAGCAGACAGTGACAGGCGCGAGCCCCGAGACAGCACAGTGCTGCTTCCCACCAGCCCCGCGGCTCAGACGGGCTCCCGAAACAGAAACGCGGAAAAAGCTCGACCTCGCCCAGAGGCGGCCGCGTGTTCGTGCTGTGGGGATGCATTCCTCCGCCATGTGCACGCACACACACCCATCTGTGCACACACCTTCCACATGGAAACACGTGAACGCATGCACATAACCAGCAGGGCCCTGGACCCCTTCCCAGCTGGGGTGGCCCCAAAGGGAAGGCATCCAAGCGGGCCGAGGGGCAGCGGCTGCTCTGAGAGGTCGCTCCAGCGGCCTGTGGGGATGGATGGTCAGTGCTGGGCCGGGGAATTGTTATTGGTGGGTGGGCCTTCCTAGGAGGGATCTGCAGAAGCGCCTCCCCCCAGCTCTGGGCTTGTTTAACCATCCCGCCCGTCCCTCGCAAGGAGAAATGCAGGGGCCGGGACGGGAAGGATCGGACCCCAGCAGGGCTAAGGGGGCGGCCAGATCGCTGAGCTAGCGCAACTAGGGATGGTCATGAAGAAATAGAGTCCTTCCTATTTGAAAATAAAACCCTCAACAAGACTCCAGTCCCACTGGTGTGTGGCCCAAACAGCTCCACGTCAGCGTAAAGTTTACCTGAGCTAAGAGCTCTGATCTCTGACGTAAACACATAAAGTCAACCTGCAGTCCCGCACATCACTTGCTTGTTGATTCAGACTGAAAATCCCATCTTAGACACCAGCCAGGCGACCGGCGTGGTCACCACCCGCACGGGATGAGAAGCAGATGGCGCCGCTCGGGCGGGCAGCCCCGGGCTCTCCTCCCTGGGTCCATCAAGAGCGGCTGTGATGGCCAGGACACAGCAACCTGAGTGCGGACTGCACGCCCCCGCCCACCGTCGAGGCAGCGCGAGGACAGCGTCGACCCAATCTCTCACTAAGCCCAGATTCTGCTCCACCTGCTGTGTTCCAGCCGGAAGGCGTTCACCCTCACAGCAGCGTCTTGATCAGAAAGGAGGCTGGGCCCTCCCATGACGCAGGCGCTGAGGTGTGAGGTGTGGTGGGGGTGGGGGGGAAGGCGGACAGAAACACCTGCGACGTGGGGCCAGTGTGTCTGGAATGTCCCCTCCGTCGGCAGGCAGCGCCGGATCCTGGGTCCGGGCTGTGTGACACCTGGAATCTCACAGCCACGAGGACGGTCACACGTTCTCGGGTCTTCAGGGGGAGATTCCCGAGTTTGTACCCAGATCTCATGCGGCTGTGCCCGGGCGACACTTGCTGGGCGTGTACGGTGTCAGGAGACAGCTCCAGAAATGGACACGGACAGTCATGTTGACGCCTGCCCCGGACTTAAAGGACACTTTGCTGTGTGTGCAGCTCGAGGACTGAATCTCACGGCAAAGGTCTGCGGCATAAACGGGCCTGCAGGAGCTGCCAGCTCCGGCACGAGGGCATCTCAGCCGCCGCGGCCGAGTCCAGGACGCAGACTCAGACGTGGAGTGGGTGGGCACGGCCAGCTGCTCTGTCTTGGTCTCCTGGTCATCAGCACCCTCACGACAACGCTGCTGGGGCCTGGGGGTGCAACCCAGGCCACTCGGGGTGATTTCTTTCCTGGACATGCTTCTGAGAGGGCCAGAGTTGACTCCCCGCGGGGCTCAGCCAGGAGAAGGTGACTTCATGGCTGGTGACTCCCTGCAGGTGGCCAACACCCATTAAGGCCAGGCTGGTGGTCCCGAGGCCATTGCCTTTTGTTCCTCTGTCTCAGGTCCCTGTGGTCAAGCTGGTGGGAGGGTGACAGGGGCTGCAGAGTCCAGTGGCAGCACCACTTAGGTGCCAGCTGGCTCCCCCAAGGAGTGGACACCACGGCTGGGCTTGGGGTGGAAGTCAGGCCTCCCCACCAACTCCCCCTCTGGGCACTGAGAGTGTGCACGTGGCCTACGGTCCCCTCTGGGCACTGTGAGTGTGTGCACGTGGCCTATGGTTTCTCTCCGCTTGGAAATCGTTTTAGCAAAAAAGCGTATCTGCTTCCCACCTGCTGCTGAGGCCTGATGCAAGGTGTGGTGCCTCTTCCAGGACCTGAATTCTCAGGCTTGGCTGGTGGTTGAGCGGGGCCCTGGTGACTGCAGCCAAGCTGGGTGGAGACTGCACCCCAGGAAGGACGGGCCAGCTCCCGCCAGCATCCCAGGTCCAGTGCACAGGTATCCTCACCTGAGAGACCCCGATGCCATCTAAATCCCGGCCTCTCCTCCCTCCCCTCTGCGGAGCCCACGCCTCAGAGTCTGGTGCCCGGTCCATGATCTCAGAGCCAAGAGCGGAATGATTATAGCTTCTACCTGTCAGTCTGGTGGGTCCCAGGGCGCCCAGACGTTGCGCAAACATTCCAGGTGCGGCTGTGAGGGCGGTTCTGGAAGGTTCTGGAATCAATTAGCATTTGAACCGGTATATTTAGAGCCCGTGGGCCTCATCCAATCAGCTGAAGGGCTGAATAGAACGGAAAGGCTGAGCCCTGAGCTGCCCTGCAGGGCTGCCTTTGAACTGGGACCGGCTTTGTCCTGCCTTCACTCACATGGAAACATCATTGCTCTCTCTGGGTCTTGAGGCTGCCGGCTTTCAGACGGCAGCCACGACATCACCTCTGCCGGGCCTGCAGCCTGCCGACCACGTATCTTACAAAGTCACGTGGGCTGAGCTCCTAGAATTAGTCTCTTTCTATAGCGACCTATCTGCTACTGGCTGGGCTTCTCCGGAGACCCCTGACTCATGCAGCAGGTAGTCCTGTGCCAACACCTGCTTGTGCGAGGCCTGTGCCGGGCGGCGGGTTTGGGGACCGCGGGACACCGTCCTGCCAACAGGAGCTCACAGCTGCCACACCCAAGGCTGTCCCGAGCCAGCGGCAAACTGTCCCGGCTGCAAATCCAAACAGCACGGGCTGCGGAGAGCCGGTGGCAGCAAGACACACACAGCCTGGAGCCGACAAAGGCCGGGGAGCCGGGCTGCAGGGCAGGGCGCCTGACAGCACGCCGCCACCATCACATCGACGCCCGTCCCACGGCCCAGCTCAGCTGAGCCCCCTCCTGCGCACGGCACACCCGTGAAATCCCCCACCACGGGCGCACCCACGTTAGGGATGTGACTTCCACCCCCCGAGCCGGGCACCCTCCCCCGGGCCCCGTGCTGGACCGCCGCCCTAGGACAAAGTCTCCGGGGTGCTCCAGCCATGTGACCCCCAAACTGGGGCAGCAGGGCGCTGGCGGCCCTGGAGCACCCGCTCAGCCCTCAGGCAGGCCTCCCTGCTGTTCTGCTGCCAGCATTCTCATGGAAAGACGTCTGAGGCCGGGAGCAGCTCTGATGAAGCCTTTGACAGCTCTCCTGGCCTTGGAGAGCCCCTCCTTGTACAGAGAAGGGACTGTCCTCCTCGCAGGAGGCACGCAGCTCTCCCCAGGGAGCCCCCTCTCAAGGGGGAATCTTGTCCCACCCTCCCGGGCTGTCCCCAGCCAGGCGGCAGCAGGTCGGCAGCAGGTGGAGGGACCGTGGGAGTATGCCCCACTGCCGGAGGCCTCCCTCCCCTGTCCCCTGGGGAGAGTCAGAGCCTGCGGGATTAGGCAGGCTGATTGGCAGGGGGGTAACGTGTACCCTGGGGCCTCAGGCCAGCAGCTCTGCACCCGGGGCTTCAGCTGGGTGAGTGAGGGTGTGTACGCGTGTGCACACGTGTGAGCGTACTTTTGTGTGTGTGCACGGCTATCTTAGAAGGAAACCACAGGTTTCTTCGGACTCCCAAGCTGGCCTGGCCCATCAGCTGAGCCCAGAGGCGTCTGTGCCGAGGAACTCCCGGCCCCTCCCCCACGTTGCCTACCCCCCCCCCCCCCCCCGCTCCGCACAGCCTCACAAGCGCCCCCCCCCCACAGCTGTATGGTAGGAGGTCAGGGGCCCCCACTTGGATGGCTCGCCGTAGCTCCACCTGTGAGAGCTGAGATGCTGGCGTCAGTCACTACCTGCTGGCTCTCCAAGTCGAGTTGCTCGGAATTGGGCACTCAGACGGGACCGGATGCCAGCCCAAGACCTCGTTCATACGGCCCTCATCCTGCCTCGTTCACATGGCCCTCATCCTGACCTCCAGGCTCCCAGCCGCCTCACCACAGCGGCGGGGAAGGGCGTGGCTGGGATCTGCCCAGCACCTGCTGCAGGGACTACACCCGAGGAACCATGGGTTAGGTCATAGCCGCCCGGGACGGAAGCAGCCCCGTGAAGAATTTCCAGACGATATCTGCCAGCCCTGCCCGGCAGGACGGGTCCTGCTGATTCAGGGCAGTCAGGGGTGCGTGGGTCCGACCAAGAGGGCTCTCCCTTCCCTCCCTCCAGCAGCACGTGGGAAAGCTGGGCTGTGGAGGCCCAGAGGCATCCCGCCTGCATCCCACAGGCCTGGACTGTCCTGGCCAAATGCTCTTGTCCCCTTAGGTGCCGCCCATCTTTCGGTGGCAGCAAAAGACACCCTGCTCTGTGTCAGGCCTGGCCCTCCTGGGCCTCCTTCTCCCCCAGGAACAGAGCTGTAAAACGTCTGGAATCACACAAATGTGGTTCAGACCTCTCCACCACGTTCTGCCTGTGTGACTTTGGACAAGTGCCTCGGTTTACTCATCTGTGGAATGGGAGCGATAGTAGCTCCCTCGTGGGTGGTGGTAAGGATCCGATGAGACGACGCTCAAAGCACGCAACACAGGGCCTGAGCATCCTAAGTGACCAACAAAGACGCCTGTGGTCATTATGATTGCTGCCGGTGTTAGAGTCACCCTCCAACCCGGCTAAAACCAAGTGCTTTCTCTCCTCTGACGTCCACCTGCCCCAGGCTGCACAGAGGAAACCTCACGGCACCGCCATGCTCACGGCTCACCGCCCCACCAGCCCCCGGGAGCCAGTTTCTGATTAGACAGAGGAAACCCAAGTTCCCCAAAGCGCCGCGAAAAGCGGCCACTAGGAAGCTGGTTCCTTCACTGTGGAAAACTACTGCAGCTCCTGGTGGCTCCAGACAGAAACAGGCCCATCACCAAGTCTGACCTTGGCAGCAGGAGCCTCCAGGCACTCACATGGGGGATGGGGCCCGGACCCCACTGCCTGATGGGCTCCTCCCCACCGGCTTCCACACCGCCCAGGCTGGAAATCTCAGCATCTGCCTGGGTTTTCCCGTCCAGAGCCAAGCGTGCCCACTGGGTGCAGAGGGTGGGCCCCTCGTTTCCATCCTCCCTCAGCCTCCGCCTGCGCCCAGGGGCGCCCGGTCTTCCAGTGCCGGCTCTCTACCGGACGCGGGGACCTCGCGTAGTGGGGCGGGGACAGGGGTGTGGCCCGTATCGCCCAGGCTGGGACCAGTCCCTCGCGCCCACCCAGTAGCTCGGCCCGCGGGGCCGGCTCCGCCCGCGCTCCCCTCCCCGAGGTGCCTGGAGCGCGGCTGGCGCGAACAAAGCCCTGCCGCCCGCGAGAAACTTCAGTTCGAGACGATTTCCTCCTTGACTCAGCGGCAGCGGCATCCGCCGCAGGTGTGGGCCCCGCCGCAAGCCTGCAGCTCCGGGAGGCTCATCTGTCCCTGGTGCGACTCTCGTGGCCTGCGCCCGCGTGCGCGCCCGGCCACCTGCCCCGGCCGCTAGCCCTGGCCGCTCCCCCCATCCCCGCCTGACCCCAACCACCATCCATTCCCTCCCCCTCGTCCTGCCTCCTCGGAAGCTCCCCGCCTGGGGAGCGGGCAGCTAGAAGGGGCGCATTGTGCAGCCGATTCCCTGGAGGCAGGCGGGATGTGGGGTGCTGGTCCGCGCTCGGTCCCGCCTTCCCGGCCGCGGAGGGGCTTGGGGCGCACTGCCGGCGCCCCGAGTCCCGCCCCGCGCGGCCTCCCCGATCCCCTGGTCCCCGCCCAACGTCTGAGGGCACCTGCCGCGCTCCTGACATCAGCAGGTCTGGGCCCGGCGCACCTGGGCGGCGCGCCCACGAAGGTGGCCTGACCCTCCGCGGCCCACGCTGCCCCGAGCACTCACCGTCCAGAGGACCCAGCCGCCGCGCTGCGAACCAAGCTCTGGCTGCCGCTCAGCGCCCACTCCAGCTTCATTCATCCTCTCCCGGGCCCGCCCCGCCGCGGGGAGGAGGCTGCCCGGCCTCACCTACTGCGGCCAATGGCTGTGCCGAGCGGTCTGGGGCCGCGCCCCCCCCGGGCCCGCCCACTGAGAGGTGACAGAGGCCTGAGTGCGCGGCTGGGGAGGGAGCTGGCGAGGGGCGGGGCCCGGGACTGGAGCAGGGAGGAGGGGCGCGAGACCCGACGGGGCGAATGGAGGAGGGGCGGGGGCTGGGACGCCCCTCCATCCCCCAGGTCGCCGCCGCACGGGCGCCGGCGCGCGCGTTCGCTGACTAATCCCTCCCAACCCCAAGAGACCCCGATCTCCGAGCTACAGGCTGGGAAACCGAGAGCCGAGCGGTGAAGTGTGTTCCCCAGGCCGCGCGACTACTCAGTTTCGAACTGACTCGGAATTGAAGCAGGGCGTGTAGGGCCGAGACCTTTGGGAGAGGACGTGGGAGGGAGGCAGTTTCCCGCACTACCCCTTCGGCAAGGCCACCTGTGGCCAGGTGGGGGCCGGGGCAGAGGCGCAGGAGTGGTCTAGACCCAGGTCCGGGCTGGGACGCCCACCTGGGAGCAGCCCCTGTGGTGGGCCCCCGGCGCCCGTGGGAGTTGGGAATGCGGCTCTGGGGACGTGCCCTGGGCGCACGGCGAGGCCAGCACCTTCCCCTGGGGAATCAATCCACTGTTTTCCGTCTGTTGCCTTTTCGGTAAAACGATCCTCTTTTGACGTCAGCGCTGATGTCAGGAGAAGGGGAGGCACCAGACACACTGCCCTCAACAGGGGGGCCTGTTTGAATCCTCCCAATATTCCTGCTGTGTGACCTTGAACACAGTGCTTAATTCCTCTGAGCCTCAGTTTCCTCATCGGTGAAAGAGGAGTGACGATGGGGCTTCCTTAAAGGGCTGTGGAAAACACTGAGTGAAATAAAACAGGGCCAGAGGTTGGCCCATGTAAGGGCTCCTAAGAGTTGCCAGGAAGTGACATATTAATAGCCGATCACAGTCACACTCCACAATGTTTCCTTTAAATCAATTTATTTTAAAAAGAAGCCTACAAAGGTCAACCGTGTGTGTGTGTGTGTGTGTGTGTGTGTGTGTGTGTGTGTGTGTATTTGAATCCTGAGATAAGTTGGGTAAGGGAGCAATGACCAGTGTGACCTTAGCCTGGTAAAGCCCGTGGAACCGCAAAGGAGATGCAAGAGGCTGGCCTCTTCCTGTGCGGGGGTGGGGAGTCAGAACTAGAGAAGGAGGCGCTGGGGCTTATGCGAGACTGTCCCGCTCACAGTTAATTGTGAGATGCTCTTCCTCAGTGCTGGGCTTTTGCCACTCACATCTGGTGCTGGGAGTCCCTCGTGATGTCTGCAGGGCTCCCGGCCGCCTCCACGTCTCCACTCCTGGAAGCTGGGGCGATGTCCAGTTACTCCTAGAAGACTGGTCTCCACTCCTGGCACTGCCCTTTAAGAGTAAAAAACCAGCAACTGTTGTTCCTGGATGGAGAAGTTCCCTCCAAGAGGATGAGGGACTGCTGGGGAGTCGGCCGTTCTGCCTGGAGAGGAGGCTGCTGGGAGTGGACGGGTGCCCGCTCCATGAAGATTTCCCCATGAGGACAGGGAACTGAGCTGCCCTGCAGACCTGGGCTCAGTGTGGAAACTGCTGGGAGCAGCGTTTCCCAGGAGAGCCGAATGGAGATGCTTTTTGTAGGTAGTGAGCTCCCCGTCACGGGAGGTGTGTGAGCAGAACTAGCCCACCTTCTGACGGTGATGCCGTGAAAGCATTTCCAATGGCAGAAGCAGGATCAGACTTGGGGTTTCCAAACTTCATTTTGGATTTTATTCCTTGAGACCATTATTTACACTTTTTCTTCCTCTGAACAATTTATGTATTTTATTAAAAGAGTGAGTTTAGGGCTTCCCTGGTGGCGCAGTGGTTGAGAGTCCACCTGCCGATGCAGGGGACATGGGTTCGTGCCCTGGTCCAGGAAGATCCCACATGCCGCAGAGCGGCTAGGCCCATAAGCCATGGCCGCTGAGCCAGCATGTCCGGAGCCTGTGCTCCGCAACGAGAGAGGCCACGACAGTGAGAGGCCCACATAACGCAAAAAAAAAAAAAAAAAAAAAAAGAGTGAGTTTAGTTTTAAAAAGGTAAATCTGTGTCATTACCATAAAAAATGGGCACAAGAGAAAGTGGTATTTGACGTTAGCCAAGTACTGCCGCCTGAGAAGGGCCCCCGAGCCTTAGACCTGCTCTGACGTTAGCCAAGTACTGCCGCCTGAGAAGGGCCCCCGAGCCTTAGACCTGCTCTGACGTAAGCCAAGTACTGCCGCCTGAGAAGGGCCCCCGAGCCTTAGACCTGCGCGTTCCTTGTTTGTAAAGGGACACTGGCGAGTGTCAGACAGGTGCTGGAGATGGACTGTCACTAACAAGACGTTTTCTTGGATGTGACCGGCACAGAGCAACGAGAGGGTGGAAGGAGCCAGCTCCCTCGGGCCATTGCGTCCATTACCCACAGGCCACACAGGCCCTCACCCGCCCTGGGGGGAAACACTGGCCCCGAGGCCCCCGAGGAGCCCTGTCTTGCTGGACCGTGTCTGCACCAGGGATCCTCCCACAGGACTCGGCTACGGGCACAATTTGAAAGGTAAATCGGGGACACACATTTCAGGTGTGTTAATGCAAAACGCAGATCTCTGGTGCTCAAGGCGAACCCTGAGCTCAGGCACCTTGAGGGGCCCCGGGAACACCTGTGCGCCCTGGGACCACGTGCTGTGCAGCCCCGGATGCCAAGGGGTCCAAGATCTAGCTCAGACCCCCCCGGCCACCAGCACCGTGGGCTCAGGAGACTCTATCCTCGCCTTGCAGGAGCTAGGAGGCGTGGGAGGAGGCCCTAGAGGTCACCCGCAGAGCACAGCAGCCTTTGAGAACAAGGGTAGCCTGATAAAGTGTCCTGGAACATTCTGAACTCGCTAAGTTCTATCCCGGTGGGGCTTTGTCTGCAGAGGAAGTCATTAAAAGGGAAAGAAAGCACGAACCCAGGTCCCTCTGGCTCCCCTCTGCTGCCTGTCCCGGCAGCTCTAGGGGCTCAGAATAGGCGCTTCACACTTTTATGGTCAATCACGGTCCTCCGGCACAGCGTTTGGAGCCCCTCCGCCCAAGAACCGAAATGGAGGAGCTGGTGCGGACACACCCCCTCTCTCCACGGACTTCAGCTGGCTCTATGGACATCTCACTTTGGGGAAAGTGTGTCTCCTCCTGAGATCAGAAGAGAAGTGAAGAGAGAGAGAGACAGAAACTTTCTCCATGTCGTTGGAGACAGGAAGCTCCCCCGCTGCCACACGAGACTTGACACCCCAGTCTGGTGTCTGGCCCGGAAAAGGGACCATCAGACATGGTATCTGAAAACAACATAGCTTAGCGAGCGTGCTGTATTTGAAGAACACTTAAAATCCTATGTTCACGTCTATTTTGGTGAATTTTGCATATGTATCAGTTGAATCATTTGAAACTGCCCATGTTCTTCCTTTTTTGACTTCCCAAGATGTCCATTTCCGCCTAATGACAACTGACACCACACCTCAGAAATGATGCAAACATGTTGCAACGAAGTAGGCTGATTTCACTGTTTCGCATGAGAAAGAGGATTTTGCTGAAGGTTAAGGAGGTCAGGCTTGGTTACAGACAGTGGCTGTGTGAGCTGTTGTGATCTGTCAGACGCTGTGGCCAGGTGAGGATGAGTATTCAGTGCGGTCCAGGTGTGGGCTGACAGCTGGCTTACCGAAGAAGAGAATCATGAGGTCAGAGTGGTCCCAGGAAGAGACTCAGCCCAGAGACGTCCAAACTTCCTGGAAGGCAGAGCTTCATGGGGGATTAAGCTTGGCAGGTGAGAGGAGGGCATGGGCCGCTGGGAGGGTCTTTGGTAGCAAGAGTCTATGTATGGTCAAACCGTTTTCTGTCCTCAAAGTTGTAATTCCACCCTAGGCGGGGAGAGCCCCTTTGCAGCAGAGCAGACGGCTCTGGACTCTGCACGGCTGCCTGCTGACCTTTCCCTGGGTCGCTTTATCAGCTTCCGGCACCTCTCACAGCGCTCAGTGCCGTGCTGGGGGTGCGCAGGCCCTCCACTCAAGCTGCCACCGTCGTGGCAGGATCTCTGTGCTCCAACAGCACCGCTTTGCTAACCTCTGATGTGAACGGAGATGTCGGCCTCGGGGGCTGGGACACCGTCCAGCTCGGTGCAAGCACCTGTTGGCTGGTCCAGGCAAATTGTGAAGGGCCGACTCGGGGCCACAAACCTCCCCCCTGCTCCTCACTCTTTGTGTCTCCCCGGCAAGGTGACTCGGAGTTTCAATTCCATCTTTGTCTTTTTTAGAGTATCTGCGGCCTTTGAAGGCAGCTGCTGGGGAATCGGATTCCCCTGCACAGGTCCCGGGCATTCTCCCAAAACGCTGGTGGACGCGGGAGGCTCTCCCTGGGGTTACAGATTCACAGATAAGCCACACGGAGCAACATGCGTTTACCGTCCAAAGGCTGCCCTTCTGGCGGCGGTGATGGGAGCGCTGGGCCAGGAGAACAGAGACCCTCATTCACAAGCACTTACTTGGGTCGGCTTATTCCGCCGGTGATAACTCAGGCGTCTGGACAGGCAGATGCCGGCGGTGTCAGGTTCTCTCTAGAAGCCACTGGAAATTGCTCAGAGAGCTTGGAGTTAGAGACTAGGTTTTGAGTAGAAAAAGATGGAGTCTGGACTTCCCCGCCCTCCCTTAGAGCCCTGAGCCCTAAGGACACCATCTGAGGACACCCCGGGGCACCCTAAGTTCCAGGAAAGGCAGGCAGCAGAGTGAGGAGAAGCCCCCCTCCGTGCCGGGGGCTCCACGGCACAGGCGTTGCCGAAACTGCGGGCAGGGACGTGCCAGGCCCCCCGGCGCCCGCAGAGCCCAACACTGTCCAGACACAGGGCCTCGGCTGCCCAGCATTTCCCTATAAAAATCATTTGAGTTTCATTGTGGACTCACTTGTGCGGTCCTTCTGCATCCGCTTCCATAAAGAAGCAAGTGTCTTTGCCAGGTGGAGGGCATGGGAACTGCCCAGGCCTGCCCAGTGCCCGCCCTGCCAGTATGAGGGTGGAGGTGGGCTCAGAAGGTCCACCTGGTGGAGACTTCACACTCCGGAAGGACCCCACTTCAGGGGAGTCGCTACAGTAGCTTCAAACACAGCTATGTATGCATCGCGGGGTCCATCATGGCAGAGAGACGCCCGCCAAGCCTCCCGCCTGTGATGCACAACGTTATTCGTCAATCCTGTAATTGCCACGTGACTAGGAAGATTGTATTGCATCGAGGGTGTTTTTGTGTTAAAGACAATAAACGCAGACCTTCAAATTATCAACAACTATTTGCCGCGCTGCTCGGGCCTTCCTTCGTGTTTTATTTGGGCGGGAATCTCAGCAAACCGTGCTACTGAGACCCTGCCCTTGGTCTCTTCACCCACAAGCTGCTACCTCCCCAGGAGCAAATGCCCTGCTACTCAGGACAACCAGCAGAAAAGAGCGTCAGACCGTGGAAGGGAGGGATAGACCCAGGCCGCCGAGAGTCAGGGGCCTCTGCTTCTCCGGTGGAGCCGGGGTGGACCGTCCTGCTCTCAGCCTCTGGACTCCCCTGGGCCCCTCCTGCCCCGTCCTTCCCTCGTTCATGTCCCCCACTGGCCTGGTGCTGGAGCTCACACCCCCCTGCCTGGCTCCTGGTTCCCTGCCCGGCCTGCCCCACCGCCCCCCTAACCCTCACCCTAACCCTCAGCTTCCCAGTGATCTGCCTGCCATGTCCACTCCAGCCAGGACCTTCCTCTCGCCAAGGTACCCTGCAGGTCGTCCCCCACCCCCGTGCCTTGGCACTTACAGTGTTCTTGAAAGCTTCCTCCTTTGTTGACTATGCAAATCTCTACCCCGCCTCCTCCAGGAAGTCCTCCAGAACCACTTGTCCTCTCTTCCCTCTTCTTCACCCCTGGAAGCCAATGTATTGCTGGGCTCTGTAGTTCTGTAAAGAGGGCCCCAGTGTCCCCTCTGCTCAGGATGGCTTTATCAGAGTCCCAGAACTGTGACCTGGGCTGGCTCCTTCCTGCCGACCACACTCATTGAGTCACCAGGACTGGCCGAGCCAGGGCGGAGTGGCCTGAGCCCTTGACCCACCTTCCTCCCCAACCCAGGACCTTTTTGACCTCCAGAGGGGCAGCCACGGCCAGATATCCTGGTCGGCCCTGCTCCAACCTGCTGACAGGTGCCCAGGCCTGAGAGCCCCTCCCCTGGAAAAAAAGAGACAAATTCCCATCTGAGAAGCCGAGCTCCAGGGGCTGCAACGACAAGGCTGCAGCTGCTGCTGCCCTGGGGCAGTTCCCAGGGTGGGGTGGGGGTCTGGGAGTTTGCTGGGAGGGAGATGCCACCTCTGGGGGCGCTGCCACCCAGGTCCTGACAAGTGCATGTGTTGTGGCCTTGATACTGGTGTTGACATGGCTCTGGGGCAGCTGGAAAGGAGGCCCAAGTGTGGCTCCAGGCCGGCGGGGGCGGCAAGGCTGCAGGTGGGGCTGGGAGAGCCAGGCGGGCGCTGTGGCCGCAGGCAGGGGCACTGCCAGCCCCGGTCGGGCGTGGTCTGACTCCTGGAGGGCCCGGGGTTTGCGAGGAGACAGAGCCGCTGCGTCTGGACGAGAGATGGGGCTGGTCAGGCCTGCGGCCGGGAGAAGCTCCTCGGGCCGGGCTGACCCTCCTAGGGACCAGCTGAGACTCTGGGGCTTTGCCTGAGGTGTGTGGGTCCCCGACTGGCCCTCTCCAAGCCCCCGGGGCCTGGCCAAGGCCACTGGAAGGGCTACAGGGGATGTCAGGAGAGAGCACCCAGGGGCATAAAAGAGGGGTGCCTCCTGGTCCCCGAGATTCCTTCCGGGGAGGTGTCTGCTGTCTTTGGGGCCCGGGAAGCCTGGCGGCCACCGGACCCCATCCAGCTTGTACCAGCTTGCTCTGACCTGAACAGGCCAGCCAGTGGGCGAGGCAGGCTCAAGCGAGTTCTCAGGGAGGGTGAACGACATCTAAACCCACTTAGTGGTGAGGAAATCTTTCCAAAACTCTCCATGGTTGTGCGGCCCGTGGCCAGCGCCCTGCAGAGGAGCTGGGCCCTCTCCCACTTGGGAGAACTCTCACTTTCTCATTCCAGGGGAGAAACGCGATTTTCTGGCTCACTGAGAGGCCTGAATGTTCTATTAAACCCCAGGAACACGCAGACCCAGAGGGGATTTGAAGAGCCGGCTCAATTTCCGGGTCCCAGATGCCTTGATCACCACAGGGAGTGGGGTGGCTGGTGGCTCTGCGGGGCCCGAGGGTGCCCGTGTGTGCAGGCCCCGCGAGGCGCCTCTGGGGCTCTGCACGGCCTGCACAGGCACCCCCGCGACCCGCCCGTCTTCCCGCCCCGTGGCTCCTCCCTCCCCTGGCCTGGGGCCAGGCCTGGGATGCCCTCTGCAGCCACACCTCTCATTTCTGTGGGAAAGGCTTCCCACAGACCTTTCCAGACGCCCCTGGCTGGGCCAGCAGCCCCCCTGAGGTCACCTCTGAACCTGGGCACTTTGGTGACCGTGGCCGGGTCCCCACGTCCTCCTCCTGTGCAGACCCCACCCCCATGCTACGCCTGCTGCCCTGGGCTCCATCCAGCCCCGAAGCCCCCGACAGGCCCCGCCCGTCATCTGCCACCCCCAAACCACTCCCATGCTTTCCCCTGGAAGCCCCCCTCCAGCGGCACCGCCTGGGAACTCATCCCCCCGCCCTCCAAGACCTCACCAGCCTGGCGTCCTTTGTCACTGCCTCTCTGTGCCCTCGGCCTCAGAGCGGGCGCTGCCGTGGCTCAGGCCAGCTTCTTTCCTCTGTCCGTGTGCCCCAAACCCGTGTTCCCACCAGGCGTCCTCCCACTTCTCCCTGTGGAGGCCTGTGGTCCTGCGAGGTGTCCACATGGGTCTCTCCAGTGGTCCCCCAGATGCGGTCATGGCCCAGGACCCCCCCCCCCTCTGCCCACACCCAGGCTTCTTTCGCTCTTCCTGTTCCCCATTCTGCACCTGGCCCATCACCTCTGCTTGCCGCTGTTCGCATGGGTCCCCTGGCCAGACCTGTGTGCCTCTGTGCAGTGCTTGCGTCCGGGATTCCAGCTCAGGGACTGTGCTGGCCACCAGTGCGGACAGGCCCCTGCATTTCACCCAGAGCATCGACCAGCCTCTCTGTTGCCCGCTGTCTGCACCCCACGCATTGTCCCAGCCCTGCCCTCCCCAGTGTCCAACTGCCAGGGCTCCCCAGAGACCCCAGAGCCCTGGGCCAGGACGTCCCACAGCCCTCATCAGGCTACTTCCATTTGCTCCCTCCCCGGCCCTGCTGATCCGCCCCCGCCAGGCTTTATTCTCCCCTTGGCTCTCTGCATGTCTCTCTGTCTCTATCCCTCTGTTTGTCTCGTTCTCTGCCTCCTGTTTGTCCCAGGCATCTTATTTATTGCAAGATCGACATTATAACAACGTTAATGGATATTTTTAAAGGAGAACCGTTCGCTCGTGGTTCCACACGTGCACAGCGGCTGCGTTCCTGTGTCCACGTTCTCTGCAGTCCTGGCTGGTGACGGCCACTTTCGCATCACACAGCCTGAGAGATACCCTCTCCTAACACTGTGTCCACATTTACCCACTGCGCCATCCCTGTCACCAGTGTGGTCCCGTCCTCATGCTGATGGCCATGGCCTGGCGTGGACACGGGGCTGGGGCCCTTTCCCGGCTTGGCCGCCGTGGGGGCCGCTTGTGCTCTGTGTTTTTCTAGGTTCCTCGTCTCGGGAACGTCTCTGAGGTCCCTGAGGAGCTGGCACAGGTGGCTCCAGAGAGGACTGGCGGCTGTGGTTACCGCCTCCACTTTGGGGGGTGACCTGGCAGAGCTGCGGAAACACAGACTGCACGTAACCCCACCAAGCTCGTGCAGACAGCCCAGTGCCCGTCGGCAGGGGGCAGAGGGTGCGTGATGGGAGAGCAAGGTCCTTGCTACTGGAGGACATCCGTGCTGCGCTGATGCCTCAGAGCGAGGTACCCGGGAGCTGCACCCCTGCGGCCTGGCACCTGTCTTAGCAAAAGGTGGGGAGGGCACCCACTGTCCACCCTGGGGGGTGTGGGCGGGGGTGCTGACTTCCTAGACACCCCAATCTGGTCCACTGGGGGTGCAGGCCTGGTTCCTCAGTGGGCTCCAGGCACCCCCAGCCCAGCGCACGGGAAGCAGCGAGGGAAGGGACCGTGGTGGAGAGCCGGGCCCAGGACAGCACATTCTCGAGGCCAGAGCTATTTCCCCACCGCAGCACCGGCTTCCTGGGTGGCCTCCTCACCCAGCAGTTACCACTCAGCACCTCCCACTCGCGCCTGTCCCGAGCCGGTCTAGTGGTGGGCGGCTGGGCATCTCCCAGCATGGTCCCCAGTCCACACACCACCCACCGAGGGAGGGGGCTGGGCTCCCACCTTCGAGCCCTTGGTCCTCAAACCTGCAGCTCCTCTCCCCCTCCTCCCTCCTCCCTCCTCCCTCCCTCGCCCAGCGGTGTCACCGTCCAGCACATCACTAGGCTCTGCCCCAGGTGTGACCTTGCCCCTTTGCTTCCCCCTTTCCCACCCCTACCTTGTTCCTGTTCCGGCCTCTGCATCTCCTACAGCCAGTACGCGTTCTGCCGTCTCTCCGGCTGCGATCCAGGCTCCACTTGTGCCCCTTTAAATCCCCTTCCAGAATCCCAGGCCTGGAACCTGCAGAGAAGGTGCCCCCAGCCCACTCTGCCCCCTGTGGGGGACCCTTACTGCTTTTGGGTGGGTGGCGGTGCAACTCCCAGGAGAGGGGGCTGCCCCGGCAGCCTGGCAGCCCAGACCAAGTAACCCAGAGAATGGTTTTGGGGAGGAGATCAAGCTGATGGGCTGGGAGCTGCAGCTTTCAGGGTCAGAGACCAGAAAGGCTGGCTGCCTGCCCCCAGGTGTGCTGGGCCCGGGCTGGACACCCTCCTGGGCTCAGCCATTCATGGGGAAGGTCCCTTCTCCAGGCTGCTCCCCATGCACTGGGCTGGGGGTGCCTGGCCCCACTGAGGACCCAGCCCTGAGGAGGACCCACCCCTCCCTGGCCAAGCCATTCTCTTTCCCTGGAAGCCCCCTCTGCGGCCCGCACCAGCCTTGCACCTCCTCAGAGTTGTAGCTGCTCTGATTCAGTCTTTGTTTCCTGCTCTCATCCTTTCCGTGTTTGCAAGTGACATGGGAGCCCGGCTCCTGCGTGGGCTGGGGCCACTGGGGGAGGCCAGGGGTAGCTAGGACCTCAATTTCCAGGGAATTTATGTCAGCATTTCTCAAGAGCACACCCACCCCATCCTCTACCCGCTGGGGGCTTTTCAAAAAGTCCGCCTGCATGCATTGCTGATGGGAATGTAAAATGCTGCAGCCGCTGTGGAAAACAGTCTGGCAATTCTGAAAAAAAAAACACCCTAAAAACAGAATTACGGTGTGATCCTGCAATTCTACCTCTGGGTATATTATCCCCAAGAGAACTGAAAGCAGGGACTTGAAAAGATGTTTGCACACCCATGTTCAAAGCAGCATTATTAACAACTGCCAAGAGCTGGAAGCGAACTAAGTGCCCGTCGATGGGTGAAGGATAAACAAAACGTGCCTGTCCGCACAATGGAATAGAATTCAGGCTTCAGGAGCCCGTGGGGGGCAGTTGTGCTGGGTGGGGCTCCAGATGGCAGGCTCCACGCTTGGCTTAGCGAGGTGGGGGCTGCCCAGCCTGCTTAACTCAACCGCGAGTGACAAGTGACTCATAGCCGGTTGGCTCAGGTCAGGGAAGTGGAAAAACCCTGAGTGTTTAATAAATATTTTCCTCATCACCTTCATTAATTATGTCTCTACATGGCCTGGGGGTGTTAATTTCCTTCTTTCCGGGCCTCGCTCACAGTGACAGAAGCACTGTCTGGGGATGTCCTTGCCTCCTGGGTTCCACTTGTAGGGAGATTCTCCCTTGCTTTGTAGGCAAACTATGGTGATGACAATGGTGGTGATGGTGATGATGATGGTGATGATGATGATGGTGGTGGTGGTGATGATGGTGATGGTGATGATGATGGTGGTGATGGTGATGATGATGGTGGTGATGATGATGGTGATGATGGTGGTGATGGTGATGATGGTGATGGTGATGATGATGGTGGTGATGGTGGTGATGATGGTGATGGTGGTGATGGTGGTGGTGGTGATGATGGTGATGGTGGTGGTGATGGTGATGACAGTGATGTATGGAGGTCCTCCTACGTCAGCACTCCTCCTAGCACATGATAAAGAGCTTGGACTTTATCTGGAGAATGATGGTGAGCCATTGAGATGTTTTCACTGCTTTGGGACATGATTCTAAGTGTGTTCTTGGGGGATGTCACGGTATGGAGTCAGACTCCATAGTGGGTGCAGGGGACCAGAAGGAGCACAAGGAGTCAGGCAAGAGGTGAGGGGGACAGGAGGAGTGACGAGAAGGCAGCAGGTTCAAGACATGTATTGGAGGTAGAGCCCAGGACTAGCTCTTAGAGCAGATGTGACGGGTAAGGGAGAGAATCACCCATGAGATGTGGAGGTGGGGAGAGCAGATCTGGACCAAAGTTTCTGAATTCAGCTGCTCAGAGATGCCTGCTGGACACCCAGGATCAGCAGCTGGACACACTGCTCTGGGTTTCAGGGACAGTCAGGCCTGGATGCAAGAAATGGGACCTCATCTGCGGAAATTAGGCAGTACTTATGTAGGGCTTGGGGCCCCCGGGGTGGAGGTTGGCAGGGAGGAGCCTGGGAAGGAGGCGCCAACAGAGGAGAGGGGCATGGAGAGGAGGAGGGGGCATCAGCTCCTCCCCCGTGACCCTGACAGCAGCACCCAAGAAGCCCATGTGAAGGCTGATGACCTCTCCCCAGGTGTCCTTCTCCCCGGAGATCCCTGCTCCCTGGTCTGAGGTCTCGGTGGGCCCCGAGTTATCTGGAGCAAGGAGGGGAGAGCACACAGCAAAGGCCAGGCTGCAGGGAGGAGGGCAGCCTGTTGCTCACTGAGTCACCTGTCACCCCATCCTCCCCTGGGCTCCTTGCCCTGGGCCCCTTGCCCTGGACTCAGGTCTGAGCAGCCCCCCAACCTCGGCACATCCCAGACTGGGCTCAGCTGCATCACTGTGCAAAGCCCTGGGGGCATGGGGCATGGGGACCAGGCCTGGGGGCAGCAAGGGTCCTGCCCGCAAAGCTCCGCCCACCTCCTGCAGGTGAGGTCGCGCTGGGGCCTGTGGTCGCTCCCATTTCACAGAGACCCACCTGTCTGCCTTCTGATTTCTGGGGTCTCCTTCCTGGATCGCCCAGGGCTGTGCCCTTCCTGCCCTTGGCACTGCTTTCCCGGGCCGGCCACACCCTTGGCAGGATGGGCCCAACAAGGAAATCGATCCTGGCAGCTGTCGTCCTGGCGCCGCGGGGGCAGGAAGGCGGCCACAGGGAGGGCTTTTCCGTGAGCTGCTTTGTTCTGTCTTAGTCGGAGCAACATTAAGTTACAAACCAAAGGGTGGAAAATGGTGGGAATTTCACTGTGCTTGGCAGCGGAGCGGACTTCTCATGAGGGTGACGGTCAAGGAAAGTGCTCTCGGGGCCCAGTTGCTGCCGCAGACGAGGCTCTCAGTCGCCACCTTGGTGATGCCCCGCTCTGCCTGCTGCGTGGGGCTGCGGGTTCCAGCCCTTACAGCGCTTTCTCGGCTTCTGTTCTACTTCACAGGGAGTTGCCTGGAAATGGGGAGACGTTTTATAATGAAAACCAAACTCATAAAATGGGGATTTGCATTTAAGTTTTCTTTGCCCTCATTTCTGGGGAGGAAAGCAAAGGTGGGGTGTCTCCACACAGGTGATTCTGGAAGCACGTGCCAGGGCTCCAGTGACCTGCGTGGACTCCATGGGATTCTATTCAGACCAATCTGTAACTGTCAGTGGTCAACAGGGACTCGGGGACATGGGGACGTGGGGACACAGTCTGTGTCATCCCCACTTGTCCCTGGCAGGCACTCGAGGGTGGAGACAGCGTGGCCCCTCTGGGAGCAAGAGGATGTGATGCCCGCTTCCTCTATCTGGATGAAGGCCTCGCTCTGTCCCTTCATGCAATTTCCGGTTTTATCTGGTCTTTCTGGTGAAACTGGCAGAAGTGTGGTTTGGATGGGCATTTCCCTCTTCTTTTCCCCCCTTTTTTTTGATAGTGCCATATTTAGATAATAATAAAGAACTCCCCTTCAAGATCTCCGAATAGAGAACTGCAGAAGTTGCTTAGTAGAGGGGGCTCTGTTAGCGGCACTTCTGGGGCTGAGCCCGGTTCAGAGGCGCAGCAGTCAGCAGACCCTGTTCTGCCGCCGTAACGAGCAGGCCCAAGGTCCAGGGGCTCCGTCCCAGGGGGCCCCAGAGGGGCCAGTGCAGGGGCCCAGGTTGTCAGGGGAGGAGGGGCAGGTGAGCCTCACACCTGCTGAGTCCTGAGGGCTCCCACCTGCTGAGTTCTGAGGGCTCCCACCTGAACCTCAGTTTCCACGGGGGCCTCCACCCCCAGTGCAGGGAGGTGACCTCCTGCCACGTGCCCTGAGGCCAGAGAAGGACTTCCGGACAGAGTCGCGGCCTGACACTCCTTTTCGTTTGGGTCTAATCCAGGGGTCATCTCGGGGGAGCTGGCAGAGCTCAGGCACCCGGCCCCGCCATCTGCACTGTGACGGGGAGGAACCTGAGTCTGCGGACCCTCCCTCCTCCCCCAGATGCTCCCACCAAACGGGAACAGGGGCCAGGTACTTCCGTGGCCTCTCTCCCACCTTCGGCCCCGTCCTGAGCCTCCGCCCCCAGACCGATCTATACCCGTCAAGGCTGCTCACGTGAGGCCAGAGACGCACGTGATTTGAAAAGTGGGGGGCGGCCAGACCATCCCACCTCGACCCAACATGGCGGTCCCCAGGCTGCCTCCGCCACCCACCCTGCCCTGCCCCTTGTCCTGCTGAGTCACGTTCCGTTCCCGCTCAGGGAGGCTGTGGCTTCTGGTGGGTCAGAAATGTTTCTGGTTGAGCTGTCAGTGGCTGAACGTCCTTCCTGCCCCTTGAGAGGAAAGTTTCGGCTCTGGAAAATTACCAGGCCAGGAAGCTAGGGAGGTTTCTGCCCTGGGGCAGTTTGAGAGAGAAATTTCCCGGCTGGTCTCAGACTGCCAGGACAGACACGGGCTCCTGGCAACCTTTATTAGAACCACTTTCCTGACCCTCTGGCAGCAGGAAAGCTGTGTCCCAGACTGTCCTCGTGGACACAAGCTAGTTTGTGTCAGAGAAGCGGCTCCGCCGTTTGGAACAGGTGCAAACCCTAAGTTGTGAGTTCAGACACATGGACTCCTTCTGGAAAGCATGGCAAACCCCAGAGACTGCCTGAAATGATTCCTATGTGCGCAGGAGTCCGGGCCCTCCCCCACCCTCCCTGGGCAAACTCCTTTTCAAAGCACCCAGAAGTCAGGTAAATATGGAAAGTGGGTTAAGTACCAGCTAAATCATTGGAGCAGAAAACATAATTGCCAAGCAGCCTACTTAAGGCTGGAAGTCCTGGGGTGGGGGGCAGGTCTAGAGCCCTCTGAGCTCCCCAACCTGCACAGGTGATGCCGTTCAGGTCTGTAGATGCCACTAATCTGAATATTTGTGTCACCCCTCTCCCTCCTCTCGGATCGAGGAGGGAACGTGACCCCCTCTGATCTCCCTCTGTCCCTGGTTGGGGCACCTGTCCCCCCTGTGTGGGTGTCACACCAGCACACATGGGTAAACCCCGTCAGTCCCAGGGAAGGTTCCTAAACGCTCCAGGGGAGAAGCCACTGGAAAGTTACACACAGCTCTGCTTGGGTCCGTCCGGGGCCACATAAAGCTTGACGGATGGAAACAGGGGCAAACCGGAGCAGCCGACCCTAACCCTAGGCACATTAAATGTCCGCATGATGACATCAACCCTTCCGGGTTCCTCCGTGATCCTGTGTCCAAGAGGCCGGCACACAGGCTGCATCGTGGGCCTCAGTCTGTCCGTCTGTGCAGTGGGGGAGCCAGCAGGGCTGTAGGAGCTCCGGAGACAAGGCCACAAGCTGCCCAGAGCGGTGTGAGCATCGCTCGGGCCGGCCCTGGGGTGGCCGTCCCATCACGAGCCCATATTTCAGAAGCACGGATTAGACTGTCCCTTTCCTGCCTAAAGCATCCACGGCTCCCGGCACCCAGCTCCTCCCCAGGAGGTGGTGAGTCTCGGCTGCTGTGACAGAACACCGAGCCAGACTGGGAGCAGCACGCAGACAGCACCTTGCAGCTCTGGGGCCAGAGTCTTGGGTCCCCCTGGTGCGGTGTCTGTGGGATGGAGCTCCTGGAGGCTTTCTCTTCCGTTCCAGCCCTCAGAGGCGCCACGCCCCGTGGCTCATGGTCCTTTCCTCGCATCACCCCAACCTCTGCTTCCATCGCTGCGTCTCCTCTGGCTCTGACCCTCCGGCCTCCCTCCTCTTGGGACGCTGGAGACCAGTGGGCCACCCAGACCACCAGGCTCATCTTCCATCTCACGGTTCATACCCCTTTGCCAGGTAAGGTAACATATTCGCAGATTCGGGGGTTAGGATGCGGTGCTGTTGGGGCCAAGAGGCACCCTCCCTCCACTGGTCACCTTGCTGTCCTTCCTCCCTCTTTGTGCCTGCTCCCAGGGGCTTTCAAGCCCTCAGCCTGGCCATCCTTCTCACTCTGGGATCTCGGCTGGTGTCCCTTCTTTCTGCCAGGGTGGGGCTGGCCCCCCAGGGTCACCCTGCTAGTGCCTGGTCCCTGTGGTTTTTCTGCTGTCGGTGCTGTGCTGGCAGGGGACGCGTCTGCTACCGTCCCACCTTGTTTGTCCCTCGGAACACCGATAATGTCATCTCACAGCTGCTCAGCCAGGTGGGCTGCCTGAAGGTGGGGGCTGGAGACACTGTCTCTGAAACTCAGTCCCACGCAGCAGCCATGGAGAATTTTATTCTGATTTTAAGTTAAATTTAAAAATTTAAACTGATACCCATGCAGTTTCTGAAAACTTTTATGTTTGAAACAACTTAAGTAAATGAGTGTCCTTTTCTGACCATAAATTTTATGAGATTTAAGTATAAGCAACGATTTCTGATAAAGATTTAGGTTCTGAATTTAGATGTGCTGTAAACGTAAAACATACATGGGGTTTTGAAGACTCACCAGAAAAAAGGGAAAGTGAAATACCTCATGGTAATTCCTCATGTTGATTGTATGCTGAAGGGATAATTTGGGGGCTAGTTAGGGTTAAATTAAAAGGTATTAAAATTACTTTTACCTGTTTCATGGAACATTACATACATGGCTCTATTATATTTTTACTGAACTGTGATGGTCTAGATGCACAAAAGTTTAAAAAACAAAACCTGAAAGTTTAATGCACCACCTAGTGGCAACTTTGAAAGGGCAGCTGGGGGCTGTGAGCATCTCTGCAGGGTGGTGGGAATGTGTGTGTGTATGTGTGTGTGTGTCTATGTGTGTCTGTGTCTCTGTGTGTGTGTCTGTGCATGTGCATGTGTGTGTCTGTTGGTCTGTGTGTGTCTCCGTGTGTGTGTCTGTATGTGTCAGTGTTTCTATATGTCTATGTCTGTGTCTCTGTGTGTCTGTGTCTCTGTGTGCCTGTGTCTGTGTCTATGTGTGTCTCTGTGTGCGTGTGTGTGTCTCTGTGCTTCTGTGTCTGTGTGTCTGTGTCTCTGTGTGTCTCTGTGTGTGTGTGTGTGCGTGTGTGTCTGTGTCTCTGTGCTTCTGTGTCTGTGTGTCTGTGTGTCTGTGTGGCGCAGGGCACAGTGCTGGCCACACAAGGATGTGAAGCCCGTGGTCTCTGCCTCCAGAGGGCCAGTCTGGGCCACAGTCCCCAGCACAGTGGGCAGAGTGGACGCCCCACTGACCCCTCCTTTGCTGGGGGTAGCCCAGCTCACTGGCTGGAGCCCAGGGGAGAGGTTGCTCTCCATCCAGAAACAGGACTCCTGGGAGGGTGGTCCAGGCTGGAAGCTTCCTCTTCTGAGAGCCGCACAGCTGGATCACATACAGGTTCCTGGGGCCTGAGGGGCGTCCCAGCCCCCAGCCCCTGCGTGTCGGGGAGGCAGGTCCCTGGGCAGAGGGTGGTTGTCAGGAAGGCAAACCTGGGTGACGGGTGGTTCCCCTGCGAGGTGGCAGGCCTCGCATGGGGTGTTTCCAGGGAGGGGCTGGGCTTCGCTGGTTGCTAGTTGCTCTCGAGCTGCGGTCTCGTCACCCTCCCATCAAGGCCACTTCCTGGGGCTCTGCGGTCCCAGGATTGCTCAGCTCCTGCTCCCCCGCCCCCCGCCCCCGTGCTCAGGAAGTGGAGGTCGCATGGCGGGCACTTGCCATGGCAGCCACGTGGAGGCGTTGGCAAGTCGGAACTCTGTCTTTGGGAAACTCTCCCGTCTCCCGCAGGACCACGAGTTCCCCGGGCGGGCCTGGGGCAGGTGTTGGTGGGGAGCTGACCTGAGCCCGGGCTGGGAAGGGGGCCACCAACCCCTCGGGCTCCCAGGTGGCTCCGGGCTGGACACCAGGCCGGGGGAGGGGTCTGGCAGCCCTGGCCGTGAGGGGGGTGAGGGTGGGATGGGGAGGGGGCGCGGTGGCCTGACCCATCGGGCTCCAGCTGGGAGTCTGTGTAGCCCAGGCCCTGTTTTCTCAGTGTCCCCGCCAGGGCTGGTGGCAAAGCCAGCCTAAGGCAAGAAGCGGGGGACCTTGGTGGCGAGCGGGCTGGGGCCGCGGGCCCCCCCTAGAGCCGGGCCTCGGTGAGGGCTGGCCCACACCCACTGCGGGACGTCCGTCCTCCTGGCCTGGGTCTGCCGGGGTGGCCGTGGCTCTTTCCCTGGGATGCTCAGCCCGCTGTCCTGTGTCCCCCTCGAGGTCATCTGCCTCGCAAAAGCCGGGAGGTGCCCGTCGGCCTTTCCCACGGCCACTGAGGGTGAGTGGCAGTGCCAGGAGGTGGATAAGAAGGAAGGCGGTCTGACACCCGCTTCTCCTGGTGCCTCCCTGGGGTGGCAGGTGCGATGAAAGCCCAGTGGGCCTGGACGGTAGCTGCTTACGAGGCCGCAGAGAGCTGGACGCCGCCCAGCTGGCCCCCAGCACCTGTGTTTCCTACCTGTGTCCTTCCTTTGTGTTTCCATCTTGCCCCTCAGGCAGCACCTCCCTGGGACGCGGGTCTGAGAAGGTCGATGATGCAGGAAGGTGATAAGTCAGCTGGCTGCCATCGGGGGACCCTGGAGTCACCGAGAACACAGGCAGGCCAGCCGGGCATGTCTGGTCACCATCCCCTCCTGCCCTCCTTCCTGGCCCTGAGAGGGGTACAGCCACGCAGGAAGCCTGCCCCTGGAGGAAGGGGCTCTGTGAGCAAGGATCAGGTGTACGTGAGGGATGGTAGCCGGCTTCTCCACACTCACGGCTCAGAACACACCGGCCGCCCCAGGCCCCAGAGCCAGGTGAGAAAGCCCGCCCAGGCCCCAGTCCCGCCCTGGCCGCCCTGGCTGCGGCAGCCACAGGACAGGCGGTGTCTTTGCTGGTGTCTGTGGGCTGGAGGGGAGGGGCGGCTGCTGGTCCTGCTGAGGGAGAACCTGGGACTGCCTTCCCAGGAGGGGAGTGAAACGGCATCACCTAGGAAGGTGGCCTTGCTTGGTGACCTTGTGAGCACTGGCTTCTGAGCCGGATTCCCGCCCGAGGCTCTGTGTCCAGACAGGCATGGCTCTTCCATGCCCAACAGTCCCTGTCTTTGCTGCAGCAGGAGAGGAAGCTACAAAATCCCCCGGGAGGCTCCGTTCTCCGGTTCCCGTGTCTGCCCGGCACCCGCGGGGCCTCCGGCGTCCACTTGGATCCTCTCAGGAGGGGGCATCCTCGACCGAGTCCCTGTCTTGAATCATCAAGGCCACGGCTCCTCCAGGGCAGGCTGGGCTCCACATTCCCCCAAACAGGAGAAAGAGGGTGACAGGAAGGTGGGTGTGGGAGACCTAGGGGACACCACCTCTTCCAGAGCCGTCACCTCGTGCTTACAGCTGGCTGCCATCGGACGCCACGGGCAGGGGGCTGTCTGGAGGCGGGGTCTGTGGAGGAAGCCCCTGTGCGTGGGTGAGGGGAGGGCGCACCGTGCACAGGTGCGGATCCACCTGCAGGAAGTGCTGTGTCAGGTCCTCAGCTGGGCAGCGGGGGGGAGGGTATCTGCCGGTCCTTTGGCCTCTGCCTCTTTGCTCTGTCTGCCCAGGTGATGAGAACCCAGCGGGCTCTGCTTGAATGGAGTCCACTTTCAACTGTTCTTTTGCGAGCAGCTTCTCCTTGGCATCTTCTCTGAGATTTGAATCCACAGAGAGTAGATTCAGGAAAACAAAACCTCCACACTTTTACCAGCTGGCCAGGAGGGAGGCCACCCCACTCAGAGTCCTGCCTGTCTAGGGGTTGGGCGGGACCATGGAAGATAACAGTAAGAGCCATGCGTGGGAGCCACGGGCCAGGCACCGAGCATGGCCTTTCACAACAAGCCTATGGAGCACAGGCTGTCTCATCCCCACTTTATAGATGGGATAACTGAGTCTCCCAGGTAAGAAATTCGGTCCAGAGCCCACCACCAGCTAGTGGCAGAGAGAGCTGGCTTTGAACCAGGTCCTGTAGGCTCCAGGGCTCAGGTCCTGAGCCCCTTCCAGCCTGGGGAAAGCCATCCTCAGGATGCGCTCTGCCCTTGGGTCCACGGCCAGGGGCTGGACCATCCTCACCTCCAACTCCGTCTGTCCTACAGGTCCCTCTAACTCTTGGGCCCAGCTCTGGGGTTCTGCTTCTCGTCCTTGACCTGCAGCTGTGGTGTCCTTCACATCCCCAGATTGGTCTCCCCTTTGTCTGTAACCCGTGAAATCCCATTTTCTGATTCTTCCAGGTGAGACAGCCCAGAAGGGGCAGCCCTGGTAGGAGCCTCCCTTTGCCCTCCAGCGGGCTTCCCCGCTGTCTGGGTCTGCATCACAAAGCATCCCACTGAGGGAGCTGCCCAGCCGGCACTGGAGCTGCATGCCTGGTGTCAGCCCTGGGCCTGGCATCCCTGGGGGATCTGCCGTCCCTCCTTCAGCTCCGCCCTCCCTCCCTCCTCGCCGCCCTCCCTCCTTCAGCTCCGCCCTCCCTCCTTCAGCTCCGCCTTCCCTCCTTCAGCTCCGCCCCCCTCCCTCAGCTCCGCCCTCCCTCCCTCCTCTCCGCCTCCTCTCCACCTCTCCATGGCCGCTTCCCAGAGTTTTCTTCACCTTTGGTTTTTGGCAGTTTGATGATGATGTGTCTGGGCGTGGTGTTGTTTGAACTGATTCTGGTCGGGGTCCACTGAACTTCTTGAATCTGCGAAGTTATGTCTTTCACCAATTTGGGGGAGTTTTCAGCCACTATTTCTTTAAATGTTTTTTCCCTCTCAACACTCTTTCTCCTCTCCTCCAGGGCCTCCAAGGATGCGACTGTCAGGACTGTTCCTCCCTCCCCCCACTTCTCTGCCTCCCTCCCTGAAGGATTCCTGAATGTTCTCTCCTCTGCGCTTGTCTCCCCGCCGCACAGCAGAGATAGAGGTGGAGCTTGGCTTTCTGCACTTGGGGGCTGCTCTTTGGGGAGGGCAGGGGCCAGTCTCCCAAATCCCTGTGCTGGATCAGACGTCAGGGTGCTGAGTGCAAAGCAGAGATTCCTTTCCTTCCTTCCGGCCTGGAGAAAAGGAGCAATGCCCTCTGGTGCCGTGGAGCCAGCCAGCCCAGCCTCTGCATTGCTGGGACGGAGACTGACTACATGCTAAATGCTGACCCCTCCATCCGCCCTGCCCCAGCCCCTGGCACCCACCATTGTACTTTCTGTCTATGGATTCAACTCCTCTGGGCACCTCCTATAAGTGGCTTATTTCACTTAGCATCATGCCCTCGGGGTTCATCCATGTTGAAGCTGGTGTCAGAATTCCCTTCCTTTTTAAGTCTGAATAATATTCCATTGCATGGACCACCTTTTTTTGTCCATTCATCCATCAATGGACATCCGGGTTGTTTCTGTCTTTTGGTGATTGTGAATAATGCTGTTATGAAGATGCATGTGCAAATATCTTTTCAAGACCCTGCTTTCATTCCTCAGGTAAATACCCAGAAGCAGAGTTGCTGGATAAGATGGTAATTCTTTTTTGTTTATTTATTTGTTTGTTTGTTTGGTTGGTTGGTTGCACCAGCTCCTTAGTTGCAGCTCTCCGGCTCCCCAGTTGTGGCATGTGAACTCTTAGTTGCGGCATGCATGTGGGATCTAGTTCCCTGACCAGGGATTGAACCCGGGCCCCCTGCACTGGGAGCTCGGAGTCCCAACCACTGTGCCACCAGGGAAGTCCCATCAGACAGTAATTCTATGCTTCTACTTTTTTGAGGAACTGCCGTCCTGTTTTCTAGTTCTCCCGTCTTTTACCTTAGGTGGAATCGTTCAGTACGTGTGTGTGTGTGGCTTCTTTCATGTGACATTATATTCATGAGATTCATCCTGGTTCTCACATACAGTGGCAGACTGTTTCTTTGCACTGTTTTATTGTGCGCCATTGTACAAACACACAACAATTTATCCAGTAAATGGCTCACGGACACTAGGCTGTCTCCAGTTTGGAGCTGTTACGAATGGTGCCACCTGCACATCATAGCCCGTGCCTGGGGAGACCTGCGCAGAGCTGATGGGTCCAGGGTATGCATGTGCCTTAACTGGATTTTTTAAAATAAATTTATTTATTTATTTTTGGCTGTGTTGGGTCTTTGTTGCTGCGCGTGGGCTTTCTCTAGTTGCGGCAAGAGGGGGCTACTCTTTGCTGTGGTGCGCGGGCTTCTCATTGCGGGGGCTTCTCTTGTTGGGGAGCACGGGCTCTAGGCGTGCGGGCTTCAGTAGTTGCAGTGCGTGGGCTCAATAGTTGCGACGCACGGGCTTCAGTAGTTGTGGCACGGGGGCTCAGTAGTTGTGGCTCGCGGGCTCTAGAGCGCGGGCTCAGCAGCTGTGGCGCACGGGCTCAGCTGCTCCGCAGCATGTGGGATCTTCCCGGGCCGGGGCTCGAACCCGTGTCCCCTGCATTGGCAGGAGGATTCTCAACCCCTGAGCCACCAGGGAAGCCCTTAACTGGCTTTTCACAAGCCTTATCCATGCAAAATTCCCTGGAAAGGAGTTGTGTTGTGCTTAAATACAGTAACATACCAAGGTTGACAGTCGCCACACATATTTCTCAAATACTTCCAAAGTGGATTCTAACCCGGTGACAACCCCTCTGTGGGCCAGACACGATCGTTCCCCAGCGTCTCAGGTCAGGATAAACCCTGAGGTGAGGTTGCCCAGATCCCCCTGTGGGTGAGCGGGGAGCTGGAATGCAGATCCGGCGGCACCGGTCTCCACGGCTCACACGGCCTTTATTCACCTCTGAAAGGCAGGCGCTTGTTTTCCTCTCCACCACTCACGTTACCTTTTAGAAATTCAGTTTTAATTGCAAGGAAAATATTATGACGGTAGGCCTGCCCCGGCCGCCTGCTGCTTCCCCCTCTGTTATTACAGTAATTGACTTGCTGGATCCGGCTGACCGGAGGGTGCCCGTCTTCCTCGTCTGTGTTTGCCGGTGTCAGGCAAGTGCGTGCCTCTTGGCGTTATGATTCCAAATAACTCAGTTGGAGGTGATTTGTAGAACAAAATTATTGGGAACAGAATGATGATTAGTCAGCAGGGTAGCTGGGAAACTGATCCACCTGCCTTGTAATTTCTTCTGATTTGTAGCAAGAAAGTTTATGAAGGTCCTGTGGTCACGTGAGAGCGATGACCAGTGTGCACACGCCCTTGACCATCTATTTATCTACTCGCTCCTTTCTTATAAAATAGCACACACGCGATGCCCGCCGTTTTTTGTAACCCTCTTTACCACTTAGCAGTGTATAATGGATAACATTCTGTGCCCATAAATAGTCGTCTACAGCTTTCTCGGGGGCTACATCCTGTTCTACCATAATTTATCTAACTTACGTAGATTGTTCCCAGCTTTGGGGATTATGTGTAATGACTATTCTTGCCTGCGAATCTTCAGGCAGGACGCAGTTCCACGGATCTTATCGGGATTTTAGTCCATCTGTGCACCCTCCAAAAACGACGTGCCAATTTATACTTCTGCTGGCAGGGCATGAGGGTGTCTTTTCTCTCTTCTTTGGCCAGCACCAGCTTTAAAATTTCAACCATTATTCGCCAGTTTGACAGAAGACAAACAGACTATCGTCAGGGCTTTCATCGCACCTCTTTGATTCAGGCGACATCAAGTGTTTGTCACGAGCCGATCAGAGCGTTTGTGAGATGCCTGTTCAAGTCTTTTGCCCATTTTCTGCGGAGGTGCTTGTCCTTCAGAAACGTACCGCTTTTTCAGAACACTATTAACCATTTGTCTGTAACATGGATTGAAACACTTACTCCTGGTTTGCCATGTGCTTTTAATTTGGGTTTATGGTATCTTTAACCATACAGACGTTTTAAATGTTCATGTAGCCAAATATATCACGCTTTCCCTCTGCGGGGCTTGGAAGGGCCTCGCCATCCCAGAATAATGAAGTGACTCATCTGTATGCCCAGTATTTTATCTGCCTGGTGGACTGGGGTATGTGGTGACGCAAAGCTTCTAATCTACGCTTCAGATGCTTTACCTAAAAGTTAGCTGAGGATCTTGCATTAGTGACCGGAGATTGCAGATGGAACATGATTATATGGTTTTTAAATGGGTAGAAGCTGATATTTCCTACAGATCCTATAGATCTTCATCAACCCCTCTGAATACAAAGTTTTCCCAGGTCAGTGGACTTGGAGAGAATTGTTTTCCCTTAATGGGTCATCTTCCATCTACTGGGCAGTGACGCCCCTGAAGTAACAGTCAGTTTCAGAGCCACTGCTGACCCCAGCGAGCACAAGGTCTCAGAGAGGAGAGCCCATGAGCGCCACAAAAGCACAGAAACACGGTCCCCCAGATACGGCCAGCGTGGGTGTGGCCGGGTTCCCGCGGGAGACGTGGACGCTAGGGTTGCTGCCGCTGTGTTTGGAGTCAGCGTGCGAGGCGCTGGGCCCTGTGGGAGCCCGGGAGGGTCGTGGATGTGCCGGTCTGAGGCTCCCTGCCCTGCGCCCGATGGGGCTGCCTGGGAGGACGTCCCTGCTTCCAACGCCGGGCGATGCAGAAAAGAAACAACTTGTGGAACTTCATAAATCAGGACTATTTTTGTTCCAAGGATTGAAAATTGATTCCGGGTCGTGCGGATCCGGGAGGCCCGACTGCCTCAAGCTCTCTCTGTGCCAGGGTCCTGCGCGTCAGCAGTTTTCCCGGAAAGCAATCCTTTTATGTTGAGCATCCTCGCGACCGATGACTGTACTGCGGCTGCCTGGCCAGACAGGGGTTGCAGAAGGCGGGCGCGCTGTTCCCGAAGCTCCTGGTCCTTTGATGACCCCTCGGGGGGAGAGCTGAGGCCTCTGGGCTGGACTCCGCTCAGCCTTCCTGCTCCTCCACGTGGACAGCCTGGGAGCCCCCCCGCCCCGCATTTCTTTGTTCATTTGACCCAGGTTTGCATCGGACATACCCCGGGGGAGAGGCCTTTTAAAACAGTTTACACGCCTAGTGAACATTGCCCCGTACGATGACTTGAGGCCAGAACCTCCCCCTTTGTGAAGCTTTTCCTTTGAGCTACGATAAAGGCTGCTGGTCACTGCCCCTTGAGTCCTCTGAGATGACCGGGGACGGGAGCGCTGTCTGGGCCAGAGGCCCTTGTTCCCAGGGGCGGTCCTGGGACTCCACACCCCGTAGGGACCCTGTGCTCGACCAGCAAAGGCTCGCTTTGCGCGTCGGCGGGTGGGCCGTGCTCTGCTTCTGTCTCCTTGGGAAGGACTGGCCCTGGCAGCCTGCTGCCTCCAGAAGAACAAGAAACACAGTGGGTAGAGCTTGTGGTTCCACAGCCCACCCCCAACCAACCCACAGACCCAGGAGTGAGGGGGACACGCCTGGGGCGCCTGCCACGGGATGCTGGTCACACGGTGACAGCTGACCAATGCAGGAGGGGCCTCAGCTGAGCGTGGCTGGGGCTCATCCCTCTGACTTCGCCCCTGAGTGTCCTTGGTGTCTGTGGGCGTCTCTCCTCCCCCCGCCCCGTACAAACCATCACCTTCTGTCACCTGACACCTAACACATCCCCCGACCACCCCATCATCCCTCACCCTGCCCCCTCCAATCCAGTCACAAGAGCAGTGATCTTTGAAAGACACAAGCTGCTGAATCATATCACGTCCCCCTCCCCGTCGCCCCAGTTTAAAAGCCCATTAGTGGTTCTCTATTGCGTTAGAAACAGACCAAACCCCTCCCAGTGGCCTGGCCCAGCTTCCCTTCAGCCTCTGACCACACCGACTCCCTGGAATGGGCTGTCCTCCTCCCTCCCAGTTAAGCACCACCCATCCTTCCATTTGCAACTAAAATGCTCCCAGGGGCTTGCCTGGTGGCACAGTGGTTGAGAGTCCGCCTGCTGATGCAGGGGACGCGGGTTCGTGCCCCGGTCCGGGAAGATCCCACGTGCTGTGGAGCGGCTGGGCCCGTGAGCCATGGCCGCTGAGCCTGCGCGTCTGGAGCCTGTGCTCCGCAACGGGAGAGGCCACGACAGTGAGAGGCCCGCGTACCGCAAAAAAAAAAAAAAAAAAAAATGCTCCCAGGCCCGCCGGCTCGGGCCCCTCGCCCACGTGGGCCTGTCCTCGGGGGCTCGGGGACACGCCCAATGGGGGTGTGCACACCGGTCCAGCTCCCACACGCCTGCAGGGGCCTCCCAGTGTCCCCTGGCCCAGGCGGTGGGGGGCAGGGCCCTCCACCCAGTGTTCCAGGGGCCCCCTGGATGTTTCCAGTGACCTCTTCCCTCTCCTCCCCACTCCACTCGCTCCCCTGGGTCCCCTGACAGGGCGGCCACCAGCCAGGACATGGCTTTGGGGGGTGGGGGTCACCCGCCACTGCGGGGAGCCCCTTGGCCCCCGGTGTCTTCTCCCATCCTCCCTGTCCCTGCCGCCCCAGCCTGGCCAACGGTGGGGGGACCCCGGCTTCACCGTTTTCCTCCCAGGCTGTTCTCTGCACAGCACCTGATTCATTTAAACGTTTCACCTTTATCACGGCCAACAAGGCCTTAAATCGGTGATTCTCGGGCCCCACGGCACATTTATGAGCACGAGATCCACCCTGCCCCACTGCTCTGCCCTTGCAGGCCCACCTTGCCAGCAGAGAAGCAGCCCCCTGCAAAGACAGAGGCTGCTCCTTTCATCACTGCTCGTAGGACTGAGTCTCCTTGACGCCGCCAAGGCCACGGGCCAGCCCTGGACCAGGGCCAGCCAGCCAGCCCTGGGACACGTGGGCTGGGAAGGGGCAGGGATGGATCCCCCAGAAGAAGCCAGGTCCCCCCACCTCCAGAACGGGGTCCTCCCACAAATGTCCTCTGCAGCGGGGAAGGAAGTCCCAGCTGACCCCATCTCCCCGTGGCCTCGGAGCTGCAGAACTCCGCTGTAAGTGGCCACAGAGCAGGGGGTCAGGGGCGCGTCAGTTTTAGGTTTACGAGACATGTTATTGGCCCATCTCAGATCATCATAGAGTGTGAGATGCGGTGTTTGCACCCCTGCAACAGTTTCCAGGCAAGAGACAATAAAGCAGAACGGATTTCCAAATGTGGGCGTTGCCGCCTTGGTTTGAAGGTAGGCCCTAGATATATATATATAAAATGTATATATATAAAATTATATATATTATATATATAATTTTTTTAAATTGAAGTCTAGTTGATTTACAACGTTGTATTAATTACTGCTATACAGCAAAATGATTCAGTTATACATATATAGCTTCTCATTTTTAAAAAATATTCTTTTCCATTATGGTTAATCACAGGATATTGAATATAGTTCCCTGTGCTCTACAGGAGGACCTTGTTGTGTATCCACTCTATACATAAAAGCTTACATCTGCTGACCCCAACCTTCCCCTCCATCCCTCCCCCACCCCCCTCCCCCTGGCAACCACCAGTCTGTTCTCTATGTCCGTGATTCTGTTTCTGTTTCATAGATGTGTCCATTTGTGTCATATTTTAGATTGCACATGTAAGCGATATCATATGGTATTTGTCTTTCTCTTTCTGACTTACTTCACTTAGTATGATCACCTCTGGTCACATCCATGTTGCTGCCAATGGCGTTATTTCGTTCCTTTTTAGGCCTTAGTAGTGCTGAGCACAGGAAGACTTTAGCTGCAGTCTGGGCGAGCGTCGTTTGGGAGCATGCTGCGTACAAGGCCCTTTACTCTGTCGGGAGCTTGGTTGGGGGGTGAGTTTGCTAGTCCCCTTGAATGCTGTTTAAGGAGGAAACCAAATTCCCTAAAATGTGCGCGCCCACAGCGGACACATAGCGGATCCTCGTACCCCTCAGTGTGAATATTGAGCTGAAATGAGCTGCGGTTCTGGCTGGGCCACAGCTCGGAGAATCTGCTCGTGACAGGCATGCAGTCGAGGGGTTCCCCAGGCCAGGGCCTCAGTCACCCACAGAAAGTGAGAGCTGGCAGCCAGCTTCCTTGGGCAGGGCCTGGGGACGGGTGGTGAGCGCTGGGGGTACGGGTCTTCTGACACACGCCCCCAGAGAGTAGGGAGGAGAGGATGCTGTGGTGGGGGGTGCACCCTGCCTGGCCCTGGGGGACGTTCGCCCAGAGTCCCGCGTCCCTCCAGCCGTGGAGGCAGCTGGGGCCATGCTGGGGCCCTGCCAGCCAGCTGAGTAAAACAGCTAATGAATAACACCAGTTAAAACTGGGCCGCTCTCAGCGCTGAGTGCTTCACTGGCCCCCAGCCCAGCACTTCCCAGCTCAGGGTCAACCCGCAGGTCCTCGGAGAGCTGGGGGCAGGAAGAGCCGGCATCGCTCGCCAGGAGTGTGGTCCATTTAGCTGGGTTGCTATTTTTACCCTTTGTTCTCCAGCAAGGGATTGTTCTTGACGGCAGGGACTTCATCAGCCCCTGGCCCTCCCTGCTCTCCCCCCTCTCTGACCAGCAGTGTCTTTCTCTCCTTTTGGAATTTCAGATGATGCCACCCACTTGCATGAAAGCCAAGTAGGTTAGTCGTTGCATTTAAAGGAAGGTGTCGTCCATAAGTGCTCTATTCGTTATCAATGAGATGGTGGCCAAAAGGTGGGAGTGGCAATTTGGATTTTATAAAGTTGCCCGGACAGGTGTGAGGGAGAACATTCCGGAGATGTGTGCTTCCCTGCAATTCCCGAATGCGAAAAAGTTTAAACATTCTGGGGCCGCCCAGCTCAACTATTCATCAGGTCATAGAGTGACATCAGAGAAGAGTTAATGACAGGACTTCCCTGGTGGCACAGTGGTTAAGAACCTGCCTACCAATGCAGTGGACACGGGTTCGAGCCCTGGTCTGGGAAGATCCCACATACTGTGGAGTAACTAAGCCCATGCGCCACAACTACTGAAGCCCACGTGCCCAGAGCCCGTGCTCTGTAACAAGAGAAGCCACTGCAATGAGAAGCCCATGCGCCGCAATGAAGAGCAGCCCCCGCTCACCGCAACCAGAGAAAACTCGTGTGCAGCAACAAAGACCCAACGCAGCCAAAAAAAAAAAAAAAAAAAAAAAAACCTATAAAAAAAAGAGTTAATGACAAATAACAGTTCACATGATTCCCAACGGCCAGCCGGTCTCCACCAGTGGCTCACTCACCTGGAAGAGTGGCCACCAGTGAGGGGCCACCTGCAGGCCTGCTGGGTCCTGAAGCTGCTGTGAGCTGTCCCTTGGCCCCATGAGGATGGGCCTGCAGGGCACCCCTCCTCCCACTGTCCCTGCGCGTGGGCCGGCCCTGGCAGAGAATGGCTGGCCATTGCTGAGGGCCGCAGGAGTGCTGCAGGGTCAGGGAAAGGTGGCATCAGGCCCCAAAGGGGCCCCAAGTGGGGCTCGACCGGAGCTGCCAGAGATCTGGGGCTTAGGGCTGGTCCAGGTGGCCCCGTCTCCCCACTCGGGGCCCCTTCCGCTCAGCCTCTCCCCCTCCCACCCGGCCACTCCCCTGCTGCCCCGCACAGCTGGAGGGGAGTGGGCACAGTCTCCTTGGAGGGGGTGTAGGGACCACGTCCTCAGACCCCAGCCAGGCTGAGACCCCCACCTCTCATCACACCCCCCAACCCCCGTCACCGATGCAACAGAAAAGCAGACATCCCAAGGGAGGCCAGTGGATCACCGGGCTGGGCTGGGACGAGACGTCTGTGACCAGTGGAGCCCAGCTGGGTGGTGCAGAGCAGGGGAGGGGCCCCACGTTCACAGAGGGTTGAGCACAGCAGGCTGGTGGGCGCCAGGCCACCAGTGTGGTTCCAGTGGCTCCAGACGGGCAAGGAGGCTGGGGACCGGGCCTCTCACCTGGGAGCACGGCTGGGAGGGCAGCCGAGCACGAGGGCATGACCGCAGTCGGGGTCTGGGAGCTCGTCTGGGCTCAGCCGGGAGTGGGTGTGCTTTCTCCCCCAGGCTCTGAGCAGGGAGGCCCCGACCTGAGGCCTGTCCTGGGCGAGCTCTGGGAGTGTTTAGGTGTGCGTGGGGTGCACCCCTTCCCCCAGGGGTCACAGTAATCAGAGAAGCAACTCCCGCTGTACCCAGGGCTCCAAGGAAGGAGGGCTGCCTGGCGGAGCAGGACAGTCCGCGGGGTCTGGCGGCAGGGCCTGCGGGTGGCTGCACGCAGCTCTGGGCCCCTTGCTGGCAGCCACTCAAGGGTCGGATGCACTTTTCCAAAGACAGGTCTCTCCCAGCCCCAGGCTCTTCTCCGGTGTTACTCTGACACCCTTCCATGGAGGGGTGGGGGGTCTCTGTCCCCTCTTCTGGAATCCGGCGGCCCTGTAACCATGGTGGAAATGACGCCATTCCACTCCAGAGTCTTGGCCATAAAAGGTGGCCCAGGCTGCGCTGGTCTCTGCTGGGCGCCAGGTGCCGAAGTTGGAGCCATGTTCAGGGCCCCGGGAGGGGTCCCAGCCAAGGTTCCGCTGACAGAGGCCACGACTGCAGGAGACGCCCTCAGGTGACTGGACCCCAGGCTCAAGTCTTCCCAGACCTTGAGGAACAAAACCCGGCCATCCCATGGGGCCTGTCCGAATCCTGCCACACAGGCTCTGAAAGCAATGGACTGGGTCATCTTACAGCCCAAGTCTGGGCGCCCGTGATGCAGCAGTAACAGGAACCCATGTAGTCAGGCCCTCACTACCCCGGCCTCCCAGCCTCTGCTGGCAGGTCCCGGGAGGGCCCCCAGGGGAGGCAGGCGTCACGCTGAACAGGCAGGGCGGGCCCGGGTCCGGCCCTGATGCGTCCCCATCTAGGTGTGGCCGAGTGGTGCGGGTCCCCAAGAGGCAGCCTCTTCCCCACCCAACCACCGCCCCTCCGAGGTCAGCAGGTGCTGCAGCAGGCGGTGCCACCCCGCCCTCCCAGCCCGGCCAATGTGTGGCCTCAGCTCAGAGCCTCCCCAGGCCAGCGCATTCAGGGGCTGCTCTAACCAAAGGCCATTACGCGGTCACGGCCCACATGTCTCACGTCCCCCTTCCTGCCCGTTACCGCTGGCCGGTGTGCGTGAGATGCGTCTCTTCCCGTCTCCTCCTCCTTACTGAGTCACCGCAACCCAGCCAGACCGCCCCCCACCCCACCAGCTCCGAGCTCATCAGCTCTGCCATCAATTATTCACCCCCAGAGCTGGGGTGTGGGGCGAGAAACTTGGATCTGACAAGGGCTTTGTGTCCCAGGCGGCTTGAGTGGCTCGGAGAATGGTGGGCAGGGGCCAGAGTGGGCTCCAGCCCCTCTGCTCCTAACTCCACGTGTGGCCGAGTGGCTCCCAGCTCCCAGCTCAGACTTGGAGTCCGGCACTGCCCCACTTTCCCCACGGTCGAGGCGGCAGGATGGGCAGCTGCTGCCCAAGTCCAAGGATGTTGGTCGACTTTGACGCAGAAAAAGAAGAGGTTGCATCAATGTGCTCACACCTCAGCCCACCCGACCGGCTGCTGGCACTCAGCCTCCCCTCCAGCTGCAGGACAGCTGTGGTGGCTGCCCATGGAGTCCTCACTGCCTCCCTGAGCTAACGGCACTGCCCAGGTATCGTAACTGGAATATCGAGTATCGCGCCAGCCATGCATTCAGAGATGGCTCCGCTCAGTCACGACAGACTCATTATTTTTGCTGGATTCAATTTCCTAGTATCTGTTGAGGATTTTTGCACATCATGGACTGAACCTTTGGGTGCCCCTAAAATTACCCTGAAACCCATGTGTTGAAGCCTTACCTCCAATGTGATGGTATTTGGAGAGGGGGCTTTGGGAGGTAATTAGGGTTAGATTAGGTCATGAGGATGTGGCCCTCGTGGTAGGATTAGTGGCCCCATGAGAAGAGCCACTCTATCTGCAGGCACAGCGAGGAGAGGCCCCGTGAGGACATAGCAAGAAGGCTGCTGACTGCCGGCACGAAGGGGGCCCTTGCCAAAACCGGATTGTGCCAGCACACTGCTCTCGGACTTGCAGCCGCCAGACCTGTGAGAAAATGAGTTTCTAGTGTTCAAACTACCCAGGCTGTGGTATTCTGTTGAGGCAGCCTAGCTGGCTAAGGCAGTATTGATGTTCATGTGGCCCGGCCTCCCCTCAGGCTGTCCAGGTGAGGTCCAGCATACGCTCCAGCACCCAGGCCTGACCTGCACCCAGGTCTGACCATCACCCAGGCCTGACCAGCACCTGGGCCTGACCAGCGCCCAGGCCTGACCTGCACCCAGGTCTGACCTGCACCCAGGTCTGACCATCACCCAGGCCTGACCTGCACGGGGCCAACATGGCCAGAGGCCCCAGGGGTGACCTGGGCTGAGCACCCGTACAGCCAGCCCTTCCTCCCCAGGCCACACGGGGACTCATGGGGAGCGGTGCTCCCGGGAAGACGCAGCCGGCGTCTGTCCCAGGCTGACCACCTGGCCTGGAGCCGTCTCCCCTCCCGGCTGCTGGAGGGTCACTGTCATTGCCCTATGGAGGTGACTCCAGGGGGCTCATCTCCGCCGATTCGGGTGTTAGGAGCCCAGGGGTGGGGGTTTTGTCCTACTATGCGCTGGGCCTCCACCTGGCTGCTGCCCTCCTGCCTGTGGGAGCCTCAGTCACCTCACCTGGATGACGGGCTTGAACACCTGCCCTGCAGTCACGGTGAGCATGGCCCAGGGCAGAGGTCCACGGGAGGCCCTTCCCCCCGCCTCGACGGAGAGCACACGGGAGGTGCGCGAAGGCCCGCGTGGGTCCCGGAGCAGCCCTCACACTGCGCAGGTTGTGTAACCCCGAGCCTCTGTTTCCCTCTGTGGGAACCACGTGGGCGCCCTGCCACGGCGACGGCACCACCCCCGACACCAGGGACCCGTTCACTGTCCATCCGGACTCAGACAGCTAAGTCCCACTGTCTCTCGACCAGGGAACTTTGTGTCAATAACTTACTGACTTTGCATTTATTGAGCGCTTACTGTGTGCCCGCCCTGACCACACACACTGTCCTCCAACTTCCCCTCCCACTCCCCCATCCGGGCCCCTCCTCTTCTCTCTGCTTCCCAGGGCCGCGGGACCCAGGCCTCCTCTCCCCGCTGTCCACACCCCTCATGACCTCAGTCAGTCCCAGGGCTTCAATGTCACCCGGACATTGACGATCCGAAATTCACGTCCACGTCCGTACATTTCCCCTGAGCTCATCTTAGCCCTCGAAGGCCTGCTTGCCCACGTGAAGGCCAGCGGGAGCCTCAGGCCCAGTGTGGCCACGCAGCACCGTCCTGCTGCCCCGTCAGGCCCAGGCCATCCCATGGCCCCGCCACCCGTTCAGCCACCTCGTCCCATCCCTTCTGTGCTTTGTGGTTCCTCCTTCACAATAAGCCTCGGGATTCCCTCTGCCCGTAGGCTCCACCCCCCATCTCCCTCCCACAGCAGCCAAAGGGACCTTGTGAAAACACGAATTAGATCCTGCCGTCTCTGCCCCCACCTCATTCAGAACAAAATCTGCTCCTTACTGGGGTCCACAACGCCCCCCAAGACCTACCACAGGCCCTCTCTGCCTGGGCTCCCTCCGCACGGGTCTCCCCTCTGGCCGTGGACTGCCCCCCAGCCCGTTTGCCTCAGGGTCTTTGCACCTGCTGCTCCTGCGGCCTGCGATGCTCTCCCAGAAGGCTGCGTGGCGGCTCAGGCATGAATCAGACATTTCTTCCGGGGGGAGTCCTTCTTGGCCTTCCATGCCCCCATCTGCCTATCTCCTATAAAAACCTGACGTTGTCTCAGCTGCTCTTATATAGGCGCTGCCCCCCGATACCTCCCACTAGAACGTGAGCCCCTGGGGGCAGCGACCTCCTCTATCCGGTTCAGAGGTTTCCTGGATCAGTGCTGCCCATCGTGTGGATGAAGAAATGAAGAAATGGAGACACGCAGCGGTGAGCAGCGGAGTGGGGCTTGAACCCACCTCGGGGGGCCACGGCCTCGTCCTGTCTTGGGACGTGCTCACGTGGGTGCTCTCTCATGCTCCATCTGCACCACAGGCAGGTCCTGGAGGGAGGCTGCTGCCGTGGGGTCCATGCCCAGCCCAGAAAGATTCCAGGCAGCTGCCAGGGGTCCGACAGCGCTCCTGCCAGGCTGGGCAGGGCCTCCCTGGGAAAGGGGGCTGGAGCAGGGGAGGATATGTGCCCACCTGGGACGTCTGAGGAGCCCCAGGGCAGACCCCAGGAGGCAGCCCTCCCAGCCCCGCCGATCCCTCTGCTTGTGTGGTCCCGGTGAGTGGCTGGGTGGGCTCCAGATCTCGGGGGCTCAGGATGCCCTCGCTAAGCTAGGGGCCGGTCAGAGCATCTGGGGCCAGGGCAGGAGGAAGCAGCCATTGTGTCCTGGCCGGGAAGCCCTGCTGCTCCCCCCGGGAGGTGCGCTCTGCTCCTGGAGGCCCTGGGGCCCTGATGTCACCTCTGCAGCGGAGGCTTCGCTCAGCTTGGCGGGAGCGGGCCTGCTGTGCCGGGGAGCCAGCCCAGGGGCTGGGCAGGGAGCCCTCCAGGCCTCAGCTTCCCCAGCTCCGAAATAGTCACCGATTGCTCTCTCCGGGGACGTGGGGATGACACACAGCACATACGCCCCCCAACCCTCGTCCTGCCCGTCCTTCGCAGGCTGCCCGGAGCCGCCCTGCCCGCCTGTCCCAGCCGGCCTGCTGCATTATTCACTCGGCACAGGGCTGGCCCCGGCCGGACGAGGCCGGTGAGGGGGGCCGGGGGAGCCCTCCTGGACCACGTCCCTTCCCTCTGGCGCTCTCTTAAGTCATCTCTGGCTGCAGCTTGGAGCCTCCGCCCACGCTGTTAATGGACCCTCAGCGGAGACTGCCGCAGCCGGGCCGGCCCCACGCTGGCCCAAGCCCTGCCTCCACTGCCCGCGGGGCCACATTCACTGCGCCAGGCCCAGTGCTGCAAACAGGCTCCACCCAGTCACCGAGCTGACCTCCACCCCCCACCAGCAGCCAGGCAAGGACTCGGGATGGAAACGGGCTCCAAGGCTCCCCAGGCTGGGGTGCACATGGTTCACCGTGTTTTCTCAAAAAGTGCTTCCCAGGGCCATGGGCTGTGCCTGTGTGTGCACATGTGCGTGTGCGTGTGCATGTGTATGAAAAGGTTCCTGCGTGAGTCACGTGTGCAACGCTTTGCACTCAGCACAGCTTCCATTGTCCTCTGACTCCCCTGTGTACATGTGCGGACACTTGCACGCGCGCACAGACGTGCAAAGGTCCTGGCCGGGCGAGGTCTGGAGCTCGGGCCCTGCGTGCCACGGCCCGCTCAGCACTAGCTTCCCCACATTTGGTTTTGGGGCTTATCACTGCCGTTTGCTGCTGGTTTATCCAGAGCGCCCCCCCGAATATGTGGGCCCCTGGAAACCTTTGGCACCAGCTCTGCTGAGGGAAGGGCCCCATGAACTTCCAGGCCTGTGCCAGCCCTGTCCTGCCCCCAGTAAGCAAGGAGATATATAGATGGATGGATGGATGGATGGATGGGTGGGTGGGTGGATGGGTGGGTGGATGGATGGGTGGGTGGGTGGGGGGATGGGTGGATGGATGGATGGATGGATGGATGGGTGGATGGGTGGATGGGTGGGTGGATGGATGGGTGGGTGGGTGGCTGGATGGGTAGATAAAGAAATCCCAAGACATGGAAACAATCTAAGGGTCCATCAGTGGATGAACGGATAAAGGAGATGTGGTACATGCACCATGGAATACTGCTCAGCCATGAAAAGGATGCAGTCCTGCAATTCGTACAACATGGATGGACCTGAAGGTATGATGCTAAGTGAAATAAGACAGAGAAAGACAGATATCAGATGATTCCACTCACATGTGGTACCTAAAAATACAAAACAAACAACAAACAAAATGAAACAAAAACAAACTCATAGATACAGAGAACAGGTTAGCAGTTTCCAGAGGGGACGGGTTGGGGGTGGGCTACAGCTGGACCTGTGGTGGGGACCACTCTGTAGTGTATGCAGATGTCGAACCTTAGCGCTATACAACTGAAACTCACATAATGTTAATAACGAAAGCCCTGGCAGATTAGTAGGAAATCGGTTATTCATGCCCCAAATGAAAGAGTAAATCTCGTCCCCATGTAAATCGCTGCTTAAGAAGATGTTACCCTCAGCAGGTGCGGCGCTTTCTGCCTCGGCCGGCGGGGACATAAAACCCTGCCTTTGACGTGAGCCGAGCCTGGCGTCAGCTTCCCGAAGAACACGGATCCCGGGGTGGGACCAGCACAGGCCCGGAGGCCACTCTCCTCGGTGCTGAAAGCGAGTCTCACAATGGGAGGTGGGGGGCCATGGACATTCTCGAGGCCACCTTGGACAGTTCCGGCCTCTCCCACCCACCCAAGAACATCTCTGGCCTGAGTGGACGGCGTGCGGGGCAGGTGGAGAGCCTCCAGGAGAGAGACCCCAAGCAAAAGGGGCGGGAGTTGGTGGTAGACACTCAGCACCCCCCCTTGGGGGTCCCCCACTCGGGACCGCAGCAGGGAGTCCTCGGCGGTCACTTCTCATCAGCTCCGCCCCTCTGCCTTTCCTCCCCTCCTGGCCTCTCCTCCCAGCTCCTCACGGCATTTGCTGGCATCATCTCCACACAAACTATGAGCCCCAAACCTTTGTCCAGGGCCTGCGTCAGGGACCCAGATGAAGACACCAGCGCTCCCCACTTGTGGCAACCCTGGGGAATGTGTCACTCCAAGTTTTTCTTGACAGAGGTGCCCACGTCCGCCCTCCACCTTCAACAGTGCCAGCGGGGGCCCAGCCTCACGGTCCCGGGGTGAAGTCGGCTGGAAGCAGCTCTTCCCACCATGGGTACCCAGGACCCTCGGTCCCATGGACGCTCCACGAGCCTCAGCACACGGCTTCCCAGAGGTGGCCCGCAGGCCAGCAGGAGGGGCTCTGTGACCTTGGTGCCAGGTGCCCCCCCAATGAACTCGTCCAGGAAACCCTTCTTTCTGCTGACAGCTGTCAACCCGTGTCCCAGAACCCGTGCTTCCTGGTGGCTCGCAGCTCATGGAGGGACTGATTGGACATGCTCCCAGAGTGGCTTTCCTTAGCGCGTTTAAATAGCGTGAAGGCACCAGATTAGCTTTCCACACTCGGCCTCAGGAACATGTAGTTCACACGTCTGTGAAATCCCGGAGCGGCAGTGATGCGTCATCCCGGTTTGTGCTTCCAGAGCCCCACGGCAGAGCCCCAGGCAGCCCAGTAAGTGTTGGTGGCAAGGATGAGCCACGTGCAATGCCAGGTTCTGCTTGGGTGGCAGCCTCAGGGTAGGGGGGCCCCTGAGGCACCTCCAGCCTCGGGCATCTCTCCGCCCAGCTCTGGGCCTGAGAGGCGCCCCCCCCCCCACAATGTGCTGGTTTTCTGTCGTCGTACTTTACAGATGAGGAAACCGAGGCCCAGACAGAGGCAGCCTCTTGCCCAGGTCACACAGGCCCCAGCCTCCTGACCCACTCTGCCTCGGAGAGTCCAGCTGGGCTGTGCTGAAGAGTGTGGCCCGCGGGAGACACAGCTCTGTGCAGAGCCTCCTGCTGCCACCTTGGGCTGGCAGTTCCAGATCCCCGCTGGCCGTGGTCACATGTGCACTGCACTAGACGCCAGCCACCACCTCGTCTGTGTGGCGACCCGCCACCTACTGGGGACATGTGTGAGTGGCATGTGTGCTTCAGGGTGTGTGGTGTGTGTTTGTGCGGCCATGCCACACCTGACCCGTGACGCAGGTGGGCCTCACACAGCAAATTGGGTCTGAGGGGGTTCCGCCCACACATCGTGTGTTCAGCTCTGCTGTGAGTGTCCCGGGGAAGGCGGGGCAAGTCCACTGTCATCACAGAACAAGCCCTCTAGTTGGTGTGGCCAAGACCTGCAGGGGCCTGTTGCTGGTTCTCAGAACAAGTTGTACATACCTGTCCCCAGGCTCAGGGGGCACCTCAGATCTGAGGTAGCCAGCAGGTGTGGGGACAACTGGGGAGAATTTGCCTGCTCAGAACTCCTACCCGTCATCTGGATCTCATTTTACACATCCCTTCCTCCAGGAAGTCCTCCCTGACCACTCACCCAAAGCAGGTAATGAGTACCTGCCATGAGCCCCACACCTCACGTGCCCTGCCCCTCACTGGACTCTGCGATGCCTGGGACAGAGCCTCCTCAGGTATTTCCTGGGTACATTAAGGTGTGGATGAACGCAGAGCTCGGCAGTACCCAGGCCTGCAGATTTCCTTGGACCAGAGAGCCACAAATCCGTCTGTGCCTCATGCCACCGGATCACTGGCCTCCTTGGGAAAATGGGCGGAAGATCTGACCTAATTCCCAGGAACACTAGACTTCTGCTCTTCTTGGCAGTGCAGTTCAGAAGACACGCCCCCCCCCATCACCCTGGGGAAGGCAAAGGTGATTTTCTGCGTTGATTGGCTGGGCCTCGGGACCCAGTTCTTTGGTCAAACACCAGTTCAGATGTTGCGTGAAGGCATTTTCAGATGTGATCAACACTTAAACCAGCCGACTTCAAGGAAAGTGGGTGACCCTCTGCGATATGGGTGGGCCATCCAAGCAGCTGAGGCCGCAAGAGCAAAGACTGATGTCTCCCCGGCAAGGCCCCCTCCTTCTGTGGGCACACGGTGGGTAGGCGGCCCTTCAGCCGGAGATGCGAGTGGGTGCGTCCAGCCCAGCTGTGGCCCCACTGGGGAGGGTGGGGAGTGGCTACCATTTACCGGCATCGGTTTCAGCGGTTTTACTGTTTGCCCATCTTTCCTCTCAGCCCAGAGAGGCAGCGACTGGCACGCCCCTCTGGAGCAGGGGGGCGGGGGCTTGTCTGCCTCCCCGACCTGCGCGCGCGCCCAGGTTCCTGGACAGATATTATGGGCAGCCTGGGTCTGTAGGTCTGAATCACAGAGCACTCATATATCACACCTGTGCTGGGCTGCAAACCCTGGGGGAAGTACTAATGCTTTCTCTCTAAACAGCCCTGACACGCGGAGCTAACAGAAGTTCAGTGAGAGACCAGCAGCGCCCTTGTGAAGGCCTCTGGGGTGAGGGTGGAGGCTCTGGGACTCCTCCGTCCCGCCGGGGCTTCACAAAGGAAGGATGCTGGGGGCTGGGGGGCGCTCAACCCTGGTTTCTCGGGACCTGGGTCTGCATTGCCCTCCTCGCCTGAACTTCGTGTTCCAAACGTTTTCAAGGCTCATTTTTAAATGCAAGCAGCCGTTGCAGCTGGTTGAACATCCAGACGGTGAGAGAAGTGCCAGTCACCCCGCCCGCCCGCCCTTGCCCCTCCCCCAAGTCGTCTGCCCAGCAGTTTCTCCAAAGCCTTAGCAGCAGCTCCTTGGTCAAACTCGCTTTAGAGTGAATCCCCTGATGGGACCGCACAGCCTCTCATCACACAGGTTCCCGGCTGTGGGGCTCGCTGCCCGCAGAGCCCCCGCGATCTTCGCAGCTGCTGCTGAGGTCTTGGTGCGGCTGCACCATCGCCTGCAGGCCTGCAGGGCCTCCCGCTACAGGAGTTTCCCCCTCGAGGGCAGTTCAGGCAGGAACAGCATCTTCGCACAGAGAAGGAGGCCAGGCCTGGGAAGGGGGCTGCACCCCAGTGGCACCCACAGCCCTCTGGGTCCAGGGGCCACCAAGGGGCTGGGCTCTCCTGCCCACCTACCCAGCTCTCCCCATCAGATGCTGAGCAAGGTCTTCCCTCTGACCCTCGGGCAGCCATGAGCTGCTCGGCTGGCCCGGGACACTGACGTCAGGATATATGGTCACTTGGCCACAGTCGCCCAGCAGGTCCCATGTGTCACACCGCCTCTGCACCTTGGCTTCTCCTGGGAGGCCTCCTGCCCTCAAACCCATGGCCCACCCAGGACCCCAATGGCCCCCCTCCCCGTCCCACCGCAAACCCCACCTGCACAGTCCTAGTTCCCTGCATGGTTGCTGAGCTCCGTGGGGAGATGCCACCCAAGAGGGGCTGCGTCAGCCCAGCCTTCGTCCCCGAGGCGTCCCCAAGGCTCGAGGCTCAAGGACGCCACGCCGGCGCACAGCCGGCACTGGGGGGACCGACAGTGCCCAGCAGCCCTTCCCTGGACCACTCTGGACAGGAGCCCTGCCCCAGTGTGGGCCTGGCAGAGCAAACCCCCATTTCCTGGCTGGGATGAGAGCCAGCCTCCAGGGAGAACTCATCGTGCGCACATGAGCCCATCCTCCCGGCGTCCTTGATGACCCTGCCCCTCCCCCAGGAAGCACCAGGGGACAAAGCCTCGCTGGGCCCCTCCGGGATCTCGCCGAGATGCCGGGGGGGGGATGCTTCGCTGAGGAGTGAGAGGCCTATTCTGGGGTAAGTTGCCAAAAGGGCATAAAAGCACGTTCCACAGCTTTTGTTCTTTGTGACAGCTCCGCTCCGAGTCATGCCGCCCCAGAGGAGCCAGCGGCCAAGGACACGAGCCTGTGCGGGCAGGTGTGAGGCTGCCAAGGGTCCCCACGTGCGCTCGGAAGGCGCCGTCGGGGACAGGCTTCATATGCTCGGGGCCCTCCAGGTAATTACCCTGGAGCCATCATTACAGGGGGCAGAGAAAAGAGAGAGAGAGAGGCAGAGAGAAAGAGGGTGAGGGGCTGCAGGACCATGCAGGGCAAGGGGCCGTCTGACGGGAGGAGGGACACCTAGTGGTTATGGCTTCTGGTTCTGGAAACTTCTGCCTGTATTTGAAGCCCAGTCTGGCCTGTCTGTGACTGTGACCTCAGACAAGGCACTGACTTGCCAGTCTCCCTTCCAGCCCTGTAAAATGGGGCTAATGACAGTGGTCTGGGTGGAAGTGTCGCCATGAAGAGGGACTGAGAACACAGTGTCGGGAGGGCTCGGCACCAGCCTCCACAGCATTCTCCAAACACCAGCCCCCAGACCTTGTTTTTAAAACAAGCCTATGCTCCACCCCTCGCCCCCTTTCTGGGCCAGGAGGGGCATAACGTTAAGGAGCGCAGCGGTTTCTAGAATTTACTGCCATGCTTCCCAAGGAAGGAAATTAGGCAAAGCCCTCAGGGGGACGATAAAGCGAGTCCAGGCGCCTGCTTTCGACAGGTGCCGCACTCCTGCCCGGTGGGAACCCTCTGCAAAGGTGATCCAACTGCTGTATCCATTCTGCAGATGGCAAAGCGGAGTCGCGTGGGCCCGGAGCTCACGCACCCCGCCCCCACAGGCCTGACGCAGCAGCACGGAGCTCGCAGCCGACTGTTGGGGACACCTGTGCAAACGGTCAGCTCAGGGACACGCCTGGCTGCGTCCTTGGGCTCCCCCCGGGAACACCTGGAGGCGGAGCTGCACCACCATGCCATTCGGCGCCGCTCTCCCAGCACCTCCCTGCGGCGGGGTGGGGGCACTGCTCTCTGCTGCCCTTCAGCCAGGCTCCAGCGCCTTGGAGCTTACGCCCTCCCCCCCAGGGCAGACACCACGGGGACGGCCACGGCAGCGGTTATCAGCATGTCATTATTAATTATTAATACATCAATACAGTTAATACAGTCCCGCCTGAATAATTCACGCATCGGCGCTCCATCTGTGGAGGGCGTAGTAGAAGCTTGTCAGGACTGTTCTCAGGCCAGGGCGTCCCCAAATACAGCGAGTCTCCGTGTTAACACCCTCATTCCAAGTTGTGCCCAAAACCAAGCAAGCGTTTTAATTAACTTGCTGAGAGTCTGATGAACGGCGCTCGTCTTCCAGCTCGAGGGTTCGTGTGATAGAGCTGGGGCTGTCCTCCTCTGGACAGACAATCAGTGCCTGAGACTCCGAGACACACGGAGGGGAGGCGACTGGGCGCCGGGTTCCTGCAAACCCACGTGTGCCCACGGGCGTCCTCAACTCCCCGGCCTGCCCAGCGCAGGGTTCGCCTGGGGACCGGCGGTGAGCACTGCAGCAGGAGCTGTCCGCAGGCAGGTCCTGAAAAGGCTCTGACAACGTGGCATTTTTCCACTGTTGAATGAAGCGCTGTGCCCACAGCCTCTGGCCTGACCCGGCTGGCCTTCTCGGGCAGGTGTCGCTCAGGTGCAGAGGGCAAATGACTACCCAGGGTCCCTCCACGAACCACTGGCCCGTCCTGGCAGTTCCTGTCCCCGAGCCTTCCTCTGTGCCCCATCCAGTTCCCTGAGCCATCTCTTCCCAAGCAGGGAACTCCTGGCGGGCGCAGGAGGGCTTTCCATTTGGGGGTGATGAGGCTGCTATTTTTATTTTTGGGTTAATATTATGACAGAACTGATTGGAAACTGTGTTCACTGAGAGTGGCCGAGGTCACTGCTGTGGATGGGGAGACACCCACCAGGATGGCTGAAGGTTTGGAGGGGGGGCCTCTTGGAGGGGGGCCTCTGCTGACCTGGAAGGAGGGACAGGAGTATGGCTGGCGTGGAGACCACGGCACCTTCCCCCTAGTGAGAGACTTGGGGTCCAGGGGAGTTTGGATGTTCAAGGGAGAACATCCTGCATCCCGGGGGGCTCCCCACTTCTCTGTGCCCCCAGATTCCCTGCTTGTCAGACTGCACGAGACAGAGCAGGGCTGGGGGTGGAGGGGTGCCCCTCATGGGCTGTGAACCCCGGGCCCTGCATCTTTGGTCCCTCACCCTCACCGTAGGAAGAATGCAGGGCAGCCCCGGCTTACAGATGAGGACAGGCTTGGGGACCTTCCCCAAGGTCCCAGACCAGGAATTTGCTGAGGCTTCCGCACGCAAGCCCAGGAGGCTTCAGGGCGGCACATGGCCTCCCTCGGGGCTTTGGCCCGTGGGCTCCCGGCGCCGTCCTCAGTGCAGGGCCGGCTCTGCATTTAGGTTCACCTAAGAGGCCTCTCCTGATCTCCCAGCGCGCTTGGCCCCGCCCCTGCTCTGCTGGCTCCCATCTCCCTCCCCGGCTCTCATCTGCCTCGGGGTAGCGGCCACATGGACAGGGGTCCAGCTTGCAGCTACCAGGGTGGGCGAGGTGGGTGGTGGGTGGCAGCCCTGCCCCACACGAGCTCAACCCAGCTCTCAGGCTCCAATGTGTCTGATTCGCGACAAAGTAACAAGGACAGGAGAAGCCCGCTCCTTGGGGCAATTTCCCTCGTTCTTGGTTCCAGGAATTCACTCTCGGAGGGGATGCTGGCCTCTGCGGCCTGAACAGAGAAGCTTCTCGGACAAACCTGGGCCAGGGACCCAGTCTCCTTCAGTTCTGTGACAAAGGTCAGATGTCCGTGGCCCTGGTTTTCCAGGGACCCAGTGCCCTTCAGTTCTGTGACAATGGTCAGATGTCCGTGGCCCTGGTTTTCCAGGGACCCAGTGCCCTTCAGTTCTGTGACAAAGGTCAGATGTCCGTGGCCCTGGTTTTCCAGGGACCCAGTGCCCTTCAGTTCTGTGACAATGGTCAGATGTCCGTGGCCCTGATTTTCCAGGGACCCAGTGCCCTTCAGTTCTGTGACAAAGGTCAGATGTCTGTGGCCCTGGTTTTCCAGGGACCCAGTGCCCTTCAGTTCTGACAACGGTCAGATGTTCGTGGCCCTGGTTTTCCTCAACAGACGCCAGCCGGCCTGCCTGCAGCCCCGCCACAACTGCCAATGACTTCAGCCCACCTTTGTGTCTCTGGTGTGCCCAGCAAGGAGAGGGCTGGACCTGGAGTCCCCACTGGGCCCCCTTCCACTCTGTGCTGGCCAGAGACCCCTCCCCTCCCTGATGGACTGAAGCGTCCAGCCCCACCCTCGACAGGTCTTCAACCAGAGCGTCGGCCCCCCTGCTCCTGACCAACCAGCTGGCTGGGGGAACGTGGGCTTCTGCCCGCCCCCCACGCCCCTCTGCGGCCTTAAGAGGAAGGGGGACTGGAAGGGGGCACGCCAGGTTGGAACAATTACCCTGGCAATGGTGCTACTCTAAAACCTCCGGAAAACCTTGTCCAAAGGCAGAGGCAACCCCAGATACCCTCAGAAAAAGTTCAGAGCCCCCCAGACCTGCTCTCCAGGCATTTTCCAAGTTCTGGGGGACACAGAACACCCTCCTCTTCAGCCCAGCCCCTGGGGCCCTCCGGAGAGATGCCTGCGCCAGCCCCCAACACCAGCAGGGGGGCAGGTCAGGAGGAACAGGCCCAGCCAGCGAGAAGCAGATCGGGGAAGCTGCCGTTCGGCTCCTTCGGGAAGAGCAAGTGTGTGGCTGTCGGTCGGATGTCTTTATGTAGACGGGCCACTTAGCCAAAGCGAGGGGCGAGCAGATTCACACACGTCGTCATCGGTGTCTCTGCAGCCATGTCGGGCTTTCATTTAACAGATCCAAGCGATCCCGTCAGCCATTGTGGCCCCTGGTTGGTGCTGGAAGACGCAGAAAGCCTCCATCTAGAAGTTTCCGTACGGTCTGGCCCTGCTCCCCCGAGAAAGCCCATTTCTGGCGGGTGAGCTGAGAAATACGGTCCAGCTGTGTATGGGTGGGAAACGCCTTGTGATCTGTTGTTTGTCATGTGTTTTTCACTCCGATCTTGACTGGGAGCAGACGACCCCACCGTCTGCCAGTGAACTTACTGACGGACCTCGCCCACAAGCCGGAGACAAGCCACCCACCCCGGGTGCCTGTCAGGGCTCCACACTGCCACTCACCGCCGGGAAAGCGCCCCGTGTCTTCAGACGCTTGACCCCTTCGTGGGAGGTGCGCCCCCCAGGGGCCAGTCTGTGTCCTTCTGTGGGCCTCTCTCACTGTGGACACAACGCAGGCCTCGAAAGCGTTACTAAAATCCACAAACACAAGCCCCTCGACGGCCCTCACATTGTCCATCCTGGTCTCAGTTATGTTAAGTTTACAAAACGTGTGCTTCTTCTCGTTGACGTCCGCATTCTAATATTTCTACCTTCACTTATTTTTAGAAATAAAGTAAGGCCAAAGCACAGTAAAGCAGCTGGACAGCCACCAGCCACTGCAGCAGGACGGCTGAGCTGTGGAAGTGACCGCGGCCATAGGCCGGCCCTCCCGTGCCCGCGGCCCTCAGCACTGTGGGATGGCTCCACAGGCGAGGAGCCTGGCTCTGCCCGCCCCGCATCCTTCTTCCCCTGTTGCTGACAGCTCCCTGGTTTTCCTCTGGAGAGCCTGGGCCATTCTGGTGAGTGGCCTCCTACCCTGCCCCCCCCGGTGAGCCGTCGAGCGACCCGCGCCTGGCCAACGAGTAGCCACCGGGGCCTCTGCGGGTTCCCCTCCCTCCCTCCCCCTCTGCCCCCCACCATTTCTCCCTCCCGTGCTGCCCTGGTTGGATAGATGAGCCTGGAGCTGTCAGGGGCCGCCTGTGCCCCCACCTGGAGAGAGGAATGAAGGCCCGGAGGAAAGGGAGCAGAGACGTGGAGAAAACAGATTCCTGATGACACAGTTTGAGGTTCTGGGTCCAGCCCTGTGTTTGGACCCCTGGGCCGTGGGAGCCGGTAAATTTCCCTTGGGTTTATATCCGCAGCCAACACAGTTTGGACCACGGGAGGGCGAAGGCAGACACGTCCCTGTGCCTGCAGTCGGGCTTTGGCCCCCTTCTCCCGGGGGGTCCACAGCTCCCAGGCCTCCTGGAAAGGCAGTGTCCACCCCAGGAAACGAAATGCTGCTCGGCCATGGGAAGAAAGAGGCGCGCGACGAAGAGTCTCAAGGACAGCACGTCGCGCGGCAGGTGCCAAGCGCACCAGCACATACCGCGCGGTGTCGTCGTTCAGACTTCTGCAAAAGGCAGACCCGGTCTCCGGTGCCAGAAAGTGGATCAGTGGGGAGGGGAGACAGGACCCCACGCTTCATGGGCTGCAGGGGAGGCCCCTGTCCCCGAGGCAGCAGAGCAGAAGGGTAGTGAGTGGCCCTGGGCCCAGGGAAGGGGAAGTGGGAGCCGGGAGCTTTCCTGGAAGAGGGCCTGGGTCTTCAGGGAAGCAGGGGGCTCGCCAAGGAAAGCCCACACAGGCCCCGGCCTGGCCGCCGCACTCTGAGCCTCTCTCCCAAGAGCTCACTGTCCCCACCCTCCCCGGGTCCACCACGGGTGCTCTCTGCCCTTCACCCGCAGCCCTCGGGCTGCCCTCGCCCCTCCCCTAAGCCCACCTGCCTGCACCTGCCCACCCTGGGCTGCCCCCCGAGCTGGGAGTCCGTGTGCGGGGGTGGCAACGCGCGTCCACGAGCGTGTGCGTCGTGTGTGCCCACACGTCTGCCTGAGTGTGCTGGGGTAAATATGCGTTCCTGCGTCTGTGGGGCCCCAGCTGTGAACGCTGGGGCTCGGAGCAGAACCAGACCACCGACGTGACAGGAAGCAGCGCGCTTCCCCTGGCACTCGGCATGACTGCCGTGCTTGCTTGAGAGCCTGGCAGTGGGAGGACTTCCCCGGAACAGGGAGAGAGAGGATGACAAGGCAGGTTGAGCCCCCGCCTCCGGTGGGGCAAACCTGGAAGCCGGTGTGGGAGGCTCCGTCTGCAGAGGCTGCTGAAGTGACGGGGAGGACGCTTCCCAGCCGGTGGCCCCGCAGCACCTCTCTGACCCCACGTGTCCTCGTAGGAAGGACCCGCCACCTTTCCCACCATCACCAGCTGCCCTTCTTACACTGAACCGTGGGGCTGGTTACTGGGCGAGCAGCCATGTTGTCAACGAGAGAGAGAAAGATGAATCTCTTTCAAACAAGGATTTCCTTTTCTTCACTAAAATGTAATGGACATTTCAGGGCCACCTTGTAAGAAAGAAATATCCAGGGCAGGAGCAAGGGCCAGGCTTCCCATGCAAAAGCCACAGGCCCCTCCCCGGCACAGACGTCCATCCGCTAGAACGACTGGACACCAAGTGGAAAAAACAGGGAGTCAGGAGTGGGGTGGGTGTTCTCTCTCCCTACGAGCTCAAAATCCAGGATGAAAGAGAAGCCCTGAGATCAAAAGCTCGGCCTCTGTAAGGAGTCGGGGTAGTGGCTGTGGCAGCCGGCATCCCAGGATGTACGTCACTTTCCTTCTTCGTCAAGAGCTTCCAAAGCCCCTGAGGTCACAGGTTCTCCCCAGAAGCGTGGAAGGCCGGGTGCTGGGTCCTCCCGTCCCCGCCTCCTGGGCAGGTCCCCGGAGGTACCTCTGCCCTCACCTGGAGGACAGCCCTGGCCAGGCACACAGAGCTCAGGGACCCCAAGGCCAAGTGGTGGGGATGAGAGACACCTGAGGATGCTGGCAGGCACCCCAGTCAGCAAGGCCTGGGGAGGGGCAGGGCGCCGGGGCTGGAGATGGACACGGCGCGGGGGAACAGAGTGGAGGGGAGTAAGTCCGCAAGCGCTCGGGCACAGGGGGCTGGAGGGAGACCGGGGCCGGGCCGAGGGGCCGAGCGGGCAAGCTGGAATATATTGGAGGCAGTGGAATCCCAGGAGGTCCAGCCAGGGTGGGGAATCGTTGCTGGAGGGAGCCCGCGTGGACATGCACAGGGCGGCAGAGGCCGCAGCGGGGCCGTGCACACATCCCGTCAGGTATATTGCTGTGGACACGGCGAAACCCCCGAACCGCCAGCAGGAAGATGAGCAGAGGGGCTAAGACGTCAGGGACGGGGAGGGCTGGGCCCCGCAAGCCCTCTGAGCATGGGGGTGGGGTCACCTCCCATCGTCACCCAGGCCTCGGCGTCAGGCTGCGCCAGGCGTCACCCTCCAGCACGGGCCATTCAGACCCTCTCCCCGGGGATGAGAAAAGACGGAGCCAGAGCTGGCGAAACACAGAGCCTCCACCCCAGCACGGGAGCCCCGGTCCCCGCCTGCCCGCTCTCCCCGGAGCCTCACCCCCGCGCAGCCGAACCCCCCCCCAACGCAATGAACGCTCAGCACAGGCGACCGCGTGAGGGACCCAGGGGCGGCCTGGCCGAGGGCCCCCAAGAGGAGAGCCAGGCCTGCATGTCGAGCTGGGCGGGGGCCGCCGTGTGACCGTGGGCGAGCCCCGCCCCCCTCTGATGCCCAGGTGCTCAGCTGGTGGCTGCACCCCACCCCGATGGACTCGGAGCCTGGGATTATGACAAGAAGACGGGGCGCGAGGCAGGAGGCTGTGTGGGACCTCAGGACGAGCCTGCGTCCCTATGCCGTGCCCCACTTGTTGGGTCCCGGTTCCCTGGAGACCCCTGCTCCAGAGATGGGCACTCGCCTGCCATGGGGTGGGCTGTGATGGGAGCGGGGCTTCCTGGGGCCTCCTCTCGTTTGCTCACCGAATGTCTACTAGGCAGTGATAACAGCAACAAAACGCGGGCCGTTTCTGTGACACGGCGCGGAGCACGTGTGTTTGCTGCTCACTTGCCATCCAGTCCTCCCAGGGTGGCGCCCGCGGCCCAAGGCGGAATCCCAGCCGGCTGCTTTCCCGCTGCCTAAAAGCTGACAGGGGCTCTTACGTTTTTAAAGCTCAAGGAGGGGTAAAAATCAAAGGGAGAATAATATTTCACGACCGGTGAAAATGACCTGAGATTTCCGGTGTCCACCCACCCAGGCCTGTTTGCCCGCACGCTGCCCGCGGCGGCTGGGAGGCCGTCGGCCCTTGGCTGGCCCCTGCTCAGCATGGCGGAGGCTTGGTGGTGTTCCTGGTCATTTAATTCACAGCACCCGTGTGGTCGCCCGCGGTCAGTGAAGCAGAAGTTGACCTGGGCCAGGACGGCAGCTCTCGGAGTCCCGAGCCCGCGCAGCCTGGGTGGGCGGGCCGGGAGCCAGCAGCACCCCATCTCCAGGGATTCGAGCTGAGGGCCGTGCTGTGGGTGGAGGTCAGGGCATCGTTGCATGTACAGGGGAGCTGCAGGCAGGAGCGGGCGGGGGCTGGGGCTGGGGCACCCGGCCAGCTGGGGCAGCGGCTGGGCTGGACCCTGGGGTGACCCTGGTCTGTTCTGAGGCCCTGCCTGCTGGGGTGGGGATCCTCTGTGGCAGTGATTTTCGGCTGCGGTGCCGTCACCACTGGCAGAGTCAACATGGGTCAGAATCAGAACCACAGGCGCCGCAGGGAAGATGGGCAGCACGGGCGCAGACAGGAAGGAAGGGACAGGCTGGGCCTAGGGGGGACCAGGTGTCGCCATCCACGGCCAGGGTCATGTCCCGAGTCAAACGATGGCTCATATTCAACGGGCCTCTGCCAGTTTGGGGGTTTCCTGAACAGGTGCCCGGCCAGCAAATTGGCCCCTGGTCTGGGCACAGTATCTGCACAATAGCCTCCCACCGGGACGGGTCCTCCATTCCTGGGCTGCTGACAGCTCCGGCCACCACGGGAGACGGATGTGAACTGTATCGAAATCAATTGAAAGCTAACTGACCAGCTTCTGGGGCGATAGCCAGCTTTGTGGGGGGCGGCAAACTGCAGGACCGGGGTTTTCCTTTCCTGAGGACGAGGGGTGGCCCCTGAGTCCCCAGCGGGTGCAGGATTCCACACCCAACTGAGAGTTGCTTCAGCAGGAAGGACACGGGGAGGCCAAGAGCCCCAGATCCTCAGTTTGGGGGGGTTTCCAAAGCAGGCTCACCAGCACGGGCCCAGGCCCTGCTTCTCCCGTCCGCCCTGGAGCCCCATCAGGAGCCCGGTGACCCAGCAGCTGGCCCAGGACACGGGGTGGCTGAAGTGACACCAGGACACACGGGCGCAGGGACTCAGCGGGCCGCCCCCTCCAGCCACCACCCTCTGCACCCCTAAGGTCATGAATGCCCAGCACCTCCTCCTAGGCCGAGGTCGCTTTGAAGGAGGAAGCAAAGCAAGCCCGGGACGGCAGGACGCAGGCGCCAGACCCCAGACCCCGGACCCCGGACCCTGGACCCCGGACCCCAGACCCAGGACCCCGGACCCCGGACCCTGGACCCCGGACCCCAGACCCCGGACCCCAGACCCCGGGCCCCAGACCCCAGACCCCGGACCCCAGACCCAGGACCCCGGATCCCGGACCCTGGACCCCGGACCCCAGACCCAGGACCCTGGACCCTAGACCCCAGACCCCAGACTCCAAACCCCAGACCCAGGACCCCGGACCCCAGACCCCGGACCCCGGACCCCAGACCCAGGACCCCACGCAGTGCAGGCTCCTGGACACACGCTCTCAGGTGACGCTCTGGTGTGGAAACGGACATTTATTTTCACGGTCATCTGGCGAGGACAGCAGGGGCGGGGCAGCCACAGCTCTGCCGCCACATCGCCCTCGAGGGGAGGGCGTCTCCGAGGAACCCACCTCGAGGAGGGGCGTCCTGGTTCCCCGGCCGAGCTGGGCCCGTGTGGTCGCGCGTCCTCCCGCCAGGCCGACGGCGCCATCAATGCTCAGCTACAGCTGGTTGAAGGGGACCAAATCCATTGCACAGTTGATTTGGTTCCATTTTACCAGCGTCAGCAAAGCATTTGGGTCCCGGGTCCACGGGAAACAGCGACGTCGACGACGAAGGCGGCTTCCGTGCGACGTCCGGACGAGATGGGGCCACGGGGTGTCCAGGCTCCATGCCCCCACCCTTCCCTGAGACCGCCTGCGCCGAGGGGCCCCCAAGCTCTGCCAGTCACAGCTGGAGTGGGAGGGGGGCGCGAGGGCGGGCGTGTGAGGGTCACGCACACACCCAGAGACACACACACCCCGGACACACAGACACCAGAAACAGAAACACCCAGACACCCAGACACACACAGACACGCACACACACCGGACACATGGACACACCCCCACCGACACACAGGCAACACACATAAGCCCAGAGAGACACACACTCCAGAAACAGACACACCAGACACACACCCACACTCACGGACACACACACGCCCCAGACACACAGAGAACACACACACTCCCAGACAGACACACACACACCAGAAACGGACACACCTAGACACCCAGACACACACACACACACACACAGACACGCACAGACACCGGACACATGGACACACCCCCACCGACACACAGGCAACACACATAAGCCCAGAGAGACACACACTCCAGAAACAGACACACCCAGACACACACCCACACTCACGGACACACACCCACCCCAGACACACAGAGAACACACACACTCCCAGACACACACACACACACACAGACACATAAACACACCCCCCAAACACACAGAGACACACACCCCAGAAACACACACGGGGACAGAGAGACACAGACACATGCCCCCAAAACACACACAGCCAGACACAGACATGCCCAGACGTAGACACACACACTCACAAACTCATCTTTACAGACCATTTGCACCCACTCGTTCTCAGAAACACACGTAAGCGCACACGCTCACAGACACACACGCTCCCGGCCCCCCTGCTGGCCCACCAGGTCCCCGGTCGGTAGACACACACACTCACAAACTCATCTTTACAGACCATTTGCACCCACTCGTTCTCAGAAACACACGTAAGCGCACACGCTCACAGACACACACGCTCCCGGCCCCCCTGCTGGCCCACCAGGTCCCCGGTCGGGACCACTGGAGGAAGCTGGGGTGGGGGGCAGGCAGAGGCCCCTGTTCCTGGCGCTGGCGCCCCTGCCCCACAGCACCTCCCTCCCTCCCCTCCCTCCACTGTTCACTCACGGATGCTTTAGCAATCCTGCCTTTCGTCCGGCGCCCACAGCACCACCGCTAGTTTTGGTCCTGGGGCCCAGCTACCACCATCTGGACCTGCCCTCATGGGCGAACATCCTGGGGGCCCGGGATCCCGCAGTCTTGGGCCCCTGTCCCCTGCCCCCATCACATCCCCAGCTGCAGCTGAGGCAGGACCGGCCCCTGAGCCCGCCTTGGGCGCTGGCTGAGCAGAAGCCCGGCTTGCAGGGGCCTCAGTCCAGCCCGGCCCGGAATGGGTGGCTGGGCTCCGCCCCACGGAGGGGGCTGTGGTTGGACAGGGGCCCGAGCCTTTCAGGGAAGCCAGCCCCGTGTGGCGACGTGAAGGAAGACGGGGACTACACAGAGGACCCTCCCCAGGGCCCAGGCTCCTGGCCTGGGGACATACAGCCTGTCAGAGTGTGAGGGTGGTCCCCTCAGCTCCCAGGACAGCCCCTGGGTCAGTGTGAGGCCAGCACGGGGCCAGCCCAGGCCACGTTTGCCTGATGACCCTCAGTGACTTGGAGGGGACAAATTCCCCTTTAGAAAATTAGGTGTCCTGCCAGCACCCAGTTCATCAGGAGTCAGGCAGGGGCAGGGGGTGCCGGTGCCGGGAACGCGACGCCCTGTGTGTGGACCTCCCTCTGAGCACAGACCAGCCCGGCCGGGCCGGGTGACCGCGCTCACCCCTGCAGCCCCCTCTCTGCCCGCTGCCTCTTCTCTGGGGCCCTTTCTGGCCCTGCCTCCCGACACTGTAGCCGCAGATGCTCGGGCGGTGGTGACGGGCGGCACGGCATGGTGCCCACCCTCCAGGGCCACTCCAGGATGCCCAAGACCTCAGCCCCCGCCACGCAGGCCGCCACCTTCCCCTCCCGTCCCTGCCGCACTGCCCGCTCCCCAGAGCTGAGCTGGGCTGTGCCGCAGGGTCCCCCTCTGTGCATGGCCCTGGCCTCTCCCCTCAAGACCACCTCCCCAGAGCTCGCAGGGAGCCCAGGGGTGGGTGCCAGGCTCTCTCAGCCTCACGTCCCGTGACAGACGGCAGAGCTCAGCCCCGGAGTCAGAGGGGCTGGCTGGACCCAGGCTCTGCAAACACCTCTCTTGGTTTGACTCCAGGAGCACAGAGACGGGGGCAGCCCTGAGGCTCCCCAAAGCGGCCGGCCCCCAGCCCCGGTGAAGACACCGCGCAGACGGAGCCACCCAGCCGCGTGTATCGCCTCTGTCGATGTTCCTAATGAAGCGGAAGGTGTGACAAGCAGTGGGATTGACCCGTCGGCCCTGCGCCCTGGCCGCCACGTGGGGAAGAGGAAGAGCGCCGCGCAGCTGCACCCCGTTACCCACGCGCTGGCTAAGTCCTTCCCAGGCCCACCCAGGCCCCGGCATCAACTTGGGTGCGTGACACACACACACACCCCGCGTCCCCTGAGCCGGCGCGTCCCTACAGCCCACCATTGCTCTTTGATTTCTCTCCATGTGTCACTGCGTCTGGAAGAATTTCCCCAAATGCCAGGCCTTTGCTTCCTCATCAAACTCTCCACTCCCTGGCACTCCCCTTGCACATTTCTCTCCACTTCCGGCCTGGCCGGGTCCCTGCTCGTGGCCACTGGAAACCAAAGCAGGAGAAGGCAGAACACCAGGCCAGAGACTTGGTCCAGAGCCCCGATTCTTCTCTGCATCTGCCGAGGAGCACGGCAGACACTCCACTCGTGGGCACCGCAGTGAGGGTGCAAAGCCTCGAGTGACCTCGGGGGACAGCTGACGGCCCTGGGGCCAGGGCTGTCTCAGTGAGCTCGCCCCCGCCCCCCACGTGCCTGCAGGGAGTGAGCACCGAAGACGCCGCCTGCAGCCCTGTGCAGTTCCAGCTAGGAGGGCAGGGGGCTGGGGGGGGGGGGGGGTGGCGTCGCCTGCTCCCCAGACTCAGCCCACCCGTCTCCCCGCCCCCGGGCCACTCTCCTGGGGGCGGTGGTTGGATGTCCAGCCTCTCCCTCCCCTCGCCCCCCATGCCCTTGTCCAGGGAATGTTCCAGCAATACTTTGCTGAATACTTGATTGTGCATTTGAAGGGCACTCGGGGCTGCATCCCAGCACAGCGGGGTCCACTGTGAGGCGCACCTGCAGCCCGGGTGCCTGACTGTCCTGCTTCTCTGACAGGCGCCCTGGTCGGTTGTTTCAAGTCACTTTGGCAGACGTTCCTGCATCCCTTCCCCTCTGCATCCTGGGGTCTCTCACCTACCATCGGGGATCCCAACTTCCTTGCAGTATTTTTTCTTTTCTATCTGGAAAATTCCAAACGCTAACGTCCCCCGAGCAGCCCATGGCTCAGAGACCAGTTGCCCCACGAGCCCAGCCCCCCAGGACCCCACTCCCCTTTCTCAGGCCCTGAACTCACCTCACCGCCCCTCACCACGTGGTTGCCCCTGCCGCTCCAGGGCCTCTGACCCTATAGTGCCGGCCACCGCCAAGCCCTCTCGGTGACTTGCAGTCGCGTCACAAACTCTGCATTCACGTGAGCGATGCCTCTTGCCCAGGGCAGGGCCTGCCCCTGGGCCGTGGCTGCGGGGCCTGGCACGGAGATGGCCGTGTTCTGGGGAATCTACCACTCGCCGGAGAGGCGGGGCTGCGGCTGGAGCTAGCAGGGGTTTCGTCGGCACAGCCCCTCCCACCCCTGCCCTTCTGCCTCTCTTTTTACCAGGGTGTGAAAGGACGAGGCTGCGGCTAATACAGTTTGTGCATTTTATGAACCAAACAATTAAACAGGTTTTAAAACATCTGCTGATGGAATCATTCCACACAGGGAAGTACACTCAGCATTTTTAAGCAGCGACTGATACAAGATGCGGGGAACCACTGCCGAAAACACCAGCAGCCCCGTTAAAATCAATAGAAAATTAGATGCTACGAAAAATGTGATATGTGTCTAATTAGTTCTAATCGGAGCAAACAGCCCCGACAAAGGGCAGCGCTCCGAGATTTCGCCAAGATTTGCCGCCTGCAGGAGGCTCTGGCCCATGCCGGCCAGCCTTGCCCAGCGGGCCGGTGACACGCCGACACCCCCAGGCCCTGAGCCGTGGCAGCCACCTCATCCAGGAAGTCCTCCTGCATTTGATAAGGCCCCAGACCCAGAATGCAGGCTCAACGAGCAGGCACTAAACTCAGCACAACCTCGCCAAATGAATTCCACCCCGGGCCACCCCTGCACCCCCAGCGGTGCCCAGGTCTGACCTTGGTGGAGCAGAGGGTGACCTTGGGTTCTGGAGCACTACACGCCAAGCTGGGAGCCCGTGGGGGCTCCCTTGGCCAGAACCACACAGCCCCTAGTCGTTGTCACTCCGTGCCCTGTCACCACTGTCACAGCTCAGTGGGGTCCCCTGGCCACTTGCCCCTCAAGGGTGGACGGGCAGCCTCTCACCCATGCTGCCCCACAAGCCCTGGCCCAGGACCTCAGAGAACAGCGTCCACTTAGGGCAGAGGATACCCCCCAGAGGAGGGCTCACAGTGGGCACTACGGCCAATATCCTTAGTGAAGACGTGGCACAAAATTCTGCTCAAGGGTGACCAAGAGCCCAAACACACCTGAGGCCCCAGACGCTGCCCTCAGAGGCCACAGGGCAGGGATGAAACTCTACACCCCAACCCCCGTCACCACAGAGCCCAGAGTCCCAGACAACGGCCCCTCCCCTCCAGCCCATTCGCGCACCCTCGGGGAAGGGGGCAGCCGCTGGCCACGGCACCTCCCTGCCAGGTTCCCTCCCCTCCTGACCTGGGAGGGTGTCACTGACTCATATCTGGATCTGTTTTGTGGTTTTTACTGCGGAGTTTTAAAAATGTAAACATCGACAACCTAATATTTTTTCGGTGGCAACATTACCTAGTAACACTCAGATTCACCACTAAATTAATTTTTAATTCCAGATTTTGGTTAATTACCGAAATAAATAGCAAAGAATGACGGTTAGTCCTGGGAGTGAGGGCAGCCCCAGCCGAAGGAGCCTTTCCGGGGGTTCTGTTCGGGCTACTGGGACCGTACAGGGGAGTCTCGAGGGAGACCCACAATGAAGGGGCAAAAGGAACCCGTGCCCCCCAAAACCGCTGTTTCTTATTATCGCCAGCACTGACCCCCGCCGGATGCTGACCAGGACCCACGCAGCCCAGCTCAATAACTTTTCTGTCTACTCCAAAAGAAGGTCTTATTTCTCAACGCTGATAAAAGTTTAATACAGAGTTGCCCGGGTTTTTAATAAACTTGTCAACAAAAGAGCAGAACAAATTGATGGGCCCCTCCTAGAGATAAATTTCACCTCAAATAGACCCAAAGAGCAGGAGGGAACGGGGCAACGGGAGACGGGGGCGGGAGGGGACGCACGATTGTTTTGCTGTCCTTTGCAAAAACGGCAAGATAGATTTTTGTGTCTTATTATCTCAAAGACAGGGCCGGGGTAAAAGCTGGTGTGATCTGAGGAAAGAGAGCGGCTTGTGTGAGAATCGGATGTGAGAGCCCTGAGGTCGGGGAAGGGGGTGGCAGCTCCGGAGCAAATTGACAGCCGATGTGTCCAGAGGTAAGAAAAAGGCACTCGGCACCACAGGGCCTCGCAGGAGCCCCACTGCATCCCACCCGCCTGCAGAGATGAAGCCGGCACCGCAGGGCTCAGCGTGCAGGGGCGGCCGTGTCACCACACAGATAAACTAGCTGGACGTCCAGTGCGGCGGCCCACGGGCCCGGGACGCAGTGGAAGGCCCGAGCCGCGCACACGCATCGCCTGTGCTAGCTGTCCCTAAACTCTGCCCAAGTTCTCTGTCCTCCCCCCAGTTTGGTGAGATCTTCCGGATGGGGAGACGCGGAAGTGTAGTCTGGACCGCGGGACTGGCACCTGTGCTTCGAGGGGGACTCAGCAGGCCCTATATTCCCTCACTCAGGGTCCCCTGCTCCACTGGCCTTGGGGGGCAGTTTGAAATTCCACTGTTAGAGATTCACTTTTTGGATTAAAGACGGAGAGAAAGCAACTTCCCCTGGTAAGGTAGAGACAAGCTACTGGCTGTGAGTCCTCTGGGGCACGTTGCCACGTCCAGCACAGGAGGGAATGGCCAGAGACAGATGAGGAGGGACCACAGGGAGTCGGGGCTCGGGGTATCCTAGCGCCAGCCTCTACCTTCTGCAGGACTAAGCCCCCTCCGCCCCACACAAAAGCCTCCTCAGCCCTTCAGTGGGCAAAGGCCCTGCCACGCCCTTGGAGGCAGACAGCAGGAGTCTCCAGGTACCACTGGATTTGACTCCCACAAAGGGGGCAGGTGGGGAGGGGAGAACAAAACGCGGGCCGGGGGCAGAGCTCAGAGCCTCACCACCTGTCCTGCCGTCGCCACCGCAGCTGCGATCCACCGGGCGCTACGGTGGCGGGCGGGGTGTGAGGGGGCCGCCCCGGGCCTCCCCCGCCCGGAGTCATCCGAGTTCAGCCTCTGCAACGGGACAGCTGAGAATGTGGACTATTTATACCAGCCACGGCGGACAGGCGGCTGGAGGGACACGCAGCCCGGTCGCCATATGTGGGCATGACCAACGGTGCGCAGGCCTGCCAGGGGGATGGGACCCAGAACTGCATGTCTGTCCTGGGTGTCCTTCAACCTCCAAAAGTCCCCACGGGTACGGGTGACAGGATCTGGGGACAGCTGTCCTCTCCCCACCCTACTGTTAAAAATACCCTGGTCACTGTCCCTCTGTCCCACAGAGCCCTCCCGCACTGGCTCGCGCACACACCTGCCTCTGGGCCCAGCCGTCCTGACTGGCTCCCATCCCACGCTAGAGGCTTGACCCCACGGTGGGGGGACCCCAGACTCCCCACAACCAGGTCCTTTGGAGTCGCCTGGATGGGGAGAAGCCAGTGACCCTCCCAGCAGCACTTGCGTAGTGGGCCTTCTCGCCTTTGTTTTCTGCCTGGGCTGGACACGGGGGCCTGGGAGGTGCCTCTGTGCCCAGCGTCGCTGGCCCTCACTAGCACACGCACCCAGTCAGCCCACCCCCTTAGCCCGGGAAGCAGAGCTGTCCTGAGAGTCAGTGGGGCCTCTGAGGACCTGGGTGGGTGGGCCCAGGGAGCTGGCGCCTTTGCCAGAGCCGCTGCCTGAGTCTCTCCCGCTAAGGAGCAGCGGTGGGGCTGTCAGAGGCGGCCCTCTCGTCCCTGCCCTTGAGATGCGCAGCCCTGCATCCCGCAGCTGCACCTCCACACTGCAGCCACCCGGGCAGCAGCTCTGCAGCAGCCTGCACTGCTCCACCCCCCAAGCCTCCACTGCCGGCGGGCCGGGCCTTCCCGGGGTCAGAGAGGCCTGGAACTCGGAGCACTAAAGGCAGAGTCCCCACTGCGCAGCCAGAAACACGGCCCCGGGCAGCCCAAGCGCCGCCCGGCCAGGTCCTGGCCTTGCAGGGCCGGTTGAGAGAGGCCCGGAGCGCCATTCGGGCCAGAGCGAACAGCACGAGCTTCGGGGAGCTGCCGATGCTGTGCTGGGGGCCCCTTCCCTTCCCAAAAGTCACGCCCACCTCTTCTCATCCGGGAGGCCGGCCGCTGATACGACAGTGGGCAAGGCCAGGGTCCCTCAGAAAGCCCCGGGAGCCCCAGGCACGGCCACCCCGAGAAGCAGGGGACATCAAGGCGGGAGCAGAGCTGCAGTGGGTAGGAGGCCCTCTGCAATGGGACGTGCAGCCAGCCGCGCGGGGCTGAGTCAGCACAGCGCTCACACACGACCACGGTTCACCTTTATGCTAAGGTGGAAGCAATTAATGCAACGTGCTGGCCCCGCCCTCTGGCCCCGCCCACTCCCCCGCCTCCCCAGCCTGCAAACAGCTCCAGGCCCATCTTCCCCGCCCAGTCCTGGCCCCCAAATTACTCAGGTTCCCTCATTTTTCATTAGGACATTTTGGGGGGGAAATTTGCCATTCAAGCAGTGTCCACCCTGATGGGCTGGGGCTACGGCAGCTCAAGCATCCGTCCTGCAGGTCAATCTAATCATCTCACTCGCAGTTTGCTCTTCAAAATATTTTTCACGTGGGGCCGACGGCTGTAGAAGAGGTCGCTGATACCCCTTCACGGCCGCTTTCACCAAGCCCGCCACCAAGCCTCCTGCCATCTAGTGCTTTCTTGCATTTGACGAACCATCAAACCACAGCCACAAGGTGTTCTTTGGAAGCCGGCCTCGAGGGACGAGGGACGTGGCCACCTGGCTCCAGACAAAAAAAGACCCTGTTCTCCGTGCACAACACAGACGAGCACGCCCACGCGCACGCGTGCAGCGTGACGGGGCTGCCCCTCCCTCCTGACCCTCAGCCCGGACTCAGACCCGCTTTCCCTCCAGTGTGGAAGCTGCGCGTGGAGCGTGGCTGGAGTCTGTGAGCCGTAACACAGACACATTTGGCTAATTTGGCCCTGAACTGATGAGCTCCACAATTCTCAGACCTACTGTTTCTACCAGTGGAGCCTGGGACCGCCATAGAACAGCCGTGGGCCAGTCCTGGAGTGTGTCCGGGAAAGCCGGAGGCTCCCTGAGGACCTACCCCTCTGCAAGCTCAGAGAGAGGGACACTGGCCGCCGCGCCCAACCTGGGTGTCTCCCCACAGCCGCACAAAGCCACCTGGGTCCCCCGGTTGGCGGGCGAGCCCCATGGGTGTGGGGCTGTCCTGCTCTCACCCCACCCAGCTCACCCCAGGCTCCTCTCCCTCCGCTGGAGTCCCAGAGCCCCCACGGCAGTCTGTCTGGGGGGGTGCCTGTCCAGCAAAAGCCCCTCTGGGTGGAGCACAGACACCGTTCCGCCGGCCTCTCCCCTCCCTCACACAGAAAGGCCCGAGGACCCCACTCAGCGGAACGCCATCCTTGCCCGGGGGACCGTCCCTAGCTCCTCCCCTGGAAAGCCAAGAGCCGGAGCTTCGAATACAGAAAATACAGCCCCGTCAGTGTTGCCGCGAGGCAGCAGGGCCACTGGGCGAGGGGCGCACACCGGGGAGGGGGTCTGGCAGGAGGCATCCCGGTGGCGCCCCTGTCTCATTCGGCAGATGAGAGACCTGACGTGATTTACAGCTGAGGAGGCCGCGGCTCTCTCCCTGCAAACTCTAGTTTTACTGCTCAGTCAAACCTAATTCCAAAACACTAATGCTTTTATTTAAACACCACATCCTGCAATAAAGCCTTAATGTGCAGCGGGATGTATGGAGGGGAAGCAAGTGCGTGTCTGCGGCCGGCCTCAGTGGCCGTGGCCGGCTACTTGCCTCCCTGTGGCCGGAGCTGGAAGCAAGCAGGGCAGAGATGACCTTCCCGGGGATACTGGGCGCTGACCCCTCTGGGCCTGCTGGCCGGGAGGAAGGCAGTGCCCAAGGACAGTCCCACCTCCCTGCTGCGGGGTCAGAGGCGGGGAGACTTGAAAACGGGGTCAGACCCTCAACTACAGTCAACTCCCCAGGAGGTGGCGGCCACACAAGAGCTTGGAACTGCCCACGCCTCCTTGTCCCCAGCTCCTAGGAAGGGCCTGAGTGGCTCAGGGAACTGGCTGCTCCCAGACCTTTCCAGCAGCTGGAGGAGGAGGCCTGCTCCCTCCCTCCTCCCTGTTCCACCCCTCACCCCCAGGAGCCAAAGTCCTGCCAAAGGTCAGGGTGCAGGAGGGGCTGGGGCACCTGCCGTGGGCCCGGGCGGCAGTGCCAGGGATGGCAGGGAAGGCAGGATGACTCACACTTTGGAAAAATGGCCCTGAGGCCCATGGAGAGCGTGCCCTGGGTGGCGATGCCGGCCTCATCCCGGCTGCAGACGCCGCCGCTCCAGGAGCCAGAAACTGACAGGGCCACCCCGTCCCCCAGGGCCCCCTGCCCTTTGCCTTGCCAGGAAAGGACTCAGACAGCGGAGACAGGCTTCGAGGGCTGGCCACAGCAGCTGTCCCCAGTGCCTGGGTGGCCACAGTCCAGCCATGGGACCCACAGGACATCACCCCAGCCCCTGTCCTGACTGGGACCTGGCTGGCGGCAGGGTAGGTGAGATGGGTCCTGGTCTGCACGATGCCAGCCAGCGTGACCCCACCATCCTTCACAGATCAAAGTGCTTTCAGCTGGAGTTGCTAAAGTCAGAGAGCAGTGTGAGGCCTGGCGGGGTGCGGGGGGCAGGAGGCAGGCCCAGGTGGGAGCCGCACAGGTGCCCGAGGTGTCCTCGAAATGCTGGGCCGGGGTATTTCAGAGGAGGGAGAGAGGCCTGGGGTCAAGGGGCCGAGCCACAGGGTGCTCTGCCTCGCAGGCGGCCGGGGAGCAAAGACCGAGTGTCTTTCCCTCAAAGACCCTCTCGCACGTGGCCGCACAAGCCCCTTCCCTCCCGGCAGCCGGCCCGTCCTTTGGGGAACGGGCTACTTTGCTTGGCCTCTGAGCAGTTTTCTGCCCCCATCACACAAACAGCCCTTTCTCCTGGCAAATGACCCTTCCAGGTGGCAACAAGTGATGCCCAGGGCCCCGCTGCCCTGCCCCCTTGCCTCTGCACGCCCCCCGGGGACCCCACGCCTGCCACGGGCCACGTCCCCTCTGCTGCAGTCAGCACGCTGAATATTTAATGTCTGGCGAACGCTTCCACCTGCTGACACAGGCAAAGTGACAGAACAATACCGGCAGGGGACAGGCTGGCCACCGACGCCCAGGCAGCTTGCCACCGAGGCCCAGCCCAGCCACAGCTGCCGGCCTGTCTGTCCCCCGGGCGACCCCACAGGCACGCGCTGCCCCCTTCCTCCAGTGAGAGAGTTCCTGACCTGAAATACATACTTCTTTACATTCCATAGCTTAGCAGGTCCATATGGGCACATAAAGAAGTATGTTTCCCAAGCAGGCAGTTCAACGGCACAGCTGTGGCGCTTGGGGAAGGGTCCCCCTGAGAAGGCTGCACAGAGGCCGTGGGTCTTCCCCCCGATCCAGTCCCTGGAGCCAGCACGCCCCACCCCGCGCCCCCAGCCCATCTGACCTCGGCCCTCTCCTCGCTCTCTCTCCCTCACGCGCACGCGCACACACACACGCGCGCACGCGCTCGCGCACAGTCAGGAAGGGCAGAAGCAGACAATGAGCTCCAGAAAGTCGCAAGAATCCCTCTGGTCGCCGCCGCAGTTGTTTAGTTTTGCGTCAACAGCACAAGAAAGGACCCAGGCGGCCACCTGCCACCCTCACCCCAGCAAGGATGTGTCATTCCCTCCTAGAGACCGTGCCCGAGCCCCCCCCCCCGGCACCCTCCCCCTCCACCTGGGCGCCCCCGTCCTGACCAAGTGCGCAGGGCGGGCTGTGTGAAGAGACAGCCGCTCAGGAGGACCCCTCCACGAGGGGCCAGGGCGCAGCGTGGCCAGAGCCAGCAGGGAGCTCAGCGCTGCTGGCCATGAGCGCAGACGACCGAGAAGCAGACAGGCCTTACCTGGGCAGCTGGGCATCTTCCTGGGCAGGTCCCTGATGATTCGGCCTCCAAGGGCCAGCGCCCCTGACAGCCGGGCTCGTGCCCCTGTCTTTGAAGTTGTGCACGAGAAGGGCGGCTGCAGGTGGACCTTGCGTCCTCGGAGGGCGGCTGGGAGCTGCTGGGAAGTGGCCCGGGCTGCGGCCAGCTCCCTCAGTGCCTCGGCCTGGCCACAGTGCAGACGCCCAGCCCAGTGAGGGACTGGTGCCGGCTTGGCCTCCCGCCTCTGGCCGCCTGCCCCTCTGACCCCCTCGCTCCGTCCCTCTCTCTCTCCTCCACCCTTCCTCTGCCCTCCACTCCTGGCGCATCCCCACCTAAAGCGATGCTTGCGCCAGTGGACAGCTCACACGGGCGCCCAGGGCAGCTGGTCCTCACCTGGCTCTTTGTGGCCTGTGCCCAGCCTCCGCCAGGTCTGATCAATACCAATTTACAGTCAGACGCAGGGGCTGCCTTCCTGTTAATGAATTTCCCTGGTGCTCACCGCTTCTGATGAACCCGATAAACAGGGTTTAAGTAAACTTAGCAAGCGACCAGCTAAGCGCTTTGGAATACGTAATTGTGTCGATCCTGTTTTCCACAGCGTTTCAGAATTTCCCTGTGACGGAGCCGCGGACTCCCCTCCTTCCCCACCACCTTCTACGTCCACCGCAAAGCCAGGAGCTTGAACACCACAAGAGTCTGGAGCAGAGTAGCGGGTCACTGGGGTCCGGTCTCCATGCAGGAAGTGAAGCCACCCCAGCCCAAGCCTGCGCTGGGAGGACAGAGGAGCCCACAAGGTGTCAGGAGCAGCGTGGGACAGAGGCCTTGCCGTGGCCCAGGTGAGACCCACAGGTGAGGAGGCAGGACAGGGAAGGAGGACGTCACTGACTGCCGGACGCTCGCTGGGGGCGGGCAGCCGACCGGGTGCAGACACAGAGGGTCTGCCTGCTGGGCCCGGGTCCTGTGTGGCTGGGAGCTGACCCCGGCCTGAGGAGGAAGCCCTGGACCCACGTGGACTTCTAATTCTCCCTCCGTCAGCAAGACGAAGTGTGGAGTGACCCTGCCCGCCCCTCTCCACCGGGCAGCCCAGCCATCCCTGGGTGGATGGGCCCAGAGAGGGTGTCCCGCGCTGCTGCCACCCGGGGCAGGGCAGTGTCTGCAGAGCCTGCATCATGCAGAGGCAACTGGGCGATTTCTCAAGTCCCTGGGCTTGGCAGCAGCCCTGGGCGCAGCTGGGTTGGCGTTTATATGGGGGGGCGGGTGGGGGAGGCGTGATCAGGGCTCCAAGGGGCGCCCCCACTAAAAGGGAAGAGCCACCCGGCAGGAGGACACGGGGGAGTGATGTCCCACTTCCACGGGGCTGCTGCCTGTGTCATCTTCACGGAGCCAAGGATAAATAAAGGGCAACCGAGACAGCTGCTCGGGCCCCCGACTTCTCCTCAAGCCCCCCAAGGGTGGAGAGTGCCTCGAGAGGACCTTGCGCGATAGCTGGAGTCTGAAGTCTAAGCTTCCCGGCTGCCCTCTGACCAACGAGGCCTCAGAGGATGGGAGGCATGGCCAAGGCTCAGGCCCAGGATCGCCCCCCCACCCCCATCGCCACCCCCAGGCGTTCGTATGGATGGTGTCTGGAGGTCAGGGGAAAGCTGGGAGCCCCAAAGGGCAGGAGAGTCACCCCAGGTCCAGCCAGAGCCCCAGCGAGCTTCTATCCACTCAGAAATGAACTGCAGCCACTTTTCAAAAAGTTTCCCACCTTGATAGAAAAGGAGAACCCAGCCACCTCCAAGGGGACCCCACGGGGGCAGTGAGCTGGCACCGGGCCCCCGTGCCAAGCCCAGGCCCTTCAGCTGTGAATGCGCCCAGCCCCCAGCGGGGTGGAGGTCAGGATCTCTCGCAAGAGACCACTGGGCTGCTCCCCCTCCAGCCCCAAGTCTCCGCCCACGTGTGCCCCTGCTGCGCCCGCCCAGCACAGGGACCCTCCCCACTCTGACCCGGGCTGTGAGAGCCGCAAAAGTCCGGAGTCCCCACCTGGGGCAGCCTCACCGCAGCCCCTGCTCCGGGCGGGACCCCTGCCCCCAGCGTTTCCACGGTTATTGCTGCAAGTTCCAAGGTAAGTTTCGCCTCGTTCCCACCCGAGCTGCGCTTGGCTGCGGGTTAATCACACCTTCCGCCCGGCCCCCGCGGCCCCCACCCCAGCGCCTCGACCCCCGCGCACCCCATCTGGAGGCGCCGCTTCCTTGCAAAATGCCCTTATGTCAAAGTTCTTGCCTCCCGGCTGGACGCGCCCTCCCTGCCCTGCTGGCTGCTGGCTCTGCAGTTTTCCAAATGCGGACGATGCCACGAGCCAAGAGAAAACTCCAGAGCACCCCCGGCTGGAGCCACGCGGCGCCGGTACCACAGCTCCCACCTCGCCGGCGGGCACACCCCCACCGCAGCGGCCGGCAAGTTTGCGGGGGCCGTCCGGGCGGGCTGAGCGGGACTCACCGCGGAGCCCCTCCAGCCGGGCTGTCGACCGCGGCCGTGGGCTCAGGGTCGTGGCTCCCGGGTACGATGCGCCCCGTGCGGCTCCCAGAGAGATGCTGCTGCAGCCGCGGCAGCGCCATCCACCTTCTCCCGGAGCCAATCGCGAATGCAGGGGTGGGGGAGGCCGGAGCTCCCGACGCGTCCGCACTTGGGGGGCGGGGTGGGGGGGGCAGGAAGAAAGAAGACACCAGGCACCCCCCTCTCCGCACCCTTGCCCTTCCCCCAGCCCTCCTCAGCAGCGAAGACTTAGCAGGGAGGGAGATCTTGAGAGAGAGGGAGAGAGAGAGGGAGAGAGAGAGAGAGAGAGAGAGGGAGAGAGGGAGGGAGGGAGGGAGGGAGGCTATGCGGAGTTACCGAGAGCGACCTCGCAGCCGCACACCTTGAGCCCTCCCTGCCTGGGCTGTGTCTGCAGGACGCCCCTGCACCCCTGCACCCCGGCCGGGGTCAGCACAAGGTAGAGGTCAGGTGAACAAAAGGGGAAGGTCCCAAGGGTGTGCAGGCTTACACAGGCGAACGGCCGGCCCGCACGCGAGACCCACACAGGCGGGGGAGGGGAGGGGACGGGAGGGCTGACCCGAGGGGCCAGAGCAGGCGTGGCCCCCTCCTCGGATCAGGAGCCGGCCTCACCTTTGCAGTCCTTATATACCCGGACAAGCATCCCAAACACGCGCCCTGGCCAAGTGGCCCCTCGGGCTGTGCTCTCTGACCATATTTAGTCAAGCAGGGGAAAAAATAGCCTGTCAGCTGGGCCGCGGCTGGCCGGCCACCGGGAGCAGGGTGGGAGCGCCAACGCCATTGACGGCGGTCCTGGGCCCAGGCTGCCGGGCTCGTCCCCTCCCGGCCCCTCCCCACGGGCCTCCCACCGGCCGTCCCTGCCCTGCCATCCCCCTGCTATTTTTAGCCCAGCCCAGTACAGAGGCGCCTCGCGGCAGCCGGGCAGACACCTCTCGGCCACACAGCCCGCTCCTAGGGGTGCCCTGGGGCGACTCGGCGGCTCCCGAGACCCGCTGCCCCTTCCCCATCCTTGGCCTCCAGCGGGCTGGGCGCCACCGCTGCCCCCTCCGCTTGGCCCTTTAGCCCGGAACTGGGGCCCAAATCAGGGGGTGAGGGAACGGCCAGTTTTCCAGAGGCTCCCAAGCCAGGCCCGTGATGACGACAGGTCACCTTGGACAGAGAGCCAGGTGATGAGCTGGCCACACTCTACCCTGCCTGCAGCCGGGGCCACGTGGGAGCGGGACACCCCGCGTGGGTCCGAGTGCTGGTTACGCGTGGACACCCCCGGGGCTCACGCCTGCATGATGTCATGGCTGTGTGCCGGCACAGCCCACGGGGACCGTCCTCAGGGGGCCGGGACACAGAGGCCGGCCGTCCCCCGCCATGTGTGGGCCGGGCAGCTCTCCTCGCCTCCCTGGAGTCCCCCAGGACCAGGACAGGGGACGGCAATAACGGGGTGGACCCACTTCCCCAAAGGCTAGGTGCAGGGTTCACGTGGGGAGGGGGAGGGGGCAGTTAGCATCTCTGGCCCGAAGTGGCCGCCCAGAGTGTGGGCAGTGAGAGGCCCGCTGTTGTGGACAGTCATTTCACAGCCCTCCGCCCCTGTGCCGCCTTGCAGGCATGGCCCAGCCAGGGACATGGGGTGTCTGTGCCTCTCACCCTGAGCGCGGGGTCCCAGCCCTGGGACCCGGTGTGGTGGGGACGTTCTTTGTGGATCACCCCCTGGGATCCAGCCTCTCCCCCCAGAGCGGCCCAGGGTGGGGAAGGGAAGCTGGCGCATCCCAGCAGTGCCATGCGGGCCGGGCCGGGAGAGCAGGGGCGGGGGGTGGGGTGCCACGGGGGCGGCCCTGGAGCAGGAGCGGGACTGGGAGGAGTGGGGGGCTGGGGGCGGGCCCAGCGCTCCCGGGAAGCTCTAAGCGGCCCTCGGGTCACTCTGGGTGCAGGGCGTGGACCCTGGGAGGTTGCAAGCTGCCCCCATCCAAGTGCATTTCTGGGAACCCAAAAGCCACTTGTCCTCCAGCTGACAGTGGGAGAGCAGCCAGTGTGCGGGGCAACAGCGGAGCTGGTGCTGCACATGCCCCCTGTGCCCGCTGTTCCCCTCCCCACCCCCCTCCTCTCTCCGGGCAGGCAGTGGGCGGGGGAGGGGGGCTCACAGAGGTTGAGCAGGGAGGGTCAGGGAGTCCAGGGACCCTTGGCTGGGCCTGAGGTGGGGGTCACCCCTGTGAGTGACGCTCTAGGCCGTGAGGGCAGGGAGAGGGTGTGGAGCAGATGCTGCCGTGAATCACCTCCATAATCACCTCCTGTGGCAGCCCAGCCCTTCCAGACCAGGACGGGGCACAGGACTCCCTTCCCCGGAGAAGGGGTGGTGTGTGTGGACCGTCCCAGGGGTCCCCAAGGTCCCCAGGACCAAGCAGACGACAGAGCACTCTGTCCATTTATCCACACAGCCAGCTTCTACAGCTATTCCAGAAGCTTCTCTGTGGATTACCTCTATCTTCAAAGCACCCCTAAGAGGTAGGTGTCCTGCTGTCCCCACTTTACTGGGGAGGAGCGGGGCTCAGAGGGGGAGCTGACTTGCCCGAGGTCACGCAGTGGGGGCAGAGCTGGGCAGCGTCCTGCGGTCCGGCCACTGCTCCGGCCCCCTCACTGGGGCAGTAAAGACAGACCCAGCGTCGCCTGCCTTGGGCACCGAGCTTTGGATGTCCTCAGGAAGGCGGTGAGTGACGTGACGGCGCTTCCCGCGTGAGGATGGATAAGGCAACCCTCCCTCATTCATTCACCAGCAAGGATGTGCAGCTCGCCCGCCGAGACCACGTGGGGCTGGCCGCGCGTGTCCGGTGGAACATTCCACCGTGGCCGGATGTGCCTGCTTCCCCCACGGGCCACCGCGCTGCACGTGGCTGCCGAGCTCTCACGGGCGGCTGGCGGGGCTGCAGACCTGATCTGCGATTTGATGTCATTCAATTAATTTTAATTTCAGTAGCCACGTGTGAGCACCGGCTACTGTGCTGGGCGGTAGGAGAGAGAGGATGGGGAACGAAGCAGGAGGTCCTGGGCCACAGAGAGAGCAGTTTGGGGAAGGGATGGGCTTGTAGGTCAGAGGTCAGGGGAGGCCTCCGTCGGGGATGGAGAGGGGCCCAAAGGACGTCTGAGGTGCAGCGGCTGAATGTCTGGGGAGCACCCAGGCAGAGGGCGCTGGCAGGACAGAGGGCAGGCGGGAGGGCGGACGGACCTACGGTGGGGCTGGGCACAGCTGTGGTGCTCAGGTGGGAATGCTGCTCAGGTGGTGGGAATGCTGCCGGGGGCAGGGATGAGCCGCAGAGCCCCAGGCCACCAGGGGTGACGCTTCTTAGCGATGCTGCGGTCCAGCGGGGAGGGGCACTCAGGTCCTGGCCAGACCTTGAGAGTTTGTCCGCAAGATTTGCTGACCCAGGGGAGACAGTTACAGAGAAAGGGGGGGGGGGTCAGGTGAGCGGTCCCCGGGGAATAGGGTGCCTCTCCTGAGAAGGTGGGAGGGAAGGAAAGGGCAGGCGGGGACTTCGCTTCGTGGGAGGGACCTCTGCCCAGAGCCGGCCCACCCCCCACGGGGCAGGAGGTACCCGAGTGGCTGTGAGGGGTGGAGGTGCTCCCTGCTCAGAGCCCCTTGCGGGGCTCGGAGGGGTCCCCACGAACGGCTTGGGGGACCATCTCCCAGTGAGGAGCCCCTGGAGCTCGGGTAACTGGAGGCAGGTGCGGTTTCTGGGTTCCTCGCCCAGTGGACCCCTCGCCCCTCACCCCTTGAGCTGAGGTCGGGGAGCCGGGAGCAGTTGCTGGAGAGCAGTGATTTCCTGGAAGCGCTGAGGACAGTAATGGAGCCTGAGCTGCCCCTGGGGGAAGTGGCTTCTGCCTGAGAGCATTTCCTGAAGCTCCATCCCTGGGGGCACAGGGCGGGGGGTTAGGGTTGGGCAGGCAGCCCTCCCGTGCATCCCACCCCATCTGCCAGCCTGGGAAGAGAGGGGGTGCAGAGCCCAGGAGGCCCCACAGAGCCCGGCTCCAGCCTCACTGAGAGACCCTCGGGGACCTGGGTGGGACGGCAGTGAGAGGCCACCCTGACCTCAGAGCCTCAGCTTCCTTGTCTGCGAAGTGGGGCCACAGCCCCTCCCGGGTGGTGAAAAGGCTGCGGTGTGGACAGAGCCCCTGGCTGAGGCCCCAGCCGGGGAAGCCCCCAGACAGGATCACTGTCTCACCCACCAGAGGAGCTACTGGATGGATGGGTGGATGGATGGATGACCTCATCAATGGGTCAGTCAATGCCTCGGCCACTGGGCAGCCGGGGCGGTGGGCAGCACGTGGGGGGCAGGGTGAATATGGCTGGACCCATGTCAATGTACGTTCAGCTCTGGGGGTGGAGGTGAGGCTGGGGTCTTATTTGGAGCGGGGAAGGGCAAGGCTGGGCCAGTGCCCTGGGAGCCGCAGTCAGAGGGTGGAAGCCCCTTCACCCTAGCCTGGGCACCCACCACCCCAGGAGGCACCCAGAGCCGTTCCGAGCATCAGTCCCGGGTCAGCGCCGTCCCCTCTGACGAGACCCTGTTCCCGCTCACTTTGCTCTATCCTGAGTCTTTAAACAAAACAAAATAAATCCTAGGTTTTATTTTAATGTTTCACTTGTGCTCTCCGGCAACAGCCAACACAGTCTCTGCAATGGCCTCTCCGGCAACAGCCAACACAGTCTCTGCAATGGCCTCTTTCTGCTGGGATGAGCCCAGCTTTCCCATCGGAGCACCTGAGCAGTCAGACGTCTCTCCAGCGAGTCCACGGAAGACGCTCGTCGTCACCGGTCACCAGAACAATGACCGCAGAGGGACACCGCCTCACACCACCGGGACAGCTGGAAAAAACAAGAGCCCCAAACCAGAACATAACAAGGGATATTGTTATCAGCGAGGATGTGGCGAGATTTGAACGTCAGGTGTTGCTGGTGAGAATGTAACACGGCGCAGCCACTGCGGAGAATCGCCTGGCAGCTCCTCAAAAAGTCAAACCATCACAACCAGCAATTCTGCTCCTCGGTACGTGCCCCCAAATGAAACAAGGACCCAAACAGGTACTCGCACGCGAGGGCTCACGGCAGCCAAATGGGGAAACCCAACGCCGGCCGCCAGTGGGCGGACAGACCGCAGTGAAGGGATTCAGCCACACTGGCCACGATGTGGACCCACCTAGGAGACACGGTGCTGAGCGAACAGGCCCAGACGCAGAAGGCCGTGTGTCGTGCGATCCCATTACACGAGCCGCCGGGGCAGGAGACGCCACCGAGACCGAGCAGACGGAGGGAGGGGGAGACCAACCACCTGATGGGAACCGGGCCCCCTTCGCGGGGAGGAGAACGTCCTGGAACCAGAGAGGGCTGGTGCTTGCACGGCGCTGTGACTGTGCGAAATGCCACGGAACTGTTTGCTTGTAAAGAGCTAATTTTATGTTGTGTGCGTTTCACCTCGATTAAAAAACAACAGAAAAAGATAAGTGAGCTCAGGGTCCAGCCCCAGCCCCTCTCCCCACTGACCCCCACCGCCTGGACGCAGGACCACCCAGACCCGGGCATGGCCCCTGGGCTGTGAAGGCTGAGCTCCTGCTCTCTTAGGGGCCTGAATGATGGACTCCAACCTGCCCCAACACCCCGACACCCGGCTCCACTCAGGCCGGGGAGGGGGCGGCAGGAGCAGGGAGGAGGGGGGTAGAGGCGGCTGCTGCCCCTCTGGGCTAAGGATGGCTACGGGCACAGACTTTGGGAGGGTGTCACGTTGCCCAGTCCCGTCGCTGCTGGAATATTCCCTGTGGGATGGACAGAATAATGCCCCTCCCCGAGAGGTCCACATCCTGACCCCCGGGACCTGTGAACGCATCACCTTCTGTGAACGCAGCTTCTCTCCTGCCTGGATGGCGAGACCACAAACCTGAGGCACAGACGGGCTCCTATAGCACCTCGGGGGTGTCTGCACTCAGCCGGTCGAGCAGACGTCCGCCCGCAGGACTTCTTGGGGCCTTTCTGAGGCCAGTGCCAGTGTGCATGTCGAGTGCCCAGCAGCCCAGCCTCAGCTGACCACCCCCTGCTCTGCTCGCCCATACCCTCACCCGCCAGCACACACAGGCACACGGCAAACCCCAGTGCCCAGACCCTCAGGTACACACACATACAGAGGCGCACGCGCACACACACATGCACGCACGCACAGGCATACGGCAAACCCCAGTGCCCAGACCCTCAGATACACAAACGTGCGTACATAACCGTGATGGCAGTGGGAAAACCTCCCTGACAGCTCGGAAAGAAAGTTAGATTTCATTGCCATGATGTCAGCAGAGAGCAGTTTGCTTCCAGAGACGTCCCATCCAGAACGGTGGCAGCTTCACCATCGTGGAGACGCAGTATACGTCGGGGACCTGGCCGTGTGCACCACCGGAGCCCCTGTGAGGGTTAGTGCAGCTTCGGGTCAGCAGGGTGGCCTTGGACCTGCCCTGCAATGGGCCCCCACCAGCCCAGAGCTCCGGGGGGAGGTAAAGGAAGGCCCCGAGAGCAAGGGGCACTGGAGGGGAGGAGTGCTGGGGGTCCAGGCTGAGCTCCGAGCCCTCAGGGGTCACCCTCCTGCTTTGAGGGCAAAGACCATCCCGTCTCTTCCTCCGCCTCCCTCTCCACGCCGCCGTGTGTGCAGGGGGTGACAAGGGCTTCTCCACCTGCAGAAGCCTCCCCCATGCGGAGGACTCACACGGACTCATCTTTGAAGAAAATGAACTGAAGCCAGGGAGTTTGCTCTGAGCCCCAGCGCCGGTGCCCCGCCCCCTCCTCACACAGACATGCCCACAGAGGGACCCTCACCACCCGGCTGACCTCGACATCGCCCCTGAGGACAGGGCTGGTACTCCCACTTCCGCCCGTGGCCGGTCCTACAGGGAATGAGAGGCAGGAAGGCGAGGAAGGGGGGTGGCCAGGTCCCCTCACCCCACTGGGTCCAGCGGCCCCCTTGGGGAAGTATTTTTCTGGGTCAGTCAACAGACTCGTATTTCCAGGGAGAAAGAAGCCCCTGATCATAAAGCCCGGGCAGGGGTGTGGGGAGGTTCGGGGGCCGTTTCTGGTGGCGTTTTAAGGAATCCTGCCTTAAATGTGGAAACTCATCACAGCAGAAAGCTTTCCCGGCCCCTGCAGAGCTGCAGCCGTCAGAACAGTCTGTAAAACAGAAGGGCTCACAGCTCTGCAGGCGGGTTCTGGTGCCCAGCGCAGCTGGGGGACCGGGCAGCTGGTGGCCTCACTTCCCCGGGCTGCCTGCCCTTTCTGGGGGCTCCTGCCCCGTCACGGTCATCACGTGGTCGTCCCAGTCACCGCAGCCAGTGCTGAGTGCTGTGCGAAGCCTGGCAGAGGCCTGCTCTGCTCTCCCAGGAGTCTGGGGAGCAGCGCAGAGTGGGAAAAACATGGCCTTGGTGGCCAAGAGAGCCAGGGAGTTGGGAGACAGGCCGTGCGCAGGAGGGCTCTGGGGGGAGAAGGGGAAGGGTCCCAGATGCCCACGATCATCGTTCATCCTGCGTTTGCAAGCAGAGCCAACTGTTTCCAACCCTGCCTCCAACTCTGCAGCGCACCTCCGAGGGGCCTGAGCCGGTGTGGACACACAGAGCAGGCCGGGCGGGAGAGCCCCGTCTGGCTCTCTGGCGGGAAAGCCCTTCTGACTACAAGTCGCACGTCCCTCTTCCTTCTGAGCCAAGCAGAGCTCCCATCCTCCACGTGACACGGGAGCTGGCTTCTGACCTACAGGGTGAGGGGAATTGACAGAAACACAGGCATTTAGACCATTGACCTGCAAACCCATTTAGCCCCCAAAACGTTTCCCCTCCATAGTGTTGGACGTGGGGACAGAATGTCCACCAGGTGGGCAAGCGTCACCTTACCTGGGCACAGGCTCCGGCGCATTTGGCTAAGTGGACTCTTTGTGTCCAATGCCTGGACATGCCCTGTGCGCCATCCCTTCCCACCCGCTCTGGGCAAACACAGGGGTGATGGCTGAGGGGCACCTGTTCCCTGCCCCCTCCCCTCCCTGGGGAGCCCCTCAAACTTCTTCTCTCCCCAGGTAGACCTCAGGGCTCTGGGGCTGCCCTGTTGGACGCCCCAGGCCCAGTGGGGCCCAGAGCCCTGGTCATCGCCCAGCGGTGCGGGCAGGGCCCCAGAGCCCCTAATGCCCCGTTCACGCCAGGTTGCTATCTGCTTGCTAAGGCTAGCGGTGGGGGGCATGGGGGTGGGTGCGGGGGGGTCCCGCCACTGGGAGCCCAGCCCGGAGCCCTGAGACAAGGGGAGCCTGGGAGTGTTGCTCCAACAAGACCTCAGCCACAGTTAGCTGGGGCCCTCATCGCTGCCTTATAAATATTCATTCTGCCATTGTTATAAAGGTGCTTTAAAAAAAAAACGCCAAACTCACGTGGAGTCAGGGACGGAACCGCTGCCGCCACGCAGGCCGCCACACCAAACCCCCTGTTGGTGAGCCGCAGTCGCCACCGGGATGGCTGCTCGGGGCCCACGTGGGCGCTCTCTGGGGTTTTGCTTAATTTGGGACAGTTTTTTTTGTTCCCTGCATGTAACATTTATAAATGTCACAGTGTGCCCAGGCTGCTCTGTGCCTGTGGGCGTGGCCTCCCAAGGGGGCGGGCCCTGCAGCCGTGTGGAAGGGGTGCTGTCGCCCTCCCCTGCCTCCACTGGGGGGTGGCCTCCTTCACTTCGGCTTCCACACCCCGAGGCCGGAACCCCCGCCCGCTCTGCCAAGTTGTTACAGCCCATCTCGACCCCCCCGAATGAGCACAGGGATGCCTGCGCCGGACTGGATCTAGGATAGAGCCGGAGGTCGCCTAGTCTGGCCCTCCTGTCACCAGTAGCTGGATGCTTTGCTTAAATGCTTCCTGTGATGGGGTGCTCACTACTTCAGAGGCGCCCTCCCCGCCTCAAGGGAGCCGGTGATGGCAGGTCACACAACAACGATGCTGACCATTGGTCAGGCTACTGAAGCCCGGCGGGTGGCAGGTGCAGGGGGAGGCCCCTGAACCTGCACGCCTGTAAATGCCACCATCCCCAGAGCCGGCCACAGACACAGCGTCAGCAGAAGGAACGGCCGCCCTTCACAGCCACAGACCCCCAGTATGTGTTGGGGGAAAGTGACCCCGGCCTGGCTGCAGGGACAGCTCAGCAGCCTCCCTCCCTCTCCACCTGCCCTTCCTGGCACAGAGGCTGCTCCGCTCTTGGACCCCTCTCTGGGGCCACGTCAGACACGTCCACAGAAGGCTGATCACAGACGGACACTCGCCATGTCCGGCTCTGCCCCAGCGAGAAATCTTGGGCCTGGCGGGGCAAAGGCTGCCCCATCTCCGGCTCCACCACTGGTGACGGTCAAGGGGATGCCAGCGGAGGCTGGTGCGTGTCCAGCAGGAAGTTGGGGTCTCATCACAGGGTTCCTGACAGAGGCCCCAGCATCATGGGCAGGCACGTCTCTACACAAATCCCCCAGCCACGCCAGAGCCTCCCAGGTCAGCCTCCCAGCTCCTCATAAACACAGCCCCTCCTGGCCCTGCAGGCGGGTCTCCATCAGCCCCGGACGTTAGGGTAGGCGGACGTTCCTCAGGGCGGGCACAGCCCAGCGCCTGGCCTAGAGAGGGGGCCGGGTCAACCCGCCCACCCCATCCGGGTCAGGGCCAGTCCCCCCAGAAGAGGATGTACCGCGTGTACCGCTCGGGCAGCTGCGCCCGGCAGCGAGGCCTGCCAGTGGACCCCTCACTCCCTCCGCACCCTGCGCGTCAGATGCCAAACCCGCACCTGGCCGTGGCCACCCCCCTTCCCCTGGAGCACCCCACTGGCCTCTGCCCTGGCCAAGTCTCTAAGCATCTGGAACAACAGAAGTTCCCAGGCCAGGGTGGGTGCGGCCACGCTCCGGGGTCCCTGAGGAAGCTTTTGCTTTTGACAGTGCGGGTTCCCTGATAGCAGGTGTTCGGACAGTGACAACCGGGGCCCTGCGGAGAGCCGTCCCACTTAACAAACGGAGCCCTGCTCAGTCCTGACGGATGGCTTAGCCGGATCGTAAAACTCCGGCGGAAGTCGAATTCAGGTTCTCAACACCTTGGAGATATTCCTTGAATGTATTATGTGACCTGATAAATCATTGAATCCGAGTCCTCGTGGATCTGGAACAGGCCCGGCAGGCGGGCTGAACACTTCGAGTCCCGAGGGTCGCGGCGCTCGCCTGCTGTGAGCTAAGGTACCCCGAGAAACGTTCCTCTGGGAACTTGCGCTGGAAATGCAGAATCCCCGGGAGGCTTTCCCGAGGTCAGAGGGCAGCAAAGCCTGAGAGGCCCCCCGCGTGGTCTTTGGGACCCTCTGTCCCCCTCGCCCAGGGTCTCGGCTGTTTCTCTGGCCACCCCTCCCTGGGGAGCTCCCCCAATTTCCTTTGAAAACAAACCTGTGGGAGGCGGGATCCCTGCACCATGCCCCCCAACCCCGCCTTGCGCAAGGAGGGCAGGACCAGGAACGTGGTGGGGAATCACTCCCAGGCTTAGGGCGTTAATCTACCAACTGCAAGTTCATCAGAAGGCATGTTCTGCCGGGTGAGCCAGCCCTAATCAGGCGAGCCCTTCAAAGGGAACAGCACCAGAAACACGTTGTCCTGCTGGTCTCAGGGAAGGAACCGACAGCCAGGTTGTGACCGGCCCATGGGGCCACGTGCAGCCCCCAGCCCCCAGCCACAGACAACGCGGAGTTGCAGGAATGAATCCCACCAATAATCTCACCGAGCCTGGAAGAAACCTCAGCCCCGGCCACACCTGATGTCAGCCCAGGGAGACCCTGAGCACAGGAGCCATGCCGGGCTTCTGAGCCACGGGGACTGTCAGAGAATAACTGGGCGGTCAGCTGTCCCGCAGAGCAGAAAACTAACAAAACACCGAATCTCAAACTCAGGACACAGTTCAAGTCACGTCCATTGGCTCCCCTAGGGAACCTGGGCAGGTGGTCTCCGCGTCCTTGGCCCCTTCCATCTCCCTGGGGCAGCTGGGCCATGTTGAGAAGAATGCTGACGTACGCCTAGGCTCCGTGGGAAGGGCACCACGGGGCAGCGATGCCCCGTGGGCGGTAGCACGTGGGCCATATATGCAGGTTCAGCTCCACTGAAGGCTCACAGTTTGAGGGGTCGTATGAGAGCCTGCTGGGGAGATGCCCTGACAGGTGCTTCCTGCCCACGCCCCAGCCCCCACCCCCAGGACGAGAAGAGAATAACAGATCCTGTGTGTCACGGGCCCGGCTATTTTCACTGAGATGATGGATAGACAGTCCTGCTTTCTGGTCCTGGCAGCAGTGAGCGTCTTGCTCCAGGACAGCAAAACTGGGAACCACAGCTGCTGGGGGTCCCATCCACGGCGACGTGAGGAGCCCCGTTACCCTCCCCTCCCCCCGTTCATGACTCTGTGCAGGTCCCCCTGGTCCATTGCCTCTCCCCCCCGAGATCCTTCCTGACCCCCAGCTCCTCCCCCAGCCGGCCCTCCACTGAGCTAATCTCACCTAGATGTTTGAGATTGTCAATCAGCTAAATCGTGCTGGTGTTGGGGTCATTGCCTGATGGGGCAGAATGCCTGCAGCCACAGGGGGTGAGGCAGGGTCAGCCCAAAGGGGCACCCACGTGGGCACCCTCTGGGGTTCTGCGGTGGGGGGATCTCTGCAGTGCGCTAGGCCCTCTGGGGCCCGCCTGTGTAGGGGGGCTCAGCCCCCAGAGGCCTCCACCCCTGAGGCAGCCTCTCCGAGCCCCAGGAGTGACCTTCGCCAAGGCTGCGAAGCCTGCAGCCAGTTCTGCTGAAGCACCGCGCGTTCACGGTTATGAGCTATTTTATTGCCCAGTCAGTAAAAAACCTTCTGATTAGGTCATTGCAGAGGCAGGCGGATGCCAGAAAATATAAATTTCCTTTTGTCCACCGCTGACCCCTCCACCTCCACGCCGGCCTCCGTTCTGGTTCCTTCCCCATGTTTGCATTAATTACTGAGACACGGCAGCCGTGCCAGGCTGCTCCCAGGCCCCAGGGCTCCTTTCCAGAGGCCGGGGGTGGGGGGTGGGCAGGTGGTGCTGGAGGACATGGGGGTGTTCTCGGCTGGCTCTGGGATGGGGAAGCCCCCTGCAGGCCATTCCAACCAAGGGTGCAGGCACAGGGGAGGGCCCCGGCTGGAGGCTGTGCCCACGGGGGCCGGGGCCCCTCTCCAGGAGCCGGGATCTCCCAGAAGCATCACCAGTCCCCTTGGAGCGGGTCCTCTGCGCACCTTTCCCCAGACTGCACCGAGGTGGGGCCTGTCCATTCACGCGGTCATTCAGGAGACGTTGGCTGGGCCCACACCTCGTGCCCTGTCTGCTGAGCACCGGGGCTCTGACCCGCCTCTGTGAATCGGGGGGGCTCGGCACCTGCCCCTGGAGAGGGGGCCTGGCATAGGGGGTGGTGCAGATTCAGACCCAAGTGCCAGCTCAGACCCAGCCCAGGCCTCCCCGGCCGAGAGCCCAGCTTAGAATCAGCAGTGACGCGGTAAGAGGATGGGGACAGGCAGGGAGGACTTCCTGGAAGGGGTGGCATCCATCTCCAGGTCAGGGCTCAGGCCCTCTCTCTAGCTCCTGGGTGAGGCCTGCAGACCTCCCTGCAGAGCCAGCCCAGGGGCGCTCGTCCAGTCGGGGGCAGAAGCGCCCAAGCGGGGCACTCTGGGAGGCGGACACCACCGTGGACCCCAGCTCCACCTTGGCACCTGTTGGTCAGACTCAGAATAGCCTTTCCCAAGAGGTCAGGCTGGGCTGGGCGATCAGAGGGCTGAGCGGGTTGGGGGACCCTGGGGGCGTGGCTGGAGGGCAGCTGCTGCAGTCACTCTCCCTTTCAGGCCGAGGGCGCCGCCCCGCCCGCCTGGTCACGCCCCCACAGCTGAGCAGCGAGGGCCCAGCAGACAAGCAGGACAGCACTTTGAAAGTCACATGACGTGGGGCACCCTCAACTACTTCCATCACAGCGGTCCGCTGGGGGACTGTCCCCCCAGAGCCCAGAGCACCCTGGCTCCTTCCTGGCATGTTCCAGACCTGCCCGAGGATGGGACTGGCACGTGGCAGATGCTCAGTAAACCTTTGCAGGTCCCCGGGACGGGAGTTGGGGCAGCACAGTCAGTGACGCGTCAAACACCAGCTCAGCCCGGCTCCCCTGCAGGGGTTTCCCCTCCCCCCCACCGTCTTCCCCAGACGCCCTCCCCAGTCTGGCCCCACCAGCTTCCTCAGGGCCCCTCCCTGGGCTGGAGACAGATGAGCAAAGAGCCTTCCCGGGGCTGGAGGCCGCTTGGCGGCTGTGAGGGGCCGGGGATTCACCCAGCACCCCTGCCCAGAGCCCCCGCCCGGATCCCTGCCAGCCCAGGCAGAACCACTTCTCTAGTAAGTTCTAACGGCGAGCTCGGCTTTCCAGAAGCGTAATTAAGTGTGACGACCTCACTGCTGCCCCTGCCCCACGAGATCAGGTCGGGCTTTTTAATTAGCCCCACCAATAAATATGTCAGAGTCCCCTTAAAAATATATCTGTCTCCCAAGGCCAAGCTGAGTGACGGCATAAACAGGGGCTTAGAAACCGGGCACAGGTGCCTCAAGCTCCTTATGCCAGTGGCACTGCCTGCGAACGGAGGAGCCCAACGCCCGCCCAGGGTCTAAATGCTCAGCCCCGCCAGGCCCCTGACCATGGCGGGGCGGCCCCTGGGGCCCCAGCTTCGCCCAGGACGGTGGCCGGCAGGCTGGAAGCGCCCGTTTCTGCAGCCCCTCAGGCCCAGACCCCGTCTGGGCCCAGAAGCTGGGGGGCAAGACAGCAGAGCCCCACCCCGGCAGGGCGGCAGGCAGGCATTTGTCCTCCACCCATGTCTTAGGGGACTTCCTGGTGTCCTGGGGGCTTTCTCTCCAAAGAGAATTGCCTCGGGGGCTGTCGGGGAGGGGTGCCCACCCTCGATAAAGCCTTGTAACGGGCTTTGCATGTCTCTCCAGCCACCCCCCCACCCCCCTGCTGTCAGTGGGCACCGCAGGGGTCAGAGAGACACGTGACACAGAAGTTCCAGAAGTTCACACTCAGAAAGTGACCTGTTAGTCCTGGTTTTCCAGCCCCTGCTGCCTGGGGGCGTGGGGGTGGGATCGGCAGGGAGGCTCTTTAACTTGGGGTCTCCCCCTGCGTGGGAGGGATAATTTCAAGAACCCCCTCTACCTCCTAGGAGGGTTCCAGAAACTCCGCTGTTCTTGCCACTGCCTCGTCTGGGTCCGAGCCCGAGTCCAGCGAGTGCCCCCCTGCCCTCTCCAAGGGGCACTGTCCAAAAGGGGTGGCTGCTCGAAGCCCAGGTCCCCCGAGTGCAGGCCTGCCAGGGGCTCAGCCCGGCGTGAGCATGGCCCTGGGAAGGGAAGGAGGGGGCGGAGGCCATGACTCGCCTGGAGGGGGGCCCGGTTCAGGCGGGACCTTCTCCACCTGCCCCGGCTCCCTGCACGCAGCCCCCAGACAAGGAAGAGAAAGAGGCCAAGGAGGCTAAGCGCCCTGAGCGGGGCTGAGGGACCGGGCGGGTATCAGGAAAGCCCCCTCCCCACCCCCTGCACAGCCCTGGGGAGGGCCCGGGCCCCAGAGCCACCAGGGCACCCCCAGCGCACTCCCCTCTGAGCCCCAGCCGAGACCGAGGAACACGGGCGACGTGGAGGAAGGCCTCCGAGGCTCTCACCATGGGTGCCGCTAACGTTCATTGAGTGCTTGCCGCATACCTGCCTCCTGTGTTCATCACACATCATCTTCACGACAAACCGTGACCGGTCAGGAGGGCGGCACGCTGACTTCCAGTGAGAACTGAGGGCCCCCCCGCAGGGCCCCCAGGGCTCGCCGACCCTGCCAACCCCGACACCCCCGGAGCCCCCAGCTGGACCCTCCGGCTGGCTTCCTGAGCCCTAGAGAGCCTGGCATTGACCGCGTGCAGACGGGGCATTGATTGGCTGAAAGGTGAAACCTGGAATAGTCCCGTTGCCGGTAAACGGGCGTTTTAATTGTTGAGGCAGCTAATCTCGGGTTGCCTCCCAGGAAGCTGGGGGGCAGGGGGTGGGCACGGGAGCTTTGATGTCCACAACCGCAGGGCAGGCCTGGTGGGGGCCTGCACCACCCACCCTCTGCAGGGGCCAGCAGGAGGTCTGTCCTCCCGGGAGCCCAGGCCCGGGGCCCTGGTCAGGGTGGCAGGCCTGGGACACGCTGCAGGAAGTGGTACCAGCTCTGAATCCCAGGGTTGGTCCCGGTCAGCCGTGTTCTCCGACTCCCTGGGCGAGTCACGTCGGTGCCCGCACTTCCTCATCTGTAAAATAAAATACCAGCCACGGAGGACGCTTGCCTGGCCGAGGTGACGTGTGCACCGCCTGGAGGAGCGTCTGGCCCGGGGTGTTTGTTCAGTTAAAGGCGGCCATTACTTTGAGCCTAACCCCTTAACAAACTCATTAAAGTCTTTAAGGATGTTCTTGATGTGTTGAGAGGCCTTGGCAGGTGCTGTTACAGAAACAAGTGCACTTCAGGGGCTTCCCTGGTGGCACAGTGGTTAAGAACCCACCTGCCAATGCAGGGGACACGGGTTCGAGCCCTGGTCCGGGAGGATCCCACGTGCCACGGAGCAACGAAGCCCGTGCGCCACAACGACTGAGGCTGCGCTCTAGAGCCCACGAGCCACAACTACTGAGCCCATGCGCCACAACTACTGAAGCCCGCGTGCCTAGAGCCCGTGCCCCGCAACAAGAGAAGCCACCGCAATGAGAAGCCCACGCACCGCAACAAAGAGTAGCCCCCGCTCGCCGCAACTAGAGAAAACCCACGCACAGCAACGGAAGACCCAACGCAGCCAAAAATAAATAAATAAATACATTTATTAAAAACAAAAAAAAGGAAAAAAGAAACACGTGCACTTCGGAAGCATGGGGTCATGGTGACGGTGCTCCCCGATGCTCCTAATAGGTCAGAGTGTACATCTTCTGCAATTCTACGTAATTCCAAATGTGCGAGGCGGGCCGGGCTCAGGGACAGCCCCCATCCCGGGGCGAGGCGGGCCGGGCTCAGGGACAGCCCCCATCCCGGGGCGAGGCGGGCCGGGCTCAGGGACAGCCCCCATCCCGGACATGCAGCCCTGGGGGCTACAAAGATGTATACGAACAACAAAACAATGCAAGGACGCCAGAGACTGAGAGAGCGAAGGTGGGAGGGGGTCACGTGGGGCTGTAGGTCAGGATGAGAACTCTGATTTTATTCTAAGGGTACAGGAAACCCCTGAGAGTACCAGGAAGGGAGAGCGATGGGTCCAGGAGGGGAGCCAGTGGGAGGCCAGAGCAGGGGCCACGCTGGAGCTGGGAGGGAGGGAGGTGGGCACCGGCTAGGAAGCCTTCACAGCACCTCACTTCTGGACCTGGGGCCCTTGGCACTCTGACCCCAGAGCAGTGACCTCCTCCTCCCCTACTTGTCCCCCCTCACCAAGGCCACCAAGGCCTGGAGCAGGGGTTTCAAACCCCCACGTGCCCACATAGGTGCCAGGCCTGAACACGGGCGCCTCGCCCTGCCCTGCCCCCAGCACCCCCCGGTGCCCCCCTGGTGCCACCCCCCCCGCCCCGTGTGCCAGGGAGCAGCTCTGCCTGCACATCTCCAACCCATTAGGGCCCAGCTGACATTTCTCCCAGAAATAATTAACTTTGACATCACAAAGGGCATTTCCAGCAGCCAAGGTCATCCCAGGGCTGGCCACGGCCTCCCTGTCCGCGGTCCCTCCCCAGCCCACAGCTTGGATGAATGGGGTTTCAGAGACCTGGCTGCCGGCTCGAAGGAGTGAAGAGAAGCTAACGCTGCTTTTCTTGCAGGAATAACTGCTGCTGCCTCGTCAGCTGCAAACTGCCTGGCGGGGGAGGCTGGCAGAGCTGCCTCGGACTCCAAATCCCGAAGGGACCACGGGGCCGCAGGCATGGGGGCTACTCAGGGTGCCCTCGCTCACTGTCAAGGGCTAGTGTCAATCTCCTGCTCTTTGAGCACAAACTTCTCTGGCTCCCCCATAACCTGAGTGTGGGCTGCAGGAAGCCGGCTGGGAGTGGGGTGACCGGGGCCACCTACCCCCACCTGCAAACGAGTGATAGAGCCTCGCCTTCACAGGCGTCCGAGGTCGGTGAGGTAGTGTGCAGGCTGCCTGGCACACACGCGTGCTCACTGGGCGTGGAACTGTCCTGGGGCCACCACAACAAAGCCCCACAGACCAGCTCTGTTCCCGAGGCCGGTTCCTTCCAAGGGAGGATGTGCCCCAGGCCTCTCTCCAGCTCCTGCTGGCATCTTGGCGTCCCTTAGCTTCTCGAAGCACTGCCCTCACCTCTACCTTCATCTGCGCGTGGCGTCTCCCTGTGAGCGTGTCTGTCCCAACGCGCCCTTTCTATAAGGACACCAGTCATTTGTTAGGAGCCACGCTTCCCCAGGGTGACCTCATCTTAGCTAATTACATCTGCAACAACCCTATTTCCAAATAAGGTCACGTTCTGAGGTCCTGAGGGTGAGGACTTCGACATACAGGCTTTTAGGAGACGCAATTCACCCCACAGCACTAGGCCTGCGAGGCTGCAGGGAAGGAAGATCCCCTCCTACACAAAAGCCTGCACACGGGTATTTATAGCAGCTGTATTCACAGTGGCCAAAACTTGGAAGCAACCAGGATGTCCTTCAGCAGGTGACGGATAAATAAACTGTGGTGCGTCCAGACAGCGGAACATTATTCAGCCCTGAAAAGAAGTGAGCTGTCAAGCCATGAAAAGACACGGAAGAAACTTAACTGCCTTTAACTAAGTGAAAGAAGCCAACATGGGGGCTTCCCTGGTGGCTCAGTGGTTAAGAATCCACCTGCCAATGCAGGGGACACGGTTCAAGCCTTGGTCCCAGAAGATCCCACATGCCGTGGAGCAACTAAGCCCGTGCGCCACAACTACTGAGCCTGCATGCTACAACTACTGAAGCCCACGCACCTAGAGTTGGTGCTCCACAACAAGAGAAGCCACTGCAATGAGAAGCCCGCGCACCACAATGAAGAGTAACCCCCGCTCACCACAACTAGAGAAAAGCCCGTGAGCAACAGCGAAGACCCAACACAGCCAAAAATAAATAAATAAATTTATCTTAAAAAATAAAGAAGCCAATCTGAAAAAGCTACAGACTGTATGATTCCACCTGTATGACATTCTGGAAAAGACAAAACTATGGAGACAGTTAAAAAAACAAAACAAAACAAAACAAAAAAACACAACAGAGGTTGGTGTGTGCAGGGGATGAACAGGCAGAGCACAGAGGATTTTCAGGGCAGTGAAACTACTCTGTATACTGTAATCGTGGACACATGTTATACATTTGTCCAGACCCACGGAATGTGCAACACAAGAGTGAGTCCTGACGTAACCTCTGGACCCTGGGTGGTGATGAGGTGTCAATGCAGGTTCATCAGTTATAACAAACGCACCATCCGGTAGGGATGTTAGTGGTGCGGGCTGTGCATGTGGGGCTGGGGATATATGGGGAATCTCCGTACTTTCTGCATGGTTCTCCTGTAGAGCTAAAACTGCTATTTAAAAAAATAACCTCTTACTTTTTTTAAAAGTTCACCAGAGGGACCCTGGAAATAGGACCACATTTCCATGAGGGTCATAACTAACTGTGCCCTCCCTCCCTCTAATCTGTAACCAGGATGACGGTGTCTGTCCCCACCCCCCGGGAGCCATGCTCCTCTGACCTGGTGGGGCCGGAAGTGAACTGAGCTGGAGCTCGGAGCCACCAAGAGGCAGGATGGGACGCGGACACAGACGTGGCCAAGGGTGGCCCCAAGGAAAGGAACTCAGGCCCCCGCCACGGCTGGAAGCCTCTGGAGGGGTGGGGAGGAGGGTGAAGGCCGGCTGGGTCTCTGAGGGTGGATGTTCATGAGAATCGGGCCTGCGGCGGCTGTCCCTGCAGCCCCTTTACCTGCAACTTCTCTCCAGCCTACTGGGCAGGGGGGCTGAGGCTGCAGACTTGGCCACAGGTCCCAGGGCAGCCCAGTCTCCCCGCGACCCCCAGCAGCTCCCTTCCTGTCTGGCTTCCTAATCCGGCCCAGCAGTGACCTTTGGCCCAAGCAAAGTGATCTGATTAGAAGGCATTCAGAGGGGACACAGCTGTTCCACCATCCTCTGGGAGGGTTCACACAGAGACCTGTCGAGGTTTGACAGAAGCCAGGCGGAGGCTCAGAGAATCACCTCGTGGTGTGGTGAGGGCGGCGCTCTGGCGGGGCTGGTCCACCTGCACGTCACAAGTCCCTGCGTCCCGAGTGGGAGGCAGAATCACAGCCCCCAAAGACACCCACGTCCTGCCCCAGAACCTGTGAGCATGTCACCTCCCAGGACAGCAGGGACTCTGCAGGCATGATGCAGTTAAGGACCGTGATGGGGAGGTTATCTTGGGTTCCCCAGGTGGTCTGAATACAGGATCACAGAGGTCTTAAACCAGCCAGAGAAGGACATGTGATGTGGAAAAGAGAGGGACTGGAAGGTGACAGCTGCTGGCTGTGCAGATGCAGGGAGGGGCCTCCAGACACGGAACTGACTCTCCCCGGAGCCTCCAGTAGGACCAGCCCCATGGACCCCTCGATTTTAGCCCAGGACCCCGTGTTGGACGTCTGACCCCGAGGACCGTGAGATGACGAATCTGCGCTGTTTTAAGCCGCTGGATTGACGGGGATCTGCTCCAGGCAGCAGCACTCTGGTGCACCCTGTAACTTAACCACGGCTTCTGGCACCAGCGCGTGCTGTCCTGCCTGACGAGTCACCACAAGGACCACAGTCCACTCCCCGGGGGACGGAGGGACGCCGGGAATGCCCCAGGGGCTGCCCCACGGGAGTAATGTTTCTGCTTCCGCAGAAGCCTTCTTCCCATCACAGATCAGCGTCCGGGGAGGCGTCCCGGGCCCTCTTTCATCGCGTCAGTGGCAGCACAGGGGCTGAGATGGGGGCCCCGGCTGGGTGAGCAGCTCGTCACCCAGGTGATGGGGTGCAGGGACCCACTGACACACCCTGTCTCTCTCCCTCCCCATTCACCTCTGCCTGAGCATGCCGGTCCTTGCTACCCCACGTGGCGTCCCTGGCTCCGTCCACTCAGGCTGCTGTAACAAAGACCACAGACTTGGGGGGAGCTTAATCACAGCTGATGCTTGTTTCTCACAGCCCTGGAGGCTGGAGGCCTGAGATCAGGCTGCCAGCAAGGTCGGGTCCTCGCGAGGCCTCTTCCCAGGTGTAAACGATGGTCTTCTCCCTGCGTCCTCACGTGGTGAACAGGGTGAGGCTCTCTGAGGCCCCTTTTACAAGGGCACTAATCCCATTCATTGGGGCTTCACCCTCACGACCTCATCACCTCCCAAAGGCCCCACCTCCTGACACCATCGCCTTGGGGATTAGGGTTTCAACATAGGAATTCGGGGGAGACACATACCTTGGGCCCATAACAGTCCCCTTGAACTGGGTGAGACTGGACAGGTAAGAGACCCCTCTGGCAAGCACAATGGCCCATCTGCCCATTGCTGGCAGCCCCTGAGGCTACTCCAGGCAAGCATAGCCCCGTCTGGCTGCCAGCCCCTTCCCAAGCCAGCCTGGGTTGCATTTTCTCTGCTTTCATCAGTCTGTGCCTTAATCAGCCCCCGTCTCGGAGGCCCCTTCTTTACAGGTGTGCCCACCAGCCCCAACCGCAGCAGGGCTGTGAACTCGCCACCACGACGCAAGCAAAGAGCACCACCTTGCTGAAGGAGGCCTCCCTCTCGTGTCCCAGCACAATCTGGGTTGGAAGTTGCCAAACAGAAACTTCATTTTTACTCCACATTTCTTGCCCAGTTCAGTGTGTAACTGGCCTCCCCCTGGCGACTTAGCAGAGCGCACGGCAGCTTATAAAAAAAAAATCTATATAAAACCAGGAGAAAAAGGCTGCAAACCATTCAGCCCTTTTGCCTTTTAAAGGAAAACCATCTTCAACTAAGGGAACGTGGTTTTGATGATGACTCTTTAGATATGACACCAACCCAAAGCATGGTCCATGAAAGAAAAGATTGGTGAATTGGACCTCACCGAAATTTTAAATTCTGCTCTGCAAAAGACAGAGGTAAGAGAATGAAAAGGCGAGCCGCAGTCAGTAGAAAATATTTTCAAAACACACAACTGATGAAGGATAAACACATCTGTTATCTACAAAGAACTCTTTACACTCAGTAAGAAAACAAACAACAAGATTTACAAGTGGGTTGATGACCTTACGAGACCCCTCGCCCAAGAAGACACACAGGTGCAAAGAAGCACATGAAAAGACGCTCGCGTCATATATCCTCAGGGACATTCGAACAATGAGACGCCACTATCTGACCCTTAGGACCACCCAGATCCAGGACACACACACACCAGGTGCCGGTGAGGATGCAGAACAGCAGGAACTGTCACTCACGGCTGGTGGGGCCGCGAAATGCTGCAGCCACTTCGGAAGACAGTTCGATGATTTCTTATAAAACTAAACATACTCTTACCATGTGAACCAGCAATTGTGCTCCTTGATATCTACCCAAAGGAGGTGAAAACTTAGGTCCACACAAAAACCGGCACGTGGATGTTTATAGCCACTCTATTCATAGTTGCCCAAACTCAGAAGAAACCAAGATGTCCCTCAGCAGGTGACGGGTAAATAAACTGTGGTGCACCCGGACAGTGGAATATTATTCAGCCCTGAAAAGAAATGAGCTGTCAAGCCAGGGAAAGACATGGAGGAACCCATTTGACTGTTGGTAAAAAAGTATATTTTACTCTTTTCCACAAAGTTTGGATCCTGTTTTATCTCTGATTATAATTAACACTTGTTTCTGCAAGATTAGCAAAATGATGACAATTGATGAAGGTCTGTGATGGGCACGTGGATATGTATTGCATTATTCTACTTTGTGTTTGAAAATTATCATAATAAAAAGTTAAAAATTCAAAAAAAGAGGGCTTCCCTGGTGGCGCAGTGGTTGAGAGTCCACCTGCCGATGCGGGGGACGCGGGTTCGTGCCCCGGTCCGGGAGGATCCCACATGCCGCGGAGCGGCTGGGCCCGTGAGCCATGGCCGCTGAGCCTGTGCGTCCGGAGCCTGTGCTCTGCAGCGGGAGAGGCCACAACAGTGAGAGGCCCACGTACCGCGCAAAAAAAATAAAAAAAAAAAAAATTTAAAAACAGAAAAGACATGAAGGAACGTTAAATGCATTTAAGTAAGTGAAAGAAGCCGATCTGAAAAGGCTACAGACTGTATGATTCCAACTCTATGACACTCTGGAAAAGACAAAACTATGGAGACAGTAAAAAGATCAGGGGTTGCCAGGGGCTGCGGGGAGGGAGGGATGAACAGGCAGAGCAGGACGTTTAGGGCAGTTAAGCTACTCTGTATGATACTGTAAAGGTGTGTACACGTCATCATGCATTTGTCCAAACCCACAGAATGTACAGCACCAGGAGTGAGCCCTGAGGTAAACTGCGGACCTCAGTTAATAATAATCTATGCGCACTGGTTCATCATTATAACAAACATATCACACCAGTGCAAGATTTTAATAATAGGGGAGGGATATATGGGATTTTCTGTACTTTGCACTCAACTTTTCTGTAAACCTAAAACTGCTCCCCCAAAATTGTCTATTAATTTTATTTAAAAGTAAAAAAACAAATTACCTACCGTAGCGATTCACGTTATCTTCTGTATTGAAAATATTGTACATATTTGAGGTCATCATGCGTACACAGTTTGGAATCCAGAAAGCCACGGTTTCAATAAAAAACTTAAATGTGATGGAGAAGAAACTAACAGCCTTGGAGCCCAGCGCTGTTCCCAATCCTCCGAGAAAGCCCTGCTTCTGGCCTCAGGCTTGGCTGGCAGCTCCCGACTCTTGCTGGGCACTTAGGTGATCTGGAAGGAGACCCACCGACAGGGCTGCTTCAGGGAGGGGGGACCACTGCGTGCTGGTTCCCCCGACATTCCTGAACTGGGCGCGCCTGGCCTGTGCAGGCACCTCTAGGGGAGGGGAGCCTGGGGGGCCAGGGGAGACAGCGTAATTCCAGGGGGGCTCCAAAGAGACCCCACCCAGTGTGGGGGCAGCGGCTCCAGAGAGGCCAGTCGTGGAGTAAATATGCCCCCCCACCCCCGCCCGGCTGCCTCCCTGCTGTGGGCCATCAGCACCCCATCCTTCCCTTGAGAGTTCCCAGGGCCTCGTCACGCTACGTTATCCGTGTGGTCATGTGTCCTGCATGGCCTCCTTCCCGGGCCCCGTGCCCCAGGAGGACAGCAAGGGACCAGCGTTTTCCCACCGCTATGCCCCTCGCACCCGGGGGGCCGGCCTGTCGTAGGTTCCCAGCGAACAAACGGATGGAGGCCTGCAGTCGGGGAAGCCCTGAGGGCAGGGGCTGCTCTGGGCCAGAGGCCGCAAGGCCAGCTGCCCTCCTGCTGGGTGACCAGGTGATTCTCGGGTGTTGCAGGTGCAGGGAGGCCACGCCCCAGGGAAGAGGAGGGAGCCTCCCAGCGCCGCCAGGGCACCCCGCTGGGATGGGCCAGCACAGCTATCCTAGGACCCTTGACCCCCAAAGCGTTTGAGCTGCCAGGACGGGTGGGCCCACTCGCGGCCCCGCGCTTCCCACGCAGCCTCGGGACGTGGCCAGAGGGGGGCCTGTCCTGGAGCAGTCATTCGACACGCCCAGGAGGCTCTGGGCATGCCTCAGCGGCCTCACGTGGGCCCCCAGAATTTCATTCCCAGTGAGGGTGAGCGTCCACTCCCGGGGTGGGGGAGACCTGGTGCACAGGGTGCCCCCTCATCCCGAGAACCCCTGGGCACAGCTCCAGCTCTAACTAGAGTCTCGGGCTCCACGGAGGGCCTCAGGGTCTTCAGACAGAACCGCGTGTCCCTGGCCGGACCTGGCGACCACGTGGCCCAGCCTGTCTCCCCAGGTCCTCTGACCACACCCCCCAGGGCCTCACTGGTGACATTGCAGGCTTTCATTTGCTCTATGCAAGTTTTGGGGATGCTTGATCTCTGCCAGGAGCACCACGTGCCCCCCCCCCCCCGCAACATACACACACAGGGGCCATGCTCTCCTGTGAGGAATGCTCCCATGGGCCACTGTGGGCCCAGCCCTGGGCATGGCAGCCCGTTCCTGCTCGTCTGTGCCCCAGTCTGGGGTGGGGAGGCATGCAGTTACACCCCGGGGCAGGAAAACTCTGGGGCTAAACGCAAGCAGGTACCCGAGGCCCCCTCTCCCTCTTCATCTGTGATTCTCTCAGTCACTCAACAAACGTGTTTAAGCAGCTGCTCTGTGCCCGGCCCTGTGCAGGGTGAGCTGTTCCTGTCCACGAGCAAGTGCAGTCTGACAGGTTCCCATACCAGAGGCCCGTGGCCAAAGCTGGTCTGTAGACGTGCCTGCTCTGGCCGGCACAGGCCTGAGCTCTCAGGACCCCCCAACGGGCACCACTGTGCAGGAACGAGGGGGCATGTCCCCCCAGGTGGGCAGACGCCCCCATTTCTCCACAAGCCCCACTGCTCCCTTACGCCTCACACCAGCCGGCTCACTTGTTCATGCCCCGCCAGCCTCTGTGGACTTTGGCGTCTGCAGTGTCTGCTCCAGGGCCCAGCCCAGGGCCTGGGGTGTGGTGGAGGTCAGGGGGACCTGGTTTAGGGCATGACAGGCCCCAAGGTCTGGCCTGGGAGTTGGAGCGGGCTCCCATGCGTTAGTGCTGGGGACTCAGACCTGTGAAGGACACCCCAACTCCCTGAATGGTCAGCAGCCATGCTTGACCCTGCCTGATGGGGTGTCACTTACATGGGGTTCACAGGCCCAGGCTGGGAAGGTGGCAGTGTCCCCGCCTGACAGTCTGCAGAGGGCTGACTCCCGGGTAGGGCAAATTTGGGGTTATTGGTTAAATCATGAGGTAAATATTTAGATTTACTCTTAACTTCAGGGACTGGAGGAGTTCTCAATTATATCATTGGCTCAATTAATGCCCACTAAAACTTTTATGCCACGTGTGACATTAACATAGCACCTCTGAAATAAATGACCAGGCCCGCAGCATAAGAAATTCCGGCATTTACGGGCTTCACTGGTTAATAGATCACCCTCAACTGCCTTTTATTCTCATCTGACTCTGCCTGGGGAAGCAGTACCGCAGGCTCCGAGACCCCAGGCCCTAGGACCTGAGTGGGGCCCCTCAGGGCCGCTGGGCCGGCGCCCACTCACCCAGCTGCCCCAGCGCAGCCCCCAGCAGCAGCCCGCGCCCACACCGCCCCAGGCCCGCTCCGGGCTGCCCGTCGGGCTTGTACAAGGGGGGTGTTTTCTGAGGCCCGGCAGATGTTTGCTCTTTCCCACCGACTCGCACTGGTTTTGTTTCCTCCCTCTTCCTCTCTCTCCTGAACGGAGCTGAAATGAACAGTCTGACTGGGAGCAGAGGTGGCCTCGTGGACACGATGCTTCTGGAAGGCCAGGTCCCACCAGCCCCCCTGGGGGATGTGGCCTTGGGGCCAGGAGGGGGTCCCCTCGGAACAAACATCTCCCTCAGGGACACAGTCCCAGGACAGTAGCTCATGGGACCGTTTGAGAATCAGCAGGCCCGGTCGAGCCCCAGCTCTGCCACCTCCGTTGGGGTGACCGTGGACACGTGGCTGACCCTTTCGGAGCCTTTAAGATTTGGGGACGGTGACACCAGGTCACGGCTGCAGCGAGGCGGCCTGCCACAGGTAAAGCCCATCACACCTGAAACATTTTATACCCACCTCCCCTCCGAGGCCTGCTGCCTGGCTCCCCAGGTAGGGGACCAATGTCTGCAGCTCCCCCCAACCCCAGGCAGCTGGGCTCGGGAGTCGCTCAGGACCCCGGGTGGGGGCAGCAGAAGCGCTCCTGCCCTCCCCGCTCCCAGGGAAGCTCTCTCTGCCCTCTATGGCCTGAGGCCTCCAAGCAGAGGCCCAAGTGGGAGGGGTCATGATGCCGGGGCAGCCCAAGGCCCCCCAGTGAAGGGAGAGCTGGAGTGGGGGGGCTCTGGATGGGAGGAGCCTGGTAACGGGGGGGCACCAGGAGAGAGGCCTGGGGAGAGGCTGGCCTCCAGTAGGGACAGGCCGCGCCCCTCTGCCGGCGCCCGGAGCTGTGTCGCTATTATTATTAAGGCCATCACTGCTCTTATTAGGTTTTTATTTTAATTTTCTTCAAAGACAATATATACACATGTTTTGTTTTGTTTTAAATCTGACAGGCCAAAGGCTACACTGCAGAAATGAGACTCCCTTTCACCCACAGAGGCCCTCGGCCCCCACCGAGACCAGCCTCCCACAGCGCCTGTAGGTGTGCACCCACGACAGACGGGTCCCTTCCTCTGTGCTTTCCGTGCCACGAGCCACACCCACTGCTGCTCAGGAAGCCTGGCCTTGGGGTGGCTTGGGGTCTGTTCACAACGTGACGTCACAAAGTGACAGGTCTTCCCGGAACCAGATCAGAACACATCTGCCTTCCCAGCAAAATTAGTTGCATCAGACCCTTTGGGGTTCTGAAGAAAGCTCTCATCCGATCCCTAAAGTCACCCGGCGGTTCAGAAGGCTGGAGAGGATCGTGGCCGCCCAGCAAGCCCAGCTCCAGCCTGCACCCCTCCCGCAGCCTAGTGGGGCCGGTGACAGGGCGGCCCCTCGCCTGGGAGGGGCCGGTCCTGGGTTCCACGCTCCAGGAAGCAGGTCCTCTTGGGCCACCACCACTGCCCCAGGCTCTGGGGGACCCAGGCCCTGAGCCCTCCATCCCAGCCGTGGCCCCAGCAGCAGGCACGATTTCAGAGTTATATTAAGGAGTGACAGCGGCGTGGGGATGGGTGTCTGTAACCAGATAAGACCAGCAGGACACAGTTGTCAGAGGAGCCGGATTTATCCTGCCCCGGTCAGCTGATGGGTTCCAGTTACAGCCCCGGCGGCGGGCCGGTGCGCGAGCTTGTGGTCCACGCCAGGCAGCTGCGGGATTGATCGGGGCGCGATTCTCCTGGAGAAAAGCACTTACCACACGCAGGTTGCAAATAGCCACGGGCAGAGCACCGAGGGGCCGGGGCCAGAGAGCCGCCCATAAGGTCCCACCCCGGCAGGACAGGCCCTGGCCCGCCACTCCCAGACCTGGGGTGGGAGGGACGCACGCGCTCCTGCTGACCGGGGCTCTGTGGCCGCATCACCACCGGCCGGTGCACAAAAGGGGCTCAGATGGCCGCAGCCTTTGGGAGAAGGCAGCGCCAGACCGGGGAGGGGAAGGGCTGGCCGCCCAGGGCCCCCTCCCAGGCTCGCACGCCGGCCGCCACCCTGCTTCGGGAGCCGTCGCCCCGCACCCGCCGCTCTGCTCTCCGCCTCAAGTTCACAGCAAGCGGGAACCCGGGCACCCTGGCTCTCCAGCCGACCAGCCCCGCGTGTCCTCTGGCTACTTCCCGGCTCTGCTCCAGGGCTGGCCAGCCTGCCCATGGCAGTGGGAAGGGGCAGCTGTCTTGGGAAGTCTGTGCTGTGGGTGCTGGCCCTGGTGGGGAGGGAGGAGCATGGCGCCTGGTCACAGCTATTTAAAGGCCAGGAATGGACAGGTGCGGAGGCCGGGGCAGGAGGGGGGATGTCTGTGTCGGGTGTGAGGGAGGGGCTGGCATGCAAGGTTCCCCCCCAGGGCAGGAGGCACCCCAGGGGCTCCTGGGCAGCCCCTGCACGCTCCCCATTGGGGCCAGGGTGGTCCCGCTGCGTGCTGTGGCAGGAAGGGAGAGACCTCAGTGCCCACCGGTGAGGAGGCCCCAGGCTGGGTTGGGACGGGGTGGGGGGCAGCAGCCAGGACGGCCTGTCCCCTCCCAGGTCAGCACCCACACAGGAAGCTGAGTCAGGCCTGCAGCGTGAGCTGGCCCAGGCTGGCCTGGAGGCCCAGAGGCAGTTTTCAGGCCCCCGAAAAGGCCAGAAACACCTGCTCCCAGGGTTGGGAATGCACAGAGCAGGAAGCCAGCCTTTTGTGTCATTCCCAGTTGGGCTTCAGCCTTCCCACTAAATCATCATCGTCCTCGTGATGGTCAGAGGTCCACTCAGACCCTCCTGGGTCAGGCCACGTTCCCGCCACACTCGCTGTAAGACCCTGGGCAAGTTCATTTATCTGAGCCTCAGTTTCCTCATCTTTAAAATGGGAGGATGGTGGCACCCCTGCCCAACAGGCACACTGTAAACAGTGGCCACTGCAGAGCCCCTGGGAAGACAGAGCAGCCTGGCCTAAGTCTCACTGATATGTCAATGCCTGCCACAATCCCCGACTCTCCGGGAAGGGCCCCGGGGAGGCAGGCGAGGGAGGGAGGACAGAAAGGCTAAAGGGAGGGACTCTGCCCCGGGCACTGTGGGTCTCACCCCTGCCCCATCACAACTCCATCGGGCTCCCCAGACCCACTCTAGCCTGACTTGGGCCTGGTTGGGCTGGGACAGCGGAAGAGGCTGAGGGTCCCACCCCAGGACCCCCACCCAGGTGCTCAGAGCCTAGGCTCTGCGGTGGTGACGGAGCACAGCTGGGCTCCACCAGGGTCCGCTAATGGGGGTTTCATCCTGCAGCGGAGGGGAGGGGCTCCGAAAGCACCCTCGGCCGGTGGGGCTCCTCTGGGGGTGCGGAGCAGAGCCAGCCAGCCAGCAGGGCAGCGGCTCCACCCGGCTCCACACCGACAGCTCGGGACTCGCTTGTGTCTGCAGCTGGCTCCTTCTGCAGAGACGAAGTTGTCCTGTGCCTCTTGCCCATCGACTCCATTTCTGAGCCGATTGAATGCAGAGCCCAGGCTGGCGTCCGGAAGCCACCAGGCCATCGGGCCCCCGGGTGTGTAACGGGCAGCGGGCGGAGTTTAGCCTCCACATGGTTCATCTCACCCAAAGGCTGGTCCCACTGAGATGCGGCCCCGCCTCCCCCTCCTGTCCCCAGAAACCACAGCCACTAGGTCACATCCACACCCCTCACTAGGCAGGGCCCACCCCGGGAGCCCCCATGGCCCTGGCCGAGAGGGCAGGGCAGGGGTCCTGGCAGTACCTCCACTCTGTCCTCAGTGCCATGTTCCCAGCCGTTTGTGGGGGGGCCTGGAGAGCCCTGAAGACCTGCTGTCCCCATCGTCCCGAGGGGCCCTCCAGGAGCCCCGAGCGCTTCCACAGCCCCTGCACCTCCCGTCCTGCTGCCATCGGTCTAAGGCTGCCCGGACAGGGATGTGCTGGGGCTGGACCTGCAGACCAGCTGGCCAAGGAGGCCGGGATGAGGGTAGGAGCGGAGGGCCTCTGACCCTTGTGAGCCCCAGGAAACCGTCCCCAGCACCTCCGAGCTCTGAGGGGCACGGCCCAGCCAGTCCCCAAAGGAGGTGGCTGGTTCACCTGGGAGCAGGGACCCCTGACAGGCGAGGGCTCACCTGATCCATGGAGGGGGGTCAGGTCTGGGTGAAGAGAGGAGAAGGGGGGACACAGAGAGACCCAGAGAGGGGGAAGGGGGGCACGGAAGGGGAGCTAGAGCAAGAAAGCAAGCTCAGAAAAGAAGAAAGGATGGCAGGGGACTAGAGGTCAGTACCCCAGAGGCAGGAGCGAGTGAGGAGGACGGGGTGGGGGGGGACCACGAGGGACGACGGGGGCGGGCACCCCGGGGGGCGGGCGTGGTGGGGGCTTGTCTGCTCCTCCTTGGTGCAGTTAAATCGCCCAGCTCCCGGGACAGACACTCGGTTTGGCCAGCATCACCAGGCCACGTGGCCATGTGCCCACCCGCGGCCCCGGGAACAGCCCAGAGCAGCTGGGGCAGGCGGGGAAGCCCCACATTTCACAGGAGGCAGAGCCCAGCCAGGGCGGGGTGTGGAAAGTGCGCCCAAGGTCACCGGGCAGAGGGGCCCCAGATCCTGGGAGGCCACTGGCCTCATGGCTGGGGCGGTGGGGGAGAAACAGGGGAGGGGGCTGACCAGACATCAGCCGGCTCTGCCTCGTCGCACAGAGCCGCTCAGCCGGCGGCCGTGGCACACCCAGCGGCACACAGCCCCGGGGAGAGCCCAGGGCCGGGCCCTCTCCCCACCTGCTGGGGGGGGGGCCCGTGGCCACTCCCTCCAGGAGAGCAGGCGAGCCTACACCTGTGCACACCTGTCCCCCAGCATCTCCTCAAAGACGGGGCACACACGCACCCGCGGGGACCTTGCAGCAGCCTGTCAGCCGTGCAGGATGCGCGCTGTTCCGTAGAGGACGGGCCAGCAGGAGCACGGGGGGAGCTCGAGCAGGAGACGGGGGCGGGCAGCCCGGAGGGGCCGAGCACCACTGGCGGACACGCGGGGGTCTGGGCTGTGGTGGAGCTCGAGATGGCCAGGGCAACCACGATGCAAAGAGGGGGCAGACACGTGTCCAGTGTCCCCGTCACCTGTCACCGCCTGGCCGGCCTGAGAAGCCATCCTCTGCCTACACCCCCAAAGCCTTGGTAGGAATGGGCTGCCACCCACGGTGCTCTGGGAAACTGAGGAAGGGTCCACGTCCACCTCTGGGGGCTTCAGTAGGGGAAGGGGAGGGGGCTCGGGCTGTGAACTAAGGTGGGAAGTCTGATCACAGAGACATGGGGCTGGCGGGCCCCCCACTGCACCTGCTCTGCCCCAGCCCGTACCACCTGCCTGAGGCCCTCAGATCAGCACACAGCCTGGCAAGTCAGAGACAAGCCCCCGGGGCCCTTCCAGAAAGAGCAGATGAAAACGGCAGCAGGAACGGAACTCCTGCTGGACACATCGTCGGAAGGAAGAAATGCGGAACCTCCCAAAAGGAGAGGCAAAGTCATGGCTGGAACTTAGGGGGGAAGGTGAGGGAGCCAGAGTCTTGACGTGGCCAGCAGGGGCGGGAGGCTGGCGGGAGGGCGGTGCCGCTTTACGGGCTGCAGGTCCCGGAGGCCACCCACTCGCCCAGCTCTGAGTGACTCACGTCCGGCCTCCGGGCCCCGCCAGGTGGGCCCCACGTCCAGTCCTACCCGACCCGAACCCGCAGGGCCAGCTCTGGTCTCGGTTCAGCCTCTCTCCTCTTACCAGGCCCCCACAAGTCCTCCCGCTAGGCCAGGAGCAGGGAGGCCCCAGGCCGAGGACACACCTGTGTCCCCAGACTTAGTTCAGGGGACCCATGGGTGGAGACGCAGCACTGAGGGGCCAGTGGAGGGAGTCAGGGTCCCCCCAGGAGCTTTTCGCCAATGGAGGGCTCACCTGCACGCCCGCTCTGACCTCTCCTAGTGGCTTGCTGGACGACTGTGTCCAGAACGATTCTGAGGCTGCGTCTGGGCTCAGCAGTAGAGAGTAGAGATTGATTGGTGATGTCTGACGAGGGCATAGGAAGAGCCCAGGGGCGTGAGTGCTGGCATCCGCCATCTCCGCACTAACAGGTGTCTCATCATTCCCAAACTGAGCTGAGCAAGTGTCGGGAGGGCACGGGAGCAGAGGCCTCTTCCTCTGACAGGCAGCGTCCTCGGCCTGCAGTAGCTCTGCCTTCATTCCGTTGGGGTCACACACACCCTCTTCTTCCATTTAGACAACGGCTTCTCCATTGATTGGCTGAGAACCAGGCCATCAGCAGAACGCTTTCCCATCGAAGCTGTCCCCTCCCACCATCAGATTCCACCCAGCGCTTCTAATGGAACATCAGAATGGGCCGTCCAAGAGCACGCCCTTGACCCCCACCTTCCATGGCTCTGGAGCCTTTTTTGGGCATTTTTATAAAAATAACATGCGTGCAAATACAAATAAAATGGCGTGTGGCTGTTGACGCTGGCGTGGAGGAGGAGCGGACCAGGACCCTCACCTGCTTGGTCTAACCCCCACCTTCCCCACGGCTCAGAGCTCCCAAGTGAGGGCCATGCAGAGCGACCCGCACTTACCTCCCACTGGACAGATGGGGAAACTGAGGCCTGGACGGGGAGCAGGCATGGGGACGGGGGAGGAGGGGGGGATGGAGGGAGGAAGGGCAAGGACGCCCATGCCCCCTCCCGCCGCCCCTCCCCCTCACTGCCCAGTGGACCACAGAGGGTCACGGCCCTTCTTGCTCTACGAGCGCTGTTCCGCAGTCAGGATGGCTCGTCAGACGACTTTCAAACATCACCACTCACGGGACTTCCCTGGAGGGCCAGGGGTTAAGACTCCCCGCTTGCAATGCAGGGGGCGCGGGCTTGATCCCTCGTCAGGGAATTAAGATCCCACGTGCTGCACAGTGCAGCCAGAAAAAAAAATCACCACCATAAATTTCCAGGGAAACTACATCTCTTTAAAAACTGTAGTATTAACGTAGGGGGAAAGAAAAGGCATACATGTAATTTCTCCCGATTTATTCTTTCCTGTCATGCTAGCGGTACAATCTCACCTCCAAGTCTAATCCCAATCCCGGCCTCTCTCAGCTATTTCTGGGACCAGAGCCTCCCAGGGCAGCACCCCTCCCAGCCGGTGGCCGCACGGGGTCCGCGCTGGGGCAGGGAGCCAGGGCCAGCAGGCCTCAAGCCACAGGAACGGACTCGAACCCGGCTCTGCTGCCCCGGGCTGAGCTCCTGTCCCGATCACAGAGGCGGCGGCAGATTCGTTCCCTGGTGGGCGGTCGGAGGATGTGGGCAGTTGGGGTTGCAGGCAGTTGTGGGATTCAGGCCGGAAGACCAGACCCTACACTGAGACCCATACAGCACCTGGGGCCAAGGGAGAGGTGGTCAGTCTGCATGAGTCCAGGCACTTCCCCGGGCCACTCTGGGACCCTGGACCCACCCCCGCAGGGTGCTATTTGGAGAAACTTTGAGACCCTTGGAATCGGCCCCTGTTGGGCAGTGTTCTCTAAAGACAGAGTGTCTCACCTGAGACCAAACCCACGTGAAATGGGCAAACTGGAAGGAACTGTCAGAGCGGCTTGGGGACCAGGGGTGTCTCCCTGCCAGGTGGCTCCACGGGCCAGGTCAGGTGGAGGGACAGGCCAGCAGCTGGGTCGCTCGTCCTGTGTCTGCCCCGGGATGAGTCCAGGTCTTGTGTCCAGGCCGGTCCAGGGCACGTGAGGGCACAGAGACCCCTCCGCAACTGGTCCACGTAAAGCCCATTTCCTCAGGGCCTGGGCACACAGCCCCTGCTCTCAGGCAAATCTGCTATCCAGGGATTAGAGGCAAGGACGCGCGCTGAGGAGGTGACCCTCCATGGCGGCGCCTCCGCCCTCCAGGACTTTGCTGGTGACGGGAGTTGTGGCCGGGCTGTGTGGAGCCTCGGACGCAGACGCAGGCTTGGTCCGGGAATCGTTGTGTCAAGAAGTTCTTGTCCAGCCTGGCAGGGCCGTGTCCGGAGCTGCTGCCAGTGCGCCCCGCAGCCAGGCGTCCCCTCGAGGTGCAGCGGGGACATGGGCTGGCCCAGTGCCCTGAGGGGCCTCGCCTGCTCCTTGGGGAGGTTTGGGGGCGCTCAGGCCAAGACCCTGCCTCCAAGACTCCAGGAACCCCCTGCTGAGGGCAGCCTCTGGGCCTTCGCTGGATGCCCGGGCAGGGCTCGCTGTCTCCCCTGGACTTCTCTTCCAGACCCAGCACTGCCCCAGCCCTCTGAGTAGAGGCCCTGGTGACAGCGGATGCCGTCAGCAGCCTGCAGCTCAGCGGGAGTGAGTCTGATGGGGGAGACAAGTGCCCCGCTCTGGGTTCCAGGTGCGGACTCAGGAGACATAGACTAACGGGGGGCACGTGGTCCCGACACTGGCTGTAACGCCATCCCCAGGCCTGCTCTGTCTCCGGGTGGATGGGGCTAGCAGAGGGCGTGTTCAGGGTGTGCCCAGCGCCCGTTAGAAAGGCCTGGAGGGACCAGGGCAGATCCCTTCTCTCCAGCCTGTCTGCCCTCTGTTGTATGAGCCGGACTGGACCACTCGGGAGTCCTCTGAGGACCAGTGCTCTGAGGCTGACCTGGAGGAAGAGCCCACCATCACCCCACGCCCAGTGGACACCCCAAGGCAGGTGGGTGGGCTGGTGGGCAGCTGGGCAGCTCCCGGACTTCCAAAGGTCAGGAGGAGACAGAGGCCAGTGGAGAGAAGTGCAGGCATCCTCTCTCCCTTCACATGACTTGGGCAGCAAGTCTCGCAGGGCCAGAGAAGGGCCCCTTTAGCCCACAAACCTGACTGGGGTGCCCAGGGAGCCAGTGGCTCCTACACCCATGCCCACCTTAACGCCGCCAGCCCCCGCTTGGCATCCAGGATATGCCCCAGGCCCCTGTAGGTGGGTGCATGCCCAGGCCACCCAGGACGGAGGGAGGTGACCACAGGCCCCTTTCCCACGCGGCTCCCACCTCCCCAGAGAGGACACTCGGCCCATGAAGCCGCCGGCAGCTCCTATGTCTCTGCCTCCTGTCTGACACCTTTGTTATCAGAGGAGCCAGGGACCGAGGGACCGAGGAGCCTGACGCTGCCCCGTAGCGCCCTGAGGTCACAGCCCTGTCCAGAGCTGGGGAGGCCTCTGAGGGGGTGACACCAAGGGGAGGACCGGAACACTGAGGATCAAGCCTTCCAGACGGCGGGAATTGCAGGACCGAGGCAGGAACAAGCTTGGGAGCGGTCCCATGGAGCCTGCCCCGGGGGGCCCAGGATGCGGTCCTCCCCTGTCCGGTGAGGGGTTACCCACCCAGGCAAGGTGGCCCTCGGGGTTGTCCGGAGGTGGGGGAGGTGGCCGGAGCACCGCATCCTACAGGGTGGGGGCAGCACCAGGAGGTAAATGTGCACTTCACCCTCTGCAGCTTGGAGAGGCTGGCTTCAATGTTTTTAGCTTAAAAATATTCCTATCAGGGCTTCCCTAGTGGCGCAGGGGTTAAGAATCCACCTGCCAGTGCAGGGGATATGGGTTCGAGCCCTGGTCCGGGAAGATTCCACATGCCGCGGAGCAACTAAGCCTGTGCACCACAACTACTGAGCCTGCGCTCTAGAGCCTGTGAGCCACAACTACTGAGCCCATGAGCCACAACTACTGAAGCCCACATGCCACAACTACTGAGCCCACGTGCCACAACTACTGAAGCCTGCGTGCCACAACTACTGAGTCCGCATGCCACAACTACTGAAGCCCGCATGCCACAACTACTGAGCCCGCGTGCACCAACTACTGAAGCCCGTGCACCTAGATCCCATGCTCCACAACAAGAGGAGCCACGACAATGAGAAGGCTGCACACCACAATGAAGAGTAGCCCCTGCTCACCACAACTAGAGAAAGTCCGCATGCAGCAACGAAGACCCAAGGCAGCCAAAAATAAATAAATAAATAGATAGATAGATAAATAAATAAATAAATTTTTTAAAAATATTCCCATCAGAAGGTCCTTTAAGACATGCATCAGGGCTTCCCTGGTGGCGCAGTGGTTGAGAGTCCGCCTGCCGATGCAGGGGACACGGGTTCGTGCCCCGGTCCGGGAAGATCCCACATGCCGCGGAGCGGCTGGGCCCGTGAGTCATGGCCGCTGAGCCTGCGCATCCGGAGCCTGTGCTCCGCAACGGGAGAGGCCACAACGGTGAGAGGCCTGCGTACCGCAAAAAAATAAATAAATAAAAGACATACATCAGTGACAGGGCCTGTCACCTCACCCGCCCAGGGTCTGCCCGGGGACCCACCAGGGGCTCCACGACGCCCAGGTTCAGCGTGCTGGCTGAGGGGCAGCCTTGGAGGTGGCGCGGGGTAAGGGAGGAGCTCTGTGGGATCAGAGGTCTCTGGGCCCCCCTAGCTGGCCTCCCGCCCTTCCCTGGAGCTATCGTTACCCCCACTGCACACACCGGGATGTGGAGGTGATGCCCAGGGGCAGCCTGGCCTGATGCCCCGGCCCCTGAACGCTAGGTCACAAGGCTACAGAGCCTGGAGGGGCCAACCGGGTGACCTGGCACAAGTCACAGCCCCCCCCCAGAGGGCCTCGTCCCGGTCCCCAGCCACGCAGGAAGCATTTATTGAGCTCAGCTCTGAGCACACGACCTTCTTCTACACACAGCACTGAGGCTCATGGGGGCCAGGCAGGTGGCCCCTCTGTGGGCCTCCAGCGGAGCGGGGACACGTCCCCGCCGAGGGGCAGGTGCTCTCAGAGCAGCCCTTCTCTGCTGGCTGCACCATATTCAACAGTTTCCCCTCCTCCACCTGTGCTCAGACCCCAGATGTGCAGTCCCAAGCGCATTCCGGGAGGTCAAGGGGCTGTGGGCGGAGACCCTGGGGTCCTGACAACCAGTCAGGGTGGGCACGCCAGGGCAAGACCGTGAAACGGCGGTAGGAGTGGTCTCAGAGGGGACCCAGCACGTGCGGACTCACAGTCCCTTCCCATCGGCGAGGCTCTTCCAAACGGGAAGGCAGAGGGGCGCTGAGCCACGGCCTGGCTGGAGCCCCAGCTGAGCCCCACTGGCCAGGGCCCCTTCCTCCCTAGGAGTGCGGGGCTCCCACCCCAGCAGACCCTGCATTCTGCCTCACCAGCCAGCTGCTGAGGGTCCCGGCACCCCAGACCAGGAGGGCACACCCTGGGGACTCCTCCTGGTCAGGCCACCCCACGCTCAGCAAGTACCCTCAGGCTCTGCCTCAGGGGTGCTTGGCCAGGGCTGGGGGCACTGACTGTGCCCCTCTGAGACCCCACCCAGGTGGCTACTCGCAAACCCCTAGGAAGCATCCGAAGGGTGCTGGGGTCACACAGAGTCAGAGAGAAGATTCTGGTTCTGGGCCAGCAGCCGGCAGGTGGGCAGCCACGTCCACTGCTCAAGGCTGGTTTCCACCCAGGTCAGGGGTGGGGGTCCCTGCTTTACAGCCGAGGAAACCGAGATGCCACGTGACACCCCAGCTACTCGGAGAACCGGGGCTTCTGGGTTTGCATGGGACTCGTGACTCCCATCCCACAGCCGTGCACGCGAATTTTTGCTCAAACACACACTCACACGCACGGACACAGCCCCATGCACAGATGCACGCTCACTTCTACACTGATACTGTAGGACACACACAGACACACACAACTCACACCCACTTACAGGGTAAGACGTTCCTGCACACGCATGAACACAGGATCAACACTCAGACGCACGCTCACACTCACACAGACACACACACACAGACACGTGTGCACACTCACGCTCGCACGCACTCGCGCACCCCTATCAGAGACAAGACCTCGGGGCGCCCCCTTGTGGTGACACCCGCAACACGCACCACCCCAAGGAGAAAAGTCCCACCTTCCCAGGGCGTTTTCTCAACCAGAGGGCCTGGCACAGGCCACCTCCCTGATCCAAGATCAGATGCGGGGGCACCGCTGTGACCCAACCCTGAGCTTGCCCTGCTTCCAGAGCTCCTGACACCCCCAGATGACATTTGCATGAATAAAACGATGTTTTCTCCCATAAAACATTCTTAAATCGTGTTAATATGTGAATAATGGAAGTACTTAAATTTATTTTCCCAAGAATGTCCTTGTAAGGAGGAGACACTGCCCCACCCAGCGACTCTCAACGTCTGGGCCTCGGGGGTGGGGGGCATATGTGTGGAGGCAGGACCGTCTCCATCGACTGTCAGCCAGGGCCCCATGTCCCTTCCTGCCTCCACCTCTGTGACCTGGACCCCCTCCCTTGTCTCCCCTGCCCACTCATGTCCCCTGGGCCAGCTCGAGCCAACAGTAATTGATAATTCATGACCGCAGTCTCCTTGCCTTAAACAAACATCAAGTGTATTTCAAAGTAAACTTGGGCCTCCAGACAAATGGCTGGAAGGCAAGCTGCTTCCTGGAGAACATCTCTGTCACTCCCCCCACGCCGCTGCTTCCCCCTCCCTGAGTGGGGCTCTTATTAAATGTCACAGAGACGGCATCTTCTCCAGGCTGGGGAAGGGGCACGCACCTCCCTGCCCCCCGCCCCCCCCCGCCCCCGTTCTCACCCCGTATCTTCCCCTGACTCTCATCATAGATAAATTTACTTATTGCATACAGATGTTTTGCTGGAAGAAATGATTCCTCCCCCAGTGTCCCCTGAGTGTGTCTTGGAAGGAAGTGCGAGAGGAACACGAGGGAAGCTCGGGCTGGGCAGGGAAGCGTTGACTCTCCTGGCGAGGAGGCCAGTGGGCGGCACTCAGGGTGGGACGGGCCCCGGGCCAGGGAGGGAAGGCCTCTGGGGTCCCTTCCCTCGCTCCTGGACCCCACCCTCCGCAGAGCCCTGCGTGGGCTGCTCTGAGCTCCCCGCACGCTGCTCCCTCCGCCCCGACGCTGCTTTTCCTCTCCCCACTCACTCCTGCTCAGCCGTCCTCCGTCCGCCCAGAGACCCGTCTCCTGCGTTCAGAGCTCATCACGGAGTGAGACGGACGGACGTGTGTGTCTCATGAATGTCGCCCTGCCCCTGGGGGGCAGCCACAGTGGCCCTGAGCCCTCACCTTTATCAGATGAAGCTGCCCCACGGCCCTGTGACCCGGCACGTCACCAGGCCCTGGAGACCTGAGCAACGCCCGGTGACTTTTCTCGACGGGTTGGGGTGCGGCTCTTGCCAGGTCCCCAGAGCCCGGCTCTCCAGCACCTGGCTCAGTCTTGGGAATCGTGCTTTGAGGCCCGGTGGGGGGTGGGGGGTGACGCCTCAGGGACTGCCTTCCCTCCCCGGTCCAGGAGGGGCTGAGCTGACAAAGCTGTGGGGAGGAGAAGGCTCGGCAGCGGCCAGACCGGATGGCGGGGAGGGAGGCGGGCGTGATGACCCCAGTGGCTCCAGGGAGACCTTTGTGGCCATGGCCAGTTCTGGATCCTGAGCCCTGAGCCTGGAGACCCTAAAGCCCTGGGGCCTTCCTGAGTCTCGACCGGCCCCTCCGCAATGCCCCTGCCCCAAGTGGCCACTAGGGGGCGCCCGCCACCCGACCGCCAGACCCTTGGCTGCAGGTAGACCCCCCCAGCCAGGACAGATCTGGGGCCATGGGAAGGGGGCCTCCCACCCAAGACCCTGCGGGGTCCCCTGCGGGGTCGGCAGGAACAAGGGTGGGGCCTCCTTGAACCTGAACCTGAGGGGTCGGCCCGCTCGGCCAGGCCCTCCCCATGGTACCTCCGTCATGGTGACCACCCAGACCGCAGGTATAGCAAGCGACTCGCCCCGTCCAGAGGAAAGCCCGCTCCCGGAGGGGGTGCCAACCTCGGGCCAAGAACCACCCTTCAGATGCTTCCGGCGCTCAGCCTCTGTGCACAGAAATCACCCCTGTCGACCTGAGTCACCCTCGCTACCCCCGGGACAAGCCCTTCTGCAGGGGAAAGAGGGGGAGGGGAGGCGGGGCAGGGCCAGGATCCAGGGTGACCACCTGCCCAGGACCTTGGACGGCCTGGGAGAGAGAACACCGGGCTCGACCTTCCCGGGGCCCAGGCAACAATCAGCCCCAAGGGACCAGGTGACCCCCCGGGACAGGAAGCGTCGCTGGCCGGCTGGCCGTTGTCCCTGCTTGGGCGCCCCTCAGGCTCCTGGCTGCCTGTCATCTATCATGCTGTCAGTACACATCCTGGGCCTTTGCAGGGCAGGCAGCAGGGGAGACTGAGTGGAGCCTGCACTTGGGGCTCCACACTCTGCCCGGGAAGTGGGAAAGACCCTTCGCCAGACAGAGTAGCTGGGGCTGCGGAGGGGTCTATGGGGGCCAGCCCCAGCAAGGAGGGCTTCTCGGAGGAGGCGACACCTGCAGCTCGTCCTGCCAGCACAGGAGGCTTCCCTGGGGCCCTGACGTGCGTCCTTGCCCTCCACGCAGGGGTCACAGAAGATTCCGGAGGACGAGGGTGCCATTGTCTACCCTCAGCTTCAGCCATGGTCTGGCCACCCCAGGGGGCTGGCGTCTGTACTCCGCAGACCCCCCGGGCCTCTCCTGGGCAGGGGGTGTCACTGAGCCCTTGGAAGTGGGCAGTGACCCTCCTGCCCCTGCCCCCGTGGGACACGCAGGGTGGGCTTGGCTTTCTCGGCAGACACCGTGCGTTGTGGAGCGTTCACTGTTGGACACTTGGAATACTGTGTTCCGGGAAGTTCCACGGCTATATTTAGTCCGGTAGCTTTTATGCCCAAGGCTGCTCAAAGGAGAAGAGCCGGGCCCCACCCTGACCCCAAAGGCCCCACCCGCACCCAAAAGCTAGGGCCGGGGCCCCAGGGCAGAGCTCCCTCACTGGAGACCTGCTGTGTCCTTGATTTGTAAAGTGGACACCAACGCGCCCATCCCAACTGCAGCCCGTCCGCCCCCCAACAGGTCCTCAGTACCAGATCAAGGGGCGCCGCGTGTCTGCGGTGGCCCCAGGAGCCGTCTGGACAGCACCCTGTGGGCGAAGGCACAGGAAACCCAGGGCCGAGGGAGGCGGGAACTCAGGGGCGCGGCTGTAGGAAGTAGGCTGTGGGGTGGCAGGCTCAGGGTCGGGGCTGGGGATCTGCGGAGACTGGCGAGGGAGCGTCCCTCTCCCCCCTCCCCAGGCCAAGGGGGCTGTGGGCTTCAGGAGTCTCTTAAGGAGCCAGACTCTCCGCTGGGCCCCTGGCCCCGGGCCAGGCGCACCACAACTGTCCTGCCGAAACGGCAGGGGCTCAGCACTGCCCCCCGCCATTGCCCCCGCGCTCCAGAGGCCTCTCTCAATGCTCTGGTCCCTCCAGCTCTCAGCCCTCCCTCAGGAAGCTGTAACGTGTGCCTGGCTGGGCCTGCTGGGGGGGGCAGAGGCACCCACACTCAGCTTGCCCGTCCCCCAGCTCCCCACACCCCCATAATCAGTGGCTCCTGGAGGACCCCCCACCTCCAGGGCCTGGGCTCCACAAGCAGATGGAGCTGGGCTGGCACTGCGGGGGCCTGGATCCACCTGGCCCAGTGCAGCTCCAGGACTGGCGGAGCTCCTAGGCTGAGCAGCCGGGGGCCCCCACCTCCTTCCTGGAGTCTGCAGGGTCATGTGGTACCCTCCAGTCTCCCTGCCCCTACTCAGTCTCTTCCTCTTCTTCAGCTCTGTCCCACCCCAGGGCCTTTGCAGTTCCCTCCGCCTGGAAGATGCCCCGGGTCTCCCCATCGCTGCCCGCCCGGTCCGGGTTCTCAGCACCGAGGTTCCCTCCTCCGGGAGGGCTCCGTGACAGCCCGTCTCACGTAACCCTGTCCTCTGGTCCATTTCCTCTGTGACCTCCTCGCCCTCTGCCACGATCGGGTTCTGTCTCTGTTTCCTTGTTACTGTTTCCCCCTCCTATGAGCCCATGAAGGCAGGAGCTTGTCTGCCGTCCTCTTTCTGTCCTGTCCCCACACCTGCCACAGAACAAGGCCCACACCTGCAAGGGTCTGGAGGGAAGGCGCATCCTCCCAGCCCACCCCTCCCCCCCCAGGTCTGGCGGAGCTCCAGGAATGGCCCGTCCCAGGGACAGGTGGGCAGGTCCCCAGGGGCCTAATGCTCAGGCCCCCACCCTCAGCAAGAGGGGCCTAGGGGAGGGGTGGTCCTGTCTACCCGGTAAAAATAAACAGATTCCAGGGCTCCAGAACCCCTGGGTCCTTAGGGAAAGAAATTGAGCCCTTTGGGGAAGGACAACAGAGGTTCAAGCGATGGGTCATTAGTAGGTGGGGACCGAGGTCCTGCACGGCTGGTGGCCTCTCCACCTCCACCTCCAGGCTCCTGCTGCTGCTCCGCTTTCTCCAGGAAACTCCTACTCAGCCTCCAAAGCCCAGCCCAGGAGCCCATTGCCTTGGGAAGCACCTCCAGCTGCCACACTTACTTGGGCCAAGTAAGGGAACTGGCTCAGAGCTCCAGCCTCAAGGTCAAAATCACGCTGACAGAGAATTCCCACCCAAACCTCAGCAATACCCTTGGCAGTGGCCAGAGCAGAGGCGCCCAGCAGGGACAGAGTTCTGAGCAGCGAGAGGCATTCTGGTTGGGACCCAGGAGGGCTTCCTGGAGGAGGGGACCCCCAGAGGGCCAACAAAGAGAAAAGGGGGAGACAGGGTCTTGAGGAGACCTGGCAAAGGTTAGGGTGACACTCATGGGAGTGAGAAAACAAGGGAGAGAGGGAGTGAGGGAGCGAGGGCAGGGTGGACACACCCCAAGCTGCCCCTCACAATGATGGAGCAGAGAGAGAGTGGGGTGGGAGGCTGGAGAGGCCAGCAGGGAGCGCCGCCTGCCCAGGTGGCTGCAGGCCAGGCCGGTAGGTGGGCAGGTTGGCACATGCGTCCTGCCCCCAGGGGCCAGACCAACCCTGTGGACCGCAAGGCCCGATTCCTGGTTGGCCAGACCCCAGGGAGAGCATCAAGGGGTCCTGCAAAGGCTCCACTGGGCAGGCAGTTCACATGGCCACCGCCTGTTCTGGGATACCCCACCATCCAGCCCAGGACTGAGCCACCCAGGGTATCTCCTTCTTCAGAGGGACAGACAAGCGCCCCATAAAGAATGACCCTGTCACAGCACATCACCCACCCATCCTCCACCAGCCCGGTGAGGAAGGGGCAACCCCGAACCCCACTTCGCAGATGGCGAAACTGAGGCACTGAGCGGCTCAGGAGGTGGTCACTGCAGCTCCTGAGTCCACGTTCTTAGCTCTATCCTCAGCCCTGCAGGAACCTGCTCCCTCCAGAATCGCCCAGGGGGCTGCATGTCTGTCCCTGAACTCAGCACCCCACACTGGGCTCCCCCTTCCCCCTACTCTGTAACAGAGGAGTGGGGGAGATGACCAAGGAACCCTGCGCCCATGTCCACTCTCTGTGCCACAGCCCTCCCCAGCCCGGGCCCGTTTCCCCAGCCGGAGCCAAGAGCAGGAACGGGTGGGTCTGTGTGTTGGAGCTGCCCTGTGAGGATGGAGCTCAGCTCAGCTCAGCTGCCGGGAGAAACGAGTATGGTTAGCACCAGGGCTCCAGGGAGCCCGTCACCCCGACTTTATGGCCAGGTGAGCCATGAGTCACTGCCAGTTACCGGCCATGCCATGTGCCGCCTCCCATCTGGGGCACCCCAACTGCAGCTAGCCCTCCGCCCCCCAGTCTGCAGTCAGGGTGCTGCCAAAGGTCAGGACAGTCTGTGCTGGGAAACACCCTCTCCCAGGCACCACGGGCCCAGGCGCAAAGTCCAGAGCTGCCTGCTCGCTGGGCCAGGGCGTCTGTCCAAGACGTGCCCAGCAGGGCAGGAGGGGCCGGGAGCGACGCTGGGCAGAGCCCGGAGCCCGCGATCCAGAAAGGCCCAAGTGAACCCCAAATGGTCAGGCTGCTTCAGGACAGCGGAGGCTTCCAGCTCCCTCCGTCACAGTCAGGGAGGTTAAGGGTAAAACAGCCCCAAGGTGCACGCAGGACTTCACCCACCCGAGGGACCCAAAGTTTCCACTGAAAACCTTGGGTTGGGGAGGGGAGGAAACAGGCCTCAGGAGCAAGGCGGCCGCGTCCTTCGACACTTCTGGAAAAGAATCTGGCAGCATTTACTAAAATAACACGTCCTCAGAACTGTCCCCAGCAAGCCCCCTTCTGGGAATTTCTAAAGGTTCCCAGACATGCCAGCAGGCCACTCGACACAGCAGTGTCCGTGCGCCAAGAAATCACCCTGGATGCACCAGAATGTCCGTCCCCAGGGGCTGGTCAAACACACCATCACGCGTCTCACCACGGAATTCCGCGAGGCTGCTCAAAAACATGTGCTCACGTGGAAGGATTCCACGTAGACGTTCAGGAAAAAATAAAGCTAACGGCAGGAGCAATGAGCACAAATGAGCACGTTTCAGGACTTCCCTGGCAGTCCAGTGGTTAAGATTTCACCTTCCAATGCAGGGGGTTCCATCCCTGGTCCGGGAGCTAAGATCCCACATGCCTCGGGGCCAAAAAACCAAAACAGAAGCAATATTGTGACAAATTCAATAAAGACTTTAAAAATGGTCCACATCGAAAACATCTTTATAAAAAAAAAAAAAGCACCTTTCCATAGACTGACATCTGTGTGTTTGTACAAAGGGGTGGACAAGTCAGGAGCGAGAGCAGATCCTGGGGTCTCCAGGGCGGGTGGGGGGAGAGAAGACGAAATATCATTGGTTTCCTTTCAAAAATGGTTACTGTGGACATAAATTACTTTTGTAATGAATAAAAAAGGCCAAAAGGAAATCCTATGGAAGGCTGTGCTTTGACCCAAAAAATTAAAAAAAAAAGATTCCTCTGCCTGATACACATGCTCCCCAGGTGTCTTCCCACCATCAGTCAACCCAGTTCCAACCACTTGCTCACAGCAGTCACTCTCTGTGTGCCTCAAAACCCTCTCCCCTGAAAGCCCTTTCCTCTCATGTCATTCAGCAAACTCATACTCATACCTCAAAGCCCTATCCAAATGCCCTCTCCTCTGCAAGGCCAACAGACACACTTCTGTGGTGGATAAGCCGCTGGCTGGGGGTCAGACTGACCTGAGGGCCTCTCAGCCCTTCCTTGCTGAGCCCTGCATTGCCCTCCAGCTGTAAAACGGGGCAGTGGGGCCTCCTGGCAGGGGTGTTTCCAGGATTGACAGAGGGAGCTGTATCCATCGGGCTCTCAACATTTGATGATATGATGATGATGACAATGATGAGTGTGAGAACCATGAGCTAGGCCAGGTTGAGCTCCCTGGGAGGTTGGGCTCATCACCCCACTTCTCAGATGAGGAGACTGAGGCTCACTGGACGCCCTGACCTGCCCTAGACAAACAAAATAAAGGATGTGCTGGACCTTGCTCCAGGTGGCCTCTTTTTGAGACTGGAAACAACACACATATATGCAAAAACTGGCAGCTTGGGGTCCCAAACTCACTTCCTAATGATCCCCAGGGCCTGCTGGTTAACTGGTCAGTGGCCACAGGGTTGGGCAGCTCAGGGTCACACCTGGGAAATGGGTGGTAGAAGGATGCCTTCCCTGCCCCACCCAGGACCAAGAGGAAGGCGCCTGGCGGAGAAGTGCTAACTGGCCAAAGGTTGTGTTTCACTTTTTCCAGGGCTGTTGCCTCAGCCTACAGTGTTCAGTCCTCAGAAAGGGAGGCCAGGCCAGCGCCAACCCTGGGTTGCCCCCAGCAAGGCCTCAGTGGGACGGGGGACAGAGCACAGGCCTGGGGGTCAGGAGGCTGGGGAGGGCTGCGCCTCCTTGTGCAGATTTGGGCCCGTTCGCTCCTCTGGACTCAGTTTCCCTATCTGTAACACCAAGAGAGGTACCAGCTCGTCTTTCTGTGGATCCAGGCAGGCTGACCCTTCCCAGAAGCAAAATCGCTCCAGGTCCAAGTCTGGAGCTTGGCGACCACTGGAAACACCGCTCTGCAGCTACAGGGGGTCTATGCAGTGAGATTGTAGTGCGTGGAGATCTGGGAGCTGGGCACCAATGTGAAAAAGACCCTTGCCCCCAAAGCAAGATGTCCCTCCCCAGAGGAGCCTCCTCACCCCGCTGTGGCCCCAAGTTGAGCTGAGAAAGGTGACAGGAGGGAGAAGGAAATGTATTTTCCCTCCATCTCCTCCACCTCCATCTGAAACTGCCCCCAGGGGCCAGGATGGGGGCAGGGAGGGAGGTGCTGGTGTTCTCCAGCCAAGGCCAGAGGATTACTCAGCCGGATAAGCCCCCAGGAAGGCTCTGGCCAGAGCAGGCTCGTTTTTCAGAACTGGGCAAAACCAACAGAGGAAAATGCTACAACAGGGCTGGGCAAACACCCTGCCCCCGCCCCCACCCCCGCACCCCGTGCAGCCGTCTGCAGGGCCTTTGCTGCTCCTGGTCACAGCAGGGGGACTAGCCCTGACTTCACAGGCTTATCTCCATGAATAATACTCACCTCCTTGAATCAACGGAGCAAACACCGCCAGCTGCCGGCTGCATGACTTATCAGCCCTGTAAGTGGGCAAAGTGTGAACAGCCTTTGAGGAGAAACCAGAAAGGAGCTCAAAGGAGGTTGCTCCGTGGACAAACTCGGGAGGCCCAGCACGTCCTTCCACCTGCGCCCAGAAAAGGTACCAGTGGCAGGGGACCCCACTCCTCCCACACTCCTGCTGAGGCCTGACTTCCTTGGCCAGGAATGGCCTCTGTGGGTCTGCTCCTTACTCCATAAGCTTTAAGTGAGCACTGTTTACCTGGCAGACCCACAGAGAAAACAGACAAAAGCAAGATGTGGCCCCTCCTCATAGGGGGAGCAGGGCAGAGGGTGTGACAGATGTACAAGTGGTAAATGCACGACAGACACGTTGTGCGTGTCATATTGCTTAGTGCAGCATTGCTAAAGAGCATTTGGGGAACATCAGTCCTGTGAAACGCTCCTCAGAAGAGGGCTCGCTGGCCAGTGCCTCTGGACAATGCCGGATGCCGCTCTCCCAGCCCCAGCCCAGTGCTCATCAGCATATGAAAGGTTAGAAAGTCCTCCCAAATACCTTTGCAAGCCGATTTCACTTTGTTTCACCCTCACTCTTAATCCCAGACAAGGACTGCCTACCAAGCCACAGGATCTTGCTTTCAGAAACCTGAAAGCTCCACATCTTCTGCTCATTCAGTTTAAGGCCCAGAGAGGGGGATCCTAGGTCTGTCCCCACGTGGAAGGAGCTACAGATAGCCCCGAGGGCTCTCCAAGTCATCCCTAAACCTTCCAACTTCGGGATTACCTCTTGGTGGCAAAGCTATAGAGATCCTTCCCCACCAAGACAGAGTCTATGCGTTTAGCATACGCTGGTTGAGAAAATACCTAAGACCCAAAGTTACAACGAATCCAGCCTCTCTGGAAGGGGTGTGTGGCCTCAGCGGCACAGACGCGGCGGGAGTTGTGCGCACACAGGGACTTGCGGGCGCCGGGTGCTGCCTCTAGAACCACCCCCAGGCTGTGAGCCTCTGCGGCGCTGCTGTCTTCTTAGCACAGAGGTATTAGCCCCTTCTTTAAAGATGCTGAGGCTCGGGGAGGGACAGGGTCCTGTTCAAACGTATCAGCTAGTCAGTGACGGGTGTCCAGTCTCCTGAGACCAGGTCAAATGAGTCTCCTGAAAACCCTGTGGGAAGTCTGGTCTTTCAGTGTAATAATGTCTGAATCAGGGGTCGGCCGCAAGGAGACCCTGCAAGGAACGGGTGAGACAGTAGGGAGAGGTGTGGTCTGTGGCAGCTGGGAGTGCCCCTCGCCTTTTCTAAAGGTGGAACTCTTGCCTGGTGGAAATGCTATGACTTTTTTCGAGAGAAAAGAAATCTGGACTTTCATTTAAACTTTTCCCGTTTGTAAAACATGGTGGGCAGCTGTGCATGGCTGCCTGTTTGCAACCTCTGATCTCAATGTTCCCAGACAAGATGGAGTCATGGGCAGCTGGAGGTCCCAGGGACGGGCTGGCTGCTCTTCAGCCCCTGTCTGAACTCCCTGGACCCCTCCACACAGCCCCATCCTGGCGTGAGCTCCTGCATGAGCCGTGTGTTTCCTGTGTCTGTCCCACACTGCAAGGCTCGCCACGGTGTCCCCAGGCCTGGCCCATCACAAACTTGGCCAAGGCGTCAGAACTTGTTCCTCCTTGGCCCAGCCCAGCTCCAGCAGGCTCTAACCGGGAGACAGCGGCCCCCCGGAACAAGGGTTGTCCCCCAAGAATGAGTGCGGCCACGTGCCAGGCGCCCCTCCCAGCTCTTTGCCCCAGGCCGGTAGCGTGGACCACCAGGCACCCAGACCCAGGCCAGATGTGGGCCTTGGGCCCCCGGGGCTCCTTTCTGCAGACCCAGGGGAAAGAGGGGTGGGGGGGCTGCTGGGGGTCTCGGCCGCCTCTGGCACATCCCCACCATCAGCAAGCTACGGGGTCTCCAGCCCACGAGATGCCAACAGCCCCTTATCTTCTCTCCAAAGGAAGCCAGACGAGGGCAGGGAGATTCTGGGACCTGGGACGCCAGCCCACATCTGCACTGGGAGAGACACGCTGGTTTCCCTCGGAACGATCCAGCTGCAGAGATGTCCCAGCTGCCGCGGCGGCTACACGGGATATCCTTTGCACGTGAGGCACGCGGCTGGCGATCTCTGGATGGGGGTTCAGAGGCAGGCGCAGCCTGGGACGGGACAGGGTCGGGCTGGAGCCAGGCGGCCGCCCTCGGGTCAGCCTGGAGGGGCGTCCGCCAAACTGCCGGCCCCCCTCTCCCGACTGAGGCGCCTCGGGACTGAGCTCCGTGCCTTGTCAGGCCCAGAACTGGGTCTCCCCCAGGGGTCGATGGGGCACCTAGACCGGGGAGCCCTCCCTCCGGGCTCTGCTGGCCAGGACAGAAGCAGCGACGCCTCTTCCCACCTTGCCGTCCAGGGCTGGGGACTTTCCAACAGTGGTGTCACTTCCTGGCTCCCCTCCTGCCAGCCGGGGCGCCTGGCAGCACTTTCCCTCTCCTGACGACACCCCGCCTCCGCACAGATCAGGAAAGTGGGGCTGAGAAACATGACCTGACAAGGGGTCGTGACCCCACATCCCAGGAGGGACCGGCCAGCCCCCAGTTCCCAGAGCTACCGCTGACCCAGCCCACCCACTGACCAGCATTCAGGGGAGGCAGACCCGGGACCCTCACCCTGAGACACAGCCGCCCCCCTTCCCAAGAGCAGGACCCAAGGCGGGGAGCCCAAGGGACAGGGCTGGGCCTGACCGCCTCCAAGGTGTCATCCAACTCCCAGCTCGAGACTGTGCCCAGCAGTGGCCCCCAAGTACAGCCTCACACAGGCAAGTCTCCTGGGGTGCCCACAGGCAGCAGCTCCTGGCCGGGGCCCCAGCTGCCCTCCCCAGAGGACCTGGGCCCCAGAGGGGAGGTGGCGGCTCCCTCCTGCCTGTGAAACACCCAGGGAACCTGCTTGATCCCCCTTCCCCTGCCCACCAAGCCCCTGGACAAGCAGGACATGGTCAGGGGCACTGGACGAGGCCCCTCAACACTGAGGGGCCCGTGGGCTGGCCCCTGCGCCTGGCTACTGGGGAACGCAGGGCCTCCACTGCCAGGAAGGAGGTTTCTGCTAAAGCAGGGCCTGCCTACCGTACATTAAGTCCTTCCTCGGCCCCGGAGCCTCCTTTCCCGCCATCGGCTCCCTTTCTGCCCAGGTAGAGCAAACGTGTCCGCCTTTCTGCAAACCCTGAGGGGTCGGCACTATGCCCGACCCGAAGGCACCCTTGCACGCTCGCTCCCCAAGCATGTTTTCCTGCAGCCATTGGAGCTTCTTCAGCCAAACTCTATAAAATGTGATGTATTTCCCATTGCACTTCTGTTTATCTATTTGTTCATTGTGGAAAATATGGGAAATGCAAAAAACGTAGACGATGAAGATGAAAGGCGCACGTGGTCCCAGCCGGCAATCGTCCTCCGCGACCCAGACTTTTGGACGCTTTCGGAGCCCTTTTATAGGGTCCCTGGATTCTCATCGCGGTCCCCTCCCGCCAGCAGGAGTGGGGCTGACGGCTTTGACACTCCCTGAAGTCTGTACATCGAGCAGACGCGGTTGGGACGCGATAAACTTCTGCTCTTGGCTGGGAGACCCCACCGTCCTGCCAGCAGAGGCAGGCGGGAGGCTGGCTCCTGGGCCGTCCTCCCCCGCGGGCCCCGGGGGGAAGAACCGGGAGGCAGGCCTGGGGCTCCCTGCCCCTCCTCGCAGCGCCTGGGGGACCCCCCAGCCCAGGACGGCCGCCTCACGGGGGATGGCCTCAGGAAGACAGTGGAGAAGGGCAGAGGGTGAGGGCCAGGGCAGGCGGCAGGGCAGGAGCAGAGAGAAGCAGTGAGGGAGAGGCTGCGAGGGAGGAGGGACAGAGAAGGAAGAAGGGAAGAAAAGAAAGGGAATTTTTTAAAGATGAGAGCAAAGAGCGCAAATTAGGGAGACAGAATGGAGAGAAGTGGGCGCGAGCACCACCCCAAGCATCACACAAGGCCCCTGCCGCCCGCCCGGGCTGCGCCCACCTATGAGCACCTCCACCTACTGGCCACAGGTGCCTCCGAAAGCGAGCCTGCCCCCCGATCCTGAGACGGCCCACCTGCCGCAGCCAGGCTGAGTTACACAGACGGTGCCCTGGGCCGGGCCAGCCCCGCAGACCCCCTCCAGCCCCCAGCCCCTGGAGATGAAAGTGAGAAGTGAGTTCCACTCCCACAGTAACTCCCCAGCAGCTGGTCACGGGCCGGGATTGTCACGCGGCCCCGTGTGCATCCCCAGGTGAGTGTACCATCTGGGAAACGCTGGAGGGGCCGAGGCAGCCCCAAACCCGCGCCTATTGGGCCGAGAAGGGAGATTCTGGAAGCCGCTTTCAGAGGGACAGCTGCAAACTGCAAACTAGAAGAGTGTGCCCCACGGTGGGTTTCTCACGGACCTGTTCCCCCCACCGCCCCCCATGGCCTGACTTCAGGTCTGGGCCTGGCCTCCGAGGGGTATCTGGGACTGGAGAGCCCTCTCCTGGGGCACAGACCGATCGGGCGGTGCTGGTCCTACCCTGGAAGCCGGGCTGCTTCGGCCTCCAAAGGGAGTCACGTACGGGGGGCGCAGGCCTGACAGGCCACAGACCGCCCACCGGCCCACCTCCCAGGCCCAGTGACAGTGGATGGCAGGGCCCTGTCAACCCCAGCCCCGTCCCTCGCCCACCCAGACCAGCGAGGAAGGAGGTAACTTACATCCTGCAGGCCGAGGGGGAGGTGGAAGGGGGTGATATGGAGAGAGATCAGTGCCCAAGTGGCACCAGGAACGCTCGGCAGCGCAGGTGGGGAGGGCGGGGCCTCTGGCTCACTCTGTACACCTCACCCCCCAGACGTGCCTTCCCCCTCAAGGCTGGCGGCAGGAGGAGGTGTCCGAGCCCCTAGTCACTGTCACTCACCAGGTTTGGTGCCCAGGTCTCCTCCACCAATGGCTAAGCAGCAGCTACGGGCCATCGGGGTGATAACTCAGTGGGAAATGAGGACAATCGGCTTTAACACCCACAAGAGTGAGTCCCAGGCTTCCCTGGTGGCGCAGTGGTTGAGCGTCCGCCTGCCGACGCAGGGGGCGCGGGTTCGTGCCCCGGTCCGGGAGGATCCCACATGCTGTGGAGCGGCTGGGCCCGTGAGCCATGGCCGCTGAGCCTGCGCGTCCGGAGCCTGTGCTCCGCAGCGGGAGGGGCCACAACGGTGGGGGGCCCGCGCACCGCAAAAAAAAAAAAAAAAAAAAAAAAAGAGTGAGTCCCACATATGGGTTTTTCCAGGCCCCCCCAGCTGACGTCACTTCAGAAACGCGAAGGGAGTGGGGGAGGTAAGGGGAAGACAGGCGAGGTGCTTCTGAGCCGCCCTACATCTTCTGGGTGTTTTATCTCCTGGGGTTTCCCTAAAAGGCCGCCTTCTCTCTGTGAAGGTGGAAATATGCACGCATGGGGTGCTTGTGTGGGCACCTGTGTGTGCCTGTGTGTGCAAGCGTCTGTGTGTGTGTGCACATGTATGGACCCACGTGTGTAACATATGCATGTTACTCGTGTGCACTGATGTGCACGTGTGTGTTCCAGTGGGCATGCCAGCATATTCGAGTGCGTGTGTGCCTGTGTGTGCAGGCACTGCACACACGTTTTCTCATACGTGCCCAGAGCATCTCCAAGAAGACATAACGGGAACAGGCCACACGGGTGTCTCTGGGGAGGGCACTGGGGACAGAGGACCCCGGAGCGACAAGGCGGGTGGCCGTGGGACCTGGGGACGTGAGGGCTGGCCCGGCTGCGTCCTGGGTCTGGGCGCCGTTCACTCAGCCACTTGGCTGTCATCAGTCGGTGTGCTCCACACCAGCAGAAGTGGCGATCAAAGGTGAAGTCAGCAAGCAACACTGGAAGGAAAGACAGGGAGCGACCAGGGGCTTCCCTGGCGGTCCAGTGGGTAAGACTCTGCGCTCCCAATGCAGGGGCCCGGGTTCGATCCCTGGCCAGGGAACCAGACACCACATGCTGCAACTAAGAGTTCGCATGTCGCAACTAAGGAGCCCACGTACCACAACTAAGGAGCCCACCTGCCACAGCTAAGACCCAGCACAACCAAATAACTAGATAAAAGAAAGGGAGCATAGGGCTTCCCTGGTGGCGCAGTGGCTGAGAGTCCGCCTGCCGACGCAGGGGACACGGGTTCGTGCCCCGGTCCAGGAAGATCCCACATGCCACGGAGCGGCTGGGCCCGTGAGCCATGGCCGCTGGGCCTGCGCGTCCAGAGCCTGTGCTCCGCAACGGGAGAGGCCACAGCAGTGGAAGAAAGAAAGGGAAGCGACAACCTCAAACGACCTTTGCTCCCAATCAGGTACAGCTGCAAGGAGGACCTGGAACCGCTGGGCCGGGGCAGCTGGACAAGCAGACGGAGAGTAGGTGAGCGGGTGAGGGGAAGGACATGTCCCAGGGGCCTTCTGAGGTGCTGAGTGACGCCAAGAGCACGTACCCCTCTCGCCCCACTGTCCCCACCTGCCCTGGGACCTTAGCGCCATGTCTGGCCAGCCGACCTGACCAGAGGGCGCGCCCGTGCAGGTTCAGAGCCTGCCCGGAGAAGGGGACAGCGGCTGGTGGGTACTGGGCACTGCTTGGCAGCCAGGCTCTTCCTCAGGGGGGCAGCAGCCCCTCCCCGGGAACACGGCCCAGATGCTCAGGCCCAGCCCTGAGAGCCCGGCCCTCCCCAGCAGTGGCCTCAGCAGGGCTCTGTACACAGGACAGACACATCACCGGAGCTGAAGGGACACCGTGAGGCCCCGACCATGCACCTCCCACCTGTGTGACCTTGGGGAGGCCAGTTAGTCCCATACTCTGAACCTCCGGAGAAGGGGATTAGAGCTGCCTTCCCCGCAGGAGGCGCAGCTGGGCTCCTGGCGGCCCGCCGAGCTCGCCAGCAAAGGCGCCGTGACTGTGGACGCGGCGCCGCGGCTCCTGTCGTCTGCCAGAAACTCGTGTGAACATGGGAACACGGGGTGTGGCGCCCTGGTACCCAGGAAAGCCCTCAACAGCCATGGGCTGCTGCACGGGGCGTTCTTCCTGGCCACCCTGACCAGCCAGGACCTCCACGTCACCAGTGTGTGTCCCACACGCCCTGCTCATCACCCCACTGTGAGCTGCGAGGGGCAGGCGCAGGGTCGGGCCTGTGCCCTCACCCAGGACGGCCGGCCCTGGGCCCCTGGGGACAGAGTCGCAGACTAATTTTCTGAAACTCCAACCACCTGGGCTACTCCTTCCTTCTACCATGTGGTTTCAGCACGCCATGCATTCCCAATGCCCGTAGCGCCGTCCAGCAGGACGTGGGGCAGGGTGGGGGGTGTTTGCCCACCAGAGGGTATGAGCCCTATGGGGTGGGGGGAGATAAACAACGATCCTGAATCCTGAGCCGCTGGGGGCAAAACTGAGATCCCAGGAAGGACGAGTGAGAAGCCCCCTGCTGTGGGAATGTCACCGGCCAGGGAGCCTCAGGGTGGGGGCCGTGGGTGGGCACCACGTGGCAGCCAAGCGCTGCAATTCCACAGCAACATCTGCTTGTCATTCTTATCTTCTCTGGCAAAGTCAGGGACCCACAGTCACGGAGGGCCCAGGACCCTCACGACCTCGTTCAAGGAGGGGCCGGCGGCGGATCTGACGGGGCAGCCGTCCCTCACCGAGGCCGGCATTGGCATCAGGCTGGTTTATTACCCCAGGCCCAGCCTGGTTACCAGGCACCCAGAGTGATGTCACTCGAGGTGAAGTAATTTACAGCTAATAGACTGGAGGGGCTGCCTCAACCAGCCGTCCGTCCATCTGTCCATCCTCACTCGAGCTCAGGCCCAGGGGGCGGGGGGACAAGCAGACGGAGAGTAGGTGAGCGGGTGAGGGGAAGACAGCGGGTGAGGGGAAGGCATCACTCCGCCTCCCCGGTGGGCAGCCGGCCACCTCCCTGTCCCTTTGTCTGCACTGTGGCCCCACGCCCTTCCTCTGCGGGGAGCTCCTAGGCCTGTGACAGGACACTTGCCAACACTGCAGTCACACGCACGTTCCCGCCAACCAACGGAGGGATGAACACGCTTGAGTGTGACTACGTCTCCCCGAAAACAAACTCGCCTGAGTCCCTCCCCGGAGGACCCCTCTCTACGAGGGGTGTCTGGTGACCTGCCCGCGAGTGCCTGCTGGGAGGGCCTTTGAAACCAGACTCGGTTACATAAATGATACGGCACCCGTGACCTCTGTTTTCGTTTCCTGCTCCCCTTTCCTCGGCAGCCAGCTCGAGGCCCGGCTGGGTCATCCACAGGGCGGGCTGCTTGTAAGGTCCAGCATCTCCCTTTCACCAAGCCTGGGGGCAGGGTGGGCGATGATGTCCCCACCCAATCACACAGACCCTCTAAGGGCTGCAGGACCGAGACCGGGGAGTCACAGACCGCGGTGGGGGCAGCGGCCCAAGGAGCGGGCAGGCAGCAGGGCCGAGAAGAGGCCACGGAGCACAGCAGAGCACGGCCCAAGAGTGCCCGGAAGTGGGGTTCCAGACTCAGCCTCTGCCAGGCCCTGGCCCTGGTTCTCGCATCTATAAAATGGGTGGGACAGCTCCCAGGAGTCGCCCCAGCTCACCAGACGGCGGTGAGCTTTAAGGAGTTAAAACAGAAGCTCCCGGGCTCAGCCAGGCATGTGAGGGACCCTCGGGAAATACCAAGGGATGATGGTGACAATGACAGTGACAAAAGCAGCCACAGCTCAGGGGCCCCTCCCCCTGGCTGTCGCTGCCACTCGCCCCAGCTCCAGGCTGTCACCGGCTGGAGGGGCAGGTGGGCCGAGGCTGGCCTTGGGCTCTGGAGCTCCGTGGTCCCTGCAGGAGAGGTACACACACCTCCATGTGCACAGTGACTCGTACACCTGCAGGGCGCCACATCCGGGCCCATCCCCCTCAGCCCCTCCCACTTGTATCCCCGGAGGGCACCTACCCCAACCTCCCCCGCCTGGCTGAGTTCTGCAGTTCCGGTTGGTATCAGAGAGGCTCTGGAACCCTCCACCTGGACCCCACCTCATTTCCCCCAGGGGCAGCAGGTCCCGAGGCCACTCCGGGTCACACAGCCCTGTGAGAGTGGAGCCTAGGGGAAGGGGGCCCCCCACCGGGGACAGCAGGCAGGGGGGTGCTTTGAACTGGCTTTTCCCGGCCCAGCACAGAGGGCACACGGGCTTACCCGTACACCTGGGGAGGATGCAGACCTCCCTCTGACCTCGCAGCCTGTCCCCACCCCAGGCCTCACCCGACACAGCCAGCCAAGGCCCCCTTCTCCAAGCCCCCACTACAGGAAGGCCGGGCCCCAGGGCTGCGGTGACCCAGACAGTCCTGCCCTAAGGGGTTAGTTCCCGGGCACTGCACCCCTCCCTGGGGCTGGACAGACACTCTACCTCCCAGAGCTCACAGCCCCCAGTGGCCACAGGTCAGCATGTGCACAGCAAGGAGCCTGATGGAGCCTTTCCTGCGAGGGTGCAGACGCCTCTGGGGCTGCCCTGAGGCGTCCAAGGAGAGGGCCGGGTCCCTCTTGGGAGCTGGTCCAGAGGCCCCGACCCTTCCTTATCCCCCGGATGAGGTCCGTTTTTTTCCATCCATACCTGCATCTGAGGGGTTCCCAAGCTCGGGGGCTGGGAGGAGGCAGCTGCTGGGTAAACGACACCCCGAGCCCAGCTGTGAGAGCCTGCCCCCAGCCACTAGGGCCCTGGCCGCCACTCTCCCCAAGGCCCCCGCAGGCAGCCCCTCACAGGCCTCGAATCATGGATCTCAGCTCTGCCTGGTCACCAGGGAGTTAACAAGCCAACCCTCTTATCTCCCCGGGGCTGGGGTAGGGTCCCCACCTCACAGACGCATCCCCCAGGGCAGCCCTGGCCAGGTCCCAAGAGAGGGAAGCCTGGGGGAGACGAGCGGGGGTCACCCACAGCTGACCTCTAGGGCAGAGATTCCCTCTTCCAGTGCCTCTCTCACCCATCCCAGTAGCCCTGCTCTCAGGGCCCCCACCTGGCTGCAGTTGAGCTCCTGGGGCCCCAGCCCTCTGCTCCCCTCACTTGGCCTCCCCTCAGCATCTGCCCAGTGCCTGCTGAGTGCCCATCCCACTAACTGCTCCCCAAGCCAGTGTGAGGGACAGGCACTAGTGTCACCCCCACTTTACAGATGAACGGAGATACAGAGAGAAAAGTAGCTCACCCCAGTTCACACAGCTTGAGATGGCAAAGCAGAGCCCGGAGGAGGTTGGACTGCTTCGAGTTCATGCTCTGAGCTGCTTCCCCAGAGCTTCCCACGAGGCTCAGGGTCTGGTGGGGAGACAGGGCAGGAACACACAACCACAAAACATGATGAGGTAGGAGGGAAGGGAGAGAGCAACTTATCAGGAAGGCCACAGACAGGAGGGGCCTTGCAAGCTGGGCATTGAGGGATGTGTAGGAGTTCAGCAAGTAGAGAAGAGGGCAAAGGAAGGGTCCTCCAAGTTGGGGAGCAGTACGGGCCAAGGCCTAGGGGAGAGGCAGGCTTGCAGCTGGATGGGCTGGCAGGGACTGTGAGGTCCTGGTGGACTGGGACAGCAGGCTCCCTCCCGGGGGGCCCAGTGGGCCTGGCAGGGGCAGTTGCACAGAAGGAGGAAAACAGGTCCTTTAGCATTAGAAGGTGATTTGGGGGGTAAGGGAGGCTGGGCAAGGTGCAGGTGGGTGGGGAGGGAACTTGGCTTTGTAGTTTCAGCTCAGATGACTCTCTTTTTGGTTCAAGTAGCAGGGATCGTGAAGCGGTCCAGATGCTGTCACAGACAACCAGTTTCCCTCCCACCCTGTCACTCTACCCCAAGGCTGGCAAGCATCAGCAGGGTGTCCAGCCTGCTGGGATGGGGAAATACCACCAGCAGCCTCTGTCTTGACTGCTCCAGGGCCGTGAGCTCACATCCCACCTTGGGAGACTCACCAAGTGACAGCACAGCCCTGCACACCCAGCAGACGGCCCTTCATCTGGTCCAGCCTGGGAGGAGCCTTCAAAGAGCAAATCTCCTTCCGGAGAGACCAGGGATTTGGGGGCAGCTTCTGCCACCCAAGCCCCACCTCAGGAAATAGTCTCAGCCTTTTAATTATTTTTAAAAAAGTACACGTCCATTTTAGTGATGTGTTAATACAGAAAGAGTGACCAGAGGTTGCCTCCTTATGTATATTTTGCATTCTTAGCTTGTTTTAATTACCTCGTTTACTAGCTGTGTGACCTTGGGCAGGTTAGCTAACTTCTCTGTGCCTTGTTTCCCCATTTGTAACAGGAATAATAACAACACCCTGTACCTCATACGACTGGTGTGAGAATCAAACGGAAACATCACAGGGCAAGGCACAGCACCCACCTGACGCTGGGTCTCCCATTCAGGACGTTACCGGATTTATGCCAAGCGAAAAACGCAAGTCCCTCCCCCTCCCCTCCCCCACAGCCCCAACAGGCCCCAGGTTTGCTGTGGATCTTCCATGTTTCCTTGGATCTTTTTTTTTTGAGTGGACGGGTGTCTCGACCCCCATCGAGCTGCGACTCCCTTTTACACTTCTCCTCACCCCTGGTGCTGGCGGGGCATCTTCCGGTGTCGTTCAAACTCTCCGTACCCTGGGTTCTGAGGACCGCGGAGGCAGTGCGGGTTCTACCGACTTCGCGGTGCCGCGGCCTCGGCGCCGGTTCTGCTGACGGACCTCGCTGGTGAGACCGCAGTCTTGAGCGCGCGGGAGCCCGAGGCACAGCCAGGTGCCAGGACCCTGAGCTCCCGGGGACCTCTCTCTGCTCTCCTGTGGCCCCGCCCACTACGAAAGAGAGAAAGCCGAGATCCACTGGCGGGGTCTGCAGGGGGGAGGGCGGGGAGGGGCCGCTTCGACCCCCGAGGGGAGAACATGGGGAGCAGGTAACCATGGGAGACCATCGCGGCAGCGTGGACCCGGGGCTCTGATGGCGGGGGAGGGCCTGGGAGCAGTGGGTAAAGGGGATATTTAAGACTCCTACTCCCTCTCCCAATGGCACACTGCCAAGACTTGTGATGAGTCCAGAGCCCTCCTGGAAACTTCCGCGGAGTCCCCAGCCCAGGGTGAGAGTGGGGGCCTTGCCTGCCACACTCCAGGGGCCCTGGGTGGCCCGATGTGCACCCCGAGTTACAGTCTGGTGCCGGAGCACATGGAGAGGAGCGAGTGCCAGGCCTCCCCACCCCTCCGCAAGGCGAAAGTGCCCTGGCACTCGTGGAGTCGCCCTGGCCCCAGTCAGCGTCCCTGGACCTACGAGAAGGGACTCCAGGGACGGCCTATTTCTGCCAACGAAAAACAATCATTGCCCCAAGCACAGCAGACAAGGTTCCTCTGGTGAGCCCTGCTCCCACCCAGCCTGGGCGCCCAGCGCCTGCTCTTCTGTGGGGAGGCTTGGGTCATCAGTCAGCGAAGTTGCTCAGGTGGCCCGTCTCACCAAGGTGCTGGCACCAGCGGGCCCACCCAGGGAGCGCCAGGAGCCACCTCCAGACCCACCCATCCCACATTTCTGGTGCCTGGAGGAGACTCTTTGGGAATCCCCTAAAGCGAAAGGCCCACCTAGGGGTGGAGGCGAGAAGCTGGGCAGGGACCTTGTGGAAAGGAAGTGCACCCAGATGGAGGCTGCCCACCCAACCTGGCCCCCCGAGCTGGGAATGAGTGCGGCAGCTGCCCTGCTCGGTAAGAAACTGAGGAAACCGTGGGACTCCCCCTGGACTTCGCGGGGGCAGTGGCCACGGTACAGCGGTTTGAGTTCAGGGAAACGAAGCCAAGCAGTCCCTTTGGAAGCAGGACCCCTGCTCTGGGCCCCAGACCAGGGGCGCACTGGGGGGTCTTTACCACTGTGTCCGTGATGGCGAGGCCACGTTCATGGACTCATCCACAGACGGCACCGCACACTACGCCAGCCTTAGCGGAAGCCTGGAACTGGCGGAGGGAGGGCCGTGGATGTGCGAAAACCCCAAACAAATTTAGAGAAGTCTTCGCGCTGGACTGCTCTGGGGCACCAAGCACCCGGCTGGTTCGTGCCGCCCGCGCTGGCCGGGACTCGGCGTTGGGCGCCCCGCGCCGTGCTTCCAGTCGCCTTTCCCGCAGAGCCCCGCGCGCCCAGCCGGATCCGGTCACGTGGCGACGCGGCCGCAGCCCCGGAGCTGACCCCGAGGGGAGGGCCCCGGGAGGGAAGGGGTGGTGCGGCGGGGGCGGGCCGGGGCGGGGCGGCCCGGAGGGGCGGCCGGAGCACCGGGATTCCCTGCGGAACCGCGCGGACCCCGGCTCCCAGTCTCCAGCCCGCCTGTCGCCGCCTGCCGCGCCCGCGCCCTCTGCACCCTCCGGTCCTCACGACCAGCCAGTGAGTACCCAGCTGGGCCTGGCCGCGCGCCCCTCCCCAGCCCGGCGCCTTCTCCCAGCGCCCAGACCCTGCGTCCTGCGGACCTGCCGGGTTTCTCCTTCTCAGCGCCCACCGTGCCCACCCGGGAACCTCCGAAGCCCCGGCTGTGGAGGAGGTGAGCTCGACGTTCCCGCTGCACCCGGGATGCCCCATGAGCCGCTCCGAGCCGCCCCCGCCCCCTGCCGTCTGTCCCTGCAGGTTCCAGGACCCGCCCCAAGAACCGCCGGGCTGGGGAGCGAGGAGCGCGGCCTGAGCGACAGCACCTGCGGGGCACAGTGGCCGTGACCTCGACACCCGTCCCTCTTCCCTGCAGGTCAAGGCCGCGCCAGGGAAGATGTACCAGAGCCTGGCGCTGGCCCCGAGCCCCAGCCAAGTCGCCTACGCGGATTCGGGGGCCTTTCTGCACAGCCCGGGCGCCGGCTCCCCGGTGTTCGTGCCGCCGGCGCGCGTCCCCTCCATGCTGCCCTACCTGCCGGCGTGTGAGCCGGGCCCGCGGGCTCCCGCGATCGCCGGGCATCCCGGCTGGGCGCAGGCAGCCGCGGCGGACTCGTCGGCGTTCGGCTCCCGCAGCCCGCACCCGCCGGCCGCTCCGCCGCCCGGGGCCACCGCCTTCCCCTTTGCGCACAGCACCCCGGGACCTGGCGGCGGCGGCGGCGCAGGGGCCCGGGACGGCGGCGCCTTTCAGGGTGCGATGCTGGCTCGCGAGCAGTACCCGGCCCCGCTCGGGCGGCCCGTGGGCTCCTCGTACCCCACCGCGTACCCGGCCTACGTGAGCACCGAGGTGGCCCCGTCTTGGACCTCTGGACCCTTGGACGGCAGCGTCCTGCACAGCCTACAGGGCCGCCCGGCTGGCCTCCCGGGCCACAGAGCCACCTTCGGTGAGTGCGGGACTGGGAGGTGGCTCCACTGACTGGGGTCCTGGGTGCTGGCCGTACTGAGGTGCAAACCCGCACCCTACGAAATGCACCCCCCAGAGTCAGGGCTTTCCCAGCCGGGTCCGACACCAGCATGGGGCAGGCCCAGAACGCCCGGGACCTGTAAACCTGGACGGAACGCAGCGGCTGCCCCCCCCAGATGAAAACCCCGTCCTGAGTTTCTTTTTACACACCTCGATATTTCTACTTTTCATCCATCCGAACCCAATATTCTGGGATCGAGCCATTTAGAGCCTACGTTAAACGTTTTTATGAAAAGTTTTGGAAATGATTATTTTTTAAAGCTCAGAATACCGGTTTATCTAAGTAAACCACCACATTCATCTCTGTTCTAGAATGTTTATGTATTCTAATTTGAGACCCAGTTGCAATCGCTCTCCAGAGTATAAATTTGAGTAATCGGACTCCAGGCCCTTAAAGCGGAGAGTTGCTCCCCTTCCCTCCCTCCCTCCTGAGTCGAGGGCGCCACCGGCTCTTTCTCACCCCACCCTCAAAACTGAGGGCCACGCCTTCTTTTGCTGCCCAGTCTTTTAGCCTACACCCCGCCCCCAGCCCCTCAGCGCAGGAAGCGGGATCCACTTGGCCCGGCCGCCAGGGCGCCCCACGCCTGGCGCCCACCCCTGGCCAGGCGATGATTGATCCCCGCCCCGCCCCCACCCGGCGCCCAAGTGTCTCCAGCGCCTGGCCAGGTCTGGAGGGGGCCAGGAGTCCTCGCCCCAGCAGCTCAAGTGGGAGGACAGTGCTGAGACCGCGCAGGCTGACAGTGAAGGCACCGCGGTCCTCGTGGGATCCCGCGATCCGATTCGGCCTCACTGCCACTGCCCGCCCTCCAGATCGACCCACTTTGCGGAGGACAAGGCCCTCGTCCTCTGCCAGTGCAGATGCTCCTGCCTCCCCAGCGAATTAAACTTTCCAATGCTGGCGCTGGATCCTGTTCAGCGTGGGGCAATTCCCTGTCACCTGCCCCGAGGTTGGATTTATTCACCCTACCCCCACCTTTTAAAGCAGCCCTGAGGAGCGATGGAGACCTGGCACGAACTTTGCAGTATGTAAACTTAAACTTAAGAAAGAAAGTTAAAGTAGATTTTGAAGCAAAGTAAAATAAAGGCACAAAAAGGAAGGGAAGGAGAAGGTGCTGTGGACATGGCGGCTCCCAGGAAGGGGCAGAGCCTCACCCAGCAGCCACCCGCCTTCCCGCAGCGGCCGACCTCCTGGAGGAGTTCCCCGGCGAGGGGCGCGAGTGTGTCAACTGTGGGGCCCTGTCCACGCCGCTGTGGCGCCGGGACGGCACCGGCCACTACCTGTGCAACGCCTGCGGTCTCTACCACAAGATGAACGGCGTCAACCGGCCCCTCACACGGCCGCAGAAGCGCCTGGTGAGTGTGGGCAGCCACAGGGCAGGAGGGGGCCGTGCTCCTGCGGCCACGGCCGGGGCGCCAGTGGGGCCCCAGGAGGCCCGGGAGGGGTGGCAGCGCCCGGTCCACTGTCATGGGCCCCCTGGTCTGGGGGTCACGCGCCCACACTGTCTGCAGGGTCTCCCAGAAGAACCCGGCTGTCCCAAGCTCGGCCCTGAACCTCCTGGGCAGGGGCTCAGCCCTGCTGCTGCAAGGGGCTTTGGGCTGGCCAGGTCGGGGGGGCGCAGAGAGGCAAGGTGACCTGACCCCAGGGAGGGGACTGGAGGGGAAGGTGGCTGCTGAATGCTGGCTTTGTCGGAGGACATTGAATGTTACGGGGCCTGGACCCTGGGCCCGCTGCCTCTGATACCGCGAGGATGGGACGAGACCAGGTCTGTGGTTGTTCCCTGGGCGAAACTTGTTTTCACTTTTGGTTTCTTCTGCTGTATGGCTGGGTAGCGAGTAAGGGACTGGGAGCCCGACTTCTGCCCCCAGCAGGGCAGAGTCCCAGAAGCAGCATAAAGGTTTCAGGTTCCTTTGTTCCCTACCATTTCACAGGCAAATTTTGATGCTCAAGTAATTTTGCAGATAAGTGGCAGGGCCTGCCGATGTCGGCCAGCTGTCCGGTCAGCGAGGCTGCGGTGGCTCCCGGTTCCGGGTCCGGGCAGGGTTGTGTTTCTGGGCTGATGCTGGTGTGAGCCCTGTAGGGCCAGGCGGCTGGTTCTGGTGTGTCGGGCCCCGAGGAGTATGGAAGGGCTTTCCGTGGCTGACACTGTGGGATGGCCGTGCCGTGGCTGCTGGCCTGGGCCGCGGGGCGGTCGCGTGCCGGCCTGGGCCGCGGGGCGGTCGCGTGCCGGCCTGGGCCGCGGGGAGGTCGCGTGCCGGCCTGGGCCGCGGGGCGGTCGCGTGCCGGCCTGGGCCGCGGGGCGGTCGCGTGCCGGCCTGGGCCGCGGGGCGGTCGCGTGCCGGCCTGGGCCGCGGGGCGGTCGCGTGCCGGCCTTTACTGGAAATTCGAAGGCCCAGCTATGGCAGCGCTGGGGCCAGACGCTTTGGGGCCCCAAACTGGGCAGGAAGCAGGACTGACTCGGTCGGGCAGCTTGAAGGCAGCCGCTGTTCCTCTTCCTCTGACCTGGCCTGGCATTTGGGGCTCTGCGGCTCCCCCAGCCTCCCTCTACCCATGCTGTGCCTCTGAGAGTCCACATCACCCCAAGTCTTGTCTCTGCCCCTGTGATCATGCCCCCAGCCCCAGGCGCGCTGCACCGGCCTGTTGTCTGGTGTGGCCTCAGGGAAGGGGAAACTGAGGCCAAGGGACAGGGTCCTGGGGGCTGCGTGCGACCCAGACCTGACCCCGAGCAGCAGGCCGGTCCCCTCCTCTGGCTCCCTGCACTGTCCCCGGGCCAAGCCCTAAACTGGGTGCCAAGGATACACTGCTGAACGGGAGATGCAGGGCTCCCTGTCTCTACCCACACCCCTCTCGGGGCTCAACTCCCAGCAGAAAATTCCTGACCTTGGGGGTGGGCGGGCCAGGGCCACCATCTCCACCCTGAGGCGTTTACCGTCACATCAGCCGGATGACCACCCGGGGCTCCGAGACACTGAGTGACTTCCCTGGGCATGCAGCCCGCTGGCGGCCAGCCCTGGGCTCGGACCAGGACTGTGGCCTCAGGCTCCCACGAGGGCCCCACTCAGGCTGAGACCCTGCTCCTGCCCTGGGTCTTCTTGCCCAGGCCCCTGTGAGATGAATTCAGGGACTGCCCCCTTGCCTGCTGGGAAGGTCAATTAGACGGCGTGTGCAGAGCACTTGGACGGCGTGGCCGGTGTGGGAGGGCCGGGGTCGGCCACTTGGCCTGGCGAGGCCCGTTTCGTAGTCTGAGGACGTGGGGTATTTAGCTTTGGGGGGCCCCCAGGGTGAGGGATCCCTGCGCACCTGCTTGTCTCCCCGAGGCCTCAGGATCGGCCCGGTCCTGGACACCCCCGAGTCCAGGCCCACCTGGATCTGATTGTAGAACATGCCAAGGAAGCGTTTGCCTAGTGGGGCTGGGCCCGGGGGATTTCTCAGGGCCCCTCTGCTCCCTGTCTCTCCTGAGCAGCATCCTGGGGGGTCCTCTGACTGGCTGCGGGGTGCCCACCTGTCACTCAGGGCAGGCGGCCCCGCGGCTTGCCCGGTGGCTGGTCCTGGCGGGGCCAGGCTCGCTGTGAAAACCCTGAGATTCTTGGAGTCCTGAGACCAGAGCCCGGGCCGCGTGCTCCTGGCCATGGGGGCTGGGCCGGCCACCCCAGACCTGCCCCCGCTCCAGTGCCTCGCCCTCCCTCGCGTGCGGGCAGAAGTGACGCCCCAGGAGGGGCCCCTCCGGGAAGAACTGATCCTCCCCTCTTGCAAATAATTCCAAACGTCCTAGAAGCGTGTCACCAAGGATACAGGAACGTGACGATAGCAAGCGTGCGCCCCCCTCCCGGTAGGAACCTGTCTTTTTTACCCTTTGCCTCCCGTGTGCGTCCTCGGTCACAGGCTGGGGGGTTACACCTTTGACCCGAGGCTTCCATCAGTGTAGACGAGCAGGGAGGGTGGTCCTGTCCCTGTGGCCAGGGGCTCTACGAGCGCCCCTCGGCCCGGCCTGACCCCAAAATGTTGGAGCCCAGCAGCCAGGGTCCGCGGACGGCAGGCCTGTTAGCCCGAGGCCGGTTCTGACGCCAGCTCCGGGACGTGGCCGGTGCCACGGAGGGCCCAGCATCCTTCGAAGGCTCACCGACCCGGGTGCTCCTTCCTGCACAGCCCGCCTCACAGACTTGTGTCCTCAGCACGCTGTGCCCCGAGCAACGCCAGGCTCCCACCGTCCATCAGGTTAAGTGTCCCCACGTCTCCCCTGCCAAGAGCACCCAGAGGACCGGTTTGAAACGGGAGCATCACTGCGGCTCCACCACCTGCAACCTTTACTTTCCCAGCCGCGTCGCCGCCCTCTGCTCTCCCATGCCCCCGCCTCTCCGCCAGCCCCCCACCCAGCTCTGCGCTGCCCACCGCCCTGATTCCCCTGGTGTCCGGATGCTCGCGGAGCCTGGAGCTCAGGCTGGCTCTGCTGCTGGCTTTGAAGTTGCACTTCTTTTGAAAAGAACAGACCAAAAAAGAAAAACAAAACGAAACCTGGAGAGGCCTGGCAGTTAAGGGCCCTGAGAGTGGCCGGGCCTGGCGGTCTGTCCCGACCGCGAGCGAGGAAGGACAGAGGGAGGCTCCGGGCATCCAGGGGGTGCGAGCAGCCCCGGGGACGTGGCCGCTGAGTGTGTTCAGCCCAGAAAGGAGGTTCTGTCCCCTCCGGGGCCACCCCCGCACCTCCGGCCCCTCACTGTCTGAGCCTCAGCTCCCCCCGTAAAACGCGGGCAGCTGAGGGGATGGAAGAAGATACAGGAGCGAGCACTGCGAGAATTTTTTCAAGGTCATTCTTTTTTCCCATTTTCTTGATTTTAATCTAATTTCTAGTTTCTCGATTTTAATTTATGCTCGCTGGAGAGAGGTTCAAATGTGGCTTCCAGATTCCCCCGCACCCCCAGGGTCTGGGTGATCGGTTCACACCACCTGGGCTTGTGTCCTGCCTACACGCGGTCCAGCTGCTGTAGCTTCTCCCCAGGCCCCACAGCGGTGTATGTACCTCCACTGCTTCCGCAATGCACGGGCGACCGTGGGGGACGCTTGGGGTGCACGCGTGTCTGCGCTCGTGCCCACGTGTGTGCAGCCTTGCGGGCGTGCTGTTGGAAACAGTGCTGACGTGAAGCCTTCGCGTGGGTCTCTTTACACCCTTGCGGGAGTGTTTTGGTAGGAAGGATTTTAGTAGGAAGTGGCCTGACGGCCGGCCAAGGAGACAGCATTCCTGTGATTCCTACAAGAATGATGCTAAAATTTGGGGGGAATGTGAGATGGCAATGTGAACTCGAAGGGAGCAGCTGTTGGTAAAAGACCCTGAGGGTCCCAGCTGGATTGGGAGGAGGGGCCTCAGGCCATGGTCCCCTCCTTGGTCTGAAGGCACAGCTGGAGTTGGGGACCGCGATGGGGCCCAAGAAGGTAGGTTAGGGTCACCAGATAAAATACAGAATGCACAGTTAGATGTGAATTTCAGATAAACAACGAATAGCATTTTAGAATAATTATGTCCCAAATGTTGCATAGGGCGTACTTACACAAAATATTTGCGGCTCATCTGAAATTCACATCTAGCTGGGCATCCTGTTTGTTTGTTTGCTAAATCTGGGAACCCTGGGGAGGTCCCAAGGCCTCCTCCCGCCTTAGGAAGATGGATGGACTGGGGGTCAGGGGATCCTGGGCCGGGGCAGGCAGCAGGGCTGGGAGTGGGCTCCGGGAGAGCAGGGGGCCTCCACGTGGACACAGCTCCCGGCAGCCAAGAGGCAGATGGAAAGGAGAGAAGGGAGCAGAGCGGGGGAGACTCGAACTGTGTCCAGTAAAAGCAGCTGCTTTCTAGACAAGATCAGGATGTGGCCGCCGTCTTCCCAGGGAGGCCCTCCGGCTGGGGGCCTGCTTGACCCCAGGGCCAGGGCTCCTGCCTCAGAGTGTGTCCCACCATCCGTCCCTTCCACTTCTGCTGGGCCTGGGCCAGCCGCCAGTTCTCTCCATTCCAGCAGGTGCACAGGTCCCACCCCTAGGAACCCTGGGGAGACCACTGGAGGTGCGGGCCAGACTGGGCAGCAGCCGCCACACAGCCGTGGCCTAGAGGCCGCCGGCCAGAGCGAGCATGGGGTCTCCCCAGCCAGGCCGGGATCTCCTGCCCTGCCCTCCCTCTGGAGCCTCCAAGGCCTCATCCCTTCCTTGTCTTGTGGCCCTTTTGTTCCGGATCCTGGGGCAGAGTCCTGCCTGGAGACCGAAGGCCGAGGCTTAGATTAAACAGGGCGCAATTCCCTGGAGCCTCTGGCGGCAGCCTGGCCCTGGGGGAGGGGAGGGCGAGGAGGCGTTTCCAGCTCTGCGTTTTCTTGGGAACGGCTGGTGCCGGCGGTGGGGGGGTTGGGGGGGGGTGTTTCCAGACGGGCCCCACTCTCCCTCCCGGGCCAGTCACAGGGAGAGCCTGTGCCCTCGAACGGCTGACAGCCTGGGGGAAGGGGGTGGGCATGAGACAGTCGGCAAGGCTGGCAGCTCCGTCAGTGCAGAAGAAAGGACCTCAGAGACGGCAGACAGACGGGGCAACTGAGGCTGCCCCGGAGAGCTCAGCCCTACCCCGGGGCAGATTCCTCTGGGGGCTTCTTTCGTCCATCTTGCTTTTGGTGGTCCTCTGGCTGGTCCTGGGCTGGAGAGTACTGAGGAGAGAACACACGTCCTTGGGACGATTTTGAGTGTGGAGTCTCACGGGCTTCTGTCCTTGTGCCCCGGGTGCCACTGAAACACCGTAGCGCATGTGACTTGGTCTGACCCCGGCTGCCCAGGCGAGGGGGCAGGGGACTGGACCAGGCAGGGGCTGTGCAAATGAAAGAAAAGGTCAGACAGATTCAGGGCATCTGAGGGCAGGGGCTGGGGAGGGGTGTGCCACCTGCGTGCTGGGGGGCGAGGGAGGGGCTTTGGGCCTGAGGTGCCTTGGGGGGCCCTGGGCAGCAGAGAGCATCTGGAGCTCCCAGACTGCAGGGGACAGGACCCCATGCACACACCGAAATGGGAGTCGGGCAGAATCCTTGCCTGGGAGCGAGGAACTGGGCTGTGGGAGCTCGAGGACCTTGAGCTGGTGGGAGGACCGGGGTCAGGCCTCCGACAGCTGCTTTCCAGCCAGCCAGCCAGCTCGGCACAGCCCCTGGACCCCCAGGCTCATTAGGCCCCGACTCCTGGGTGGGCACTGTCTGGGTCCCCACTGGGCCCCCACGTGCAGGGAGGTTTGGGGACCCTGGTTGGATACGGACCTGGAAGGTCGGCCTCTGGAATGTTCTGGAAGGGCCGTCTTGCCCCAGTATGAAACATGTGAGCAGCAAGGCAGGGGTGGGCATCAGGGACCCGCGGCCCACAGTCTGGTGCAGGTGCTGAGCTGAGCACGGGCTCGAGCCCCAAGTCTTGGGAGGCAAGGCCCAGAGGGACCAGCAGGCCCCTGGATGTTCAGCCCGGGACCGGACCCGAGGGCGGCCCTATGACTCCTAGGGCTGCTGCTGCACCACAGAAATACGGGGCTAAGGCCCAGCGTTGGTTAAAAAGAGGCCGCAACAGACGCCCAGCGGCCTGTCTGTGCTGGGCTCTTCACGAGATCCTGACCCCACAAGAGGCCTGTGGCAGGTCTACTGTCACCCCCATTTTACTGATAGGGAAGCTGAGGCCCAGAAGGGTGAAGTGACCTGTCCCAGGGCTAGCAGGGCACCAGGTCGCGGCTCCGAGGAATCCCGGGCAGGCCTCAGGACCTTAGCGCCCAAAGGCCTTCTCACCCAGCCCCACACGGCCCCACGCCCCGAGCCCAGCGTCCATCCCTCCCGCCCCGGTGCACCTGCCCCGCTGAGCCGAGCGGCAGGGCCCCAGCCCCGAGCCCTGCTCACCCCAGCCTCCTGCCCACAGTCGTCCTCACGCCGGGCCGGTCTCTGCTGCACCAACTGCGGCACCACCAGCACGACGCTCTGGCGGCGCAGCGCGGACGGCGAGCCGGTGTGCAACGCCTGCGGGCTCTACGCGAAGCTGCACGGGGTGAGCGGGGCCCTCCCTGGCCCGAGGCGGGGCTGGGGGGGGGGGCGGGGGGGCGGGCCTGAGGGGGGCGGGGCTGAGGGGGGGCGGGGGGGATCGGGCGGGGGGGCCTGGGCTGAGCGTGTACGCCTGTGCACACGTGGCCCCACTGCCTGCACGGGCCCACGTGTTACGGTTAGGCCCGTGGTACAGATGGGCTCACAGAGGCTGTAGCATCACTGTGGCTTCCCCGCAGCCATTCAGCTGGGGGCAGAGGCTGGACACCCCCAGAGCCCTCCTGGCCCCCCGGCTCCCGGAGGCTGGGGTGGGACGGGCTTCTCCCCACCAGGCCTGGACGAAAGTGCCAAGCCCGGGGGTAGCAGCTCCCCAAACAGGGCCGCAGGAGTGACCAGCTCTGCAGGGCTGAGATCGGGGCAGGTGGCCATGCAAGAGGCCCCAGGGGTGAGCTTGGACGGGGAGCAGCCGTCCACGTCCTGCCAACCCCACCAGGTACCGCGGCCCCTGGCGATGAAGAAGGAAAGCATCCAGACCCGGAAACGGAAGCCGAAGAGCATCTCCAAGACCAAAGGCTCCTCAGGTCCACGGGCCAGGGCTGTGGGAGGCCGGGAGGAGCCCAGGCCCTCCAGTGAGGCACACCTTCTCCCTGTGGAGTCACTCTGAGTATCTCACATTCCACCATTAGAGATTCACATGTTTGGTGCAAGCATCATCGTCCTGAAGTGCACATACCCCGCATTGTCCTGGGATGGTCTGGTCTGGGGAGGGGCTGGGGTGGCGGGAGTTCACCCAGCAGTGGGGCAGGAGGTCCAGTGCAGGAAGCCACACCCAGCACCTCCAACCCCCTGCATGACCAAGGCAACCAGACCTGGCAGCTTCTGTAAATGCCCTGCCTTCCCTCCCAGGATCCACAGGGAGCACCACCGCCTCCCCGCAAGCCTCTGTCCCTGACCTGGAGATGTCAGCAGCCACTCTGAAACCGGAGCCCAGTCTGGCATCCCCTTCGTGCCCCGGGCCCAGCGTCACCTCCCAGGTAAGGAGGTCAGGGTGGGGTGGGGTGCCCAGAGCTGGCTCCCAGGCACCTCCTGGGGGACTCCTGGCACCCCAGCCAGGTCAGGGCCCCCACGGGCCCCTGCCGGAAGCTTGGGGCCGGACACGCAGCTGGCCGCTGGTGCCAGGAGCTGACCTGTGGCCGACGCCGGCTGAGAGCCCCTGTTGATCCTCACAAGGGGTCCCCACCCCATTCCAGGGGCTGAGGAGGCCCCTTAGGGCAGATCGCCCTGTCGCAGGGCTCCCAACCTCAAGTGAGCCGGCCACTGTTCCCCAGTCTCATGGGTGCCGTGTCCTCCCTGCAGGCCTCCACACAGGTGGACGACACCCTGGCCCCTAGCCACTTGGAGTTCAAATTCGAGCCCGAGGACTTTGCCTTGCCTTCTGCAGCCCTGGGCCCCCAGGCCGGCCTCGGCGGGACCCTGCGCCAGGAGGCCTGGTGTGCGCTGGCCTTGGCCTAGGTCCCCGGGCCCCCGCCAGGACCCACCTCGCTACTTCTTCGCTCCAGCCCAGCAGAAAGACCGCCAGACCGGACGCTGGAAGAGACTGGAGCCAGCCGGACCTGGAGGCCTGTGCAGACGGCAGTTGGGCCCCAGAACAGGAGGAAGGCTGGTGGGAGAAGGGCTCGAGCCCCTCCCCGGACGGCAAGGGACCCCCAAATGTAGGGCAAGGCTCTGAACCCTACCAGCCACGGCTGACTGGGGCTCCCACCCCCACTTGACTTCTGTCCTCAAGGCTCGCCATCATCATGTTTACAGGTTGCAGCCGTTGGAAAAACCCCACCTTCCTGTTGTAAAACCAGGATCACAGGTGAAATCACTGAGGCCAGGCGGCCAACAGGGATGAGGAGGGCAGCCCGCTGGGGGCCTCCTGGCCTCGGGCCGTCCATTTCCCACATTCGACCATAGAGCCACGGCACGGAGACCTTGCCCTCCTCGGAGCACGGGATGGCCAGGGACAGATGTGCACGTCGCGCACTGTACCAGGACGCCACCCGGGGGGGGGGGGGGCGTTCACATCATAGTCATCGTGGACTTTTATTTATTTGGACAGTTTTCCCAGACAGCAGTAAAGGGCCTTGTTCTGACTGAATCTGTGGATTGTAACCATTTCTGATGGGCAGAGTACCCGGGGCCCAGTTCTGACCCACACGGGCACTCTCGGGGCTGGTGGTTGGGTGACCACAGGTCCTGGCTCACCTGGGACTGCCCCAGCAGAATTAGCAATAACCCCCCTTTCGCGTACAAAGCCGTCCCCTCCCAGGGCTGGGTGATAAATTAGTTAGTCGGGGCACTGGCTAGGGGCAGCTCTGCCCATGGGGGCTGATGAATGGCTACTGACAGCCTGAGGGCAGAGGCCGGGTGGGGGGGGGCGGGGCATGCCCTGCAGAAGGGCCACAGCGTCCTTCCGTCCCATTGCTGCCCTTCACCGACAAGAACTTCTGATTTTTCCACAGAAGCCAGAAACCTGGCTTTTTTTTTTTTAATGTAAAGTCTTCCAAATGAAAGCTTCCCCCCACCCCCCGACTCCCAATTTGATTCAAAAATCTTTTAAATTTTGTGAGCCATCGAAGCCAGCCGCCATGGCGCCGTCCTGTTTAAAGCATTGCTTTCATATTTAAGATGCTCCTCCTTGGCGACAGCCTCCCGAACGTGTTCCTTCATCCTGGACTTGTACCTCAGAGATTCAACCAGCTCAGTTTCCACGTGTTGTCTTTTTTTTTTTTTTAAGACAAATGCCGCCATAAGAAAAAAAATGTAAAATAAAGATTTCAATCTTGCTTGCCTCTCCCCATCACCTGTGGGATTCCCGGCCTCGCCTAGAAACGCATCTCCGGGGGCCGGGCAGCTGGACCTCACTGGCCGCTCTGAGTCACGTCAGGAGCTCTCAAGGGCATCAGTAGGACTTGACGAGACCCATAAACACTGGGTGGCTTCGACGTCACCACCAGCATGAGGGCAGGACACTGGGTGGGGTGGGCGAGGCCCAGCCTGGGGACCACGCTGTGGGAAGTCATCACTTCGGGGTCAGGCAGACTCGGGTCAGGTCCCTGTCCTGCTCCCTACTGCCCTCCTGGCCCGGGGTAGGGGGCACAGAGCAAGCCAAGATTTGGGCAGTGGTGGCCCCAGTGGCCCCCTGTGGGTCTCGTGCCTCTGACGGGCACAGCAGGCAGCGTTGGGTGAACCCTGGGGACGCGGGGACACGAGGCATGAATCAGGCCCCCTGTGTTGAGGGCACTCGCCCCTCTCACCACCTGGGTGTCTCCACGAAGTCATGAGCCTCTGTGATCTGGGACCCCTACCCTCCCAGCAGGGAGGGCTGCGGCACGGACCACCCAGATCTGGACGACCTGAGGGGCCAGTAAAATGCAGACACTCAGGGCCAGGGGTCAGATCGGTGACGGGTGGGACCTGGGGACCTGCACGTTCACAAGCACTCAGGGCCCTTGGCAGCCACTCTGAGAGCCACGTGGCCAGGGCCGGGCGTCAGAGGAAATGCCTCGGGGACGGGGTCTGGAGCAGAGCACAACTAGCTCTCTCCAGAGCGGGCTGGACGGGGAGGTGGGAACTGAAGCGCCTGCAAGGGCTGTGCCCGTGGGCGTCCGTGCTGGGTGGGCCAGAGGTGAGGCCGCTGCCATCTCGTCTCCGCGCCACAGGCCTGGGGCCACCTTCCCGGGAGCCCACCCACAGATGAGGAAAAAAGCACAGAAAAGGTCGCCCCGCTCGGGGCGGCAGAGCCCCTTCCCAGCCCTTATCCAGCCTCCTCCCACCCCTCTCGGGGCTCGTGATGGGGCGTTGGGCCCCGAGCTGAGCGGGAGACCAATTATCGAGCAAGAGGCAGTGGCCTCCGCGGGCCGCCCCACCAGGCACCCCCGGAACCTCTCAAAGGCAAGACCAGACCAGCCCTTCTGAGGCACCCAGGGGACAGGGTGGGAGGGGGCGCAGAGGGGAAGCAAAGGCCCTGGAGGAAGGAGCCACAAGGACAGGGACAGACGAGGTGGCCGGAAGCACCTGGCGAGGACCACGTGGCCACGTGACCACTACCACAGTCACTGCGGGAGCGGCCCTCCGCCGGGCAGGTGCCACTCCCTGTGTTGCCCGGCACATCCCTGGCTTTTCCCTCCAAGGGGGGCACCAGTCTCCCTCTTCCCTGACGAGAGAAACCCAGGCACCTGAGAAGTAACACCCGGCTCAGAGAGGTGACGCCAGGCGCGGGGCCCCAGCAGCGCTCTGACCAACCCAAGGAGTCTTCCTAGAGGTGCCCACAGGGCGATGGGCAGAACAGGCAGGGTGGACAAGAGGGGCTGGATGCCCCGCCCACGAGGACAGGTCCCGAGGGAGAGTGTGTGGCAAAGAGGGAAGGAAGAAGCGAACTCATCCTCCGTTTTCATCCTTTTTCAGGACGCGTCCAGGAGGAGGGAGGCTGGGCCTCCGCCTCTGGGCCTGAGGAGCTTCAGGCAGAGCTGCTCAATTTAAGCCTTTCTCCCCAGTGCCTCTTCGGGTCCCGGAAGCTGTAGGACCTGGAGCCTTAATATAGCCGCCGGCACCCCCTTCCTGCAGCTCTTCCTCCCCCCAGCCCGCCTCAAGGCTCTGCCCGGCGGCCATAAACAACCGGATGGGCTGGGGAGGCTGGTGGGAGTGGGCAGCCGCAGGCGCTTATCAGACGGCAGGACGGAGAGGAAGACCACTTCGTCTGCGCTGCCTGGCCGCCGCACCTCACTTCCCACATCTTTCAACCTAAAGCCGACGTCCGGGGCCGTGGGGGAGGGGCGCCACAGCTCCTCCAGCCAGCAAGGGTCCCCTCTGTCCGCGGGAAGTGTCTACTGAGCCCCCGCGGGGCTCTGTCCTGGACGACTGGAGAAGGGAGAAGACAGCCAGCGTCCCCTCGACTGGGGTTTTTTGATCCAGAACTATTTCCAAAGCATCCCTTCTCCTTCCCACGTAAAGCCCTTAACCCATGGCCTCGCTCCAGACGCGGAACAGGGAGACCCAGAGCAGCCCGGGGCAGCCCTGCAGCGCTCACGCCTGGAAGCAAAGCAGCCGCCCCGCCCGTGCCTCCTCGCAGAGGGCGTCAGGGTGGCAGCCCCAGCGGCTCCCCATCGCCCTGGCTTTCCGAGTCCAGCTGCCGTCGGTCAGCAGGGTATCCGCTGCCCTCGGCAGGCGCACGTTCATCCCACAGACCCTTTCCGTGGAGCGTCGCCACGGCCTGCCCCGAGCCGCCTGCCCCAGCTCAATCCCTCAGGGCAGCCGCGGCCACGCGTCCAGCTGTGCCCAGACCCAAGAGCTTGCCGGTGGGGCTGCAGCTAAGGGTCGTTTCCCCTTTGCTACCGAAAAAGACGCTCTTTAGAAACGGGTGCCAGTCCTCCAAGGTGCTTGTCTGAAAATGTAACGTGCTTATTAAGAAGGAAAACCGTTCTTTGGGGAAAGCAATGCAGGTTACCGACTCTTTATTTGACCAAGTAAGGACCTTTCCTAGAGAAGACCAGTTGCTGCTGTCACCAGCATGAAAGACAGGCCATTCTGCCACCAAACACGAGGGGCCGGCAGGCTCAGGGATGGGGCAACGCATGTGCAGTCCTCCCTGCCCGTCCTCTGCCACACGTCCTTGGGCAGTTCCCGGGGCTCGGGGCGGCTGTTCTCCAGGGTGTGTGGACAGGCATTCAGCAAGATGATGACCAGGCTCCCCATTCCCAGCCCCCACGTGGACCCCCACTCCGCAGAGAAGAAAGGAGGCCAGAGAGACCTGACACCCCCTGAGGCTGTGAGGCTGCAGGCCCTGGGGTGCCCCGTCCTCCCCTCACGCACCTCGGTAGGGGCTGAACCCACCCCAGAGAAGAGGGGGCTGGTGAGCCCCACAGTCCCGCTGGAGCCGGGGCGGGGGTGGCCGGCCCTCGATGGCTACGTGGAAGCCACAGTGGGCAGCCCCCCCTGCAGTGCCCTGTGAGGCCCGCCAAGATGTTGACACGGACGGCTCCAGCCGCCTTATTTATTATCTGATAAAGGGTTCTCGGCACCGCGGGTGGACGGCGTCTGGCCGCGCTGGGGCCTGGGGGAGGGAGGAGGCTGGGTGGGGGGACGGGAGGCCAGAGCAGGCCTCCACACTGGACTCTGGGGCCGGACACACTGAGGAATCTGGATTTTCCCTCTCCTTCTCCGACCAACAGCCTGCCTTCTCCACTGCCAACGAGCCAGCAGGCCAAGGAGAAGCTCTGCTCTCGTGCGGAGTGGCCCGGGGGACCTCCTGTTTGGACGTCACACCCCCTGAGACCTGCGCCCCCCGTGCTGCTAGACCCTGCTCCCCCTGGTTCCAGGAAAACCCCGAGCTTCGGCCCTCCTCTCCGTCCACCCCCGCCCACCCAATTACTGCTGCAGCCCATCGCGCACCCCTCTGCTTGGCCTGGAGCTCAGACTTTCCATGATGCAAATCTGGGCCTGTTTCTCCTTTGCTTCCAAACACTCGGCCCAGGTACTGCTCCAGCAACTGCACAGATGGCCCAGCCATGACAGCCTGGTGGCCCCAGGGCCCCCCTCTCCTGGCACCTGCATCCACTCTTGGGTACGGGGACCCTTGACAGCATCCAGACACAACACACCTCCGGGTCTTTGCACGTGCCGTTCCCTCTGACTGTGACCCCTTCCTCCTGTGCGCCTAACCAGAGACGTGGTGGCCGGGGGTCGAGACCCCTGACGCCCCCTCCTCCACAGAGCCTTCCTCAGGCTGTTCTAGGAGTGTCTGAATCCACAGGTAGCCACCAGGCAGAGTTGTCACAGAAAGACCCAGATGACCCACAAGAGGGGGTCCGTTAAATGGCCGAGGGAACGTATGTGGTGAGCCCTTGAAGAGTGTTGGACAATTACAACTTATTCTAATATTTTTTCCCCGAACCTTCCGTGAGTCGCTTTTATAACCCTGAAGAAGACAACAGAGGCGCCCTGCACGGGGTCTCCGTGGCCAGCCCTGCCCACCAGCATCACTGCCCCTTCGTGCACTGTGGGCCTTAGGGGAAACCCACAGGAGGCTGCATGGGAGGGGGAGTTGGGGGGGCACTCCAGGACAGGTGGGGACCATCTGAGGCCCCCTGGGGGCCTGGTCATCCTGGAGCCCAGCTTAGAACCCACGTACATCTCTCCCCACGGGAACTGGGCAAGGCAGGCGGTGGCCACTGCCCCAGGCGGCCTGTGCCTCCCCCTTGGCAGTGATGCCTCTTGCCCTGGCCAGTCACTTCTTGTCTGTCCATCCTCACCTTAAAGGTCAGAGAGGCCCTGCTCGTCCACACCGCTCCAAGACAGGGCCCCGCCCCCTGGTGCTTCCCCGCTGCCCATCCTGCGGCCTTCCCGGCGCTTCCCCACTGCCCATCCTGCGGCCTTCCCGGCGCTTGCCCATCCCGTAACCACACATTTGAATATTCCCGTGCTCTCTTGGTCTCGCCCACTAGAAGCAGCTTCCCTGAGGGCAAGGGCCTCATCCAGCCCGTTCCCCCGTGTCCGGCGATGAGCCCAGTGCCCGGCCGACACTCAGTGATGGAGGACTGAATGCACGGGTGGACCATGTGCCTGGCCCCTGCTGACTCGTAGGGGTGGGCTGATAAGTCAGGCCCCCCACAAAGCCCACCCATCCACCCTGTGGGTGGTGGGCTTCTGACTGTCTCTGTCACCCTTCGGGGCTCTCAGTCCCGCTGAGGATGCCAGGGACAGGGACAGAGGGGGTGAGGTGGGGTCCCCAGGGGGCCTGGGGGAGGGGGGTACCCAGAAGCACGTCCCCAGAGGAGGATTTGTTGGGGCGGATCCAGGAAGGCCGCGCTCCCAGACGCCTGCGGGGAGCGGGGAGGGGAGGAGTCAGCCAGGGCCATTCCCGGCAGCATCCCAGCCCCTGCCCCATCCCCCAGGACCTCCGGCGCTCAGGACTCTCGGAGGCTATCCTGGCCGAGGTGTGGCGGCCAGCTTTCACCCCACACCGGTGGGGCACTGTGCACACGGGCAAGGGGCTCCAGGAAGCACAGCCCTCGGGGTGGGGGGAGGAGGGTGTGGGGCTGCAGCCTCGCTCCTCCCGGACCACCCAGACCACCTGCCTTTGCCCTGTGGGCTGGATTCACGCCCTCCGAGGCCCCCACTGCCAGGGCCAGTTCACATGGCTGAGACACCGTGCCTGTCCTGGGTCAGGGTCTGGGCAGGCTGGAGGGGCCCTGCCGCGTCCCCTGGGTGTTCCCAGGCCCGGACAGCCGTGTGCAGGGCCCGGGAAAGGAAGGGGCCATTCAGGGTGCCACACGGCCGGCAGGCCTCACCCCAGAAGGCCTGTGGACACTGGCCAGGCTGCATCAGGCTGGATTCTGGTTCCCAGAAACTTGGAATTGACTCCAGGCGGGGGAGGTGCAGGAGGCCCCAACGTGCTCCAAGCGCTTCACGTCTGACCTCTGAACTAATTACCTCTGAGTTGTGTCTCCTGTGTGTAAAATGGGCCAAGCGGCTCAAGGTTACACAATTTTCAAGTTCAGTTCTGGCATTTCTTTGCTGTTTAATACGCAGAGGACCTCAGAACACGGCCGTGGGCAGGGACCCTTGATCTTGACCTCTGGGAGACCCTGGTGGCAGGAACACCCGCCGCAGGCCGCGTGCACAGAGGGGGGCGAGGCTGCCCACCTTTCCGGGGAGAGAGGAATGAGGCCGTGAGGGGCAGAATGGAGACAGACACAGAGAGAGAGGACAAAACGCGACGTTGACCCCTGACCCCAAGCGCCCTTGGGTCCGGCAGCCACAGCCCCCCTCTCCTGGTGGCCTGTCCTGGGGCACGTGTCCCTGGGGCGACACTGGGGGCAGGGAGGCCCAAGGAACACCTGGGCCCTTTTGGCCTGCGGAGGGAGTGGCAGGGAGTGACAGAGCCCCTGCTGCAGGGAAAGAAGGTGAGTTTTCCCAAAGCTTTTGAAGAAAGTACCCCAAAACCCTTCATGCGGGTCAGCCAGGACTGCTGACCCTGGGCCAGGACCCAGCTGTGTCCCTCACACAGGAGTCCTTCCAGCAAGTCCAAAATGGGCCGGAGGTGGGGGGCTGGTAGCCAAAAGAGTGCGGGAGGGGCCCACAGTGCTGGGCCCGCCAGCCAGGAACCCTCCCACCTCCCCACTGGGGAGCTTCTCTGATGGGGCACCACCTGACCGCCCCCCACCCCAGGCAGAACTTGAGGCCAGCAAAGCATGTCCCACGGGCCCCTGGGGCTGAGCAGTGGGCTGGCGTCCCCGTGGAGGGCGGGCAACGGCCCTCAGCTTGATCGTGGCCCCACTGGCCCATCTCTCACCCTTGGGGGCAAGGGCTCGGGCAAAAGGGACAGAAGACAGCCTGGGGGTTGGGTGGGCAGGCTGACCCTTGGCTCTGGTCACCGTGGGTGGCATGATTTCCTGAGCCAAGTCCAGACGTCCGTCCCTGACACGTGAAAACAAGCTTAGCTGAGATGAATGGCTTTGGGGGCCTCCCCTCAGTGACCCCCTGCCGGACCCCAGAAGGATGGGGGGACAGTCGCTCCCCGAGAGCCCCTCTGAGTCCCTCAGTACAGAGTCCAGAGCCCTGAAGTCATGCCCGGTGGTTAGGGAGAGGGTAACGTGTCTCTCTGAAGCTTTAAACTAAGCAGAAAACCCTTAACAGGGCAGCCTCCTTAAATCAACAGCTCTGAGCCAGCGCGTGCCGCCTGCTGACGACCGGAGGTTCTCCTCGAAGCCGTGCCAGGATTCTCTGGAGAAGGATTTAAGGCCGCCAGCCCAGCTCCGTGAACCTTCCAAACTAAAATGCTGGCCCATCCGCTTCCGGCCTGCAGCCACTCCCCAGGTCACCTTCCGAGCGCTTTCCTGCGCTGTGGCCCCGGCACCCTGCAGAGAGCCTGCGAGAGTCCCAGCCACGTGACATAAATCTCCCTTGTTTACCTATTAACAAGAGGGCCATTAACTACTCAAACGAAGTACGTCTCCGCACTCCAAGGCCAAGAGACACTTAGCGCCAGCCCTTCGCCCGGGCCCTTAGTGCAGTCAGAGCCGGGTCCGCGGGGCTGGGGCGGACCCACGGGGTCTCCGGGCGGCAACAGACCCACCCCTCAGGGCCACAGGGTGGTCTGCAGCTCCCAGGACTGGACAGGCAACCAGACCAGCGCTAACCAGGCTGGCGGAGGGCAGGCCCTGGCTAGGGCATCAGTGGCTGACATGGGCCCCAGCTGTCTGTGAGCAGGGGTGGGGCCGGGCTACGGGGCGGGTGGGATAAAAGCACTGCTCGGGGCCCAGCTCCCACCCCTGACCCCCACCCCTGTCTACAGGGCGACAGCGCGGGGGCCATCCTCCCCTCTCCACATCGTCTGGGGGTTACAAGGACCATGCAGCGTTTCTGCCACCAGACAAAACACAGGCCAAGCCCCACAGCCTTCTCTCCATCTCCCTCACCCACCACAGGGCTGTGGGTGGCCGGGCTCTGGGGCGGAGAAGGAGCCCCTTCCTGGGTCCTCCCTGTGGACCCCCAAAGGGAGATGCAGCCCCTGGGGACCCAGAAAGAGAGGAGGCTCTTCTCAGACCCTTGGGACACACCTGGCCTGCTCCATCACCCCCTCGCATCCCTCTACACCACTCCCAGCCCCTCCCTGACTGTGGGACCCCCCTGCACACCAGCCTCAGTCCTGCTCAGCCCCTCCCTGAGACTCAGTTACCCCACCAGCCCGCCTTCCCCAGGGGACAGCAAGAGGTGTGCCCCAGAGCCCTCACACAAGTGGTTGCTCCCCTGACAATGCGGTGGGCTCCCAGCCTCTGGCCCCCCACCCCGCCTCCCCCAGATCCCAGCTCTGGGCTGGGCATGCAACAAGTATTCCATAAAGACCAGTCCTGGGGGCTTCCCTGGGGGCTCAGTGGTTAAGAATCCACCTGCCAATGCAGGGGACTCGGGTTCGAGCCCTTGTCCGGGAAGATCCCACATGCCGCGGAGCAACTAAGCCCGTGGGCCACAGCTACTGAGCCCGCGCGCCTAGAGACCCTGCTCCGCAACAAGAGAAACCACCGCAGTGAGAAGCCCACACACCGCGACGAAGAGTAGCCCCCGCTCGCCGCAACTAGAGAAAGCCCGCTCTCAGCAACGAAGACCCAACGCAGCCTAAAAAAGACCAGTCCTGGGCAGTGGGCAGGCTAGGGATCGAAGGGGCCCAGGCCCACGCCAGTGCTGTGGAGAGGGGGCTGGGCACCCCTGCCTCTCTCGAGACCCTGACGAATCTCACGCTCCCCCCTCAACCAACACGCATCTAGAAGAACCCTGTCAGGCTGACAATAGGCTCTAAAAATACCCCAATGGCAGACAGGATTTCCCAGGAACATCGTAGGTTCTGTCCAGCGGAAGTTATAAATACTAAATAATGTTAATGCGGAGTCGTTAGTCATCCAGGGACAGCCGTGTCCTTTGTGGCGACAAGGGATGTTTTTCCAGATTCGTAATTTATTGCTCTTTACAGTTAAATCCAGCTACAGGCAAAAAAAGGAAAAAGGAAAAAAGCAGGGTCCCCTGGAGCCCCTGAGAGCCGGGGCCAGGCGGTGCCTGGACCACCTCTGTCCGGGCCCCCAGCCTGTGGGCAGCCACTGCCTTTGCCCTCACCTGCCCCAACCCGTCAGCAGCCCTGACTCGGGCTCCCCCAGGTCTCAGAGTTGTGCTTGACCTCCCCCAAAGACCAGTCCTGGTCTGCCTCCTAAGTGAGGCTCTACTTCCTGCACGTGGTTCTGCCCCCCTGGCCGCAGACCTGAAGCCTCCCCCTGCCTTCCTACCCCCCTGACGTCTGCCACCCCCCACTCAGTCCTCCACGTAAAAGGCCTACGGCTGCCCAGGGCCCAGCAGGATTCACAGCCTCCCGCCCTCTAGCCTCTGCCCGCCTGCTCCTTGCAGATCTCTGCCCGGCACCCTGTCCCCCTTCTCCCCGCCCTTACACTCCCGGCCGGGGCTCTGGGCTGTCCCCTCCTCAGACTGTCGCCACTGGGGTCCTATAGCCTCCTGGCGTGGCCACCCCTACACCCGGGGCGCAGCACAAAATTGGACACCCTCGGTCCCCCAGGGACACAACGGCTAGTGCAGCAGCTTCTCCAGGGGAATTCAGAGGCTGCCTGCCACCACCTGGGGAGACATGGGGGCTGCAGGATCCAGACCACACAGGCCCAGCCCCCTCCAGCACTGGGGCAGGCATGGGTCAGCTAAGAGCAGCCAGGTGGTCAAGAAAGGGTGGCCCTCGTCCCAGCGCCCTGGGCGGGGCAGGGGGGGCTAATGGCCCTGGGGACGTGTGCCACATGCGGGGTACATGGGGATACCAGCGCAAAGGGCAGCGGAGGGTTCAGGAGACAGCTGGTGCCCAGTGTGGCAGGAGACTGTAGGCGCTGGGACCTCCCAAGGCCACTGGGCTCGGGCAGGCGAGCGCCAGGTGGGGACGCTGGGCCAGAGGAGGCAGCAATAAAAGCAAGGGGGTAACCCAGCCTCTGCGGGGATGCTCACCCCTGTGGTGGCCAGGCAGGACTTCGGGTCAGGGTGATGGCCGTGAGGGGACAAGCCCGGGGGCAGGCAGGGCTGCACATGCATCACTCATGCCAGGGGCGCCCAGGAGAAGCCCACTCAGGGTCAAGGGGAGCAGCAGAGAACCCCTTCTCACGGGAGGAGGACCCCTGCCCCTGGGCCCAGGGAACGAATTCTGAGTTTCTGCTTCCTCTCCGGGCCCCTTCACAGGGTAGCCCAGGCACAAGCGATGGGCGTGGGATAAAGGGATGACCCTCCATTTCCCACGAGGGGCCAGAGCCTGTGTGCCGGGCGCAGGTGCAAAAGGTGGACGGGCAGGCACGGCAGGGGGCCGCCCATCTCCCCACCCCTCGGAGCGGTGGCCCCGTCAGCTCACAGCCGCCCCTCCTCCAGAAAACGGCCCTGGGCAGGGGGAGCCAGGACCTGCCTCACAACGTGTGCCTGGAGACAGACGATGCCCACCATGCAGGGCAGCCACGGCCGGGGACAGATGGACGGGGGCAGGGGGACCACCCCTTATCGGTGGTGGGCCTGCCTCTGGGCTTCTCCTGCTCCGGAGGGCCCCCGACCCCCGTGGGATCAGGCTGAGGCTGGTCTCCGAGACCGGCCGAGACCACCTCCTTGCTTGGCGTCCCCTGCCCCATCCTGCGTCCCGCTGGCCCTTCTCCTGAGAGCCCTCCCAGGGGATCACCACACAGGGGTCTCATCTCAGGCTCTGCTTCCAGGAAACCCGACCTAACGGGTCCCAGGAGTTGGAATAAAGCCTGTGGGAACCAGGGCTGCATTCAGGACCAGGTGTCCCAGCACAGACTCCTCCTGACCTTGGGGCTCCAGCCCCCCCCCGTTCTCTGCCAACTTCATGCACAAGTCATATTCGAGGCCCCCTGCACACAGGGTCCAGAGCTGAGGGCTGCTGAGTCCTCCCACCGGCCCAGGTCATGAGTCGAACTGTCGCCACGAAATTTACTTTGAAATCCTAAGCCCCGTATTTCAGCATGTGACCTTATTTGGAAATAGGGTTTGGCCAGGTGGCAAGACGGCATCCTCCCCATCCCACAGTGAGGAGGCTGAGACCCAGAGCCTGGAAGGCAGGGGTCCCTCCCCAGGCCCGAGTGGGCCGGCCACAGTTCCCAGGGCGCCGCCCACTCTGGTCAAGGGGGCCCAGGCTCTGCTCTGCGTCTGAGATAAACAGCAGCAGCTCCCTGACCCCGGCTCCCGGGACTCACCCTGTTCGTTCCCGTCAGGCCGCTGCTGCGAGCTGAGACGTCCCCGTCTCAAGTCCACTTGCCGCGTGTCTGCCTGCCGTCCAGGCTGGCGCTGTCCAGTACGACTGCCGCTAGAGCCACATGTGTGGTTTCAGCGTGCTAGTGGCCACGTAAGAAAGGAAAGAGAAGGGGCACGATTCACCTCCGTAACATGCTGTGGCCCCGTGAGCCAGTGCTCGGCACACGGCCACACGGAAAGCGCAAACACCGCCTTCCACACCCTTGGGCTCCGGCGGGGCCTTTGTGACCCTTGTGTATTTCACGCCGACCACGCAGCAGCCACGTGCGACTCTGGGCCACCGTGCTGGGCCGTGAGGTAGAGACAGCTCCAGGGGGCTGGGCCCCTCACTCCTGTTTCCTGTTTCCACCCCCAAACCCGGGACAGAGTGAGCGCACACCATGGACACTTGGGCGTATTAGCTGAACAAATGAGTGGCCCGTGGCTGAACGTGCAGCCGCCCAAGCTGGCCTCGAGGCCGGGGTCTGTGCCTGCGTGGGGGGGGGGCAGCCTGGCAGGGTGTGGCTTGGGGAGGGGGGCCTCACCTGGCTCCTAGGTGCAGACGGGACCCGACCTGGGCACAAGGAGCCAGGGGTGGGGGAGGGAGCTGGCCCTGACCCCCTTTGCTGGAGGTGTGGGAGAGGAGGAGCGGAGGGGAGCTGGGGCCCCTGGGGCCCCTCCATGACACTGGGGCGGGGAGGCAGGACCTGGTGGTGTGGCTCCATCCCAAAGCCCGGCCAGCCAGGCTGCGTGGTTAGTTTCCTCCCCAAAGAGCAAGGCTGAGGCAGGCTTTGCAGACAAGACCTCTGGGGACAGAAACCCCCGGTGCAGCCCCGCCAAAGTGCCCTTGTCAGTGACAGATGGGGTGGGTTTTCCACGCAGCCTCCTGGCGGACACCCCAGAGTGGTCCAGCCACCTGGGTGGGGTGGGGGTCGTGCCAGCCCTGCTGCCAGGCCGAGGTGTCTGCTGATGCCCCCAGGGAAGGAAGGGCCTGACGGGGAGCCAGAGGCCAGGCGAGGGGAGACTCACATTTTCCGATGAGAGCTCTACAAGCAGGGCTGCCGGAGGCCCAGCTGATAAGAGGAAGGGGCCCCTTAATCCCCGCCTGCTCTGCCTCTTTGCACGGCGGTCAGTCACAGCCATGGGATGGGGACGCAGGGCCGGCCCAGGGAGGTCCGGTCCAGGAGCCAGTGTCACATGTGCCCCCCCAGGGCCCTGGTCAGCTCCAGGCTCCAGAAACAGGCCATGGGTTCCTCACCCATTTCTCACCACCCACATGGGGCTGAGCAAGCCGGGTTGCAGAGAGGATGGGATGAGGGCTGTTTGAAGGGAGGAATGAACGGATGGAGACACTCGGGGCCCCAGGGAAGCACCTGCTCTGTCCAATGGAGCCAACAGGTCCTGCCGTCCAGGCCCAGCGTGTGCCTCACCAACAGGGCCAGCAGCTGGACAGTGGTGAGCCCAGGCCACCAGCCCTGGTCCCACACATCCTCCAAACAGCCAGCAGCAAGCCTGGATGCACAATCCCCACCCCTACACGTAACACATCGTCAGGGAGGCACAGGTGCAGGCTGGTCAGGAGCAAGGACCCAGGCCACAGCACACGGCTCCTTCCCAGCTCTGCACACCCTGGCTGTGCCGCCTTGGGCGAGTCACTTAACCCCTCTGTGCCTCCGAGCAGCCCCGCTTGTTACTGCAGCCTTTCAGTGGGGGCTGGACAGAGCACAGGCAGGGGCGGGCCACGTGGGGACACCTCCTGGACAGTCCGCTTCGTGCACAACACCAAGCGAGGTGCTCGTCCAACCGCCACTTCTCGGGTCCGTGTTCCCGGGGCTGACGCATGGGCGACGTGCTGGAGGGGTGAGGTGGGAGAGGGTTGGTGGCGAGGGCCGATGAGTCCACGTGGCGGCCACGTCACCCACGCCGCCCGTTCACCTTCCCAGCAGCCCCATCCCATGCACGAGCGCACGGAGGCCCAAGGCTCGGGCTGACATGCCCGAGGCCGCCAGCACCGGGTGTGCCCCCGTCTCTCTGTCCCCTGGGCTCCAGGTAATGTGTGTGCACACGGCAGGCACATCTGGGAGGCCTGTGGGCGGTCTCACCCACGGCAGACTCTGGGGCACCGTGAAAAGGAGGGGAGCCTTGGGGAGGCCGGGCCCCTCCTAGCAGCCCAGCGCCGCCCCTCTGGCCCCTTCCAGCCAGGCTCTCGGACACATGGGGCCACCAGCCAGCCAGCAGAACTGGACACAGGGGCCAGTGATGAGCAGCAGGGGTCCTCCCCACAGCCACAGGAACAGCGGCTGCCGGAAGGCTGAGGAAAGGTCTGCTGACTGGAACGTTCTCTCTGAAGCTCCTGGGCCAGGCCGGGGTTTGTCACTGTCCTGAGGAATCGCGAACCCCAGGTGTGAGGGTCCTGGACCTGGAAATGGGCTGTGCTGGCTCCTCCCCTCCCCCCTCCCCCCACCGGCCCCATGGTTCATGTGCTCAAGGTCAAGGGGAGCAGCAGAGACCCCGGGGGAGGAGGTCCCAGGTGCTAGGCCGTGTGTCTCGGGAAGGCCTGGCTGCCCCGGGCTAGGGTGGCCCGAGGATTCTGGGGCCCGAGGGAGGCAGTGGGGGTGAGACCTGGCCAGGCCGGTTGGGCATACGGTCTGTGCCCGAGGGAGCAAGACTCGGGAAGCCCCGGGCCGAGAAGTCAGCTTGGACCCTTGCTGGCAGAGGCTGACGTTTCCTCAGTTACTAGTTCAGCCAGAAATATTTACAAGTGCCCGTCATGTGCTGTGTTAGTGTCCGGAGCAGCTGGAGCAAAGGACCACCAACTGGGCAGCTGACAGCAACAAAAATTCGCTCTCTCACAGCCTGCAGAGCAGAAGGATGAAATCAGGGCCTCGGCGGGGCTACGCCCCCCTCCAGGGACTGCGGGGGAGGGTCGTTCCCCACTCCCAGCCCCTGGTGCCGCGGGCAGTCCCTGCGTCCCTAGGCTTGTGGCCGCATCACTCCAATCTCCACCTCGGTCGGCCCATGGCTTCTCCCTGTGTCTCTCGTGGACGTCTTCTTTTAAGGAACCAGTCATTGGATCAGGGCCACCCTTGTGACCTCATCTTGACGCCATCTCATCTGCAAAGACCCTATTTCCAAAGGAGGTCACATGCACAGGTTCTGGGGGTCAGGACCCCAACATACCTCCTGGGGACACAGTTCACCCTCAACAGCTGCCAGTCCTGCTGGGTTCTGAGGGGGAGGCTGTGAGGGAGGCAGAACCCCTCCCCTCCTGGAGCCAATACTTGAGTGGGGGCAAGACCGACACGGTGGGGAGCAGCCGCTTGGCAGGTGCAAAGGCCCTGAGGCAGGCGTCCGGCTGGTGGGAGGAGAGAGAGGGGAGGGGGCAGGAGAAGAAAACAGAGGGTGAGGGGCCAGTGCCAGCCTCCCGGCTTCTCCTCCGAGTGAAGTGGGGGCGGAGGGGGCGGAGGCGAGGGTCTCAACCTTCCATTATGGGGCCTCTGCTGTGGGGCTGGGCAAAGGCTGCAGCGAGGTGATCTGTGCACAGAGCAGGAGGCGGGGCGGCCCATGAACCCCACCCCCTGACCACGGGAACCGGACAGAGAAGGGGTTTAAGCGCCGCCCGTGGGAGGACTCAGCACAGTTCTCGCCACACACACAGCCATGGGCTCGCAAAGCACCTCAAGGGCCACTGCAGGTGTGACTGGGACGCCCCACAGACCCACAAGTCACCGGGCCTTGGAGAGAGGGGGCCCCAAAGCTGAGGAGTGGTCAGGGCAGTGGCCTCCCGCATTTGTGCGTTCACCGCAGCCCTGGGCTACTCGGGCCTGGAGGGTGAGAGGGGTCCGTCCACGTCTCCCCAGGGCTCACGGGAAAGCAGGTGATACACCTGCCTCTGTTGTGTCGCCCAGTAAGGATGGGGGACCCCCGTGCACCTGTTCCCCCACAGCCCACACGGCCCCGCAGACTCCCGGGCTCTGAGCAGCTAGATGCGGCCGCCTCTGCAGGGGCCTCGCTCTGGCCCAGGTCGTCTGGGCCGCACTGACAGCCCCCCTCCAGCTCCCACCCCAGTGTGCTGCCGGTGGCAAATGACACCCAGGTGCCGCAGGAAGGCCCAGAGCAGGGTCCGGACGTCCGGAGCCCCACACAGACACAGCACGTCTTCCGAAGGACGTGGTGTACATGCTGGGGCAGCGGGCTGGCCTCCGCCAGTCAGCTCCCTGGCGCCAGCCACGGACCCCAAGGCCGGGCAGCTGGCGAGGCGCCCAGCAGCTCACTGGCACTCACTGACCAACGCAGACTCCACCCCGACGGCCTCCCTAGAAGGCACGGGTGGCAGCAGTGGGTCCTGAGAAGCATTTCCAAGCCAAGAACCCGAGGGGGCCGGCGCAGCGGGAAGGGGCCCCGGACCCGCGACCGCCCGGATCCCGCGCTCACTCCGGAGGCTCCGCCTTCAGAAGGACCGGGATGGGTTCCTCCAAGTCCTCTTGTCCTCTGAAGAGGAGGTCTTCTCTCCCGCCTTTGATCTTCCATAAAGCCCTGCGGCTTCTGCTTCGTGTCGGCCGTGACATTGACAATTGTTTATTAGTTCTAAAATAGCTGAAATTCATGTCAAACATTCCGCATGTTAGAAAAATGTTTATGAAGTGTTATCATGGTTTATGTAACTGTGCGTGTTTGGGAAAGCAACATAGGATGTAAGGACCACACAGACCTCGGGCCTCAGTCCCAGGCCATGCCTGCCTGGGCAAGGAAGGGTCCCACTCCCCTCCGGAGGCTCTCACTGCCTCTCAGGGTCAGGGAATCGTCCCCGGTCCCCCGGCCACCCACCAGTGTCGGGGTCAAGGGAGGGCGGTGTCCACCACCTCCACCTCTAGGGCATTACTTAAGCCTCCAGGGGTCTCTCCCAACTGACTGGCCCCCAGCCCCAGTCTAGGGGTGAGGACCCTGTCCTGCTTGTCTCCCCAGATTTTGAAGTGTCCACTTCTTAGCCACTGGGTGGACCTTTCTTTGGTGGCCGCTCCTGTCTGTGCTGGGACACAGGTGCCAACACAGGCCACCTGGTTTGGGACTAGAAGTCTGGGCTTAGTCACGGGCAAGCTCTGGGTCTGCTGACCACTCAGCCCACAGCCCTGGACAGCTCACTTCACATCTCTGGGCTTCAGTTGTCTTACCTTCAAATCGGGATCGATACCCACAAGAATGGCTAAAATCAAAAGGACTGACAGGGGCTTCCCTGGCGGCCCAGTGGCTGGCACTCCATGCTCCCAACCCAGGGTGCACGGGCTCGATCCCTGGTCAGGGAACGAAGATCCCGCAGGCCACACCGAGCGGCCAAAAAAAGGACTGACTGACAACACCGTGTGGGAAAGATTGGAGCAGCTGGACTCTCATACCTGCTGGCGGGAACGCAAACCGGGACGACCGCTGCTGACACAGCGTGGCTGTTTCTTCCAGTTAACCGCGTGCCCTATGACCCGATGTGTCACCCATCCACTCCGGGGTGTTTGCCCATAGAAAGGAGAACCTACGCTCACGCAAAGCCTGCACAAACAGAAGCTCCATCGCCAAACGTGCATCCACGGGGGGCAGACAAACAAGTGCGGCCCATCCACTCGGGGGGAGTCTGCTCAGCAAGAGGAGTGACCGCTGCGAAGGGGACGCGTCGGGTACATCTCAAACGCGAGACTCCAACCGGAAGAGACTACCCGCGGTGTGGCTGCATTCACCTCCGGTGGCAGAATGCGGCCTGTTAACTTCATCGGGAGGCAGGAGGGGGTGAGCTTCCCCAGAAAGAGGCCAGAGGCAGCCTGGCAGGCTGGGAAAAGCCCTCAGCTGCGGTCTGGGGGTCACATGATTGGACGTGTTCATCAAAGCTCATTAAACTGAATGTTTCAGGCTGTGTGATGCCTTCAAAAAACGCCTGCCAGGAGTTAATGCCCAAGAAGAGTAATTACTGTTCAACAAGACGTCCTTCGACTGAGAAGAAAATGTGTCTCCATCCCGAGCAAAACACCCGAAAGACGGATGACAGGAAGCCAGATGCACACGCACGAGCGGTCACAGCAGCTCCCTTCACGGTAGCTGCAGGTGGGAGCAGCCCGTGTCCATCAAGGGCTGGTGGATAAACTAGATGTGGTCCCTCCACACAACGGATCATCAGCCAGTCGTAAAAAGGGATGAAGCACCAACACCCGCTACCTCGTGGACGAACCTCAAACACGTGATGCTGAGTGAGCACAGCCAGACATGAGCCACGAAGCACGGCAAGACCCCATTTACGTGAAACACCCAGAGCAGGCACAGCCATCAGGACAGAAAGTGGGGCTTCCCTGGTGGCGCAGTGGTTGGGAGTCCGCCTGCCGATGCAGGGGACACGGGTTCAAGCCCTGGTCTGGGAAGATCCCACATGCCACGGAGCAACTAAGCCCGTGCACCACAACTACTGAGCCTGCGCTCTAGAACAGCGAGCCACAACAACTGAGCCCACGCGCTACAACCACTGAAGCCCACGCGCCTAGAGCCCGTGCTCCACAACAAGAGAAGCCACCGCGATGAGAAGCCCACGCACCACAACGAAGAGTAGCCCCCGCTCGCCGCAACTAGAGAAAGCCTGTGCGCAGCAATGAAGACCCAACACAGCCAAAAATAAATAAATTTATAAAAAAATAAACATAAAACGTGATCAAAGTTTAGAAGAGTCTAACCGCGGGTGTGCAGTGTTCCGGGTACACACGGCCACCGGAGCTCACACGCCCAATCGACCAGCAAACCCCGGGGGGGGGAGGGGAGCAAAGGCACAGCCGGACAAGAGAAACAATTCACCCGACAACCCATCACTTGACCTCGTGCACTCTCAGTGCCCACCTTGGGCAGCTCCCAGTGAACGAGAGCCCGTGCGAGGGCTGGGGGACAGCCACCCTGACTCCCCACCATCACGGTACCTTCAGGGCCCCCCTAATTTGCTCTTGTGTACAAGGTCATTCAAGCTGTTCAATCAATAAAATAAAGACTTAAATTCTGCACCCCAGAGAGTTTACCATCTGACAAGGAGCACGAGGTAGCCGCAAAAATCCCCTTCCGGAAAGAGCTGAGGTACAAGCAAGTCCTCAGAGCATCCTGGCCACACCAGAGCCAGGGGACCCGGGCTTGTTGGAGGCTCAATTGCTGCTGCTGGGCCCCAGCCCTGAACATGCAGTGGCCCCCCCGCCGGGCCTGTGAATGTTTGGAAAACCCCTACACCCCTTGTCCCGTCACTGTGCCCTCCAGACCTCCAGAGGATGAGGCTCCTATAGCCGCCCCAGAGGGGCTGCCGGAGGCTAGCGGCGTGCGTCGAAGGCACCTCGCCCCCAGGGCCCTGAGACCAGCAGGGACAGAGACCTTGATCTCCGTCCCCATGTCCTCATTATTTAACATTTTTTTAAGGCCCTAACATTCTGACTTTTAATATTTTCAACTCTCGTTTCTCGTAAAACAACATTAGTATTTCTGTAAAGACACATGGCCCATTAATGTATCTTTATGATGTGTGCGGGATCCGTGGTGTGTGGGCCATGGCTTTCCAACCTCACACTCCAGCCCACGAGGCCTCATTACAGCATCTTTGTCGACACAGGCTCCCTCGCGCGCTGCAGGAAGATGCAGTTTTATTACCCGCGAGGTGCCGGTGGACAGCCCAGCTCAGGGCTGCGATCACTCCCGTCACAGACACCTCCTCGCCCCCGCTTTTCTCCTGAAACCTCGGATCAAGTCATCCCGCCCTACAGCGACTTACAGTTCCCATTACGCGCTCCTATAAATTCCCGCAGCTCAAGGAAGCCAGGGCCGCTGTGCGCAGACACACGGCGTCCGGGAGCACTGCCATCGTGGTCCGGGCTGTTTATATCTGGGGACAAGTAAGCAGAAAAACGAGTTTTCAGCTTCCTGGAGGCCCAGAACTGCTGGCCTGGTTCCTCACGGGCGTCACAGCCCTGGTGACCAGGACGCCATGTCCAGGGGCAGAACCACCTTTGCTGCCAACCTTGCTCCCTAAGCCCGTGGCCACAAGGCTGAGGGGTCAGCGCCCTCCTCAGCTGCTGACCCTCAACATGGCAACAAGCAATCCCACGAGTGCATGTCTGGGAGGCCTCAGCGGGCCAGGCAGCGCCCAGGCTCCCCAACACGGGCGGTTCTCCCATCGAACGCCCACACCCGCCAGGAGGCAGACGCTCCAGAAGCCACCATTGTCCCCAAAAGGAAGCTGAGGTGGGTAACAGTCCAGGGCACCAGGTTTGGCCCCAGGCCCCTCTGCCCCCCTCCCCAGAGCCTCCACCCTGCGGCCAGCGAAGGCGGTTTCAGGAGGATGTGGGAGAGTCAGTGAAACCCCAACCAAAATCCCACAAAGTTATTTTGTGCATATTGACAAACTGATTTTAAAGTTCACACAGAGAAGAGGCCAGAGACCCAGAACGGCCAACACAATATTGAAGGAGAAGAACGAGGTCGGAGGACTGACTACCCGACTTCAAGACTTCCTGAAAAGCTACAGTAATGAAGACAGTGTGCTACTGCGGAAAGGAGAGACACATAGATCAATGGAACAGAACAGACAGCCCAGAAATAGACCCACACAAATACCGTCAACTGATCTTGGACAAAGGGCCAAAAGCAATACAATGGAGCAAAGACAGTCTCTTCAACAAATGGTGCTGGAACCACTGGACACCCGTCCACAAGCAAAAGATGAATCTAGACACAGACCTTACACCCTTCACGGGAATTAACTCAAAATGCATCATAGACCTAAATGCAAAGTGCAAACTATAAAACTCCAAGAAGATAACAGAGGAGAAAACCTAGACGACTTGGGCCTGGTGATGCCTTTTCAGAGACAACACCAAAGGCACGATCCAGGGCTTCCCTGGTGGCGCAGTGGTTGAGAGTCTGCCTGCCAATGCGGGGGACACGGGTTCGGGCCCTGATCTGGGAAGATCCCACATGCCGCGGAGCGACTGGGCCCGTGAGCCACAATTACTGAGCCTGCGCTTCTGGAGCCTGTGCTCCACAGAGAACAAGAGAGGCAGCGATGGTGAGAGGCCCACGCACCGCGATGAGGAGTGGCCCCCACTTGCCACAGCTGGAGAAAGCCCTCACACAGAAACGAAGACCCAACACAGCCATAAATAAATAAATAAATTTTAAAATAAATTTAAAAAAAAAAGGCACGATCCATAAAAGAGAAAATTGATAGGCTGAACTTCATTAAAACTAAAAACATCTGTACTACAACAGACAACTTCAAGAGAATGAGAAGACAAGCCACAGACTGGGAGAAAATATTTGCAAAAGACACATCTGATAACGGACTGTTAACCAAAATATACAAAGAACTCTTAAAGCTCAGTAAGAAAACAAACAACCCAACTGGAACTGGGCCAAAGACCTAAACAGGTATCTCAGCAAAGAAGATATACAGATGGCAAATAAGCACATGAAAAGATGCTTCCCGTCATATGTCACCAGGGAAGTGCAAATTAAAACAATGAGATACCACTACGTCACTCTCAGAATGGCCAAAATCCAGAACACCGACAACACCAAACGCTGGTGAGGATGTGGAGCCACGGGAACGCTCATTCACGGCTGGTGGGGATGTGAAACGCTGCAGCCACCTTGGAAGACAGTTTGACAGTTTCTTACAAAACTAAACATACTCTTACCATATGATGCAGCAACTCTGCTCCTTGGTATTTATCCAAAGGAGCTGAAAACTCAGGTCCACACAGAAACTTGCGCACAGATGTCTGAAGCAGCTTTATTCACAACTGTCAAAACTTGGAAGCAACCAAGATGTCCTTCAGCAGGTGAATGGATAAATAAACTGCAGTATGCCCAGACAGTGGAATGTTATTCAGTGATAAAAGGAAATGAACTATCAAGGCATGAAAAGACATGGTGGAACCATAAGTGTATATTACTAAGTGAAAGAGGACAGTCAGAAAAAACTACGATACCGTATGATTCCAACTCTACGACACTCTGGAAAAAAAATTATGTAGGTAGTGAAAAGATCAGTGGCCGCCAGGGCTTGAGGAAGAGGGATGAAGAGATAAAGCACAGAGGATTTGGGGGGCAGTAAAAATACTCTGTATGATACTGTTGTGGTGGATGCAAATGTCCAAACCCATAGAATGTACGTCACCAAGAGTGAGCCCTGATGTAAACTGTGGACCCTGGGTGGTGATGAGGTGTCGATGTAGGTTCATCGGTCGTAACAGATGCACCATCTGGTGGGGGGTGTGGATGATGGGGGAGGCTGTGAACGTGGGGGGCAGGGGGTACATTATGGGAAATCTCTGTACCTCGCTCTCAGTTTTTTTGTAAATTTAAATTTAAAAAAATAAAAAAATCTTTATGTTAAAACAAATAAACAAAACACTATTCAGAGGCGAGCTATATAAGATACTGAGATTTTTTTTTCCCTGTTTGCACAATTTTTGAGCACTCTGGGGTGAATGGTTGTCTTTTTTTGTTTTTTTCTTTTCATTCTATATTCTTATCGGTACATAATTCCCAAACGGATCGGCCGTTGTCTACATCTCTTCTCGATCCAGCCGAAGGCTCTGGGAGACCTCCCGCCGGGCCCCCCGGCTGCACCCCTGTCCCTGGCGACCCCGTGGGGACCCCTCTCTAGAGCCCAGCCCCGCACTCCCTTGGCTGGCGCCCTGTTTGCTGCAACACAGACCCTGCGGCCTGCCTAGGGAGCCCGCCTCACCCATAAGAACTCGAGTCCACCTTAATGCCTGGCAACAAGCAGCTAGGTAGAGGCTTCCAGACTTGAAGTCATGGTCTTGGGAACACAGACTTTGTTCCACCGCCCTCCAGCCTCCAGAGTCACTGAGGAGAATTCTGAAGGCCTGCTGCGTCCTGATCCCTGCCTAGGACCTCTCCTTCCTTTCTGGAAGCTTCCAGGATTGCCTCTTCACACCAGGTGCGTGGGCCCCAAGATGCCCAGATGCGGGGCTTACCCATCGCACAGTTCTGGCCCCTCAAGGTCCTTTCCTTGTGGACACACGCATCCTTCCGTTTGGGGACATTTTCTTATATTATTCCTTCAACTGTGGACAAAATCTGCCAGGGTTGGAATCACTTTGGGATCGCCCTGTTCATACATCCGTTTAAGAAATGTGTGTGTGTGATCCAGCAATCCCACTCCTGGGCATATATCTGGAGAACATTCTAATTTGAAAAGATACACGCACGCCAGTGTTCACTGCAGCGCTATTTACAATAGCCAAGACATGGGAGCAACCTAAGTGTCCATCAACAGATGAATGGATAAAGAAGATGGGGTACACATATACAATGGAATATTACTCAGACATAAAAAAGAACCAAATAATGCCATTTGCAGCAACATGGATGGACCTAGAGATGATCATGCTAAGTGAAGTAAGTCAAAGACAAACATCATATGATCTCACTTATATATGGAATCTAAAAAAATGATACAAATGAACTTATTTACAAAACAGAAGCAGACTCACAGACATAGAAAACAAACTTATGGTTACCAAAGAGAAAAGAGGGGGAGAGATAAATTAGGAGTTTAGGATTAGCAGATACACACTACTATATATAAAATAAATAAACAACAAGTTCCTACTGTATAGCACAGGGAACTACATTCAATATCTCATAATAAACTATAATGGAAAAGAATCTCAAAAAAAAAAGGAAATGTGTGTGGAGCACACACCACGTGCCCAGTGGTGGGACAAGGAGACGGCATTCTGAAGTTACCCGGACCATCAATAGGCCACGGAGACCTGCACCGTGTGAGCCTGTGAGAGAAGGGCCTGACCCAATCTGCAGTCCAGGAGGGCTGCCCTGAGGAGGTGGTGCTTGGGCCAAGACCTCAAGGATGCCCAGGAGTTGGCTAGACGGAGGGGGAGAGCTGGCCACAGAGGATTCCCATCAGGTGGGCATCAGTGGGCCCGTCCAGGAGGGATCAGACCTCAAGGCTCTGAGGGGGCTCTTGGCTGGCTGGGCTGAAGAAGCAGGAGTTTGACCCAGGGAGCCATTAGCAGCAGGTGGAGAAGAGGAAGGGTCCCACAGAGGGGACAGCCCATACCGGCCGGCCCTGGGCTGTGGGCCTAAGCTACCCCATCCTTAGAACAATCTGGCAGGCGAGTGAGGCCAGCCCCTCAGCAGATTAGCAAAGGGCTCCCTGCCCCGAGGGGCCTGCAGCAGGTTCCACCCTCTGCAGCAGGTTCCACCCTGAGTCCGTACAACCCTGAGAGCAGGCACCCCCCTCCCCTCGCCCTTGTCCTGTCTTTATTTATGTTTTTTGTTTTTGTTTTAATTTTATTTATTTATTTATTTATGGCTGTGTTGGGTCTTCGTTTCTGTGCGAGGGCTTTCTCCAGTTGTGGCAAGTGGGGGCCACTCTTCATCGTGGTGCGCGGGCCTCTCACTATCGCGGCCTCTCCTGTTGCAGAGCACAGGCTCCAGACGCGCAGGCTCAGTAACTGTGGCTCACGGACCCAGTCGCTCCGCGGCATGTGGGATCTTCCCAGACCAGGGCTCGAACCCGTGTCCCCTGCACTGGCAGGCAGACTCTCAACCACTGCGCCACCAGGGAAGCCCCTCAAATGTTGATAATTTGTCCATCGTGGGATTTCTTTCCTATGAATTTTGATCTTTTAAAATAGTGTATCAAAATATTATTGGCCATTTCTTTAAAAACTAAACATGCAACTGCTATACGAACCAGCCATTGCATCTTGGGCTTATATCCCAGAGCAATGAAAACTTGTGTTCAGGACTTCCCTGGTGGCACAGTGGTTAAGAATCCGCCTGCCAATGCAGGGGACACGGGTTCGATCCCTGGTCCCAGAAGATCCCACATGCCGTGGAGCAACTAAGCCCGTGCGCCACAACTACTGAGCCTGCACTCTAGAGCCCAGGAGCCGCAACTACTGAAGCCTGCACACCTAGAGCCCATGCTCTGCAACAAGAGAAGCCACCGCAGTGAGAAGCCCGCGCACCTCAACAAAGAGTAGTCCCCGCTCACCGCAACTAGAGAAAGCCCACGTGCAACAATGAAGACCCAACGCAGCCAAAAACAAACAAATAAATAAAAGAAAACTTGTGTTCACAGATACTTATGTGTGGTCACCCACACAGGGCCCAGACGTCCTTCAAGGGGGAGTAAATGGACACGTGCGGCCCGTCCACACTGCAGGGCTCCATCACGCAGTGGAAAGAGGGAGAAGCCGCTGCACAAGTGCCAGTGACTCGGGAGGACCTCAGGGCGTTATGCTGGGCGCAGAAGCCAGTCCCAGAAGGGCACACACAGTGTGACCCCATTTGTAGAGTTTTTGGAATAACAGAGTCTAGAACCGGAGAACAGATTAGTGGCTGCCAGGGTTTAGGGACAGGGGCCGGAGGGAGGCGGTGTGTTTATAAAAGGACAAGCGTAAGGTCACAAAGGGTGCTGGGAATGTTCTCTGTCTCAGCTTTGGTGGTGGGTCCAGGAAACTACAGAGGAGATAAGACCATGTAGGATTTAAGACACACAGCAGTGCAGGTAACGTATCACCAATGAAGGCAGCCGTGTCTTCCGTGTAAAGGGCACACAGGACCCCTCTGCATTATTTCTTACAGCTGCTTGTGACTCCACAACCATCTTGATAAAAATTTCTTTAAAGCAAAACCCAGAAATGCATGTGACGTCTCTTGTTTGCTGAGCTTTTGGTGTGCCTTCAGTTCTGCACCCTCTCCTCACCCAGATCCAGCCCTGGTGGGACCCTGTGACCACACAGACACCCCTCCTCTCCTCCTGACCCAGACCTCTGCAGGCCCAGCTGGATCCTTCACCAGGTCTCCTGCGCAGCCCGGCTCAGAGCCGGGGTGCAGCCCTTCAGCCTGGAGCACGTGGGCGTGGAGCCCACTCCACAAGCCCACTTCTCATCTTCCTGCAAGAATCAGTTGCACCCAGACTCGGGGAAGATGGCCCTCCAGCACTTTGCCGCAGTTGAAAACTAAAACCAATCCCAGAAATGGAAGCAACGTGAAAGTCTCTGAGCAGAAACGGCTAGATTCAGTGAGGTCACTCACAGGGAGGGACGCCCTGGAGCTGTTAGGATGGAATGAGGGGCATCGGGCTTCTAAGACTACTAGCCTGATCCTACAAACTGCCTGAGAGCTTTTGCTAAAACTAGATTCCCCGGTTTCACCTCGGACCTGCTGGCTCCGAGTTTCCATACCAGCCTGGACATCGATCCATCCATCCATCCGTCTACCCATCCATCTAACTGTCCATCTACCTCTCTATCCGCCTATCCATCCATCCGTCTATCCATCCATCTCTGTATCCATCTACCTCTCAATCTATCTATCCACAGACGCATCTATGTCTCCGTCATTCTGTCTACCTGTCTCCATCTGTCTGTCTACCATCTATCATCTCTTGACCTTCCTTCCGTGCACTACAATAGACACAGAAAAATTTGTTTTCAGTAAGGACCCCAGATGACTCCGACATCAGGGTGTGCAAGACACGCTGTGCTAAAGACCGTGTGTGCTTCTCATTAGCTGCTCAATTAAATAACCTTCAGGTTTGTTCAAATCCTGAATCCTTTGGCAGCTCCCCAAAAAGTTAAACAGGGAGTCACCATGTGACCCATCTCTTCCACTCCTAGGTATCTACCCAGGAGAACCGAAAACAGGTGTTCATCCAAAGCACGTCCATGAATGTTCACTGCAGCCAAAAAGTGGGAAAAAACAAACGTCCGCCGACAGGTAAATGGATAAATAAAATATCTGTTCATACAGTGGAATATCATTCAGCCCCAAAAAGGAGTATTGACTCATGCTACGATATAGATGAACCTTGGAAATATTATGCTCAGTGAAAGAAGCCAGACACCATAGACCAGATAGAGTGATTCAACTTATAGGAAACGTCCGGAACAGGCAGATCCGCAGAGACAGAGCAGGTTAGGTGTTGCCGGGGGAGTGATAGCTCATAGGCACGAGGTTCGCTTCTGGGGTGATGAAAATGTTCTGAAGTTAGTGGTGATGTTGCACAAATTGGGGAATGTGCTCCGACATCAGGGCGTGCAAGACACGCTGTGCTGAAGACCGCGTGTGCTTCCCATTAGCTGCGCTAAAATGCACAGGTGAGTGGCGACACAGAGGAAGACCCGGCAAGAAGCAGGCAGCCCGAGCAGAGGCTACCCTGGGAAGCGGACGAGAGGTGACAATAAAAAGGGACTTTGGCCTTGTTTGGAGTGTTTTACTGCTTTGCAAGGTGGGTCATCCTCACAGTTCTCGTGTTATCAAAAGGAATTTTAAAAATAGGGTGCCAAGTGTCGAGGCCAAGCGGAGGGAGGGCTGGGGGTGCCTCCCCCTCTCCCTCCCCCAAGAAATCCCAGGCCCCCTCCACCCTCCCAACTGCCCAGGCCAGGCCTACCGCCGGCCGCCCCGCCCCCAGCCAGGTCAGACAGAGCCTGTCTGCAGTGAGGGTGGGGACCGCAGCCCCAGACATCACAGAAGCCCCACCACCACAGGGCCATGGTAATAGGTGACCCATTTATCTGGGGGCCAGTGCCCCCCACCCGGCTCCCCACACCACCCTCCCACCCCATCCATCAATGCAGTAACCCAAACAGCAGGCAGAACGGGCCTGGCGTTTGAAGGTACATCTGCAAAAGCCTTTGAAGCCTTATCTCCGACCCCTCCCAGCACAGGGATGAAAGCGCCCGAGAACGCCTCACCTCGGGGCCAGCATTTGCCTCCAGTTGTCTGCTGGGGAAGCTGGGCCAGGGGCCCGGGAGCCCTGGTTCGCAGCCTCAGCCCCCAGGTGTGAGAGGAAAGCTGTCTGGTGCAGAGTACCCCTGGGCTGGGTTCTGGGAGCTGCTCCTGACTTCCTGCTCCCTGGCAGGGATGGCCCTACCTGCTCCAGCCTCGATCTGAAGCTGAAGACTGGGGGGCCACGGAGCAGCCCCCGAGCTCCGACACCTGAGCTCCGACAGGGCGGCAGTCTCCTGGACAACATGCCCTCCGAGGGGCGGGTGACGCTGGTTAGACCATCCCATTCCCCAGCTCTTAGCTCCCTAGGGCTTCAACTTTGAATGAATGCATGCACGATGTCAGGATACAATCCCACCCAATCCTCACATCCACCCTGCAAAGTGGGCATCTTTGTCTCTGGGTTACAGATGAGTAAACTGAGGCTCAGAGAGCGCTTCCGGGCGCCCGATTCTGACAGCCAAAAGTCTCCTAAGCAGGAGGGAAGTGTTAGCATCAGGGTCACGACCATGTGTGCCCAGAGCCCAGGACAGAGCTCTGCAGATAGTGAGATGAAGAAAGGAGTGAATGAGTGAACAAACGACTGGGCAGTAGCTGGGTACCTGCCCCCACCCCCAAACCCTCTCCCCAAACCCTCCCCCCAGTCCTCCACTCCAGACCCTCCCCCAGACCCTCCCCCAAGACCGTCTCCCAGACCTCACCCCCCAGACTCCCCCCAGACCCTCCCCCCAGATCTGCCCCCAGACCCTCCCCCCAGACCGCCCCTCCCCAGTCCCCCACTCCAGACCCTCCCCCAGACCCTCCCCCAGACCTCACCCCAGACCCTCCCCCAGACCTCACCCCCAGACCCTCCCCGCAGACGCCCCTCCTCAGGCTGGGCGTGCCCCCAGCTGCCCTTGCTCTTCCTTCCCCCTTCTTCCGCCCACGGCCCCAGAGGCAGAGAGGCTTTACCTGCTGCTCCTGGAAGCTGCTGGCCTACCCAGTGGTGCCCGTGCCTGAGCCCTGGCCAGCTGCGGCTCTCCCGATGGCCCCTCAGACGCGGCACAGCGGGAGGGGTGCCCCAGACCTCACAGGGCGTTTTCCTGGACTTTCATGTCCAAAGAGCTGATCCAGCCTTCCCAGGCAGGGCCTTGGCATCGGCCGGTCAAGTGAACGGGGAAACTGAGGCCTGAACCAGGGTCCCCCAAGCTGCCGGCCTTGGGAAGGGACCACATGACCCCTCCCTGACCTCGTGGACCCCGCCACCCCACGGGCACTCTCCAGCCACTCAGCTTCGCCCGCCTGTTCCCACCCTACGTCCCCCTTCAGCCCTCTCCTCCCTCAGGTCTCAGCGGAAGCCTCCTGCGCTGCACCCGATCTCGGGGCGCCCTCACCCTGTCACAAACAGGCCCTTGCTTCCTTTTCCCCGCAGCACCGGCACCAGCTCCGCTCGCGTGACCAGGGCGATCGTGTGTCACCAGGGCCCACACTCAGCGGGGCTCTGGAGAGAGGTACCTCCCTCCTGTCACAGCCTGCAGACAGCGGTGCCCTGTGAACAGCCAGATGGGACCTTCACAGCCTGCAGACAGCGGTGCCCTGTGAACAGCCAGATGGACCTAAGGCTGCTGTGTCTTCCCAGCTCACCTGCACCAGGCCGGCCCCACCGCTCCCAGCCCGTGTGGCCTGTATCAACACAGGAACGAACGTCACGTGTTCAGTGCCCGCACACGTCTGGGGCGGAGGGGGCGAGCCTGAATGAAGCTGTCCCCCCCCCCCGTCTCCCCTGCCCCCGGGGATCACTGGTCCCTACACAGCGGCGGCAGCAAGGGCAGGAGGTGTCACCTGGGAGTGTCAGGCTGATGTGGCCGCTGGCCTGGCTGGACGGGGAAGCCTTATTATCTTCGGGGCTGGGTATGGGGCAGGTGTAGGGCTGGGAGAACAGCCAGCCCACCTGCCCCGGCAGGGCTTCTCAGGGGGCACGCACTGGGCCCTGTGTGTTCTCCCCCACGCCCGCAGACTCTGGGCCCTGACAGGTCCTCAGGTCAAGGCCGCTTCCCCAGAACCGCAAGGCCCGCGGCTGCAGTGCATGAGCTCCTGGTCTCCCAGGGCCGGCGGGGACCGCCCCAGACTCCTGGATCTGCCCCATGCCCGCTGCCCCCTTCCCGGGCTCACAGGCTGCCAGGGCCTCTGCGGCTCCCTGAGGGCTACCCCCTGTCCATGGTGGACTCTGTCATCATCTCCATCTTCGAGGCTGGGGTGGGCCACACGGGAAGGGGTGGGAGTGAATCCTGACTGCGCAGCCCAACCCTCCCCTGAGACTGAGACTCCCCGAGCCCCCCACTGTGTGGCCAGAAGAAGACAGACATGCTTCTTCCCCTCAGGGCTGCAGCATCCTGGGGGAGCAGGGCCTGTCACCTCTGACCTGCAGACAGGGTGCCTGGTGGCGGGTGCCAGTGTTGCCCTGGAGGCAGAGGGGGGCTCGTGCTGGCAAGGCATCCAGGAGGGGCTCACCTGGGCATCTGAGCCAGGCTGTAGCACCAGGAACCTTATCAACAAAAGAGCAACGTTTATGGCGCACCAATGCATACCCGACCCATGTGAGTGCTGGCTCTGACCAGGTCTCCATCTGGGGGTTCAGTCTAGGAGGGACTGAGCCCTGAAGGGGGGTATGGATACCCAGAGGAGACAGGTGGTCTGATGGGACCAGCAGAGCTTCCCAATGTCACAGCCAGACGCCTCCCAGACTCTCTTAGAAACAAGCACACCCACGGTCTCACCCACTTCAGAGGGTCTCAGACCCTCCACCCCTACCTTGCAGCCCATCATGGGCCCCAGGCCAGGAGCCCCCAGGGCAGACATGAACACACAGAGGCGGGGGGAGAGTTTGAGAAAGAAGCTTGTGGGGGGCTGTACGAGGCAGGGGGGTGCAGCCTGGGACCCCACCCAGGGGAGGCCCGCCCCCCAGGGCCTGACTCCCCACGTGCACAGAGGGGCTGCATCGTGGTGGGAAGGCTGAGGTGCCGCTCTCAGACAAACCTGGGTTCAAGTCCTTCAGCAGGTGATGTCCTGGGCTGGGCACCTCACCTCCCTGGCCTCAGTTTCCCCCCCGAGAAGAGAGAGCAAAGGTGCTGCTACAGGAAAGCCCTTGGCCTCTAGCCCACATTCAAGGACAGCTGTTGTGATTCCAGCTGGACGGGGGGAATAGGGGGCCCCGGCTGCAAAGCAGGAAGACACCTATTTGTCCTCCAGTGCAAACAGGTAGGCCAGAGGGAGGGGACAGGACCCCCTCAGGGATGTCAGGTCCAGCTGCTCGCCTCCCCAGGACAGGGTGGAAGCAGTGGCCTCTCCGCAGCTCAGTGGCCGTGCCAGAACCCAGACAAGGCCCAAAAGAAATCAGAGCACACAGCAAATGAGGCTAGAGCCCAAGGCCAGTGTCCTGCCCCAAGGCCAGGCTGGGGCTGGGGCTGACCGGCAGGCAGCGCAGGAGCCGAGGGCTGGAGCTGCTGGGCAGAACGTGGGCAATGGATGGTCACACCCAGCCCCCGGCCCTAGAGAGCATTTCAGCTTTTTAAAAACCAACTTTATTCTTACAAAACTAAACACGCTCTTACCATACCATCTAGCAATCATGCTCCTTCACGCTTACCCAAAGGATTTGAAAATTATGTCCACACCGAAACCTGCACGTGGATGTTTATAACTGCTTTACTCATAACTGCCACAACCTGGTTGCAATCAGGATGTCCCTGAGCAGGTGAACGGATGAATAAACTGTGATACACCCAGACAGCGGAGTATTGAATAATACGCAACTGAATAGCGCTGGGAAGAAATGAGCTATCAGGCCATGGAAAGACGTGGAGGAAATGTAAATGCATTTTACTAAGTGAAAGGAGCCCATCTGAAAAGGCGGCAGACTGCGTGATCCCACTCTGTGCCATTCTGGAAAAGGCAGAACCATGGAGGCGGTAAAAAGAGCAGGGGAGGCCAGGGGTGAATGGGGAGGGAGGGATGGACGGGTGAAGCACAGAGGACGTTCAGGACAGTGAAACTGCTCCGTATGATACTGTAAAGCTGGATACACGCCATTATACATTTGTCCAGACCCGTAGAATGTACGTCACCAAGAGTGAGCCCTGATGTAAACTGTGGACCCTGAGCGGTGGTGAGGCGTCAGTGTAGGTTCCCCGGTTATAACAAATGCACCATCTGGTGGGGGCTGTGGATAATGGGGGGCTGTGTGTGTGTGTGTAGGGGGCAGGGCTGTGGATAATGGGGGGCTGTGTATGTGTGTGTAGGGGGCATATGGGAAATCACTGTGTCTCCTTCTCATTTTGCTGTGAACCTAAAACTACTCTAAAACATAAAGTGTGTTCATTCTAAAAAAACTTTATTGGGGTACATTTGCATAAAACACACTTTTTAAGTGTAAGTTGATGAGTTTTGCCAAACAGGCACTCCCTTGTAATAAGCACCACCACAATAAGGTATAGAACGAGCCGTCAGAACTGGGAAGTTTCTGCTGCCCTCTGTGCACTCCGACCCTGGACCCTGGCAGCCTCCCACCGCCCCTGGCTGTTCCCTGCTGGGCTCTTGTCATCGGAGTCAGGCGCGGCCCCCTGCTGAGCAGCGCCCTGCCCCGGCGGCGGGATGCCTGACATTCACCGCATCGCTGGTGTGTCAGACGTGTTCTCCTCCCAAGCCAGTGTGGACGGCCCGAGGATCGCTCATCCACGCGCCCGTTGAGGCCAGCTGCATAGTTATGGACACGGTGCTGTGAGCACCTCAGGTCCCTGGGTTGTGGGGTAGCTGTGAGCTTGTCTTTAGGAGACCAGAGCTTTTGCTCAACTCCTAACATGGTCCAGGCGGAGCCTCTGCCCCATCCACTGACCAACATGGTGAGCACCTCCTGGGGCGGTCCCTGGCCCAGCCGCTGTCGTGAAGCCGATGGCTTCATTTTCATGAGGGCGCGGCTCAGGGAGTTTGGGTAACTGGCCCAAGGTGGCCCAGCTCTCAAGGGGCAGAGTCAGGATTCAAACCTGGCTGAGGTGGGGGCAGGGGAACAGGGCTCAGTTAGGATGACCTTGGCTGGTCTGAGGGTTGGCCCTGCCCCTGCCCCTGCCCTCCCCACGGGGACACCCAGACACACACACGCGCAAAGCGACACAGCCCACACTCACGTCCACAGCCCCTACCTTGCCCGTGGTATACCAGCCACACGACAGGAACACACCAAACACATGAACACGCAAGCCAAGGGGTAAGCACACACACGCACACGGGCCCCACGGGCGCAAACACACCTCAGCACGCAGGCACCTCTCCCGAGGGCCCAGCCAGGAGGCGTCGGCAAAGCTCCAGGGCCCAGCTGGAGCCTGCGGCGTGCCCGGCTGACCGCTGCTCCCCTGAGAGCCCGGGGCCGGCCAGCAGTGACCAGCAGAGGCCTCACCAGGGAGCAGGAAGTACCCCTGGGACCTCACCAGGGCACTGGCCTGGAGCCTGGGTCCTCCCCCACTGAGCCCTGAGCACTCCCTGGGGTTCCCTCGGGCGCCCTTGGGGGAGGGCTCCTGCGCAGAGCTGGAGTTGGGGGGGAGGGGACCACAGGGCGGGGGCTGGCGGAGGGAGCAGGGGAGTGGGGGAGGGCTGTGGGCGAGCGGGGGAGGGGCGGTCAGCGGCTGCGGCCCCCGGAGCACAGTGTCGTGGAGCGGAGGACCGGCTCCTCCTGCGCTCACCACCCCACAGGGCACCCCAGGCTGCCCTGAGACCCAGAGGTGCCCACCCGCCTGGGCCACCTGCCTGCTCTCCTCTGGGGTGGGAGTGCGGAGGGGGCAGTGCCCGGCAGGGGCCTCCAACCCGGCAGGGCCACTGCCAACCCCACTCCTGGATGTCCATCTACAGAGCTCTGATAGGGACAGGCCTGCCGTCATTATCCCCAGTTTACAGACAAGGAAACTGAGACCAGAAAGGTCAGCCTGCGGGAGCCAGGGGGAGAGGAGGGAGGCACCGCTGCCGCCCGCCTCTGCCCCAAGGTGACAACTACTCCCTCCTGCCCACCTTGCCTGCCCCTGCTGCCCTGCCCCTCGTGTCCGTGTCCAGGCCCTGGATTCTCCTTGCTGCCCGGCCCACTCCGGCCAGAGGCACGGGCCAGGCGATAATTATGGGGGAACAATCCCATCTCTGTGAGGGTTCAGACCCAACCCGTTTTGCCACTTTCTGTGCGACGGCAGAACCCGTTGGGCGGCTTTGGGCAGTCTCTGCCTCTTTTCTGCTCCTGGCCGGGGGGAATCAAAAACCTGTCAAGCGGGTTTGGCCAAAATTATGTCTTGTTCTCAAGCAAGTTCACAGCGCTGGCTTCTATCTCTCGGGCAGGACATTCTAGATCGGAGCCGAGGTCCACGGAGGTCGATGCGGACGGGGGGCCCTGTGAGTACCTTCAGCAGTCGGGGGCAAGGGAGGGGGTCGCATGAGCTGGGGTCACTGTCGGGGTGCTTGCCGGGCAGGAGGTGGGCCCGGCAGCAGAGCTGGCCTAGGGGACACAGCCACCTGCTCTGGGCACCTGGTCCAGGGGACCGAGTGGGGGCAGGGACCTCAGTGCGCTTCCTGGGCAGAGGGGCTGGGTGAGCCAAGGCAGGGCCTGGCACTGCCCGTGGCCGGGTGAGGGTCTAGGGGCACCAGCAAGGGGCCGGTGGCCTGCCACTTCATCTGGGACCTGCCCCACTGCCTAGACCCTCCCGGGTCAGAAAGGGTGCAGCTGAGGAGTGAGGGGTGGTGCGTGGCGCAGCCAGCCCCAGCTCAGAGCCGGGCACGGTGGGGCACTGGCTGCCCTCAGCCCGCTGTCCCCTGGGGGCCTCGGGTCCGGCTCAGCTGCCCCAGCCAGGCCTCTGGGAGGCAGCCCACGAAGGCACCGCAGCCTTTTTTTTAAAAAAACTATTTATTTATTTACTAACTTGGTCGCACCAGGACTTAGTTGTGGCATGCGAACTCTTAGTTGCAGCACGTGGGATCTAGTTCCCTGACCAGGGATCAAACTTGGGCGCCCTGCATTGGGAGCGCGGAGTCTTAACCACTGGACCGCCAGGGAAGTCCCCCGGCCCATCCTCGAGGAGTCGGGTTGCAGGGCCCGCTGTTACCTGAGCCACCCAGCCTGCCTTGCGCCTCTGTGCATGTGTGCACACGCACGTGCAACCCACGAGTATGTGCGCACACGTGCAGGCAGCTCTCCCCGTGCCTGTGCAGTGTTGTGTGTGCAGCGGGGGAGGTGGCTGAGGGCGGCACCCACGTGCTTGGCGTTTCTCGGGTGTGCACGCGCGTGTTGGGATACTGTTGTGTCTGTATGTGTGGGTGTGGGCGTCACACATGTGTGCACGTGTGTCATGGGTCTACGTGTCTGGCAGTGTCAGAAACCATCCCGGCAGTGGCACCTCTGTGGACTCAACCTGCCATCTGACCTTGCCCATGAGGTCGCCAGGGGGATGCACTGGCCATGTCCCTTGCAAGCTGGTGACTGTGGACAGGTGACATCACTCTGAGCTGCAGGTTCCTCATGTGGAAAGTGGGGACTGCCGGGGCCACCCCCTGGGCCCCATGAGCCCAGTGACACTGCACGTGACACTCCTGCCGGGCGCCGGGACGTGGGGGCTGGCAGGCGGGCCCCTGACCACCTGTGGTCGACGGGCACTGGATGCCCACCACATCGATGAGACCCGACAGCCCGAGGTGGTGGCGCAGACTCCCTCCAGCCTCCAGGAGCTGGGCCGGGACACCCCACCATCTGTTTTGTGGCCCAAGACACTGAGGCACAGCCGGGACAGTGACTTGGCTAAAGTTGCCAGGGAAGGGGCTTCACCCGTCACCACTGAGGCCACACAGAGACACCAGAGCCTCTTCCCTGCGTCGAACCTCAGTGCCTGAATCTGTAGAATGGGACAGTCAGAGCCTTCTCAGAAGGCCGGGCAAGCTCCAATCACACGTGTGGGCCGAGCCAGGGCATACAGCAGGTGCTCCGTAAATGCTCGTGCCAAGAACATTCGAAGGGCTTGGACAGTGCGCCTGGCCGTGCATGGTCCCCTGGTGACAGGCAGGCTGAGTGTCCCTGGGATCATTCCGCTTCTTCAGAGGAGCTCTGGGACGTTGCAGGGCCCCTGCAGTAGACGCCACACAGCGTGTAGGGCCCCGGCCCAGTGCTTGGCTGACTGGACGCTCCGGAAACCTAGGCCCCTGCTATCGTTACTGCTGTGTCGTTGTCCTTGTGTTATGGGAAGGTGGGTGGACAGATGAGTGGCAGAGAAGGAGTATGACTGGGGGCTGGGTGCTTCTGCACCCGAGGGACCTGCTGGAGGAGAGGCCCCAACAGGGGCGGCGGCGGCCAGGCAGTGAGGAGTCTGGGGCCCCGGCGGACCCAGGAGCAAAGCAAGAGCCTCACCGCCGTGGGCCGGGGCCCCAGCGGGCGCCTCGGTGGCCTCCTCTGTGCAGGGGGTCCAGGGGGCACCTCCCCCAGACACGGCGCCAAGATCCAGTGGACCCCGTGAGCGTCTGCTCAGTGAGCGAGAGTGCACCCTCACTGCTGGACGCTGAGACCTCTGCCCTGAACTCGGTCGGGGGGCGCTCTTGTCCTCCTGCAAAGCGCGTTTGCGGCAATGGCCCTTGAACTTGTCCAAGGGAGAAGGGGCTCCTGTAAGCTGCACCTCTGGACTCCTGGGGCCGCCTGTGGGGGAGGTCCTGGTGGGGGCACGGCACGCGGGGGACGCAGGGTCTCCACCCGCAGTTAACTGAGCACCTGCAAGTGCTGAGTACACATCACCCGGACATGTGTCACCTGGACACACGTTACTTGGTGGAGCCTAACAACAACCTGATATGGGGGTGGAATTACCCCCCAGATGAGGAAACTGAGGCTCAGAGAGGTAAAGCACTTGTCCCGGTCATGCAGAGGGTGAAGGCAGGACAGGGGCCTCTGGGCTTGGAGGTCCTCTGCCCTGTGTGAGTGGCAGGTGGGCAGGGTCACTGGCACAGCTGACCCCCGGCCCTTCCCTCCCACCTGCTCCTTCCGGGGCTCCTCCCAGCCTGAGCATCCCGAGTAGGAGGGGCTGGGATCCCCGCAGGACCCTGGGGAGCAGCTCTCAGGCCTCTGCCCCCAGGCCCACCCCCACCCCAGCCAGCAACTCAGGCCACCCTCCCCTGTACGCAGGCCCCCCGGCCCAGAGGCAGCAGCCCGGAGCCCTACCCCACAGGCCTGCCCCCTCATCCTAGCACCACTGCAGCCCCACCCCAGGCCTGGGGGAGAGCCCTCCTGCCTGGAGTTCCCTGAACCCCCAGCGCCCCACCCAGCGTCTCTGCACACCTGGCAAACACAGCGCGGCCACCGGGGAGGGCTGGGCCCCCAAGTCCTGGCAGGAGACCCTGTGCACTTCTACAGTGGGGATTCTTCCTACTCACAGCCACCACATCCACCTCGGGTGGGGGCCCGCCTCCCTCCTCCTCCTGCCGCTTCCTTGGACCCTCCCTGCACCGAGGGTGGGGCTGGGACAGGGGCTGCCCCAGGAGACTGTCTACTTCACAGGCCAAACGCCCTTCTGTCACCTGCCTGCCCAGGGAAGTCACACCACCCCCATGGCACTGTCACCAGGGCCTGGATAGCCCTGGTCCTCCCTGGGAAATGCGGGGCTCCCAGCAAGATGCATCCCTTCCAGCTGTGCCCCCAGCCGCCTGCGCATCCTGCCCAGGACCCTGCCCACCATGCAGGAGGGTGTCTCCCCTGCCCATCAGAGACCCCGAGAGGGGCAGCCGGGGGGGCCCTGGGTGGCTTGTGACGGTTTGGATACAGAGAGGAGCCAGGGTGTGGGGGACAGAGGGGGCCCTGGGCCGTTACCAACAGGGCCTCCACACCACACGGAACGGTGCTGGTCTCTCACTCAGACTTGGTGTCCACAGAGCCTCTCCCAGCCCCAGGGGCACCGCAGGCTCCCTGGGGCGGCTCCTTTACGAGCATTGGCCCAGCCCACCTGCGGCGGCAGGCAGCAGGCTCCGGCTCTGATGCGGAAGAACCGCCTGACAGACGGGTCTGGGTGGAATTTCAGGCGCAGTGGCTCGGCCCCTCCCTGGCCAACCTCCCCCAGCCCGCAGGGAGCCTGAGCCCATGGCGGGAGGGGGGCAGGGGGGGCCCTCCCAGTCTTATCTCCCAGAAGCCCCACCGCAAAATAAAGAAGGGCAGAGCCGGCAGAGCAGGGCACCTGGTCCAAGGCAGCGAGGGCGCATCCTCAGCGCCAGAGTGAATTCAAGCCCCGACCCCCGCTTCCCACTGGGTGGCCAGGGAGCGTGACTTGATCTCTCTGGGCCTCAGTTTCCCCGTCTGGAAAGTGGGCTCCTCGCAACATCATCAGGGTTAGATGGGTTCAGGAAGTGGGGCCGGGGTTATCAGGTAAACCCCGCTCGAGCCCTGGTCTCCCCCAGCCTCTGCAATTCAGCATCTTTTCCCCTAACTTGCCAGGACATCCCTCTGGCTCCAGGCCTCGAGGAGGGGGACCCTCCCAAGCCCCCCTTGATCCCAGAGCCCTCACCCACCCGACACAGAGCTGTCACGTGACGCCCCCACTCCCCTGGCGCCAGGCAGGTCTACAGTGAGTTTGGGGAGCCCCCCCTTCCCGCCGCTCACCCCCCCAGCACACCCCATTTGGCCCTTCCCGCCAGCTCCCGTGGCCAGCACAGGACGCAGGACTGCGCTCTGTCCTCTTGCTGGTCCCAGCCTCGAGGCTTCCCCGGTACTCTGACCTTGACCTGGGGTTCGAGGACCCAGTTGAAAGCCAGGCTCCACTGTCCAGTCTCCCCTCAGGCAGCTCGCCCTGGCCCCTGGCTTCTCGTGGGATCACAGGGCCTGCTCGCCTCAGTTACTGATCCCACCACCCCAGGGTGCCCGCCACCCCAACTTCTGAGAGCCCAGAGCTGTTGTGCCTCTTCTGCACTCCTGGTGAGTGATTCCCACAGCGGGCCCCCCACTCTGCGGTGTGGGAACCGTAATGGTCCTGCCACCGCAGGACACTCGCCAGCAGGCATTTGAGGGTCTCCAGTTTGGAGACTTGCTGCAAACACTCCAGTCTCTGGGGCAAACTTTGAAATGCAAGCGAGACCACGCCCCTCCTTCAGTGTGCCCTGGGGGGAATCAGGCATGGCCTCCCGCAGGGAGCTTTGAGCAGAGGTCCCCAGGGCTTGCGCAGAGTGCCTCCTGGGGAGAGGCATGGAAGCTGGGGTGGCCAATGCAGAGCCGGCAGTGCACCAGCGGTGGGGTGGTGGCTTGGGCCAGGCGGGCGCCATGAAAGAAAGAAAGGTGAGGTTCTGGGGCAGGTTCCGGGAGTACAGAAGGCAAACCGAGAACCGCTGCCGACAGATCAGGGTAGGGAGCCGGCAGGTGAGTCGGGAGTGCCAGGACCCCGGACGCTCATTTTCAGGGTCAGCTGACCGCCAGGGCTCCTCAGGCTAAGTGCAAGGAGGGAACAGAGGGGCCGCTGATGGCGGGGGTCTTTACTGGTGGCATCTGCGTTGATCGGGCTCTGTGAGCTGTGCGTCTGACTCCCAGCTCTGTGACAGATGGTGACACAGAGCTGGACAGTGGCGGCCAATGGTGGCCTCGGTACCCACCACCAGAGGTCTGCCACAGGGACGGAGGGGCTCTCGCCTGGTGGAGGGTGGCGCCTGGCACCATGGTGAAGAAGCTGTCGCTGGGCTGAGCCCCGGCCTCACACCCAGCCCCGAGGAGCTGGACCCCATGGGACCCCGCAGGATACTCACCAGTGCCCACTGGACAGGCACCGTGGCCACTGCCCGAAGGAAGAGAGCGCGGCTCAGAGGGGCCAGGGCTCACGGTGGTCACACCGTCCAGCTCCCAGCTTAGGCTAGGCTCGCAACCCCACACTCTTAATTTTTAGCAAACACTTCATGGAGGTGAAACACAGGCAGGAAAAAGGGCCCAGGCCACAAGGGGCGGCTGGGTAGAGTTCCACCTGTGCACAGTCACCAGCTCCTGCCGGGGAAACAACCAGCCGGCCCCCAAAGCCCCCGCCATAGCCCCACGGGGCCGTCCATGCCACTGCGGGCACCTGGACCCCACCGAGTGGGCTCTCCCAGCAGATGAACGCGCCCTGGCTGGCCGATCCGCTGGATGGCCCCACGGGGCCGTCCATGCCACTGCGGGCACCTGGACCCCACCGAGGGGGCTCTCCCAGCGGATGAACGCGCCCTGGCTGGCCGATCCGCTGGCTGCGGGCAGGCATGGGCATCTCCGGTCTGGGGCCTCGTCAACACGCGTCGCAGGCACCGTCGCGGCCCCAGCACCAAGCGGGAACTGGCGTCTTCAGGCATCTGCTTTGCTGTGAGGACTGATTAGGGAGTTGAGATTAAGTGAGAATGTCCCATCCCTCTATGTTCCCCTCAGGTATGGACATGGCTCAGTGGGTGGTCACAAGACAGGACTCCCACACCCCCTGGGACCGGCACCCACCTCCTCTCCAGGCTACTGCTGGACCCTACATCCCACAGGCCCTTCCTGAGCTAATGTGACCGTCTCCGCACTTTCTGCTCCATAGGCTGGAAATGGAGGGGCAGTAGAGCCCAAGGGGCCACCCCTACACCTGGAGCACAGAAGGGCCTGGGCCAGGGCCAGGGCCACGGGAAGCCATGGAGAGCTTCATGGAGTCGCTAAACCGGCTGAAGGACGTCCATGAGAATGAGATCACGGGTGAGCGTCTCGGGATGGACAAACCCTCACCCGGACAGCAGTCTAAGGGCCAAAGCCAGGCCGGGGGGCTCCCACACATCGCCTCCAAATCTCGCCAAACCTAGGGACCTTGCCTTCCAGGCCCAGAAGGGGAGTCCTGACCCAGAGCCCGAGCTGCAAGCGGTCAGGAGCCCAGCCTCAGACCAGCCCCTCCGATCACAGCCCTGGAGGAGTGGTCCCTGAATGGTCAGCTAGCATCAGAGCAAAAATTAAAAGCCAGCCTGGTCACAGACCCCGAGAAGCTCTGGCCAAGACCGGCCCCTTTCCCAAGGTGGGGACCTCAGTGTCCCCCAAAAGCGAGGTCACCTACTTCCCTACTAGCAATGGGATCTCAAGGCTCCAGAGGCCTGTCTAGAGCTCTCCAGGGCGCTGAGCTGAAATCCCTCTGCTCCCCTCCAGGACACCCAGGCTGAGGTCTGCCCAGTCCGATTTTCCCGCCGGCAACAGGGCTGCAGCCACACCACTCCCTTCACTCCAGTGCCCGGGCCACACCCTCCCAAGACCTTTGTGAGAGCGCTCACACCCTGAAGTCCGAAAGGGCCTGGGTCACCTCCCCCAGAGGCCCAGAGGGGCAGGGGCTGCTTGGGCTAGCCTAGGGCCCAAGCCAGACCACGATGAGGTGGGGGAGAGGGGGTCTGCTGGGGGCTCCCCCAAGGGCCCATTTTATTTCAACGCTGGCAGCACCGAAAAAACACTCCTCTTGGGACTTGGCCAGGTAGCTGGTCACCCCCAGCATCAGGGTCCCTCCCCATCTCCAGACAGACACCAGAGCCAGAGACCCCAGGGAGGGGAGAGGCTGGGCCCGCACCGGGTCCCAGGCAGCCAGGAGAGGGGGCGGAAGCTGTCAGCAGGTGCAGACTGGGAGCCCGCCCAGGGGGCGACCTCAGGGAGTCAGTGAGGGAACCCAGGTGGCAGGTGTCTGGAGGAGGCCCTGCCAGACAGCCGGGGACAGGAAACGCCCCAGCTCTGCTGCAGGGGTGGCAGCACGGCTGGGCCTGACCCTCTGCTCCTTTCCTCGCTCCTCCAGGCCTGCAGAACAAGCTTCTGGAACTGAACTCAGAGAGGTGCCGGTGAGTGAGGACAGGCCCTGGGCCAGCAGATGGGAAGGGCAGCGGCTCCCCAGCCGCTCACGCGCACGCCCGCAGCCCCAGGGCTCTGGAACTGCCACCAGCTGTGATGCAGAAGCAGACACTGAGGCTCGGCTTGGGGGGTGGGGGAGTCTCTGGTCCAAGGTCCAAGCCCCTCCCCCAGTGAACAGGGACCCTCCAGGGGGCTGGGCAAGCCGCGTCCATGCAGGGCGCCTCCGGGACCAATCATTATCAGCAGGAGGACCCGTCGTGAGTCTGGGAGACCCGGGGGCCGGCTCCCCAGGTCCCCATTGCACAGATGAGGCTGCAGGTGGCACATGGATGAGACAGGGTCCCCAGGGAGGCCGCGAACACTCTCGCTTGGGCGTGCTGGCATTGCCCTTGCAAGGCCCCACTTCTCAAGGCAGTCCCAGGCCAGGGAGAGGCTGGCGGGGCAGCGCCGGCCCGGCAGAGCAACATGCGCACCGCGGCCCTTCCCCCCGCCCCCCACCGCAGGGACGCCCAGAGGGCGGAGGAGCTCTGTGCCAAGAACCGTCAGCTCAGGGAGCAGCAGAGGGCGCTGAAGGAGAACCTGCGGGCGCTGGAGAACAGGTGGGGGCACCTAACACCACGCTCACGATGGGGGCAGGGCGCACAGGGAAGCCGAGGAGGGTTCTGCGGAGAACGAGTTTGGGAAGCTCCGGCATAAATTAACCACCGCAGGAAGTCTCAGAGCCTTAAGTAAATTGCATTTTCAAGGTTCCTTCCCAAACTCAACGGCACATGGAGCGCTTAGCCCCCGGGGTAGGGGTGAGGCGGGGCTTCCACGGAACACACTTTGGGAAAGGCAGGGCTCGTCCAGGGAGGGGGGCAGTGCGGGTCCCAGGCTCCCTGCTCAGAGCGGCTTCTCGCCTCCTCGCCCCCGCAGGCTGCGGGCCGGCCTGTGCGACCGCTGCATGGTCACCCAGGAGCTGGCCAGGAAGAAGCAGCAGGAGTTCGAGAGCTCCCTGCTCCAGAGCCTGCAGCATGTCTTCCTACTCAGTGAGCCCAGCCCCGGCGTCCCTCCCGTGGGGGCCGGCGATCCCCCAGGGCCCGCCCAGACCAACGAGGGGTCTCGGGGAAAGGGGAAGAGGCGATCTGGGCCACGCCATCTGGCCCACACCCCAACTCACAGACAAATGGTGCAAAGCCCCCTGCTGGCGCCCACATGCCCCCCACTGGTCAGTTACCCAGGCAGGGGGCGTCCCTGCCCTCTCGGGGCCTCAGCTCCCACCTTCCATGATGAGGAGTGTCCTGCTGAGCCATGAGGTCTCATAGGGTCTGCCGATGAGGACACGCCCCTTTCTCTCGGCGCGACGGTGGGGTGGGGGGTGTCCCTGGGGGCTGGGGCCAGGACAGGAGGGGCTCCTGGGGGCTGTGAGGGCCCCACCCCGCCCTGCTTCCCCTCCCCCAGTCCCTCCTAATCAGCGCCTTCTGCAGCGACCGAGCTGACCCGGCTGCAGGAGGAAAACGATGCCTTGAAGGAGGAGGTGAAGCAGCTGCGGGGCCCAGGGTGAGTGGGGGGAGGCACCAGGGCCCAGCAACCCTCACCCCACACACCTCAGCCACAGCAGGCGCCCAGCACGTCCACGGGCCCCAGGCACGCGGCGCCGAGGGGAGGGGCTCCCCAGAGCAGATGCGACCTCCCCTGTTCTGCAAGCACAGGTCCTAGAGCGGAGCTGGGCCCCAGCGCCCACGGCAGCTCTGATGCCTGGGCTCCACGGGGACATCGGTGCGAGCCGACGATGGTGGTCTTTCCTGGTCACCTGGGTCCCCAGGAGGGCGTCCTCGCCTTTCTGATCGCCTCTGGGACACTGCCCTCCCTTACCCACCCTGTTCTTGCCTCCCCTCTCGAGACAGGGCCAAGCCCCAGTTCAGGGAGGGTGCCCCAGGACCCCTGTCACCCCTGCTGTTCCCCTCCCTGGGCACCCGGAAGGCCGTCACTGAGAAGCCACTGGAAGGCCATGAGGAGGTGGAGGACGGCCACGCAGGTGCGGGTCCACGGGGAGGAGGGGCTGCTGGGGGGCAGGGGAGGCCAGGAGACTGGAGCCCCAGGACCGGGGAGCCCTCTGCGCTGAGCTGGCCCCTCTGAGCACCTCCCAACCATCCCACCCTCTGCTTCTCCTCCCACAGAAAGGCCGGTGGGGTACGGGACGTCTCCAGTAGCCAAAATCTCCCCGGGTGCCAACCTGCCTGAGCCCCGGGCCCCGGACATGGTGAGGGAGAGGGACTCAGAGCCCACTCCTTCCTCTCCCCGGGCAGCCCGAGGCAGGAGGCTGGCAGCCGCCTGCCGCCAGCCCTGCTATGTGCCACGCACATGGCCCGTGCCAAGCAGGGACCCCTGAGCTCCTTGTGACATGGGTGGAGGCGAGGCTCAGAGCGGGTGGGTGACCTGCCCAAGGTCGCACAGAGAAAAGGGCAGAGGGCAGCAGCCAACCGCCCCCAGGCTGACCCATCTACCCCGTGCAGAGCCCCCAGCACATCTCCAACCAGCTACACGGGACCATCGCCGTGGTGCGGCCAGGGTCCTGGGCCTGCTCCGCCAACCGGGGCTCCGTCAACGGGACGTCCCCACTGCCGCCCCCCAGGAGCAGCCCTCCAAGCCTGTCTGGAGAGCACGGCCTCCCTCTGGACAGGTGAGGCCCAGCCCACCACCGCCCCCGGGAGCAGCCTCAGTCGGGTACCCAGTCTCCTACTCTGGTCCCACCTTTGGGGAAGGGGCCAGAAGCCCAGGGGAGTCCCTCCCATTATCCCTCCAGGAGCCCCACCCTTCCCTGGCTTGGCCTTCCCAGCTACCCTGCCCGTAGCACAGTTCCCACGTGGCCATCTCCTGAATGGCCAGGGCGGGACAGGGGGACATGGGGGTTGGAGATGGGGACCGAGAGCCCCCGCAGAAGAGCCCACGCAAAGGCTCTCACCATGGTCTGAGACCACTCTCAGCGTCTGAGAGGAGACTGGGGGCAGGGCTGCAGTGGGCCCACGGGTGGGCTGGGTGCTCCAGGGGACCGGGCAGGCAGCCGACGCCCAGAAGAGGGAGAGGCCTTGGTGGCCAGGTCCCTCCTTAGAGCCCCCAGGCCCCAGGTCAACTCTGCCCAGGGGGCCCGGGCGTTCCCCTCCCAGCTACCCACCGTGTGACCTGGGCACTCGCCTCGCCTCCCCGGGCCCCCGGTCCTCCCTGTGAAACGGGGGTGACCGTGGGCCGTGGTCAGCAGGCTCCTCCTCGCCCACAGCTTCCTGCAGGCCTCTCTGCCCTCTGCCAAGCCCTGCGAGTCCCCGAAGAGCTCCCTCCAGGCTGACCGCCTCTGCCACCTGAACCGCCACCTGGCCCTGCCCCGTGGGAGCCCTCACAGCGGCCCCCAGCCCCCGGGCCTCAAGGCTGGGGAGGCGGAGGCCTGGGAGGAGCCCGTGGGTCTGCTGGGCCTGCCAGGCGCCCTGGCGGGCGTGCGGGACCCGCGGCTGGAGGGAGCGCTGCACCTGCTCCTGGCCCAGCAGCTGTGGGCGCGGGGGCGGGCGGGCGGTGCCGGGCTGAGGGGCCCACCGGTGCCGGGCAAGGCGCCACCCTCCCCGCCAGCCGGCCCCCACTCCGAGGGTCCCGGGGGCGGGGCGGCCTGGGCAGCCCTGCCCAGAGGGCAGCACCCACGGCCCGCAGGCCCAGGCAGTCCCCGGGCAAAGGAGGCCTCGGCCACACAGGACTACGTCCCAGACAAGCCCCTGGACCTCTCGGAGTGGGGCCGGGGCCGGGACGGCGCCCCCAAGCCTGCCAGCCCGCCAGGATCACTCAGCCCCCCAGGTGCCCACACGCCCAGCCCCAAGCCACCCCAGGGAGTGGAGCCCTCTGCACAGTCTGGGGTCCGGGGGCTCGGCGACTGCACCAAGGGGGCCGAAGAGGCAGAGGCGGAAGAGCCTCCACCTTCCACGGTAAAGGGACCAAGCCCTGTTCCTGGCCTCCACGCGCCCCACCCAGAGCACCCAGCAGCCCCGGGCTGCTCTCCTCCCTCTGTTCCACCAGCCGGTTCCCAGGGGGAGAGCCTGGCCGCCTGAGTCACACCACACGGGAGACGGCTGACCCTCCAGCCCCAGCCAGGGTCCCGCAGGCTGCGCCCAGAGCCGGGCGAGGGCAGGGAAGTTGCCTCATGTGAACTCAAGTCACTTACTTGCTTCCCCCCAGGAACCCTCACATTCTCTCCCAGGCCCCAGCCTGCCCTCTCCAAGTGGGCCAGGACATGAGGACAGAGGGAGGCCAAAACTGCCCCCCTGCCCGCAAAGGCCTGATGGAGACAGCCACCCGGGTGAGGGTGAGTACTGGCGTCACGAGAACACCGCAAGTGGTACCACAGGGGGCGGGAGGTGCGGTGGTCAGCATCAGCTGGCGGCCCCTATCCCAGGACCTGGCTCAGCGCCCTGGGCCTGGCCAACCAAACCCTGGGGCTCGGACTTGCTTCCCCCCACCTACGGACCCAGAAAGCAGCTGGGGGCTCAGGGAGGGCATGTTTCTGACCACAGGCAATGAAGGGAGAGCATCTTAACAATTAGGGCTTCCGGGCAGGTAGGGAGTTCACCGTCACCCAGCAACCAAGCCAGGGGACACTCCAGCTGGTGGGGTCATTGTACGGGTGCTGGAGACACTGGGCCTGGATTCAACCCCAAGGCAGGTTCCTCGGTCCCTCTGTGCCTCAGTTTCCTCATCTGAAGAGTTGTTGCCACTGGTCCTAGTACGGCAGGTTAAAGGCCTGTGCTTCCGCTAGACTCCCAGGCCACCAGCCTGGCCTGACCCACACCCTGCGTCCTGCAGAGCTCAGCAAAGCCCAAGGACAGCAGCTGGAGTCGGATGAGCTAGACAAGCCAGACACCTCGGACAGCGAGGTGGGTGCCCGGCCACACAGCAGGGTGGGATGGGGGCACCAGGGCTGCCCCAGGCTTCAGGGAGGGTCCTCAGCATGACCACACCCCCACCCCATCAGGTGGGCCTGAGCACCGAGGCGGGGGCCACGCAGAGCTTGCCAGCCGAGGGACCCAGGGGTTTCTGCGCCACGGAGCATGGGCGGGGCCCACAGAAGAGGAAGCGGGCCTCAGACCAGTGGAGCAAAGGTGGGCGGCCAGGGCTGGGCGGGGCGGCCACAGCACTGATGCCCCCACCCCACCTTTCTGGCTACTTGGAGCCCAGCAGCCAGCCCTGGAGCCTCTCCCGGAGCAGCCCTGTGATAGAGACCCGGGTCAGCCCTGCGTGAACCCTGACTGCACTTCTCGCGGGCTGGCCCTTTCACCCCCGGCCTGCTTCCCTCTGGAAAGGGGGCGATACTAGGGCTAGCGTGAGATTCCAGGGACACAGCTGAGGATGGTCGTATCATCTTCGTTGTCACAGGGGAGAAGGGGCGTCCTGGGCCATGAGCAGCCCCCAGGCCTGGTGCTCCTGAACCCCTCCCCCTCTCCCAGTCCCACCAGGATGGGGTGGGCACTCCTGGACCCTCTTGTGCACCTTCCAAAAGGAGCAGCAGCAGAGGGTGCTGCTCCAGGGTGTGGGTGTGTTTGTTCCCTCTCGGGGTTCGGGGTTGCTCACGTGCTCGCCAAGGGTGGTACCTGTGGGCTTCCCCCACCCCCCGCTCCAGCCTCGGGTATCAGGACATCCTCCCACTTCCTGCTCCGGCCACAGTGGCAGCTCAGGCCAGGCCTCCGGGCGCCCACGAGAGCCTGAGAACGCCTGAGCTAGCTGATACTGCATGCTGCCTGGTGTTTGTCCAAGCAGGCCTGCGTCGCAGGCTGGGCTGTGGCCGCCACAATGCGCCATTGTTGCCGGGAAGGTGACTGCAGCCTGTGTTTGCCGGGTGAGCGGTGGAGGAGGCCAGCACGCCTGTGTGATCTCGTGGCACATCCCACTGGGCATTTTTGGAAGCTGTCCTGGTGGGCGCGGTCCAAAGGGGAGCACCGTGTCCGCCCCCACCCTCCACACTGAGTCAAGCCCACTCCCACCCTCACCCGCCCACCCGGGCCAGGGCAGGGCCTCCCCAGCAGGCACTCACAGGGCTGATCAGTGAGAACAGGACCCTTGCCCAGCTTGTGCCACATGGCTCAGCGCCAGGGCAGCGCCCTTGTATCTTGTGCGCATGGAGCAGCTCAAGACAGCGTCCAGTCGTTACTGCCTTTGGGCCTCATGACCCAGCCCAGTGATGAATCATCACTGTTTCACAGATGGGGAAACTGAGGCTCAGAGATGGGGTAACTTGCCCAGGGTTACGGAGCTGGTACATGGGGTCAGGATTCCAACCTGATCTGTCTGACCTAGAACCTAGAGTTGGTTCTGCATCAGAGACGGGCCTGAAGCCCAGTACCTTGGCAGGTCCCACCTGGAAGGGTCTCAAGGACCAGATGCCCGTTCCCTGTGGCCGCAGAGGCAGGCCCATGGAAGCACCTAGCCCATGTCTTGGGGATTCTGAGAGAATTGCCCCGTGAGCTCGGCTTATCCAGAATGTCCCAGACCCTCTGCAAGGCGGCAAGGGAGGCATTGGGGCCAGGCTGACTCTAGGATCACACCTGGGGAGAGGGTCTGTGCTTCCACCAACTTCCCAAGGCTCACCCTCCAGTCGGGCCCCTGCCCTGGTGTCCGTTGCTGTTGCAAACAAGTGTGGGCTCTTGAGTTCCCAGAAACTGCCCACGAGGCCCTGGGTGAGAGCCCAGTGTTGCTGCAAAAGAGGACACACAAGGCCACTACTGCGCCTCCTGGTCTAACCTCGGTCCACTTCCCACAGCCTCGAAGAAGCCATCCTGAGGAATAAGGAACCTAGGGGAGCCAGGAGCCCGAGGGACCCCAAGGACGGCAGCCCCTCACCCAGCACCAGCAGCTGGGAAGAGAGCCAGGGGCACCCCAGCCTGCCCAGCCGTGCTCCCCACCCGACTGCCAGAGGCCAGGACAGCCCACGCCGCCAGCCAGCAGACGGCCCCAGCAGCAGCGTAGCGGACTGGGTCCTGGCCCACATCCAAAGGGGTTGGGAAGGCCAAGAAGGCTGGTCTTCTGAACCCCTCCATCTCAGAAATGGTCTTGCACGCCACCCTCAGCCCAGCATCTGCTCCCTTGCAGGGAGTAGGGGCCTGGGAGGCCAGGGCGGCTCAAGCTCCAGCCCCGCCCCGCCCCCACCCCTGCTGTGCACAGGCAGCCCTTCCTGGACAGTGCCCCCTCCTCCCACCAACTCCACTAGCATCCTGGACCCAAGGGGCTGAGAGCCTGGCCGCCCATTCCTGACGGGGCATGGAGCTCTGAGCAGTGGTCTCGGGCGCCCCCTCGTGGAGTCCCACAAACGGGTGCTGGGCATTGAGGGCGCAGGAAGGCTGACGGCAGCACCTGGAAGCGGGGGTGGGGGGTCGCCGGTCCCAGGGCACCCGGAGAATAAAGTGTAATGAAGGATGGCGTGTGCAGCTGGCAGGGTCGGGGGTCATCTGGGCTTCCACCTGCCTGGGCAGGTGACGCAAGAGGCTCTTGAATGTGCCCAGGGATGGGAAGTCACTCCCTTTCTGAAGGGCAGGATCAAAACCAGCCCCATCTGCAGAGCATTACAGGGACCAGGGCAGCCTCTGGGGAGGGCTGTGGGAACACAACAGGGGATGTCCGCCAGGCCCCACACAGAGCCCCTCCACACTCTGGGTCCCTGGTCCACTGGCCTGTGAGCCATCTGCACCGCCACAGGGCACACAGGGCAGCTCACCCAGGCTTCCACCCGACACAGAACCTGGAAGAAGACCACGCCCACTCCCCCCGCCCCCACCGTGTCCCTGCGGCACCACCGAAGTTTAACATAATGCCAATTGGCACAGGAGAAAAGTCTACAGGGTCCAGCTCCATTATCGGGCAGCAGACAGCATGGTTTTGGAGCTGAGGGCCAATAACCAGATAACAGCCCTCCATCGCTTCATCCTCCCACCGCCCCTTTTCATTTTCCTCATCTGACATCCGCTTAACTATTAGCTACCAGTTTGGCAGCCCGCCCCCGCCCCAACCTGCCAGGGTTCTCCTACTGGTAACAGCTGGCCAGCAGGGCCAGGCCCTGGGGCCCTGATCCACGATGATGACACTGGCCTCCCGCTCGCTAGGAGGCGCTCTGCAGGCTAGGGCTGTGTCTGCCCCGCCCCCCAACACCTGCACGGAGGACAGAAATGCGTGTGCCGTGTATGGTTCCACGCAGGAGCATTCACAGCTGCGTGGGCAAACCACACGGCAAGTGCCGGTCTCCAACCGCCGGGAAGCCCCAGCGCTGGTGACAGCCCCGGGCTGAGCCCACTCAACCCTGACCATACCCTGAGGTGGAAATCAGCGACCCCCACCTGAAGGATAAGTAAGCCCACAGGCACACAGCTGGACAGAGCAGGCCAGTGGCACAGAGGTGGCTGCAGGATCCTGCCCCCCAAGACACAGGTGGGCTCCTGGGGGCTCCAGAAGGCAGCACCTGAGCATGAAGCCACCGGCTCTGAAGTTGGGGGTCCCGGTAAGGAAGAGGAAACAGACCTGGCACCCCCCAGACTCAAGGTCGCTTTGCTGCTGACGGCCGTGCAGGACTCTGTCTGGGGCTGAAGGTCCAGCACCGCCCGCCTGCCTGCCACCCCAGGCAGGTGCCTTCTCCCCTCGGACTCGCGGTGTCGTCTTCAGTCACTGGGGGAGGCCAGGGGGCACCGCTGGCCATTCCTGGGGCTCCCGGCGGGTGGTACAGCTCCAGCGCCCGCACGTCAGACCCCCGCCCCCGCAAAGACACACACCCCAAGAGGGGAAGAGCCTAAAGACGAGGCTTTAAGAACGCTGACCACGAACGCCACAGCCCAGCAAGTGGAACAGAGCACTGGCGCCCCGGGGCCGCGACTTCCGAGTCAGGGACTCGAACCCGCGGCACCTCCACCGCTCGCCCAGAGCCAGGCCTCGGGGCTTCTCCCGGCTCCCCCTTGGCCGCCTCGGAACCCGCTCTAGGACCCAAGGGAGTCGCCCCCCCCCGCCCGCCCTGCGCTGGCCAATGGGCGGGCGTGACGGCGATATATTTGCATACGGGTGCGCCCCGGCCAATGGGCGGCGGGCGCGGGCGCATGCGCGAGCTGGAGGGCGGTGGCGGGCGGGCGGCGGGCTCAGTCGGAGGATGGCCGCGGCTGCGGCGGGTGGGTCTTCGGACCAGTCCCCCGGCCCCGCCACGCGGGCCGCGCCGCAGGCGCTGCGGCGGCGAGGGGATTCGCGGCGCCGCCAGGCCGCGCTCTTCTTTCTCAACAACATCTCCCTGGACGGGCGGCCCCCGAGCCTGGGCCCGGGCGGCGAGAAGCCCCCGCCGCCGCCGCCGCCGCCGCCCACCGAGGCCCGCGAGCCGCCCGCGCCGCCGCCGCCACCGCCGCCGCCGCCGCCCGCGCCCCCCGCCGGCCTGCCCCTGCCCGGACCCGCGGGCCGGGCCTCGGCGCCCCAGGGCCTGCTCAGCCCCGCGCCCGCGCCCGCCGGCTTGGGCCTCGGCCTGAGCCTGGGTTTGGACGGGCAGCGCCAGAGGTGAGTGTGGCCCGGGTCACCTGGGGCCTGGGGGGCGGCGGGGTGGCCTGGGGCTGGGTCACCGCGGGGGTCGGGGTCACCTGGCGGAGTCACCCAGGGCTCAGGGTTGGAGGCAGTGGAGTCGCCCAGGCAAGGAGTTGAGGGGGCCTGGGGGCCTGACAGCCCGGGACACAGGGTCGGGGTGACCTGGGGGCCATCAGCGCAGTGAGCAGGGTGGCAGGTGGCCCTGGGCTGGCTCAGCTCATAATGTGGGGTTGAGGTGACCTACAGAAGATCAGGGTCAGCTCGTGCCACAGGGTTTGAGTGACCTGTCAGCGTAGGACTTGGAGACCGGGAGGTGACCCTGATCCCCTGTGAGCCCCAGACACCAGTTGGGGTGTCCTGCGCCTTGCCAGCCCCAGAAGGGAGTCTTGACTGGGCCCCACCATCCTAAGATGTCAGAGTCGGGAGTCATCTGCAAGCTGTCAACTCCCTGGACACGGATGTTAGGGTCTCCTCGGGCCCCGTGAGTCCCCAAACTTAAGGGTCATGGTCCCCTTAATTCTGCCACCCCTGAATGCGGGGTCAGGGTCCTCTCAATCTTGTCGGTCCCCTGAACATGAGTCTGGGGTTCCCTCAGCCCTTATCAGCCCCCAGACACAGAGCCCTGTCAGCTCCAGACACACCCCCCTCCCCAGCCCACTGTTACCAGTCCTGCTGGCACAGGGACTCACAAACACCCCCTCTGGGTTCCCCTTCGTTCTCTAAACTGGGTGACCCCCTCCATGTGGGCCAGGGATCTTCCCTGTACTGTGACATCTAGCCCCAGAGTCTCCCACACCAGGCCAGACCTCCCAGCCCCCCATCCCACAGCTACTGGTCACTGGAGGCCCCCCATTACCCCTGCCTCCTTTGTCCACTCTGAGCTCAGGGCCCCTGGGCCTGTCACATCCCAGATCGCAGGCACTCCCCCTGCCCTGATTTCATTTCTAGGAACGCCTCAGCCCATCTCAGGGCCACCCCCACCCCTGAGCTCTGCCCCTCTAGTCTGTGCCCCCTGCCCCAAAGCCTGCTTTCCTCAGCCGGCAGACTCTCCAACAGAGTGGTCCTGTCTCCTGGCAGCCATCAGCCCGAGGACAGTCCTCCCTTCACGCCAGGTCCCATTCGAGTCACTCCGCACGCCAGGGCAGAGTGGCAGGGATGTCCACTGTGTGAGGCCTCGAGGGTCCCGCTCACCTACGGCCAGGCCTGCGCTGTGCCCTCCTCTCCCGGTCCCGCAGCCCTGTGTGTGGTGCTGGGCAGGCCGTGTGTCATTCAGCAAACAGTTCAGGCGCCCTGGTCGGGGGCCAGGCCCTCGCTGTGAACCGACAGGCCAGCAGCCTGGCCCGCGAAGCCGTTCGAATGCGGGGACGCGATGAAGCGCCTGTACCCAGGAGCCCTGCCTGGCGATGGGGCTTGATGGTGCTTGTGCTGCTTCTGAAGAGCGTGTGAGGGGCCCAAGCTCTGGGGACACAGAACAGGCTGGGATGTGGCACAAGTCAGGCGCCCTTCGGTGTTCCCGCTGCACCCTCCACGGTCCCTGTGTCCCTCCTCCCCTGGCCTGGCCTGTGCAAGGAGCCCTCTCCTGCCCCTCCCTCCCACTTGGCCTTCAAATCCCCGTTCAGATGTCGCAGGGCCGCACCTGCCCCCCCAGACTCTGCCCCTCCTCGGTTTCTGCTGCCGAGCACAGGGCCCAGCCCTTGGGTCTGAGAGTCACTGACCCTCCCCTGACAGATGGCAGGCTCCTGGGGTGGGCACTGTCCGTTTCTCTCTGTGCTCCCTGGGCCCAGAGGCAGGGCCGCAGGTAGTCGCTGCTGAGTAGCAAGGGGGCTGCCAGCTGTAGGCTGTGGACTTCGAGGCTAAGTTGTTCTGGGGAATGGAGAGAATCCTGAGGGTCTTTTCCCAAAGTCTGTGTCATGAGTGTGGTGGTCTGACCCAGGCTTTGGGGACAGACCTGGTTGGAATTCCAGCTCCACCTCTCAGGAGCTCTGGGACTCAGAGCAGGTGGCACAGCCTCTCTGAGCCTCAGTTTGCTTCTCTGTGAGATGGGTTTGTGTTAGGTACTGCCTGCCGGAGGGGCTGTTGTGAGGTCTGCTGGGTGGCCAGGGCTCAGCGAGGGTGACGGTGGCCCGGCCCGGGGAGCGAGGACTTGTGTTACATCCCGGTTGCCCAGGGTGTGCTCACAGCTCAGCCCACGGTGGGGAGTTTGTGTTTCATGCTCAGGGCATAGTCTGGTGCGGCTGTTGCTGCTAAGCCAGTGAGTGACTCATCAGAATCCTTACCTTCCTCCCTAGAACTTTGCTTTCATTTCGACACCACGGTCACCTAGCGCTTACCGGGTTTCTGGGCTTCTCCGGATGGGTCAGACACAGGCTTGCAGGTCCTCTTCCTGCCCCACCAGACCGCTGCGCCCTCCTCTGTCATGTTGGCCCTCCTCTCTCCGGGGGTGGGGGGCGCTTGGAGGCTTCAGGCAGCAGCAGGGTTTCCTCTCACAGTCCTGGAAGTTACAGCCTGAGTCAGGGCGTGGGCAGGGCCTTGCTCCTGGGAGGGCTCGGGGGTAAGGGTCCCCTAGATGTCCTGGGCTTGTGGCCACAACCCTGCAGTCTCTGACTCCGTCCTCACACAGCTTCTCCTTGGTGTCTCTGTCTTCACCTGGCGTTTCTCTCTGCTTGTAAGGACACCCTGACCCAGCTGGTCATCGGGTCAGGGCCCAGCCTAAGGGCTTCACCTTAACTTGGTCACACCTGTGAAGACCCTATTGCAGCTGTGCTCGTAGTCACAGGTGACAGGGGTGAAGACTTCGCATATTTTGGGGACACTGTTCAACCCCCAGCAGTCGTCATTAGTCGTTAGTCCAGGGCACTAACACGGGGGAAGGTGAGCCGGGGGCGTGGCCGGGTTAGCTGGGAGCAGAAACCCTTGCGATTCGGAAGGGCTTGCGCAGGGTTGGCCCCGAGGAAGGGCCTGGGATTTTAGCTGCCGTCTTAGCCAGGAGCCGCCTAGCGCTCTGGAGGCTGCCGAGCGCCTGTCCGAGTTAAAGCGATTTCGGTGGAGTGTCTGGCAGTCTGTTCACATCACTGATTTGGGGGTTTCTTGCTCTCCAGCTGGAAAACGGCTGGAAGTGGTCACCGAGGTTGGAGCCTAGAGGGGGTCCAGAGGCCTTGCTGAGATGGAGGCCGGCCCAGGACCACATGTGGGTCCTGTCACCCGGGGAAGCTGGCAGGGACTTGGTGAGACAGGGACCCACCTAGGGCGACCCACTCACTCAACAAGGATGCACGACGGCCTGTGATGTGCCAGGCCCCGTGCTCAGGCCCGGGTGAAGCGGTGGGCCGGCCGGACAGGACCCCTGCCCACACTCTCCTGGCAGGGGAGGGTTCAGTGTCGTCGTGCTGGCCCCTGTCAGCGGCCTGCCCGTTCTCAGACCGGCTGAGCCCACGCACAGCAGCCCCTGCACGTGGCCCCTGGCTCGGACTGAGTGGTCTCCCAACTAGGCAGGAGCCCTTCTCTTCTCAGCTGGGCCGTTTTTTCAGTTACAAAGTGAAGGAGTTTATCAAGTGGAAACAACGTCTAAAAAGTGGCGATTTCTCTTCCTGCCTGTCTCTGGGGGAAGGCGAGTATGGGCCACCGGTTTGTAAAGGGGCAGCTGTGAACGTGAGCCAGTGGGTGGTCCCCTGTGCCCCCGACCCCATCTTCCCTACAGAGTCCAGCGCAGGCGGCCTCGGGCCAGTCGCCGCCATGTGGGGGGCACCATCCCGTGTGCCTTGGACGGCTTAGCCGGGAGGGCCTCCTGGCTCCCTGGGACTTGCATTTGCCCACACGTCGGGGAGTGGGAGGGTGTTAGCTGAGGCGGCAGGAGCCCAGACTTGGTTCTTTGTAGTTTGTTTGTAGCACTTTTTAAACAGAGTAACGGGTGTACAGGGAGAGGCGCGCACATCCTGACCACCGACCAGCAGGACCCGGGGCGCGGCACCGCCTATCCCCGCTCAGGTCCTCAGCCGGGCCCTGCACACACCGCTTCCAGGGGCCTGCTCCCAATGGGGTCCACGGCGGGATTGCTCCCAGTGGGGGTCGTTTCGGGTAGAGCTGCTGGAACGTTCCTGTCGTGCCTACAGGCCCGGGCCGGCGTGTGGTCAGCGTTGGGATTCTGAGCCGTTTCCAGAGCGGCGAGTGCTCAGGGGTGCCGTCCTCCCAGGGCCACGTGGGAGACCGTGGAGGTCCCGCCTCGGGACTCCTGAGAGGCTGCCTCCTTGGTCGACCGGCCAGCAGTGGGTTTGGAAAGGGCGCCGCCTACGGAAGGGGCCGGGCGCCAGTCCCCGTCCTGGGACGAGCGAGCCCGCGGCTGCCTGGCGGCCCCCGGAGGGTCCCCATCCCAGCGGGGCTCTCAGCCTCCCTCGGGCCGCGGGGCCAGCTCCTCTGGGGTGGGAGGTGGGAAGTGGGGGGCTCGAAAGCAACAGCCCCTCACTTGGCCAGCCTGGTCTGTGCTCAGGATTCAGGGTACCCTCGTCAGCGTCATCCCTGTCTCTGGACCCAAACCCAAATAGCATCACGCGGACACAGGCCGAGTTCAGGAAAGGAGCCCTGAGAGCACGGAGCAGCCTTGATTCCAGCTCCCCCAGCGCGGTCGGGGGGGTGGCACGGGGGCGGTGGCAGAATCCAGGGGCAGAGGCAGCGCCGGGGGGCAGGGCGCAGCTCCCAGCCCCTAACTCCCGCCAGCTCTGTGCCTGAGTTTCACCACCTGTACGCTGAGGGCTGTGAGGATTGAGTTTACGTATAAAATGCTTACAGAGAAGAAAATCTAGAAGAAAACCACAAAGATAGAGATGCACGAAACCAGCTGGGATCAGGTGTTGCCGCTCGGTGGGGTGAGAGAGGTCTCCTGGAGCGCGCTGGGCCAGAGCTCAGGCAGCCCGGGAGCGGGGGTGCTGGTTGTGCCCCCGGGCTGGCTGCCTCCGTGGAGACTGCCGCTGGCCTCTGGGCCCTGTAAGCGAGGTCCCAGGCGTGCAGGAGCCATCGGGCCTCACCTGGGAAATTACCTGAGGAAGCAAGCCTGAGAAGGCCACGCGGGACTGCTGCCCGGGACCTCTGAGCCCAGCCCCGCGGGGCAGGACACGCACACCTGTGTGGGGCGTTCCCGTCTCCACCAGGCTGGCTTCGCTTCCCGGCACGGGTCCTGCACGTCCACCTGCAGTGGGGCGCCCTCTCAGGGCAGGGCCTGCCCCAGTGCTCACCAGTCCCTACCGCAGGCCTCCTTGGGTGCTGGGTGTCTGCCTGACGTGCCCCTCCTGCTGCCGCCTTCCCACCTGGCCTGACCCGGGAGAGATGGCCTGACCGTGCCAGGCGTCGTCTGGACGCCAGGGGTCCTGCCAGGGGGAGGGTCCCGTGAGATGCTGCAAGGGAGGCGGCAGCAGGGCAGGCTGCAGCTTCCAGGAGCGGCTCCGCAGCGAGGCTCAGCCTCAGGGAACAGCTGCCGTTGACACCTGGGCCCTGGGCACCTGCCCGGCCCAGGCTGAGTGTGAGACCGTGTCCCTCCATCTCGTAAACCACGGTGACCTGAGCCCAGGAGGAGTGGGGCAGCAGAGCCCGGCTTCCTGGCTTTGTCCTGAGCGGTCCCTGCTGGTGGCCTTGGTGGCAGGAACCTGGGTGTGTGACCTTGACCTGAGGGTGCAGCCTGTGCAGGGTTTCTGGGCCCAGTGCCAGGTGGGAGGCTGCCCTCCCGAGCTCCCTGTGTGCTGGTAAGGCCGCCTCCTGGGATGGTTTTAAACCAGACCAAACACCCGGTTTGTCTCTGGGACAACCCCAGCACCGTCAGCACCTCAGAGGGCTGGGGGCAGCCCCCGACTGTCATCGGGCAGCCGGTCTTTGGTTCCCTTTTGTGGTCACCGGGACACACTCCTCCCCGACCACCCAGCACGTCTGGGGGTCTCTAGCCTTCAGCCTCAGGCCTGACCTAAGGCCATTTGTGTCCCCTCCCGAGGAGTCACTGAGGCCACCTCCCCAGCCCAGGGGGCCTCCTGACCACGCAGCCACATGTCTGCGTTCAGACTCCCCTCTGTGTGGGTCTAATAGAAGCGCTTTCCTCCCTGTCCCTGGGCAGGGCTTTGGTCTGGGAAGAGTTCTGGCCGCCAGGCCTGGACGATGCTGAGGTGGGGCTGCGGGTTGATGGGTTTCTGGCTCCTTTATGCTCCCCGGGGGTGAGCTGAGAGGCAGGAGGCAAGGGTGGGGGAGCACCGCAAGCTCAGCACGCCCACTGTGCTTCCTGCGACAGGCCCAAGCAGACACCTCCCTGACGTGCATACCAGGACTGCTGCTGCCCTGGGGAGGGGGAGGGCCACGTGTGAACTGAGCCTCAAGTCAAGGGGGACGTAGCCACGGGAAGATCTGGAGAAAGAAGGTTCCAGACCGAGGGAACAGCCCCTGCCAGGGCCCTGAGGCCGGGGGCGGGGGCTGGTGCAGGGAGGGCGGCCCAGCCGAGGGGGAGAGGCTTCTAGGTGCCCTGGGCCGGGGCAGCACTACACGCTGAGGTGGGCGGGAGAGGGTCGGCAGGACGTGGCAGAGCCACCGCGGGACCCTGTCCAGCCCCACCATGCCCCCTTCCCGGGACCCCTGGCTGAGCTCCGAGAGGCGGTGGGCAGACCAGGGCCCGGCCAGCCATCCCTCCCGGTTGGGCCATGTTGAGGCCATGTCCCCCTCAGGTTCTTGCGGCCTTGGGTGGCCCTGCCCAACACTCAGGCCTCACCGCAGACCTGCTTCTGGCCCATGGCCTGGGGGCCCCGTCGGGGCCTGAGAAGCACGCTGGGCCTCTGGGAGGAGGGCGCAGGAGGCAGCCTCTGGACGGTACCCTGAGGCCCTGCCGTGTCCTCTTTACAGAAGGCGCGTAGGCTCCCAGCGCTGCTCGCTCGAGTTTCTGGAAGACACGGTGGGATGTGCCTCGCTTCAAAGGTAAGGAGCCCCACCTGCCGCTTGCACCCCCGTCCTTTCTCCTGGGGCCAGAGAGGCTCCCAGGAGGGGAAGAGTGACCTCCTTTTCACCTGCAGAACCAAACATACATCTGGATCCCCAAGACACAAAGGCCTGAAGAAGACGCACTTCATCAAGAATATGAGGCAGTACGACACCAAGAACAGCAGGTACCAGCGTGTGCCAGCCCAGCCCCGCCCTGTGGCTGCCCAGCGGGTCCTCCCTCGTGCCCGGTGGGGTCCGGGGTCCTGCCCTTGTCAGCAGCCATTTCTTCCTTCAGCGCGCTAAGGAATTGCTCGCCCACACGGCCCAGCCCATGTCCCTTCGGAAGTGGACCCTCTCCCCATCCCACCCTCTTCCCTCCATATTCACCAAACGCTGGGGTCCTCAGCACGTCCGGGCGAGGAGCCACCCGTCCACCGCAGCCTTGAGTAGAAGTCTAAAACACAGGGATGCTGGAAACACAGTGGGAACAGGCAGAGTGGTGGGCTGTGTCTGGGGGAGAAGGGAACACAGAGGGCATCTGGCTTCCCTGAACAGGGCTGCAGAGTGATAGCCAGCGCCCAGCACAGCCCTCCGAGGCCCTACATCTGTAGAAGCCCCGTCCCTCATGCCCCGTGTCCCTCACGCTCTGCCCTCCTGGCCTTGAGGCCATTGCCCTGACCCAAAGCGTCTCCAGACCGTTCCCCTTCCTGCTGGAGGCCGTGCCCAGGCACCTACCAGGCAGCCCTGGTCGGGCAGTGCTGCGTCTTCCCTGCGGCGGCTGTAGCTCGGACAGTCCTGGAACCCCAGCGTGGTCCCCAGCATGACAGGCTTGGCCCAGGAGCAGGCCCCCGGCAGACTGAGCGCCGGGCTGGCTTCAGTGGACCCTTGGTGCCCAGGGTCCCAGCCAGGGAAGGGGGTCTTCCACCGTCGTCCTCCCTGCTGAACTGGGGCTGGGCTGGGCAGAGCCATGCCCAGAGGAAGGAAACGCCATCCTCCCTGCTGTGTGCCCCACGCAGCGGCCCCTCTCAGGCCACTTTGTCTCGGAACATGGAACTGGGTGCTTTCTGATGCTGTGAGGCTCCTGCCGTGCTGGGATGCCCGAGGATGGGCTTCCCTGACCAGCCGTCCTCGGGCACGTGCCTCTGCCTCTGGTGTCTGCACAGCCTGGCCTCTCTCGTATGAACTGCCATCCCGGGCGTCCCCCAATGCCTGGGGCAGTTCCTATCTGAGTCTAGGCAGGAAGGGAAACGCCTGCCGCCCTGCCCTGACCCCATCCTTCCCGCAGGATCGTGCTCATCTGCGCCAAACGGTCCCTGTGTGCGGCCTTCTCGGTCCTGCCCTATGGAGAAGGCCTGCGTGTCAGGTGAGCGGCTGGTCCCCACCGGCCGGGAGCTCCACACCATCGCAGCCTCACACGGGGCCAGCAGACCAGCTTCTGCAGAAGCTGCTTGAGAGCTCGAAGGCCATTTGGGTCCTGGTCCTCGGGGAGGGGCGCGTCCGCACCGTTATCCCGTTTGAGCTGCTAAACGTCGGTGCCTGGGATGTTCCTCCTGGCGGGACACTGCTGTGCATCCCGTGACCAGGCCAGGCAGCTGTGCCCAGCGCATAGTCCCGGGAAGAGGGAGACGGCTGTCAGGGTGGGGACGGCGCATTGGGACCCGTGTGCCCGAGGGTGTGGCTGCAGGCGGAGGGCACACCCCTGAGAAGTGACTTGAGGTGAAGCCGAGGCCGGCCCACCACCAGGGAGATTGAACAGGAAGGGCCTGGGACCAGGAAGGAGCTGAGACAGAGACGGCTCTCATAGCGGGAGTCCTCGTGACCCCTGCTGAGGCTGCTACAGGGCCTCGAGGGTGTGGAGGTGGGGGGCTGTGGGCCCCTGGGGCTCAGCTCCCGCCTGCGCAAGGTCGGGGGCGGGGCCGGCAGCTCTGTCCTGTCCCGTGCGTTGCAGTGACCTGAGGGTGGACAGCCAGAAGCAGAGGCATCCGTCCGGCGGCGTTTCCGTGTCTTCCGAGATGGTTTTCCAGTTGGAAGGCGTCGAGCTGGGGGCAGATGGAAAGGTAGGAGCAGACGCCCAAACAGGCCGGTCGCCTCGTGGGGGCCTGGTGACGATGGGAGGTCGGGGCCCCCGAGGCAGGGAAGAGCTCCGGCTGCAGATCCCAGATGAGGGGCGGGGCATTCTGGAACCTGCAAGCGGGGAGCAGCGTCAGCCCTGGGCGGCGGGAGCTGCAGCGGTCAGGAGGGACCTGGCTGGACCTCTGGTCCTGGACGGGGCGGCGGGGCTAAGCCCGATGCACTGCCTGCCAGGTTGTGTCTTACGCCAAGTTCCTGTACCCCACCAACGCCCTGGTCACGCTCAAGCCGGACAGCCATGGCCCGCCACCTCAGCCCCGGCCCAGTGCCCCCCGCGCTCTGCTGGGGCCCAGATGCAAACCCATCCCGCCCAGGGCAGCGCCAGCTGGCTCGGAACTAGGTAGCCCAAGGGCCCTGACCGGGAGCAGGGCAGGTGGCCCCACAGTCCTCAGCCCAAGCCTGGGGAGCGGGTCCGCCGCAGCCTCTCAGGAGGGGGGCCCCCAGAGCACACGCCCTGTGCTGCCCCTGAGCCCAGCCGCAGAGAACCTGCACCCACTGATGGCTCTGGGCGGGGGCCCCTCCTCATCAGGACGTCCTCCCCGACCCCGGCCCCCGAGGAGGGGGACCACACCTGGAGCCCCTGACCCCACTCTCCTTGTCCCACGATGACGCCCTCAGCACAGCTGCTGCCTGGCACTAGGCTGGGGTTGGCCAAGCCACTCACCGGGGCTTGTGGTGGGTCAGGGCTGCCCTCTGCTCGCAGGGGCCGACACAGGGGATGCCCTGGAGTACAACCCCGACCTCCTGGATGACCCTCAGTGGCCCTGCGGCAAGCACAAGCGCGTCCTCATCTTCGCGTCCTACATGGTAGGGGCGCCGCCCAGGGCTGGGCTGTGGGCCGGCACCAGGGGCGGGGGCAGCTACGCGCCCTGGGCCCAGCCTCCCCCACGTCTTGGCATTGTTCTCTCGGGCCCGGGGCCTCACGGTTGCAGGCCCAGGTGGCGTGCAGACGCCCCTGGGGCTGCATGGGGACGGTCCTTATCCGTCGCAGACCACAGTGATAGAGTACGTGAAGCCCTCCGACCTCAAGAAGGACATGAACGAGACCTTCCGGGAGAAGTTCCCGCACATCAAGCTGACGCTGAGCAAAATCAGGAGGTGAGGAGGGCCGAGGCGGGCGTCCCCAAGCCCACTGCCCGACAGGGGCTTCCTACACTGCTGCCGCCAGGCCGGGTCCACGCAGATCCCTGAGCTTGAGAAAGGGACGCGCCCCTCCTCAGCCCCTCCCGCCAGCCAGCCAGGCCAGTGCCAGCAGCTCCCCTGCCGCCTCCTTGGTCAGGTGCCCTCGGTGCTTCTCATACCTGCCCACACCTGCAGGGCTCCTCCTCACTGGTGCCCACAGCCCCTGAGCCGGGCCCTGTGACCGTCCCCACTTGATAGATGACGAGGTTGAGGCCTCACAGCCAGAGGTCCAGACTCTGCCTCAGCACGGCCGCACCTTAGGGCCTTTGCACTGACCTTCCCTCCCCACACGGCCCCCTCACTGCCACAGGAGCACGGGGACTCTGTCCTCCGGGGGGTCCCCTTGAGGACAGTTGGGTGCCGCGGGCCCAGCCGAGGGCCAAGTGGAGACCAAGACCAGCCTGCTGCCCGCCCACCAAGACGTGGGCCCTAGCGCCGGGCCACAGCCTCTGGGAGGAAATGGCGCTTTTCTGGTGGCCCAAAGGCACACCCCTCAAGCAGGGACGTGGGCGGTTCCTGGCCCCAAAGCCCTTGGCTCCCGTGTAAACCCGCAGTTTGAAACGCGAGATGTGGAACCTGTCTGAGGAGAGCGGTCTGGAGCCCGTGACGGTGTCCATGGCCTACGTGTACTTCGAGAAGCTGATCCTGCAGGGCAAGGTCAGCAAGCAGAACCGCAAGCTGTGTGCGGGCGCCTGCGTGCTGCTGGCCGCCAAGATCAGCAGCGACCTCCGCAAGAACGACGTGAAGCAGCTCATCGATGTGAGTATGCACGTCCCTATCCCCCCGCTCCCAGCTGCGGGAGGCAGGACCACCCCCCACGCCCAGACCCAGCCACCTGGCCGCCTGGCCGGGAACCGGAGGAGGGGCCGCAGCTCAACCCCTCTCTCTTCTTCAACACAGAAGTTAGAAGAAAAGTTTCGGTTCAACAGACGGGATCTGATTGGGTTTGAGTTCACGGTGCTCGTGGCCCTGGAACTTGCTCTCTACCTTCCCGAGAACCAGGTGTTACCTCATTACCGACGCCTCACGCAGCAGTTCTAGCGTGGCCCGGCCCCTGTGGGCGCTCCTGGCACGTCGTGGGCCGGCGGGCGCATTTCCAGGCACTGGGTGTGGACCCGCGGCCCTCGCCGGCTGGTGCCACCGCTCCCCCACGCCCTGGCTTCCCTGGAGGGACATGGCTTCCATTCCAAAGCACACCACACCACCGCGGTATTTCGGAGAGCCCTGCTGCGTTCCTCCGTGAACAAAATGTGGGGCTTTGTTGTTTCTTTTTTTCCTGTGCCTGGTCTGGCACCAGGACTTAATGCTGCGCGGTGGTGGATCCTGACTTCACAGCTTTTCTCCTCTTTGCATCACCCAGCCTTCTGCTACCATCGTAGCCACTGCACTAGTGTCTCGTGGAGATCTGGGTCTCCAGACCTCACTGCACGCGCTGGATTGCCAGCGTTAACCTGTTGGGGCATTAATCTCGGCTGTTTGGGGTTTTCGGACGTGGAGACCGCACTGTGGAATCCCCACTCCCCCCTCGGCCCGGCTCCTTCCCAGCCCAGCACAGCCCCCTCGGGGGGTGTGCACCCACGTACCCACATCCACACACACAGCTCTGGCGTCAGCCGAAGCCAAGGATAGCAGACCCCTGGTTGGTTTTAGTCTCATTTTTTTACTCTCAGACTTCTGTTCTTCCAAGGATCACATCACTGTGAAGTCCCGATGCCCTGTTGGGGGTCACACACCCCAGCAGGCCTCTGGGCACAGAACTAGCCCACCCCACGCAAGGATCCGTCTCACCGGGAAGACCGCCCCTTGCCCACGACACTGGGGACCTTCAGGATGACTGGATTGCTGGCTCTTGATCTTCCTACGCAATATTGTGGAGAAACCGTGTTTACTGTCGTGTAGGATTTGGTTCTTTGGGTCTTTCTTCCTGAGGGCACAGAAGCCGGTTAAACGGCGTCTGCTGAAGTTGTGACTTGAACCACACCTGAGCCTCCAGCGGGGAGGAGACTGACCCCTTCACAGCCCTGCCTCCCCGCAAGGGTCGGGCCAGCGTTCTTCCTCCCGGCAGGAAGTGGGAGCCACCTGGGCCAGAGGAGCCGCCACACCAAGCCGACCCCAAAGGCCGGTCGTTGTCCTGGGCAGGTGTGTGCCCGGCACGCCAGCTTCTCTACGCTACACATGGCCCAGTTCATCCACTTGCTGCCCCACCAGAAACACTGAAGACCGTGGGCTGGAGCTTCTCCTTCACGGGTCAGCTGCTCTCAGAAAGGACCGTGTTGGCTGGGCCATTAAGCTGCTTCCCTACTGCTGTCCCATAAGCTTGTCACTGGAGGGGCTCCGGGACAGCCCCACCCTGCATCCTACGCGTGTGCACCGGTGCTTTTGCAGAACAGAGGCCAGCCCTCATCAGAGCGCTCAACCACCAGCAACTTGAGACCCCAGCAGGGGTGCAGGACGGCGGCTCCCGCCCTGCTGGCTGCTCTTCCTGCTTCCTCAGTCAGCCGCTTGGGCTAAGGGAGGAGAGGGGGACAACTGCAGGACAGAGCGTGAAGCCCCAGTCTGTATCCTGACCTTATTTATTGAGGAGTGCCTCTTCCCCGTCTTCCCCAAGATGGCTCCCACACCTGACGTGCACCAAGGAGGGCTGGAAGGATGAAGCTGCTAGGCCCCAGGCAACCCTTCTGCAAGTGACCTGTCCAGCCAACACAGCGTCTCAAGGACACTCCTGTTACAGGCGCTGCAGGGGACCGACTTACAAAATGTACGTCCTGGTTTACAATTCAGCCTTGAGGAACACATCTTCCTGGAAATGTCTATACAGATGTTAGAATGGCTGATACAGAAACTTTAGCTGTTCATGTAGTGAGAATTAGTCATTCACCAAACCCGTCTGTAACCTTCCCTTTAGTGCATTGCGTCCTTTTTAATGTCAACAGCTGCCACTGTGTGGTACTCAAATGAAGCCAGTATTTAAGGCATTAAACTCCAGCCTAAAATGTCACCGCCTAGAACCAGCCCAGACATCTGTATCCAAGGGCTTGGGGCCACGCCCTCAGTGCCTAGGAGGCGCTGTGGACTTAAATGAGCGCTTAAGTGGCCATCTGACCTCACTGTCTAGTCAAGTGTCATGGATCTGTTTGCAAAAAGTAATGTATTTGTGCTTTAAGTAAAATTTGGTTTTGCAACGTGTCATAGGCTGCCCTTCAGCCGGCCAGCCCCTTCCAATCACAGCAAAACGCCAGCCCCGACCCTCCAGAGCACAGAGGAACCCTCCCTCCCCCAACCCTAAGCACAGAAGTGAAACAACAGATAGGTTTTCACTCTTTATTTATAACACACGTTCCACATCCAGGATCCTCTCCAGTCAGAAGTTCCTAGAACAAAAGGAAGAACTTTAAAACCTAGTCTCCAAAGACATCCTGGGCCTCTGTGCCCAAACCCCAGTCCTCTTACTTTGAGACAATGCCATCAGCCTTGGCCAGTCGGAGAATGGAGTCATCTGACTCGCCCTAGGGGAGAACGCACATTGGGACCAGGCACCCTGCTGGCCAGAGGTTCAGCCACACTGCCGTCCAAACCGACCAAGGGTAGACACGCTAGCATCAGGCAGACCCCTGACGGTACAGGGGTCAGACCCCTGGGGCTGGAAGGAGCTGTGATAACTGGGAAGCTCCAAGGTCATCGCCTGCCTGTTTTCTCAGGGTGGGCCCTTTCTTGGGCCCCCGAGCACCCTTTTCCACCCCCAGGAAGGGGCTGGCAGCCAGCACAGTCCAGTGCAGCAGGCTGCAGTCTCTTCTGCCAACGAACCTGCTCAGGGTGGGAACGGGGAGGGAGATGCCGCTCCGGTTCAAAGGCCCGCTGAGCGAGGCCGGGGAACACTCACCATTCTGCGAACGGCCCCGCAGATGGCATAGGTTTTAAACTGGCCGTTGAACCTGCCTGTCCCCTTGTCAACCTATGAATCGAGAATCAAGAATGGGGGTCACAAAGAGGCGCACCCAAACGCCTTCGGGTCTAAACCTGGGGTTTGGGAATCGACGTGAGGCCCGCCCAGACCTCGCCTCTCCCCAGGGGACAAGCCGTCCCGCCGCCCGGCTCACCTCGGCCACGTTCATCTGGATGGACGCGTGGTCCTTGGCGCCTATGATGCGGTTGCTGGCAGAGCTGCGGGGGGAGCGCAGTGAGCGGGGACGGGGCTCGGCGAGCGAGGGGCAGGGAGAGGGCTCGGCGGCCGGTGGCGGCGGCGGGGGATGCAGGGACCGGGGCGGAGGATGCTCACCATTTCCGCGGCACGTACAGGTCCACGAACTCGCCGGCGTCGTTCTGCATGTTGAGGGAGCGTCTGTGGAGCCCCCAGCAGCGCCGTGAGGACGGGCCGTGTCCGCGCGCTCGGGTCCGTCCCCGCCCCGACCCGGGCTCCGGGCCGCCACCCCGCCCAGGCCCCGACCCACGCACGCCCGAGTCCGTCCCCGCCCCGCCCCGCCCCGACCCAGGCCCCCGCGCCGCCACCCAGCCCGGGCCCCGGCCCCGACCCCGACCCCGACCGCGGCCGCGAGACCTACCTGGTGGCACCACAACGAGCGCGAGCGCACAGAGGAAGGGCCTTCTCCCCCGGCAGTGCTATTAGCGGGTGGGGCGGGGCCTTGGCGAGTACTTCCGGGTCCCGCACGCCCCCGCGACTCTACGCAGAGAGCAAGGCCGGCCGCTCTGACGCACTTCTGCTTCCGGCGGGTGAGAGCCTCCTGACGTCTGGCGACCGCAAGGTGGCCGCGGCCGCGCCTCGAGGGCGAGTCGCCGTGCTGGGCGGATGGCCGGCGCGGACTCGCGAGGGCGCCCGCGGGCGGGTCCCCGCAGCGGTGGGCTGCGCCCAGGGCGGGCGCTTCCCGTCGCCGGGACCGCCCGGTGCCCGCGGCCGCTCAGTCAGGACCTGCGGACCCGGGGGGCGAGGGCGGGGGCCGGGGGCCCTGGAACGGGCACGTGAGAGCTGCGGACCGAAGCGCTTCCCCGGAGACAAGCCGGGCATCATGAACGTGGACGCAGGAGGGGCGCCGTTGGTTCTAAGAGCGAAGAGTGGGGAGAGCCCCTGCGGTCTTGAGGGAGGAGCGGCAGGGCTGGGGTGGGGGGCGCCCTCCCAGGCCGTGGAAGACAACCCCTCGGGAAACCAGTGCCTGAGCGGGGCAGGAGCTCGGCCAAGCCTCGTGGCAGAACCAGGTCGAGCCCCCTCAGCCCTTCCCTGCACCATCCGGCCCCTGCCCAGGACCCCTCCCCCCACATCACGCCCACTCCATCCTCCACGGAGCAGTCTCTCCTGGTGCTAAGGGTCCGTTAAGGAAGAAAATAGGAAAACTCCAGGCTGCAGAGCTGACTTCCCAGGGTCCCCCGCCCTGCGTTCCTGGGGGCGTGCCCTGCAGCCTCGACTAAAACATCCTCCTGGGCTTCATCTCGCGGAGGAGAGGGAAGGCCCCTCGTGGGTGGACTCCAGACCCTGCGCACTTGGCCTCCGCCTGCTGCCCGGGCTGAGCCTGGCCGTAGAGTCTCCGAAGTCCAAATGCCCCTTTGCTTGACACGCCCTCCCCATCCTCCCAGGCTGGGCTCCCAGCTCACTTCCCAGGACTGTGTTTGCTCACGCTGTGGTGACGTGCAAATGCTCCCCATCAGCTTGGCCACACGGTGCCCCATTTGAGTCACTGCCAACTTCTGTGCGGCTCTGGGAGGGTTTAACATCTGGGCCTGGTGGGGGCTGAGGCCGCCAGTTCCCTCGTACCCGGAAACCAGTGTTCTTGCGGGCAGTGTGTCTGCTGTTGCTTCCGCTGGGCGCCAGCAGCTGGGCATCAGGAGTGAGTCACCGAGGCCAGCGCCCTGTAGGAAGGTCACACTCCATGTTCATGCCAGCCGTGAGAGATGTGTGTTTTTCCAGGACCCCCAGCACGTGCACAGACATTACGTGTTTATGTTTGTGGTTGTGATACGGACCAGGGTTCTTGGCCTTCCCTAATCAGTAGAAATTGATAAGAAGCCAGACAAGAAATTCAGGCAAGGCTTTATCGGGGCTCCTGCTGCAGCAGGGGGGAGCGGAAACAAGTAACAGGTTCCCTTGCTAGCTCCCCAGGGGAGTCGAGCTGGTTTCTTATATGGGGTGAGGATAGGGGCAGGTCCAGGGCTCGGGCCAGAGGGGTGGCTTAGGTGGTCTGCCCACCCCTTAGGTGGTGGGGTGTGCAGGGCGCATGCGCAGGACCCTGCTTTTGCTCCATGTACCCTGTTCTTGCTCCCAGCTCTTTAAAAGTGGCAGCTGGGTTTTTGGTCTTTTTGTATCTTTCTGTCCATAGTTTGCCTCCAGTGTGCATTATGCTGCTATTTTTCATCCCATACAGTTTTTTTGTACAATGTTGTGTAGCTCAAGGAGACGTTTGTCCAGGTGCAAGCCCTGCAGCAAAGGGTCCCAGGTGCCAGTCTGTCTCATTTGGGGGTCTGCACAGCTGGCCTGCCTGTCTGTGTCAGTGTGTGGGTCAGCCCAGCTAGGCCTGGTCATCAAGAGATGGTCTCTGGGGCTTCCCTGGTGGCGCAGTGGTTGGGGGTCCGCCTGCCGGTGCAGGGGATGTGGGTTCGTGCCCCGGTCCGGGAGGATCCCACATGTCATGGAGCGGCTGGGCCCGTGAGCCATGGCCGCTGGGCCTGCACATCCGGAGCCTGTGCACCGCAGCACGGGGTCCACAACAGTGAGAGGCCTGCGTACCGCAAAAAAAAAAAAAAAAAAAACCAGATTGTAGCTGAGAGGCAGGAGACGGAGACAGCTAGAGCCCCGGAGCACCAAAAAGCTGACGAGGACCGTTTAAGAAGGAAATGACTGTCTTTTCAACAAGTGTGCTGGGAAAACTGGGTCTCCACATGCAAAAGAATGAAGCTGGACCCTTACCTCACACCAATTGCAAAAATTAACTCAGAATGGATCAAGTACATAAACACAATACGTAAAACTATAAAACTCTTAGAAGAAAACATAGGACACAACCTTCATGATATTGGGTTTGGCAATGATTTCTTGCATATGAGACCAAAGGCACGGGCAGCAGCAACAACAACCAAAAAAAATTGGACTTCATGAAAAATTTGTGCATCAAAAAGACACCATTGGGGGACTTCCCTGGTGGCGCAGTGGTTAAGAATCTGCCTGCCAATGCAGGGGACACGGGTTCGAGCCTTGGTCCAGGAAGATCCCACATGCCATGGAGCAGCTAAGCCCATGAGCAGCAACTACTGAGCCCGCGTGCCACAACTACTAAGCCCGTGTGCCTAGAGCCCACGCTTCTCAACAAGAGAAGCCACCACAGTGAGAATCCCACACACCATAACAAAGAGTAGACCCCCACTCGCCACAACTAGAGAAAAGCCCGTGCACAGCAACAAAGACCCAATGCAGCCAAAAATAAATAAATTCATTAAAAAAAAAAAAGAGAGACACCATCAGGACTTCCCTGGCGGTCCAGTGGTTAAGACTCTGCACTTCCAATGCAGGGGGTGCAGGTTTGGGGAACTAAGATCCCACGTGCCTCGTGGCATGGCCACCCAAAATTTTTTTAAATAAAATTTTCTTAAAAAGACACCATCAACAGAGTAAAAAGGCAGCCCAAGGATGGGAGAAAATATTTGCAAATCATACATCTGATAAGGGATTAGTATTAAGAATTTAGAGAGAACTCCTAAAACTAATCAACAACAACAACCGAATTCAAAAATGGGCAAAGGGGCTTCCCCGGTGGCGCAGTGGTTGAGAGTCCGCCTGCCGATGCAGGGGACGCGGGTTTGTGCCCCGGTCCGGGAAGATCCCACATGCCGCAGAGCGGCTGGGCCCGTGAGCCATGGCCGCTGAGCCTGGGTGTCCGGAGCCTGTGCTCTGCAACGGGAGAGGCCGCGGCAGTGAGAGGCCGGCATACCGCAAAAAAAAATTGGGCAAAGGACTCCGAAAGACATTTCAGCAGAGAAGATATACAAATGGCCAATAGGAACATTTAAACATGTGCAGCATCCACTAATCATCAGGGAAATGCCAGTCAAAACTACAACGAGGTACCACTCACACCCACTATAAAAAATAATATATTATAAAAATAAGTGTTGACAAGGATATAGAGAAATTGGAACCTTTGTGCATTGTTGGTAGGAATGTAAAATAGTACAGCTGCTGTGGGAAACAGTATGGTGGTTCCTCAAAAACTGAAGAACTACCATGTGATCCAGCAATTCCACTTCTGGGTCATTTACCCAAAAGAATGGAAAGCAGTGTCTTGAAGAGGTATTTGCACACCCATATTCACAGCAGCATTTTTCACAAGAGCCAAAAGGTGGAAGTAACCCAGGTGTCTATGGGTGGATGAACAGATAAGCAAAATGTGGGCTGTGCATACAGTGGGACATTATTCATCCTTAAAAAGGAAAGAGATTGTGACACGGGTACAGACGAACCTTGAAGATGTTCTGCGAATTAAAATAAGCCAGTCATAGAAAGACAAATACTGTGTAATTCCACTCATACGAGGTACCTAGAGGAGTCAAATTTAGATGGAGAGTAGAATGGTGGGAGCCCGGGGCTGGAAGATGGGAGTGGGGTACTAGTGTCTAAGGGGTATAGAGTTCCATTTTACAAGACGAGAAAGTTCTGGAGATGGATGGTGGTGACAGCTGCACATTATGTATGTGTTTAATACTGCTGAACTGCACACTTAAAAATGATCAAGGTGGGGCTTCCCTGGTGGCGCAGTGGTTGAGAGTCCGCCTGCCGATGCAGGGGACATGGGTTCGTGCCCCGGTCCGGGAGGATCCCACGTGCCGCGGAGCGGCTGAGCCCGTGATCCATGGCTGCTGAGCCTGCGCGTCCAGAGCCTGTGCTCCGCAACGGGAGAGGCAACAACAGTGAGAGGCCCGCGTACCGCAAAAAAAAAACCCAAACATTTAAGACTATAGGTCACGCACGCATGCACACACGTGGGCGCACACACAAGACATCACAGTCTCACCTTCCCCGAGGTGGGATCCCAAGGCCAAGATCTTCAAAAGGAAGCCCTGTGACCCCACCCTCGGGCCTGTGAAATCTGGATGAGCCCACCCCACCTTTACGAAACCCTGCTGTGTGAAGTCTCAGGTCCCACAGACAGAGGAGCCAGTGGTCCCTGAAGGGAGCCTACGTGGGCCTTCCATCAGCAGGGCCTCCTGGCATCTGAAGTGGCCGAGGGCAGCTACTCAGGCTGGAGGCCGCCAGAGGTCAGGAACCTGGGGAGAGGTGTCACCACATCCCACTTGTACTCTCCCCAGCAGCCACTACGGGGCGCCCAAGAGCTGCACCTGACCCTGCAGGCAGCCCTGCGAGGGGCCCAAGGGCAGAGGCTCACCTGTCCACTCTCTGCCCACTTTCCTGCCGGCTGAAGGGGGCCGGCACCTCCCTCAGGCCCCTGGCCCCTCGCCCCGTGCCCGAGGGGTGACTTGTTTACTGAGCTTCCTGTGGGGTCTCCAGGTTGGAAAAGGGCCAGAGGCTGGGTGGGATGAAGGGATTGGGGATGGGAGGACCTGGCACTTGAAGACACTGTCCTGAGCCCTTTTTGCAGCTCCCGGGGCAGCTCCCAGGGGCTCAGAGAAGCGGCTCTTCAGCAGGATGGTCCCCATCAGGATCCCCGAGCACTTCCGGGTCTACAGAGCATACACCTGTTACTGCCCGCTGCACCCCCAAGTGCTCTAGACCGCCCTGGCTTCCAGCTCCCATCAGTATGGCAGGCTGACTTTGCACCCTCCCTCTGCCTCGTAGCTGTATGACAGGTAGCTTCGCTGTCTCCTCCTCCTCCTGGCTTTCAAGTAGGGACCCCGGTAAGAGCACCGCTCTGGAGGGTTAACACAGGCGGTGCTCAGCGTGGATGCGGCATTCAGGAGGCCCTCAGCACCCCCATCGTCACGGTCAACATCACTGCCACCTTCTTCGTCACCGCTATCACCATCATTATTATGCTGTGACCCCAGGTCCCACCGCTATAGATTTGAACCCTGGGCTGACGACTCCAGAAGCTGCACTGTCACCACCCCAGTGTCTCACGGGTCCTCACTCAGGCCGCCCAGCTGGGTGACGGCGGCTAGTGGTGTTGGATGGTGTCCGTGTGCGGCATCCGCTGCCCATCCCCCAGCACCATCCTGGGGGCCCACCTCACAGACAGGTAAGCGAGGCTCACAGCCTTCCTGGGGCGCCTCCCTCCTCCTCCCAGAGTGGCTGCTTCTGGGCCGGGTGGGGCCAGGTCAGCCTGAAGTGTATTGTGTGTAGAAGGGAACCAGCCCCAAAACCAGGAAACCCTCCTTCCGGGCCTGGGCGCGGGCCAGAGTGAGCTGCAGCTCAGGGCCAAGGGACAGGCTTCTCCCTGTGCAGACCCGGCCAGGAGCTGTGACCACTGGCCCTTCCTGCCTGCCCTCTTCTCTCAGGAGAAGGCCCAGCTCACGACAGAGTTCCTGCCTCAGAGGGGCTCCCACCCAGCAGGTCCCGGTGCCACCGCCCCCAGCCGTGATTCCAGACCATCCTCTGGCCTCAGGGAGATAGGCAGATGCCGGCCCTCCCCAGTCTCCGTGAGGCTCAAGGGAGGTCCCAGCTGGCGTGCAGCCCCAGCACGTGGGCCCAGCCTCGGTGACCTGGGCTGTGGGGCCTTGGGCATCGTTACTCGCAGGCTGTCAGAGCCTGGGGGAGCCTGAGAGTGTCTGGCCAGTGTCACGTTCTCTTCTGTTTTACTTTCTTTTGTCATTCTATTTATTTTACCGTATGAGATTTTTTCATTGAGGTATAACCTACACGTGGTAGGGAACACAAACCCTGAGCTTCCACCCCCTGGGTTTTTTGTTTTTGTTTTTGTTTCTTGCGGTTCGCGGGCCTCTCACTGTTGGGGCCTCTCCCGTTGCGGAGCACAGGCTCCGGATGCGCAGGCTCAGCGGCCATGGCTCACGGGCCCAGCCGCTCCACGGCATGTGGGATCTTCCCGGACCGGGGCACGAACCCGTGTCCCCTGCATCGGCAGGCGGACTCTCAACCGCTGCGCCACCAGGGAAGCCCCTGTTTTTGTTTTTGTTTTCCCCCTGGGTTTTTACATCCATGTTCCCCCAGGCAGGCAGGCCGTGCTGCTGACTGCGCTGGCATTGGGGCAGGTCTGGGTGGCTCCTGGGAGGCCCTCGCGGGCCCCTTCCCCAGTTACAGGCGCAGGCACTCTGGAGGCGGAGTGGGGGGCCGGGCCGGGCTCCCAGACCCCGGCTGACACCCAGCGGAGAGGACTCTGAGGTCAGAGACACCCAAGAACGTCCATCTTCTGGCCCCATCCCTCCGGTGGGGCCGGGCTACAAGGACTGAGCCAAGGACAGGAAAGGAGGCACTTCCGCCCCAGGCACGCACACAGCGTCCAGCTGGCTCATCCTCGTGGACATGCTGCGGGCTCAGCATGCTGGCCACAGGCCACGACGTTCCAGCCAAGCCGGTGGAGTTTCAGGTTCAAAGCAAGCAGGCTGCAGAGAGCAGGCAGCAAGGCCCACCTTTACCCCCCGGGCCAGGCCTGCCGGGGGCGGACACCGGGGTCTGGCTCCAAGCTGACCTCTGTCCTGGGCCCCGCCATCCTGAAGGGGCAGCACAGTGATTAAGGCTGAGACCTGGGAACTGGGCAGGCCTGTTTTCTAGTGCCGACCCCCCGGCCCCGGCCCCTCTCCTTTTTTTTTTTTTTTTTTAAAGATTTTTTGATGTGGACCATTTTTAAAGTCTTTATTGAATTTGTTACAATATTGCTTCTGTTTTATGTTTTGGTTTTTGGCCATTAGACATGTGGGATCTTAGCTCCCTGACCAGGGATCGAACCTGCACCCCTTGCATTGGAAGGTGAAATCTTAACCACTGGACCGCCAGGGAAGTCCCCCATCTCCTTTCTCAGCCTCAGCTGCCCCATCAGAAGGTCGAAGCTGTTCTCCCTTCCCCCATGGGTGGAGGGGAGCATTCAACAGGACCGGGCAGCTGGGGGCCTTGTACACCTGCGGGCGGGCACAGACCTCGGGAGGGAAAGACCACTCTTCCACCCACCCCTTTACTGCTGTGCTCTTCAGTGGAAACGGCTACTGCGGTCTATCTGTCTGTCTGTCTGGGAGGTGACCTTGGACCGGCTCTTCCTGCCCTGGGAGGAACCGGCAGCATGTACAGCGCAGGAAACTGAGGCCAAGGGAGAGGAAGTGGCTCCCCCCATTCACGGAGTTAGGATGCAGGGCAGGGCTTGAACCCAGCCTCGGGCTCTGGGGGTGGAGGGGTGGGACGCAGCGCAGCCAGGATGGGCCCTTGTGCCGGCAGAGAGGACCCCCCCGCCCCGCCCCCCCGCCCAAGCTGAGCCCTAAGGAGGGTTAATGGTGGGCTTTCAGGCACGGAGCACTCAGAAGTGGCGGTTTGGAGGTCCTTCACCTCCCTGCTCTGCCCTGGGGACACCCAGCAGGGGGCCCGGGTGGACAGGGCTGCCTGTGGGGCCCAGCCCAGCTTCTGAGCACCAGGCAGCCGAGCATGTCAGCTGCTGCAGAAACATGCCCAGGGACAGAGGTTTGCTGGGCCTGGAAAACCCAGGTGGAGAGTGACGGAATCCAGATTCCTGCCCCGCGTGAGCGGGCGCGGCCCGGGCTTGTCCGGCACAGCCCGGCCCCACAGCTCCTCTGGGCTCTGGGCAGCTTCTCTGCTCCCTGCCCAGCTCCACAGGCTCTCTGGGACTCTGAGGCCCCAGGATGTCCTGCAGGGCCCAGCCAGGAGGCGCCGCCCCCCCGACCTGCTGTGACCTCGAGCAGGTGACCGTGCGGGCCGGGACGCTGTCCTGGGCCCCCAGGCAGGCACGGGCCCTGCAGCGTTCAGGACGGGTGACCCGTGTCCTCGGGGAGCTCCTGGCCTGGGGAAGAGGACAATTAATGTCTCATCTCAGGAAGGTCTGGGGCAGTGGGTCTCATCCCAGGACGGTCCCCCCAGGACATACTGACTGTCCGGCTGACTGCCCTGCCTGGGGGAGGGGAGGGTGCTACTGGCCACTAGTGGGTAGAGACCGGGATGCTGCTGAACACCCCACGGTGCCCAGGAGGGCCCTGCAGGGAGGCGTCCGGCCCAGGATGCCAATGGGGCATGGTCTAGGGCTCTGAAGGGCAACGGCCCAAATGAGGGGGCCGTAGGTCAGGTGGTCAGGGAAGGCCTCTCTGAGGAAGGGACGCTGTCACGCAGGCACCAGCCCTGGGAGGTGCCACCCCTTCACACTGGTCACCCCAGAGCCCCTGCAGCCTGCGGAGAGGAGGCCCAGAGGCTCGCTCTGCAGTGGGGGCGGGGAGAGGCAGGCGGAGGATTCCAGAAGGTGGAGGGAGGCCTCTTACCACGCCACCCGCCCCCAGGCTCCCTGCTCCCGTAGCCTCAGCCACATTCCTCCCCCTGGGTGGGCAGGGGGGGGCGCTCGGTGCATTCCGGTGGAGATACCCGAGGCCCTGAGGGCGGCCTGTGCCAGCCTCCTGCAGGGCCCAGACAGCCTCCTGGCAGGCTCTGCCCCGCTCGGCTTCCCGGGGCTGGGGCCTCACTGACGATGCCTGGGGTCAGCTGTTGCTACAGAGCGTGTGGGCACATGTCCAGCCAGGAGCAAGCCCTCGGGACGGGGACTGAGCAACCTTGCAGATAAGGTCAGGACTGACCAACCCGGCAGCCTCCTGACCCCTGACCAGCTGGCTGGGTCGCACAGTGTCTCGGGGTCACAGCGCTGGTGACAGGCAGCGTCCACATAGCCCCTCTGATCCCCAGTCTCCCGTCTGTAAAATGGGCTTTTGTGAGCATCAGATCAGGCGCCCGCCCAGTGCCAGCGCAGGGCACCAGAAGCGGCAGCTCCCTAAAGCCCCACTGGGTGTGTGGCACAGAGACATGGTGGTGCTGAGGGACTGGGGCCAAAGCCAGGCAGGAGAACACGATCAGCCCCATCGGCTCAGGGGCCCAGAGAGGTTGCGCCTCTGACCTGAGATCACGCAGCAAGCCCTGGATGGAGCACGGAGGCAACAGGAGACCGGGCTCCCAGGGAGGGGGTGACTCTCAACTCCCAGGCTTCACCTCCCTCACTACCACCCCCGGGGGGGGGGAACCCAGCCACAGAGCCCCTCCGAGAAGGAGACTGTGCTCTCAGGAGACCCTACCGCTGCGGAGCCCAGCACGAGCCTTCCCAATCTCCCGTGTTTACATTCCTCTAGGAAATATCTCCCCAGGAGAGCTGAGGACCAATGTTTTGTAAATGTTGAAACTTGAGGCAAACAGAGGCCTGGAGCTGAGCCCACCCACCGTCCCTACCTCTCCACACCGGCAGGGGTGTGGAGGGTCCTGGAGGGGACCGCAGAACGGAGCCCTGGGCGGGCAGGACGGGGCCCAACCGGTGGTCCCTCCGCGGCCCCACCTTTCCATACTCTCAAGTCCTCCTTTTATGAAATTGGGGTGACAGGAGACGGAGGTGGTTGGGTGTCACTTGCATCTGAAGCACTGGTGGCCTTGGGGGAGCCCCAGTACTTGGCGGGTTTCGCGGTCAGGCCCCGAGGCACGAGCCTGCGGGCTGAGCTGCGTGTGACCCAGGGCCCCGTGGACGCTCGGGGGAGACAGGGTGAGTCAGTCTCCCGTTTAGGGTTGAGTGTCTAGGGCTCCCCGCAGCCCTAAACACGGGCCTGCGCCTCCCCGGCGCTCACGGGAAGCACGGGACGAGCTGGCTGTGTGATGGGAGCGGTCCGGCGCCCAGAGGCAGCGCTGCCTCGGCCATCACCACCTGCCGTCACCCGCTCCCGCCTCGGCTGCGCTCTGCCCGCTCAGCGAGCCTTGTGGCCCAGGCGCAGCCCGAACTGCCGGCTCCCGGTTCCAGCGGCTTCTTCAAAGAGTCCGCCTGCCAGGCTCGGAGCTGCGGCGGGTGTGGAGCAGCTCACTCCCGCTCGCCCACTGGTGGGCATCTGGGCTGCTATGGGAAGCGCCGCCACAGACGTTGTGCACGGGATCGCTGTGGATGCACCCCCAGAAGTAGGGGTGTGGACCCCCGGGGGGACGCCGCGTTTCCTCTCAGGAAGCACCACACTACGTCCACAGGCGCACCATCTGCGTCCCCGCCGGCAGCGTAGGGGACCCGACTTCCTTCATCCCGGCCCGCACTTGTTACTGTCTGATGTTTTCACTCTGCGCTGTGGCCCTCAGGCCGCACGAGAGAAGCAGGGCCCTGGGCGCTGAGCCCTCTCCCTGTCAGCCGGCCCTCCCCCCTCCGGGGCCTCCAGGCCAGTGTGAAGGCCATGGGGCACAGGTGTCCCAGCATCCAGTCACAACTGCCCAGCACCTGCTCGGCACGGGGCTCAGGACATAAAATAAATAATAAGATAATGAAATGAAATAAATAAAAATATTAAATAGTCATTGAATGAAGGAAGGAAGAATGTACGCCCGGAGCTGGGCTCCGTAGGGTGGCCCAGAGCTGGGTGGGAGAAGATTCCTGGTGGAAGGTATGGGTCGTGCAAAGGTCCTGTGATGCGAGGGGGCACTTGGACTTTGTAAGGAGGCCAGTGAGGCTGGAACGCTGGGGGCAACAAGGGGGCGAGAGGCAGCTTGACGGCCTTGGAAGCTGCAGGGGCGGGGGCGGGGGCCCTGGAGAGTCTCCAGCAGAGGCACACAGGCCACCTGAGGTGACGGGGAGAGGAGCGACCCCTTGTCACAGCTGGGGGCCCCAGAGTGGGTGGCTCTCAACCCCCGGGCAGCGTCCAGGCCAGGGCTCCCCAGGGCCCCAGCTCACCCCCTCCCGCTCAGCGCTGGGGAAGATGTCGCAGGCTCCTGCCAGCCCAGGGGATGTGCCAGTCTGGACCACAGAGGACGGACAGGGCAGGTGCTGCCCCAGGCCTCCTGCTGCAACCCAGCCCTGGCGGCCTGGCAGCCCTTGCCCTTCTACCGCATCCCGTTGGAGCACATCCTGGACAGACAGACAGCTGTCAACTCCTCACCCTGTTGCCTCACCCTTCCTGGGCCACAGCACCACCCGAGCCTCAGTTTCCCCGAGAGCCTGCCGGTAAGATGCGCACACGTGCCACGGGCCAGGGGCCCCCACGCTGTCCTCGGGCCTTTGGCTCGGGGGAGGCACAGAGGGTCATCTGGGCCCACCCCGCCTCCTCTGCTCACCTGAACAGCCGGGTGACAAGAGTCCCTGCCCTCCCACGCTGGCCTGAGGAGTGGCTGCACCCAGCGCCATGTGGGCCCTTGTCCCCCTCTGCCCGTGGCCTGGGGCCTCCCCGGGCCGCAGCCCCGACGTGCAGGCAGTGGACTGTGGTGCCCCCCTGGACGAGGTAGACTCCACCTCCACTTGCCGTGTCCCAGGGCCGTGTGGCAACTCAGAAGCCCAGGAGAGCTGTGTCATCCCCAGCCGGCCCACTCCCCAGCCCAGCCTGCAAGGGCCACTGGGACCCTGCGGCCAGAGCTTCCCAGGTGGGCAGACGGGCCTGGCAGGCAGGCAGTGGCTCTGCCACCACTGCTGCTGCAAATCCTTCTCCAAAGGCCCCAGGAGACACGGAGGAGGGGTGCCCTAGGGCTGCCCAGAGTAGCGGAGCTCAGCAGATCTAGGGCAGCAGATGGCAGGAAGAGAGACAGAGACACCGAGAGACCCAGACAGACAGACAGAGGTAGGGAGACAGAGGGACAGAGCCAGAGAGAGGGTAACCAGAGAATGAGAAGCCCAGAGGAGAAAGTCAGAAGAGAGAAAGGTAGGGGTGCTGGAGGGAGAGGAAGAGGGCTGGGGAGCGGAGTCAAGGCGGGGGGCTGAGTCCCAGCGGGGCCCGGGTGTGGCACGGGGACCCCGGTGCTGCTCTGGGTGGCGGGGGGCCGCCCGGGAGGAGGAGGCCACTTGCTGAGGGCCAGTGGCCTGGCTGGTCAAGGGCAGAGCAGGGGCTGCTGGCCTTAAGCCCCACAGGCAGGGAGAGGGCCGTACCTGGTGCGGTTTGGGTGGTGCTGGGCAGGGCAGGCTGCCCTCGAATCTCATGGCTCTTGCCGGGGCGGCAAGCCCCCCGTGGTTCATCATGGGGGCCCCCAACCAGATGCCCCAGAGCTGGCGAGGGGCTCGGACTGACGTGGCTCCCTTTAGGGGACTGCGGGCCCAGGGGGCTGCGGCCATTCCAGCCACTCCCCGTGTGGGCCTGCTCTGGCCCGGGGCACCGCCCCGCACCCCTGCCCTTCCCGTGGGATCAGATTCCGCCTGGGCAGTGAGTCCTCCTGGCCATATAAGGCTGTCTGTGGGTACCTCTTGGAGAAGCTGCAGAGCTCTCACCCCGCGGGAACCATTTGGCCAGGCCCCAGGGACCGAGGCAGGGGAAGGGGCCTGCTGGAGATGGGTCCTGTGAAGGAGGAGGGCAGGGCCGACCCAGGCCCGCAGGTGCCACCCCTCCCTCTGTGCTGGGCACCCCCCCCCCCCGCCCCTCACCTGTTTCCCCCTCAGGGCTGCCCAGTCCGGAGTACAGAGCAGGGAGGTGGTGAGCATGGGGGTGGGGGAGTACTAGGGGCCAAAGGTCAAGTAGGATAAAAAAATGACACTGCAGAAATGTTGGCCCCATGGGTGTCCGATGTGCGTGCTGCAGTCCCACGTGGAGGATGCCGTGGTTGATGCAATGTCGTTACCGTCTTCCAGGGTCACCCCACGTGCTCCCCACCACACATCCGCGATCAGGAAGCCCGGACCCCCAATTTCACACCCCAGCAAGGTGCTGGCAGGTGCCCTGATGGTGCCCTTCCTCAAGGGAGGTGCCTGGGTCTGGGGTCCTAAGAGCAACCTCACTACTGAACCATCCCCTCCCTTCGCTCTCTGGAGATGGTTGGATCTCCAGGGAGGTCCCAGGCCCCCTCCCCGGGGGTTCCTAGGGCCCCCTACCCGGTCCACCCCCTCCGCTGAGGCTGGGGCCTGAGATGTGCTGCTGAGATTTGCCCCTCAAGCCCAGGGCCGGGTTGGGGGTGCCCGGTGAGCCAGGGAGGGGAGTGATGTCTTGCAGGGATGCAGACACCTGGGCGCATCACAGTTGGCAGCCCCTCCCTACACCCCCTTCCCCAGCAGGCGCTGCCTCTCCTTCCAGCTCACAGACCCTGGGCTGGGAAGGGGCCCTGGGGCACAGCCGGGGAGGCTTCTCCTGGGAACCCGAGGTTTCCTCCAAACGCCTCCCAAAGTCACAGGGCCCTTCACAGCCTGGATGGACCTGCGGGGGGTGAACCCCAGAGGCCATTCCCTCGAGCAGTGGGCACTCTCTGGGCACCTCCTCTTCGCCAGGCCTGGGGCTAGGGAAAGGCAGGACACAGGTGGGATTGGATTTAATAAAATGAACGCACCTGAGAAAGCAGGCCAGGCGCGTACCTGATGGCTCTCTGGGGCGGTGCCTAGAGGCCCAGGTGGTCAAACAAAGGGGCAGGGGCTCTGTTGTGTCCTGCGCAGAGGGAATAAGGCCAAAGTCCCCATGAGATAGAGGGGGAGGGAAGGCTGGAGGCTCTGCTAACTGGCCAGACAGGCGGGGTGTAGTTGAGAGGCCCCACAGGGCCCAGGGAGCTGCGGTGAGGCGCCTGGCTGTTACCCTAAAACAAGCAGAAGCCAGTTTGGCCTGGGAGGAGATGGGGTGAGGCACGTGTACCAGCCAGCGCCCAGCCCCAGCAGCCACCCAGCACCCGTAGCTCTTACTGCAAGGGTTCCAGCCCACAAGGTGACCGGCCGGATTCCTTCCAGCTTGTGGTGTACTTCGCAAAACCTGGCGTCCCCATGTCAGCGGGGCGGGGCTTCCCCTACACTCAGCGGGAGCTGGACTCTGGGCTCCTGGCCGGTCAGGGCTCTCTGCTCATGGACAGCATGCTGACCACCCCATGGGGAGTCATGAAGCCCCACATGTCTGAGCATCCTGGGTTCCTGTGCTTTCTATAGGGCCAGGCCTGCCTGCCTAGGACACCAGTTGGGAAGGAGGTGAGATGAGTGGGAGACAGGAGCTTTGGGGAACCTCCGTGGAGAGCCCAGGACCCGGGGGGCTGGCCAGCCTGCGTCTCGTGGCACTGGGCACACCTAAGCCTGTCTGTGCCCCCTCCAGTATAAAGCCCCCCCATCAGGACACCCGAGGCTCAGGCCTGCAGTGGGCACCCTGGGGGCTGGCCTATGAGCTGGGCACACAGCAGGCAGAGGTGGACCCTCCGGAGCTCCAGGCTCAGAAGGTTCCCAGAGGGGGGCCCTTGGCTGGGCAGCATGGGGTCAAAGCCGTCCGCTCCTCGTTGGGGTCAACGCAAAACCTGGTGGCCTCCAAGCTTCCCCAGAGCTCATGCCCTAGAGGCCTGGAAGGGCCCAGAGGTGGCCCAGCTGGGGCCACAGGCAGCGGGGAGACGCTGCTCCTTCAGGAGCATCAAGGGGCCTGGCCCCAGACCCTCCTCCGCCGGGAATGCTGGGGCTCCAGCCTGGCCCCAGCCTTCTGGTGCGCGTTCAGCTCATCGAGGCCTGTCCTCTGCCCTCTGGCCTCCAGCCCTTCCAGGGGACCATGCCAGCCCAAGGCCAGGGGAGAGTTCTGGGCTGAGCAATGGCCCAGAGGCCCCGGAACTCTCCCGGCCCCAGACCAGCTGGGTTTACAACCTTCTAACGAGCCCTCCTCTCAGCTGTGAGTCCTCAGGGCGCCCAGCAGGGCTGCGTCCTCCCCTCAGCAGGACTGGGCTGGACCCGGGCTGCCAGGGCCCCCAGCATCAGCCTTGCTGCCTGCCCTGTGGATGGACGGATGGGGGACATGTTCTCACCAGCTGGGCTCCCTGGAAGGTATCAGAGCAGCCCTGGGGGAGGGAAACGCGGCCTCAGATATTCCAAACCACAGCCTAGCCTCTCCTGAAACCTCTTCCTGCCGAGACAAACCCTCCCAGTCACGAGCAGAGAGCTCGGGGCTTCTTCCTCCCACGCGGCTGCGCGGACCCACTTCCACAGTGCAGCTTCTCCCAAGAGAGGGGGCTCCGGAACAGGCGGTCAGGCACAGCCATCGGTTATGATTGTGACGCGATGACGAGGCTTGAGTGCTGTGAGGGGCGCCCCACGCAGCTGCTCCCCGAGAGGTTACAGTTGCAGCTCGGGCTGAGGCAGGTGTGCCCATGGCCTGGCCTGCTGGTCCCCACAGCTGCCCCACAGATGGGGCTGAGCAGGGGCTCCTGGGGATGCCGTAGGAGTCGGGGCAGTGGCTCAGGTGAGGGCCACTGTCCTGAGGGCAGGCTCCCCTGGCCCAGGCCACATGGCAGAGGCCATACCCCTGGGCTCAGGGGGAATTGGCCAGACCCCCTACCTAGGTCCAGGAGCACCTGTTCCCCACTCAGGCTGCCACCTGTGCCCGACCTCCCACGGGTCCCAGGGCTTCTGTTACCCTGGGGCTGGGTGGGGAGGGGCTCTGGGTCTGGGGTCTGCCCTCGGGGCACGTCCAGAGCCTAGTAGGACAGAGGCGGTCAGGCTGCCTCCACGGCCCTCCCCCATGAGCTGACCCCCACCCACTACCCACCTCCCACCTCCCAGGACTGACCATCTCTCTCCTGGATTTAGGACAGAGGCTGGGGCAGGGCAGCCTGCTTGGGGGGTGGGGGGCACTACCTCAGGGCCCCATACCCAAAAGGGGCCCAACACGTGCGAGAGGAGAAAATGAATGCCAGTCCAACTCCCTCTCCCTTGCTAACCACACGCTCTTGACTGACCCCCCGACGTCGGAAACTGACCCCCAGTTTCCGAATTCATAAGTAGGAAAGGCAGCTGGGTGGCCCAGGAGTCAGAGCAAGATGGGAGATGCACTCGCTAGGCCATTTGGAAATGACTGGCTGGAAATGTGAGGCAGGAAATGGGTCTCCCGCCCCCAGCCCCGCTGACGACCTTCCCCTAGAACCACCACCGGCCAAGAGGTCAGTGTGTAGCCCGACTGGAATAACACCTCCATCCTCCATGCCGCCCACTCCTGCCCCAGCTGGGACGCATAAGCTGGCACCAGGTGTGGGCAGAGTGGGCACCTCGCCCAGCCCCTTTCACCACATTCTCCTCTGCCCACTTCACCCACCCCCTCCCCCCAGGCCCGGGCCACCAGTTGCTCTGGGGCAGCTGTCTGCCTGGAAGCAGCTCGGCCAGGATTAACCCTCCCCGTGCTGGGCGCATTCTCGGGCGGCGGCCCCTCCCTCCCGCCTGCTCTTGGATGGCGGATGACTGGCCCCTAGGAGGCTCAGAGGGCTCCCACCCCTCACCTCTAACCGCTGGTCCCTCCATGGGGGTTGGGAAGCCGACCTGGGGCGGTGGAGGGTGGGAGGTTGCCAGCCCCAGTCCCCAGGCTGACAGGTCCCCAGCTGTCAAGGGGGTGCCGGGGGCCAAAGTGCTCTGCTGTGATGTGCGTGACAGGGGACCTCTGGGCAGTAGGGAGGGTGGGGCGGGGTCAGGTCAAATCCCCCATGTGGAAACCCTGCTACTGCCCAGAGGCGGCTCTCCGGCTGCTCCTCCCACGGGATCATAAATTAGCTGGTGAGCTGGCCCGTCTGCGTGGGGGACTCAGGATTCCAGCATGGCCTGTCGCCCCTCCCCCACCATCTAGGCCAGCCCCTCCCCCACCCAGAGCCTCTCCGGCGGGGAACCACCTCTCCTCCCCCTCCCCCAGGTGGAGTTACGGAATTTCCTGGGAGTAGGGGGAGAGGAGAGGGGAGAGGGGAGGTGAGAGGGGAGAGAAGAGGGAGGGTCATCCCGCTGCCTGTTTCTCAACTCCTAGAGAAGCGGCAGTCCAGCCCCTTGGGAGTCAGATTCGCAGGAGGCCAGGGGACAGCCAGGAAGATGTGGCTAGTGGCGCAACCTTCCGGGAACAGCTGCTGGGGCAGAGCTCCCACCAGGACCAGCTGGCTGCCACCCACACATTTACTCGGCCCCCCAGGACTGTCCAGGGGGTCTCAAGTGGGACAGACACCCAGCTGGCCTGGCTCATAGACCCGGGGGGAGCTGCCCCATCAGGGCTTCCCTTGAGGCCGATCTGGGCCAGGAGCTGGAGGGGAGGAGACCCAGTGGCCGAAGCCACCCAAACGCAGAATCAGCTGGGACACAATCCTGAGTCAGGCCTCTACGTCCAACCCCATTTCCCCAGCGTCCTTGAGTGCCTGCCCTGAGCAGGAGGGTTCCACTGGCAGACAGAGATAGTGGGGTCCACAGTGCCCCAAAGCAGGGAATCCCCAGGCACAAGGGTTAGCGCCCACCTGGCCCTGCAGCCCCAGCCCCCGCAGGTGCTCAGTAGATGTCCTCCTTCACAGGCAGCCTTCCTGGCACCGGCGGAGCCCTGGGCATCCTCCCTTCACTGCAGGGGCCCCATGGGGCCAGTCCCTCCTGATACACCTCCCTATTTTAGAGTATTTTTGAGCCAAACCCTGGGTAGCCGGGGGTCGGGTGGGATGGAATCTGACATGGCCCCCCCAGAAAGGCATGGAGTCCCTAATCAGGGTCTCCCTGTCCCTCGGCAGATCAGATTCCCTCGCTACTACCGCCACTCCCAGCTGACGGAGAGCACCTTCCCACACACCTGCTGGATGGGGCAGATATGGGGGCCAGTATGAGGGGTGAAAAACCAAAACCGGCCGGGGAGAGGCAGCGCTGCGCTCCGGAGTCCACCCCCTCAATCCCGGGGGGACCCCAGCGATCGGACTCCCAGGCCGCGGTCGCTCGGGTCGCTCTGCCGGTTCTGGGGTTGCGGGTGGGGCCGGGCCGGGCCGTGGATGGGGCAGATGCCGGGGCTGGACCCGGAGCGAGCGTGCCTGACTCCCGGCCGCGGCACCTGACCCGGGGCCGCCGGGGGCGCTCGGCCGCCGAGAAGTGCCCGAAGTTAGGGAAACAAAGAGCGGAGCCGCTGGACGGGGAAGAGCGGGCCGGCGCGCCCGGGGCCTGGGTGCCCGAGGGCGCGAGGGGGCCTCTTGGGACCGGGAGCCACGCCCCGGGGGCCGCCGCGGCGTCGCGTTCCCACGGCCCGGCCCGGGGCCAGCAGGTGTCCCTTCCGAGAGGCCGGCCGGACCGGGGTCCCAAGGGTTAAGGCGGCCGGCAGCCCCTCCCCCCGGCCTCCCCCGCCCCCTCCCCGGGGCGCGGGGCTCGGGCGCCCAGGCGGGCCGGGGCGGGGCCTGACGTCCGCGGGCGGAGCGAGCCGAGTCGAGCCGGGCCGGGCGCCGCGCTGCAGACCCGCCAGGCTCCAGCCTCGCTCGCGGTCCCCGGAGCTGGAAGATGGCGAAGCCGGGCGCGCGGCCCCGCGATTCCCGGGGCCCCGCGCCGCTGCTGCTGGCCGGGCTGGCGCTGCTGGGCGCGGTGCGGGCGCGGGAGGCAGCGGGCAGCGGCTTCAGCCTGCACCCGCCCTACTTCAACCTGGCGGAGGGCGTCCGCATCGCCGCCTCCGCCACCTGCGGCGAGGAGGCCCCGACGCGCGGCGCCCCGCGCCCCACCGAGGACCTCTACTGCAAGTTGGTGGGGGGCCCCGTGGCCGGCGGGGACCCCAACCAGACCATCCAGGTGAGCGCGGGCCGCGGGGCGGGCGGGCCAGGCCGGGGTGGCGGGGACGCCGGCGCGGGGCACGCACCGGGCTCGGACTCCGGAACTCCAGCCCGACTCGGCGAGGAGCCCCAGGGGCCGCGGAGAAGCCAGGTACGGACTGCGGCCCCCGCCGCCCGTCCCTACGCCCCGTTTCCGCCTTTCGGCGGACGGAAGGGACCCCAACTCGGCCCTTCGGGCTCAGCCAGAGAAGTGCGCGTGTCCCAGGGAAGGCGGCACGCAGCGGACCCGGGCGCGGCCGGCACCGCTCGAGTTCGGCGGCGGCGGCTGGCCGGAGGGGAGGGGCTGGTGCCTGGTCCCCGGCGGCCCCAAGTCCTGGGATCCCGGCGAGGGCGGGACTTGGCCTCCCCGGCCGGCTGCCTGTGGGATGGGGGCGGACCACTCCGCCTTCCCCCGGGACAGGCTGGAACCTGCTGGCGACGGGATGGGACGGGGATGGGGCGGGAGGGGCCAGACAGAGCTCTCGCTCCCGCGGGTCTGGGGAGTCGGTGGGACCCTCAAGGTGGGAGGGGGACAAACGGAGGGACTTTTAACTGAGGATGGGAACACAGACCGGCTGCCGCTCTGCCTGGGGCGATAGGGTCTGCCCCAGAGGCTCCCTGCCACCCCGTGCTAGGCCCATCCTCCCACCCCTGCCAAACCTGAGGGAGAGTCTGGGGGCCCCAAGGCTGTTGTAACCTGAGCCTCAGCCTCCGGGGACTTGCTGCCACCTTTCCGGTAGGAGAGGCTGGGGGAGGGAGGAGGTAGTTGGAGAGTAGAGTGATGGGGTGGGTGATGAATGAGGGAGCCTCAGCTGGGGCCCCTTCCCTGCCGCCTGCCCCACCCCACCCCCCAGGGAGGGAGGAGTACGAGGGGGCCCTGGTGCAGCAGAGCCATCCGGGACAGAAATGTCACCTCCCGCCGGTTCCTGGACCCATGATCTCCTCAACGCCCTGTACAGCTGAGCAGGAGGTCTCAAGCCCACGTTTCAGGTGGGGAAACTGAGGCCTGTGAAGCCCCAAAGCCAGACCAGGATCTGGCTGGGGTGAGCGGGGCGACCTGAGACCCCAGCACGGGCCCTTAGCGCTTCTGGGTGACATGTGGAGGAGAGGCGCTTGGGGGGGGGGTCTCCAAAGCTGCTCAGAGGGCCTGGCCAGCCCTGGCCCCCCCCCCCCCCCCCCCCCCCCCCGCCTAGATGCTCAGCTGGGATTCCGCAGTTAATCAGCCCAGGCTCCAAGCCATCTCCCTGTTGGGGAGAGGCGCCCTGTTGCCCACCTGTGCTGCCTGGCCCAGGCCCTTGAGGAGGGGCAGCTGCGTGGATCCTTGAGGGAGGGGTCATTTATTACCACCTAAAGGAGCCGCACAGGAGCTGGTGGCCTGGGGTCAAAGGCCTTCTCCTTAGCTGTGTGGCTCCCCCCCCAGCCTCAGGCTCCTCATCTGTAAAATGGGAACAACACGAGGGCCGGCCTCACCCGAAGTTGTGAGCTTGGCCTGAAGGGCTGGGGAAGCTGTCCGTCACACAGTGACCACTTGGCAAGTGGCAGTGGCTGTGCATGGCAAGCGAGGGGGCCCTGAGTGAGCGCTTCAGCCCTGCCCTCGCAGCTCCCAGTCTGGCAAGTTGGAGCTGAAGCCTCTCTTTGAAACTCTGTAGCGCTCAGCCATCGCACCCCTCTGCTGAGGCTGCCAGGGCAGAAAGGCCAGCCGGAAAGGCTGAAGGCCGACCTTAGTCAAGTTGCTGGACCCACTGGAGCCTCTGCCCTGTCCTCTTGGGGAATGGGATCTGCTCACCGCCCTGGCTTCCTGTTGGGTTGGTGTTTGGGCCTTGCCCACAGACGCTGGAGCTGAGTGGCCAGGCGCACCTCTCTGTCCCAAGAGCCCAGTCTCGTGGGTGGGTCAGGGAGGACGTGGGCCCAAGGCTGCAGGCCAGCAGCTCCCAGGGCCCCCTGGGGGAGATAGGACAGAAGCTGGCCGGGGTCATGCCACCTGGGGTGTGGGGTGAGCCCTCATGGGCATCGGGGCAGCTAGGGCAGGCAGAGGGCTCCTTGGGAGTCTGGCCCTGCGACTTCAGGTGGGCATCGGAGGAATTCCGTGCTGGCCCAGCCCCGCAGGGGAAGTCGGGGGCTCGGCTGCCGGCGTGGTGACTCACTGGGAGGGGAAGTCCTTATCACTGCTCCTTGCTTCCTTGCTCTGTTCCTGGCAGGACCCTCTGCAGCAGAGGGGCGGAGAGAGGCTGCTTTCCCCAGCCCCATCCGCCAGGCAGAGAGGTCGGCAGCGACCACGTCACTGAGCAGTCCCGCTGCGGCCACATGGGCAGTAGAGTCGTCATCTTCCCCTGATTCTCTGGGTGGACATGAGCAGACACGTCCCTTGGCTCCCTTGACCAAGGGAGCCTTCTTTGGAAGGCCCACCCCAGCCAGATGGCCCTACCCACCACCTCTGAGAAGCCCCCCAGCTCCGCCAGGCCCTAGACAGCCCCCACGCACGTGCTTAGCGCTCTCGGTGAGCCTCTCTGAGCCCCTCCTCTGCTCACCCTCTGGCCGCTCCCACAGGTCTGGGAGCCGGAGCCCGGGTTCCAGTTTGGGGTTCAGCGTTTGAGCTGGTAGTATGGCCTGCACAGATGGTACCCCTTTTCTGGGTGTCCTCCATTGCTCCAGCCCCTCGGCGTGGCACCTCTGGGTGGTGGCCTCAGGGACACAGTTAAGAACGAGGCAGGTGCGCCTCCCCCCGCCCCCCAGGAGGCAGTAAATGGAGAATTGCTAATAGCCAGACGATTCCACGTCTCCCGCGGTAGAATAAATAAAGCGCAGTGATGGGAGTTGTGGTCTGGAGCTCTGGGGCTCTGCTGAGGAGGTGACAGCTGAGCTGGAGGACAAGAGATCAGGGTGCCAAGGCCCCAGGCAGGAGCAGGGTAGAGATGGGGTCAGCCAAAGCGCCCAGCACGAGGGGTCCTGGGAGCCCCTGGGTGGGAGGCTCGGTGCCTGAGTCTGCTGCCTCGTGGTCTCTCCATCCCGGGCGCACCGTGGAAGCCAGGAGCACACGTGTCCGCGCCATGCGTGTGTGGAGGCTTGGGGGCCCTCTGTGGCTGCCGGGCCTGGGAGTGGGGCAGGGCATCTCCCACGCTCCCACCTCTGACTCCTAGGACAAGGTCTGGCCCCCTGGGAGGCTGGGAGGGGTGGAGTGGCCGCGTTTCCCAGACGTGGCCTCTCTGGGCCTCAGACAATGCCAAGTCTCCGAGGGCTGCCTTTGTGTGCAGAGGGACAGCAGGTCTGGTTTCCTCTGGGGTGGGAGGTTGGGCCTCCCCTGGGCCAGCAGCCAGGGCCCAGCTCTGCCTCTGCCCCCGCCCCCGAAGCTTCCAGCGCCTACTCCTCTGCCATGGGGACAGCAGGCCAGGATGATGCTGGGAGCCCCCTCTCTCCCCTCAGGGGGCTGGGCCATGACAGAAGCAGCTGCCAGGCCCCGTGTGGGATCCGTCAGTCCTACAGTGGCCGAGGCAGGTGCCAGCATCGCCCCCACTCTTCACCCCGGGGCGCTGAGGCTGCCGTGACCTGGCCCGGTCCCAGGGCTCGGAAGTGGCAGAGCCAGGAGGTCCAGGCCTCGTCTGCTGGCTGCCCGCGTGCCTCCACTCTGGGGCCTGTCCCCACAGGCCGCTGAGGTGGCTTAACTCCACCTGTCTGGAGACCCTAATCCAGATGGGCCTGGGTGAGAGCCTGGTGGAGAGGTTTGGGGGATGATGAGCTGGTGGAGGTCGGGAGGGGCTCACATCGGGCCTGGGCCTTCTGGCTGTAGCCCCACCTTCCTTTCTCTTTAGGTCCCCCCCAGGCCCCATCCTGCAAGAGCCCTTCTGAAGCCCCCTGCAGTGGCTGGTGGTTGAGGGGCGGGGGTGGGCGAGAAACGTGTGACTTGCCCCTTGACCGGGCTCTTACCTCCTCAGCTCCAGCTACATTGGCTTTCTTGCTGTTTACTCCTTGTTTGCTCTTCCTGCCCCAGGGCCTTTGCACAGCCAGCCCCTCTGCCTGGAGCACACCCGCCCCCTTATGGTGTAGGCCTCAGATGCCACCTTCTCAGGGAGGCCCGCCATGTTTTCCCACCTGCAGCGGGTGCCCTGCTCCCTCCTTGCTCTCCTGTTTCCTCTGTAATGGGTGTGATCATCTCTCACATGAACCGTATCCCAAGTTGAGAATCACATTTGCTCTCAGTGTGTACTTGCCAGGTGAATGAGTGACTGGAGCACAAGGGTCCACAGATTGGGGGTGCAGCCAGTGTGATGGGGTGGGAGGGTGACCAGAGGGGTAAGGAGTCCCAGCCCTTCTTGTCCATCTGACCGCCCCTTCCCCTACAGGGCCAGTACTGCGACATCTGCACAGCTGCAAGCAGCAACAGGGCACACCCTGTGAGCAACGCCGTTGACGGCACGGAGCGCTGGTGGCAGAGCCCACCGCTGTCGCGTGGGCTGGAGTACAACGAGGTCAACGTCACCCTGGACCTGGGCCAGGTAGAGTCCCTTTTTCGCCTTCTGCAGCCTGTCCCCTATGTCCCTGGCCAAAGGGCTCACCGTGGGGCGAGGACCAGAAGGTGAGGTGTCCACCCAGAATGAGCTTGGGAGGCTGGGCAGAGGCTGGGCACAGACGGGCTGCTGGTGGCAGGCCCGTACAGACGGAGGTGTGGCACTGGGCACCTTCCGTTTGTTTTCTCAGCATCCTCGTGGTGCACAGGGAGAGAGGGGCGCCGGATGGGGGGCTTTCCAGAGGTCACGTGGAGGGTTAGGGTGAGGGGCGCTAAGGGGACAACACGGAGGTGGGGCTGAAATGCTGTGAGCCCTGGTGTTTACTCTGAGGAATTCCTCTGCAGGGAGCCAGGCTCCACTGGCGGGAGTGGGAGGGGCTCCAGGAATGCAGAGGAGGCCAGAGAAAGTGGACATTCCTAGGATACCTGTGCTGCAGAGGCCAAGAGGGGTTAGGTGTGCCCGCCCAGGCCCCTGCACAGGCAGGGGTGGGGGATGGGAGCCAGGCGTTTCCCAGTGACAAACGAGCCCCCCTTGGTGGACCTGGGCTGCGTCCCACTCCTCATGTGACGTTGTTAGGCGCCGGGCCTTGGTATCCTGGCCTGTGAAATGGGCCAACAGTCCCGATGCCTCCTTGGATGGGGTGGGGGAGGGGGAGGTAGGTGAGGCCAAGCCCAGAAGCGGCCACAGCTCTGGGCCTGCCTGGGAGCTGGGTTACAAGGTCGATCCTGCTAGACCTCGCCTCCACCCCCTTCCCTGTTCATGGGGCCGGGGAAGGAGCTCTAGACCCGTGAGTCCAGGTGCCTGAGTCCAGGCCGGCTTTGCCACGGTCCCGGTGTGTGACCTGGTGGGTCTCTGCTCCTTGCTGAGCCTCCATGCCGCTGTCATCCTGGGGGCGTTGGAGGAGAGGTGGTGGAGCATCTCCTGTGAGCCTGGCTGGAGGGGCTGCCCATCGCGGGCCCTGCCTGCGGCTCTGGGGCTGGTGGTGCTGCCTGACCCAGGTCTGGGTGGGGCTGCGCCGATTTCGCTTCAGCTCCCTGGGCTTTCACTGCATCTGTGCTCTCTTTCCCCCTGGAGGCAGGGAGGGACCTCAGCAACCCTGTGCGTCCCCGTCCCCGGGTGCCCCTCTCTCTGGCACTGCCACGGGTGGGGGAGGGGGAAGTGCATTCTGCCCCTGCCCCAGGGTCAATCGGGGAAACTTGTGCTGAGCTACTGGGCCCTTCTCGCCCCTCCTCCCCCGTGGACAAGCCTGGCCAGACTAGGGCAGGGCAAGGGCCCTTGCTGGGCGCGCAGTGGCCTGGTCTCCATGACAACCCCGGGGTGGCCCGGAGCAGGAGGTGCAGTGGATGGGGCCGAGGGGCAGCTCGGATGGCGCTCAGCTCCCCCTGGCTCTGTGGCCTCTGAGGCTCGGTGTCCATATGTAGGAAGTGGGCCAGCGGGGTGGAGGCCGGCGGCACATCTGCTTTGTAGACTGGGCCTGGGCCGGGAGAGGGTTTCACTGTGTACATCCTGCTCCTCTAAGCCGCAGTTCCCCCGACTGTAAGATAACGCAAATGTAAAATGACTCAAGTGACTCTGTAGGCTGGGCCTGGGCCATTTCCAGCCCTGTCTGGGGGGGAGATTGACCCACCCATCCACCTAGCCATTCTTTCTCTCTCCCTGCCCCCCATCTTTCCTTCCTTTTTGCCACCCACCCATCCACTCATCCATCCACCAGCCCATCCACCTAACATCCATTCACCCACCAACGCTTCCTTCCATCTACTCGACCCTCCCTCCTCCCTCCTCTCTTCCTTTCCCCCTTTACTGACTTCCCAAAGCCCCGTCTTGGTTGGGCCGGGGGGCTGCCAGCCTTGGTTGGGGTGGGAGCTGGTGAGCATGGGGGGTGCCCACCAGTGTGCTTTAGAGCTGGGTGGAGCGGAAGGGCCCAGGTTCCAGCTCCGCGGGCGAGAGCGCTCTTTCCGGGGCACGTTTCTGAGCCACTGTGGAATTTCAGGGGAGACGTGCGCGTTCACCGCCTTCCCTTTCGGAAAAGGAGCTTGTTGCCCCTTCCTCCCTTGGCCACTGTGCGACGACTGGGTCCCTTCAGGGTGCCCTGCTCACGGGGGTCGGGGACAGAGACCAGGTCCTGCGTCGGCCGAGGAGCCCCACTTGGGGTAGGCGGTAGGGGAGGACGGAGGTGGCATAGGCTGGGGCACTGGGCGGGAGGCGTCTTGGAGGAGTGGGCCCGACTTGCCCGGCTGGCCCTCACAGGGGCCCCGGGGTCTGTATCCTCAAGTGCCCCCAGGTCTGGTGAGGCAGCAGCTGGGGCCCGCAGTCAGACTGAGGATGTCCCCAGGCAGGGCAGGACCCTCTGAGCACACTCCCTGGGGCAGATGGGGAGAGAGGCCGAGTGGGAGGGGCCTGGCTAAGCTGGTTCAACCCTGGGGGCTCCCTTGCTTTGGGGTGGGGCTGGGGCTTCTGTGAGGAAGCGGGCTGAGTGGGCAGTGGGGCTGGGCACTCCCAGTGCAGCGGCTGCCAGGGGCCTTTGTTCTGGGAGCTGGAGCGGATGCCCCGGGAAAGCGGGGCGGGGCAGGGCGGGGCGGGGTGATGGGGCGGCTGGCCCTGGGCATCAGGAGGACTTCCTGCCCTGGGGAGGACAGAGGGCTGGTGGGGCCTGGTCCCTGCGGCGTCTGCCTGTGGGGGGCCTCGGAAGCCTGCTCGCTCTGTCTTCCGGTCACACCTCATCCTGTTCTGACCTTCCCCGTTCCAGGGTGGGTGAGGGCCGAGGGCCGTTGGACCCTCTTCCCCCATTTTGCAGATGGAGAACCAGGCCCCAGGAGCAGAGACCTGGTGGGAAGGGCGTGGCGAGGTCTAGGCCTTTGCCGTTGCCCTGCTCACCATGTGGGTCTCAGCCAGGAACCCTCAGACCTGAGAGAACTGAGCTGTAGGTCTGAGGTTTGCGGGCTGCTCGCCTCGGAAGGGGGGTTCTCCAGAGCGGGCAGTCTGCGCGGCTGGTGACTGAGGGGACACTGGCCTGTCCTCCCGGGGGGCACAGTGGGTTCTTGCTTCTCTCCTGCGTCCTGCCCGCCTCAGGCTCCCCGTCGCGGAGCCTCACCCGTCCACGTAGCCCCGTGGTCTTAAGGAGCTGGGCAGGGTTAGGGCTGGCCCTGGGGGGCGTCCCCCACCCTCTCCAGACGCCCGCTTCCTGGCCTGGCCATGGGGAGGGGCTCTCGCCAGCAGCCCTCGCCCCTCACCTGCGGGCTGCAGCCCTCATTCCCCAGATGCAGGTGAGGAATGCAGATCCCCTGCTGACCGTGAGCTGTGTTTTCTCCTTGTGCCCTGGGCGGGGTGGCCCCTTATCCCAGCCCTGAGAGGCTGGGGCTGGAGGGGCGTGGCCTGGAGACCAGGTTGGGGGGTACAGCGGAGGCGGAGGGGGTGAGGTGCAGAGCGGGGCTGGGCTGGTGGTGGAGCGTAGGCTGGGGGAATTGGGTGTGAGGCCAGAAAGTGTTGGTTGGGGAACTCTAGAAATGCCAGGGTCGGGGGTCTGCCCTCCCTGGGGGATGGCAGGGGGGCGCCAGCTGCCCCCCACCACGTGGGGGTGTGCGCAGCACCTGGGGAGACAGAGCCAGTGTGGAGGAGAGGCCGGGCTTGGCCGGGCCAGGCTCCCTTCTCTAGGTGCGGGCGCAGAGAGCACCTGCTGGGGCCTTGGCGCCGCGCTGAGGGTCCCGGACGTGCCGGCCGTTTTGCGGCCGGGATGCCCCGTGCAGGTCCGCCCTGCCCGCCGCAGTTCTGGGCCACACACCCTCCAAGCTGGCCCACTCAGGGCTCCCAGGGCAGGCCTCCTGGTCCTGGCGTGCCCGCCAGTCCTCTGGGTTATGAGGTCATGGTCACTGGCCTGGCTGTCCAGACCTAGCTGGGCGCTCCGCCACATGGCCAGTGCCCCAGGAGGGTCAGCGGGTGGCTCGAGGGAAGTGGCAGGAAGTGTGGCTGGGCTGGCTAGGCTCTAGCTGCAGGGCCTGGCAACCAGGACAGGTGCAGCGGCTGGGCCGGAGGTGGCCCCTTGAGCTGGGATCCCGCGGAGGAGAG